>NC_057361.1:55912859-56524904 GCF_016509475.1 Prionailurus bengalensis | reverse complement strand
TAGAGACAAAAGGAAATTAGACCAGCCAGGCCTTGTCCAGGAAAGCTGTTTCACAACATAGAGGGTTGGCACTGCAAGCTACCAGAGCCCAGCCCCATTCACCTCCCCACCTGTTGACCCACCTCTCAGTCTGTATGATGGGTGTGCCAAGCCACCTTCCAGTCCCCTAGCCTCAGGGCCCAGTTTCCTGAGCCCCTTTCTTCCAGTTGCCCAGCAGCTTAACTCTCTAGGTCTGTCTTCAGCTTTGATTCATTGTTGTACCTGGAAACTGGGGCCAGCAGCTATTCTGGCCATCATGACCCCTCCCTTCCCCTGAGATGCCAACAGTGGCAGCAGTCACTAACACAGAAGAAATGTGCTCATTTCCCTGGGACGAACATTTTGGCCACAGCACAAAGAACACACTCTGGCTGCAGAATGGTAAAATACCACCCTGGAGCCCAGCTTGGCCACATCCGAGATGTTTAGCTCTGGATAATTTCGTCAAATTCTCTGAGCTTCAACTTTCTCATCTCGACAATGAAAACCATGATTACTATGTCACTGAGTTGCTGGAAGGACTCAGTGCTATAGCAGATGATTATCTCAGAGCCCAGTGCCTAGATTATAGTAGTAGGTGGTCAACAAGTAAGACTTAGCTTTGAATCCCACATCTGTATGATCTTAGGCAAGTCAATGAATCTCAGTTTTCTGAGCTCAGATACAAGTATAAAAATTCCTGTCCAATGAGTTTTTTTTATAAGGAAACAATGAGATAATGAATGTAAAATTTCTCATGTGGTGTCTGGTAGATGATAGGGGACCAAAAATATGCTACCTTGCTCCACCTAGCTCCATGCATGGAGATGAAATTATTTACCTCCAAACATATATAAGTTATAAAACTCCATGTGGCCAATAACATCAATATTACACAAATCCTCCCAGAGAAGAGTAAAAGAAGGAACACTTCCCAACTCTTTTGATACCAAAACTAGATGAGGGTATTATAAGAAGGGAGCATTTCAGATCAATCTTTCTTGTAAATGTGGGTGAAAAATACAAAACAAAATATTAGGAAAGAAAATTTAAAAAAATATTAAAAGAACAATGCATGATGACCAAGTGAAGTGTATGTTAGGATTTCAAGGGTGAAAAATCAATGAAACAAAAGATCTGGTTCTTTGAAAAGATTAATAAAATTAACAAATCCCTAATAAGACCGACAAAGAAAAAAAGAAGACACACATTGCAAATATCAGCAATAAAACAGAGAATCTCAACACAGACCCTGCAGACATCAAAAGGACAGTGATGGAACTCTATAAACAACTCTATGCACATAAACTTGACAATTTAGATGAAATGGATTAATTCCTTCAAAAGCACAAACTACCACAACTCTTCCAATATGAAACCAATAATTTGGATAGTATCAGCTATCAAAACTATCAAAAAATGAATTTGTGATTAAAAAATATTCCCCCAAAGAAATCTCTAAGACCAGATGGTTTCATTGGAGAATTCTTCTAAAAGTTGAAAGAATAAGGAAGACACATTCTTTATAATCTCTTCCAGAAAAAGGAAAAGGAGAGGAGATTTCCTAACTCATTCACTTTGCCCCACAAGTGGGTAAAGACAGTACACAAAAAGAAAACCACAGACCAATATCCCACATGAAAACAGAAAAATTCTCAACAAAACATCAACAAATAGAATTAAATAATATATTAAGGGAATTATACACCACAACGGAGTGGGGTTTATTTCAAGACTGTAAGGATAGCTTGGTACTTGCAAACCAGTCAGTGCAATCCACCATATTAATAGGCTAACAAAGAAAATTCAATAAACTTATGAATTGATATAGGAAAAGCACTGTACAAAATCCAACACAATTTCATAATAAAAACATGTAAAAAATTAGGAAGAGAATGAACTAAAACTAATAATTAAGTTCATCAAGGTCACAAGATAGAAGATAAACATACAAAAATCAGTTATATTTCTATATACTAACAATGAGCACGTGAACATCAAATTTTAAATGCAATGCCATTTAAAATGCTTCCACTCATATATCTATATTTCCAATCCAGGTGTTTACATAACTGGCTAACAGATCATATTATATAATCTCTAGTCAAATGTGTTCACCCATTCACACAGAATATTCTAAATTGTTAAGTAATTCTTAAGATTATTACTCAACTGAACATTTCTGAATATCTTTCGTGTTTTGCCTCCCAGTTATGGTTCATGCAAGCTAATTATAACAAAATTATAATAGATGTTCGCAAAGAAAAATAACATTTGAAACATCAAAAAAAAGATATAAGTAGATATAAACATAACAAAATATGTACAGGGCTTGTATGCTGAAAATTTTTACAAATTCTGATGAAAGAAATCAAAGATGTAGATAAATGAAGAGACATACTTAGGTGTTCATTGATTGGAAGACTCAACATAGTAAAGAGGTCAGTTCTCTCCAAATTGATAAATACCTTTAATGCTATTCTTATTAAAATTCCATCAAGCTTTTTCTATAGATATAGACAAGATTATTCTAAAACTTATACGGAAAGGCAAAGGAACTAGAATAGCCAAAAAGATTTTGAAAAAGGAGAATACAGTGTCAGGAATTACTTTACCTGCTTTTAAGACTTATTATATATTTACCATAATTATATATTTACCATACCTGTGTGGTATTGGCAGGAGACATATGGATAAAAATTAACACAAAAATTAATTAAACAAATCATATATTTAAATATAAGACATAAAATTATAGATCATTTAGAAGAAAACCCGGGAGAAAATTTTCAGGGCTTAAATATTGGTGAATAATTCTTAGATAAACCACCAAGAAAATGATCCATAGAAGAAAAAAAGTGGATAAATTGGACTTCATCAAATTAAATACCTGTGTTCTGTGATGAATATGGATAAAAAGACAAACTACAAATTGAGAGAAAATATTTGTAAACCATGTATTTGACACAGGACTTGTATCTAGAATATATACAGAACTCTTAAGATACAACAGTGAAACAAGACACGACAAAACAATCCAATTAAAAAATGGGTAAAAGACATGCAGAGACATTTCACCAAAGAGAATATACAGATGGCAAATAAGCACATGAAAAGTTAGTCAACATCATTAATGCAAATTAAAACCACAATGAGATATCACCACATAGCTATCTGAAAGCTGAAATTAAAAAAAAACACATAACAATACAAAATGCTAGGGAGGGTACACAGAAACTAGATCACTCATACATTGCCGGTGGGAATGTAAAATGGCACAGCTACTCTATGAAGCAAAGTTTGGTAGCTTCCTGTAAAATTAAACATGCAAGTACTGTGCAACCCAGTGATTGCACTGTTGGACATTTATGCCAGAGAATTTTAGGCTAATATTCACACAAAAAATTGAATGTTTATAGCAGCTTTCTTTGTAATAGCCCCCAACTGGGAATAGCCCAGATATCCTTCAGTGTGTGAATGGTTAAACAAACTGTGGTACATCCACACCCTGGAATACTACTCAGCAACAAAAAGAAACAAACTACTGACACCCCACAGCTTGGATGAATCTCCAGAGAATTCTGCTGAGTACAAAAGCCAACCCTACATGGTTACTTACTGTATGTTTCCATTATATAACATTCTTGAAGGATAACTTATGAAAGTGGAGAACAGATTAATGGTTGCTGGGGGTTAAGGAGGAGGTGGGGTGGGGAGTAAGTGAATTTTGATGTAAAAAGACAATATGACCGATCCTTGAGGCGATGGAAATGTACTGTATCTTGACTGTATCGACATCAATATCCTGGGTGTGATATTGTACCACATCTTTGCAAGATGTTTCTGTTGGGAGAAACTGGGTAAAGAATACACATGATCTTCTTGTATAATTTCTTAAAACTGCATGTGAATCTACGATTATCACAATTTTTTAAAGTTTATTTATTTTGAGAGAGAGAGAAAGAGAATGAGCAGGGGAGGGAGAGAGAGAGAGAGAGAGAGAGAGAGAGAGAGAGAATCCCAAGCAGACTCCATACTCAGTGCAGAGACAGACACATGGCTCGATCTCAGGACTTACTGTAAGGTCACGGCCTGAGCCAATATCAAAAGTCGGCACTTAACTGACTGAGCCACCCAGGTGCCCAACAATTATCACAAAATTTTAAAAGTTTAATTTTGAAAGCAAATCAAATTCAGCAATATACTAAAAGAATTATTCATCATGACCAAGTGAGTTTTAATCTGGGAATTTAAGTGTGGTTTAACAATAAAAAATCAATCATTGTAATTCACCTAACATGAAAAAGGAGGGAAATCATGATAGATACATAAAAAAGCATTTTACAAAATTCTACATCCATTCATGATAAAAAATTCACCACATTACAAATAGGAGGGAGTATCTTCAACTTGATAAAGTGCATCTATAAAAAACCTTCAGCAAACAACATACTTAATTGTTGAATATTGAAAGTTTTTATACAATGAGACTCAGTGAAAGAAAAGATGCCCACTCTAACCATTTTTATTCAATGTTGCACTGGAGGTCCTAGTCAGTGCAATGAAGTGAGCAAAAGAAATCAAAGATTTGAACTGTAGAAATTGAATTGCCATTATTTTCATTTTACATGATTGTGCACATAGGAAGTCCAGAAGAACCTATAGACAAACTATTAAAATTGATGAGTGAATTTAGAAAGATCAGTGGATATAAGGTCTATATGAAAAAATCAATTGTGTTTCTATATACCAGCACAAAATAGAACAAGAAAGTTTTAAAAACTTTATTATTTGTAATAACATAAATATCAAATAGTTAGGAATAAATCTAATGAAAGGTGGAAAGCCTGCACAATGAAAACTAACAAAAAAAACCATTATGGAGACAAATTAAAGAAGACTTAAATTAAGGGATAAAACATATTCATGGATTAGAAAACTCAATATTATAAAGGTGTCAGTTCTCCCCAGATTAATCTACAGAGTCAATATGATCTCATTTGAAAATCCCAGTAATAGCTTTTGGTGGCAAAATTGACAAATTTGTCCTAAAATTCAGATGGCAATACAAAGAGCCAAGAATAGTTCAAATAAACTTGAAGGAGATCATAGCTGGAGGACTCTCACTAACAGATAATCAAGACCTAGAAAGCTAAAGTAATTAAGACATTGTGGTATTGGCATAAGGATATAGAAAGTGACAAATGGAAAGAAAAGAAAATTCAGAAACAGACTTACACATATACAATCACCCAATTTATGACAAAACTGACACTCTGGTATATTGAATATTATTTTAAAAAATAAATAGTGCTGGGTCAGTAGGAGAGCCATGTGGAAAAAAAATTATCTTGACCCCTACCTCACATCACACACAGAAATCAGTTCCAGATGAATTGTGGATGTAAATGTGAAATGCAAAACAATAAAGTTTCAAAGGAAATACAGGGAGAAAACTTTGTAACCTGGGATAGACAAAGATTTCTTAAATAAGGTGAAAAAATGCTATCCATGAAAAGAAAAAATAATTTGGACTATACCAAAATTAAAAAAAAGTTTGTTCATGAAAAGACCATATTAAGAAAATAATAAGATAACTCAAGAATGGGAGAATATATTTTATATATATGACAAAGGACTCATAATCCAGAGTATATTAGGTAACCCTACAGAAAAATGTGCAACAAAGAATATCAAGGGAGACAATAAACATGAAAAGTGTTCAACTTAATTAGTTAAAAGGAAAATGCAAATGAAAACTATAATGAAATGCCGCCATACACCTACAAGAATGGGTTAAAGGAAAGAAAATGGAAATGACTAAGTTATTGGTGAAAATGAGGAGCATTCTCAACTCTCCTGCACTGCTGCTGGGAGTGTAAATTGGGCCCACTCTGGACAAAGGTGTCTCTACCTTTACAAACTCCAGTCTCCAGCTCTTGAGTTCTCTGGATTGGGTTTTGGCATACACGAGTTGGGGGGTAGGTATCATCTATCTCTGCCCTTTACCATAAACCCTCACTGCTCAAGGAGGCACTCCATTGACCTCCCTCCCTCTACTTCCTCCAGACTTCATTTCAGGACCGTGCTCCCTGAAGAGAGAATCTGATCCCTCCCCACCCTCCTTTCCCCTGCAAGGAGTAAATACTTGGAAGACTTTCTAGCTTAGGTCCCAGAGGTCATATAAGTTAGATCTTTCAGTGTGCAGATGGGGAAACTGAGGCTCAGAGACAGAAACAGATCTGTTGAAGGTTACTTTGAAGGAGTTAATGGGAGAAGGTGGGCCAGAATTCAGACCTCCTTGTGCCCCAGGCTTTAATTTCTTTCTCTCCTTTTGAGAAAGAAAAAAGAAAAAGGAAAGAGAGAAAAAGAGTATGGCAAGACAAAGAACTACTGAATAAAAGAGGCACAGAAAGGCAGAAAAGAGACAGGGACAAACTCCAAGAGACAGAAAAGAGAAAGGGAGAGAGAGAGGGAGGGAGGGAGGGTGGGAGGAACATAGGGAATAGAGACATATAGAAAGAGAAACAATGAAAGAAGGAAAGAGGGAGAGAGAAAAATAGAAAAGAGAATAATGGAAAGAAAGGGGCCAGTAAATAGAGTAGGCTGGGCTTCTTGCTCCTGCAGGCATTGGCAGGAGCTGAGTCCTCAGCCCTATAGAAGGCAGAGATGGGTGGCCCCAGAAATCTTTACCTGCCAAATTCCATCAGTTCTCAGAGGCTCAAACCAGAACTGAGCAGTTGATGTAAACAGAAAACAAACAGAGGAAAATGAAAACACTCTGGCTGAACCTACCCCCACTCTGGGCTGTGGCTCTGTGCATTCATTGGCCCCTGAGAGCCCACTGGGAAAGCAAGGTACAACTTTAGTAACCCTCATGTCTTTGTGCCCCCCCATCCCACAGCCACCCCCCACCAAGAGCCATAGACTCAGCTCAAGATGCCATGGTGGGGAGGTGGCAGGGCTCTTGTGGCCTGGGGGGGGTGGCTACAGGGGGCCATAAATTCCCTGCCCTTGCCCTAACAAAGAAACAGCAAGGCTGATGGGAGGCTGATAGGGAGGGGAAGCAGTGGGGGAACAGAGCTCTGTCTCCTCCCCCATACAGGGTTGAGGGTTCTTAACCAGTACAAAGCATATCCTGGGTGTGGCAGAGGTAAGAAGGGTGGCAGGGCAGGCAGGAGGAACATAGTGGTGGACGAGGGTTGGGAAGACAGCGCACTGAACACTTACCATTAGTACCGTGTATTATTTTTCATCTCTGTTGGGCTCTGGAGCTACAACCAGGAAGATAAAGTTTTGGTTTACATTATAAGTCATTACTAATAATGATTCAAGTGATAACTAATATCAGTCTTGTGCTTGGCAATTACCAAACACACACAAACAAACTCACTGAATTCTCATAGCCCTACCTCACAGTCCTGCGAATCACTCTATTTTACAGAAGGGGAAACTGAGGCTCAGGAGGTGAATTGACTTGGCACCCAGCGGGGAAGTGGTTGAGCCTAAGTAGGTGAGAACAGGTCAGTGGACTATGGCTGTGATATAATGACCGGAGCAAGTGTTCAAGGGTGAAAAAGTGCTTCCCTAAACTCAGTGGCATCTCCCAGCCCTAGAACCTTCTCATGTCAAACAGGGCATGTAGGATAAGTTGACAGAGGGGAAACAAGTTAGGAGTAACCATGGGCAAGTAGCAGAAGTCCTGGAGCAGGGGTCACCTTGAGATCCAGGGAGGTGCTCAGGGGCTGGCACCTCCCCTCAGGATTGGAGTGGTGGGGGGCCTCAACCAAAAGTATGTAGTCAACAAATAATATTTATTACTTTTTTTGGGAGAGTGAGAGGGCACAAGTGAGCAAGGGGCAGAGACGGGAGAGGGAGAGGGAGAGGGAGAGGGAGAGGGAGAGGGAGAGGGAGAGGGAGAGGGAGAGGGAGAGGAAAAGAGAGAGAGAGAGAGAGAGAGAGAGAGAAATGGGGCTTATGTTTACCCGAAGCAGGGCTCATGCTCACCCAAAGTAGGACTCAAGCTCACAAACCGTGAGATCATGACCTGAGCCAAAGTCAGATGTTTAATGACTGAGCCACCCAGGCATCCTAAATAATATTTATTATTAAGCAGTTATAGTGATAGTGGTTAAGAATACAGAAAATGATAGTAGTTACCTGCTAGATTTTGTGAAGATTAAATGCATTATTTCAAGTAAAGCTGTGGGAAGAGTGCCTGGCAAATGGTAAGCCTCAAATATTAGCTCCTGATGTCCTTGTCACTGTTGGTTATTTGCCAGGGCTGTACTGAGCACTAGGACAGCATGATGCTGTGAGCAAAAGCAGCTGTGGAGTTTTGAGTATGGTGGAGAAGATGGCCATTAATCACAAAGCACACAACAAAAGTAAAGTTACAATTTGAGAAGTGCTATGGAGGAGAGGCCCACAGTCCCATGAGAGTAAAATATTGGGCAGCATGTCCTAGCCAGGAAAATATAGAAAGGTTTCCCTGAGGAAGCTATCTATGAGCTGTGTGCTGAAGTAGAAGTAGGGGGTCAAAACCTGAAAGAGGGAAAGAAAATCACCCCAGGCAGAGGGCACGGCATATGCAAAGGCCCAGTGGCAAGAGGGATCTTGGTAAAAGATGTGGATGGAGAGGTAGACAGGGACCAAACCAGGGCAGACCCTGTAATCCATGCTAAGGAGTCTTTCCTTTACTGTAGAAACAAAGGAAAACCAGGGGAAGGATTTTAAGGATGGAGCAACATGATAAGAAAAAGGCTGTGCCTTACACTAGGTTGGGAGAGATCTCTAACTTGGAGGTGAAGAAGAAGTCCATATACAGGAGGGTGGGTTGGCTCCTTTAATGCGTGGCCTTGGGCAAGTCCCTTTCCCTTCCTGGGATTTAGTTTCCATCTGTATCTCAAATGGTGTCTGAGCCATCTTCTCCTTTTCGGTCTGCCTTCAGTCCCTACCCCCTGTTAAGGGAAGAAGGCAGGGAAGATACTGTAAAGGGAGCACAGCCCCTCTCCTGTCTTTACCTCCTTCCCTACACCTTCCTAATGCCTACTCCTCCACATAAGACACATAAGACTCTGTGGGAAGGAAGGCCATTTGGGGGCCAAGTTCTTTCCTCCTCCATCCATGGCTCATCCCTGTCAACCTCAGGCCATCATGGGATGGGGTCCATTCAAGCCTAGGACCAGAGGAAGCTCAGGGGATTCCCACAGTGGTTGCTGGTTGTGCTGGAAGGCCCAGAACCACAGGCAGCTGGGAGAGGCTGCCCCCACCAGGATGATGGAGTGGGTGTGACATAAATTTCTCAGGACAGGCAGGAAAAAAACATTTATAGCTCCTCCTTGCCAAGTCTGGTTCCAATCAGGCCCCTGACCAGCCCACTCTGCTCCCTACACCCACCACACTGGGCTGGCTCCTCCAGAAACCAGAGTCATTTAGGGCTTTTGTCTTTCTTCTTCCTCTCCTTACTGTCTAACAAACATACACAAAGGCATACACACATACACAGCCCTCGCCCTTCCAGGCCTCTGTGGACCCACATGAGTGTATATATATGCACATATACATACACACAGATGGTCCCCTGGGGTTCTGTGTCCCCCCCCCACACACACATATACAGATGAACAGATACACACACCACCACCACTACCACCACACACTCACACCAGAGACTGGTCCTGGGTGGGCCGAAGAAGGCCTTAGTCTCAACTGCCAGCCATGAGCCCCAGACAGCAACATTCTCTTGGGTTGGGCACCAAAAGACCCAGGAAGTGCCTTTCTTCAGTAACAACCTTCAGGCTGGGCTGCTTTGCTCTTGTACTTAGCCCCCTGGCTGCCATGGCAACAGCCTGCCAGCTCTGCCATTGGAGGCAGGGGAACGCCTTCCCTAGAGCTGATTTAGTCTCTGGTCAGGCTCTGAGCAACTGAGGGCACTTTGGAGGGCACCCTGGCCAGGTGCATGAGCCCCAGGGGCTTCAGACAAGCCCTACTCCAGCCCAGTGTCACCTTCTTTCCCAGGCTTTTCTGGTTCTCCACCTTATTCCTGCTCTCTACCCAGGCCATCAAAGGCTTCACTCAGCCACCCAAGAAGTATTTGTGTCTCTTGATCTGAGCTGAACAAACTTCTCCTTTCATAGGCCTCTCTTGCCTGCCTGAATGCTCAGGCCATTTGGTTCCTCCTGGTGAAGCCAGAAGGGGTCCTCTTGTTTACTCAAAATGCGTGGATC
Organism: Prionailurus bengalensis; assembly: GCF_016509475.1. Classification (NCBI taxonomy): domain Eukaryota; kingdom Metazoa; phylum Chordata; class Mammalia; order Carnivora; family Felidae; genus Prionailurus; species Prionailurus bengalensis. The sequence goes on along the minus strand of NC_057361.1, from coordinate 56,514,657 downwards.
TGGTCATTGCCCAGCAGGTCCCAGAGGTTAGGCCCAGTTCCTCTCCACAACAGCAGTCCCAAACCCATGGAAGGTCAGGTAGCAGTAGGAGAGTCACTCCAAGCACAACTTGGGGAGAATTTGGAGTTAAGGGAATCCTGTGAGTGCTTTGCTCCTTTTGCTTCAGAATGAGCAGAATGGAGGTCCTTAGGAACCATAAAGGAGAGGCTGCTTTATGTGGGAGGGTACCATCCTCCCTCCCTGAAAGACAGTATGATGCTGGGGGGTGGGGATGCTAGACCTGGATTCAAATCCCTCATTACCCTTTGCCAACTGTGTGAACTGAGGAACCTAGTCAAACCTATTGGTGGGGTTCTGGTCAATAGCTAACATGCACAGAACACGAGCCACAGTAAACACATGCCCATTCTAGTTGCTTCCCACTAACTCTGCCCCATTGAAATGGAGAGTCCCTAGGGACAAAGGCAAGGAGGAAGGGAACAGCAATTTGTTGCATTCCAAGTTTTTTCTTTTTTTTACATTCATTACTTTGTGTAATACTCCTTCCGTCTGTATGAAGTAGTTAGTATCAGTATCCCTGACTCGAAACCCATTTTCTTTGGTTCCTGAGCTCACAAGGGGACATTGTCCCATCCAGGGAAGACAGCAGGGGTAGGAGAGGGGAGGAGGGGTTGCTTTAAACACTGGTTTTGACATGGTTGCAGCCCGGAGCAAGAGGGCTTGCCAGGCTACTCCAGCTGCCTTTTCCCTCTGGGGACACAGCAGAGACCAGCTGGCTCCCAGGGTCTGGCCACACTCTGGCTCCAGAGTGACTTGGAGGACAACTTTATGAGGCAGAAAATCCAGTATCCACCCCTGGGAGCAGCAGCGGGAAAGTAGTTTGCCTGGCTTGGAGTGAAGGAAACCTCATCCTTGCTGCCCAGATAACTCAGAGCCATGACCACACCTGGGCCCAGATATTTCCCAGGTTCCTTGAGTGGGAAAACCTCCAAGAAATGCTCCACGGAGGCAGATTTTAGCTGAGCAGAAGGGAAGTCAGAGCTCTGCAAAAGAAGAACAGTTGTTTGGAGGGAGTGAGTTCCCTGTCACTATAGATATGCCAGCCAAGGCTAGCTAAAGAAAGGATTAACTCCTTCAAACAGGTCAGGGATTTTTAGCCTGGAGGTGGCCCATGAGATGGACCCATGAAGTTCAAGGACTTCCTGAAATCACGTGCAACCTTTTGTGTGCTTGTGTGCTTTTATGGGAACTGGGCTCGTTTTCACTGAGCAGTTCAAAGGCATGCAACCCCCAAGGTTATACAGATAAGGAAACAGAGACTTGGAAAGGGGGATGTCTTTCAGGTTCCTAATGGGTGCACGATTTACGACACAAAATGCTGTCTCATCATAGAGTAGGTTGATTCACAGGAAAGTCCAGTGAGATAGGTACTGTTGTTGCCATTTTCCAGAGAAAGATTCTGGGGCCCAGAGAAGGAAAGGACCTTGCTGAGGTCCCACAACCAGTGAGAGAAGCCAAGACTAGATCCCAAGTCTCTTATTACTGATTGTCTTTCTCCAAACACTCCATTTTGTCCTCACCCTCTGGAGAGCTAATAAGCAAAGATACCCACATTGAGAACTGATGGTCCCTTCTTCCTGCTCTCCATATTCTGTGGGCTGACCTCCTTGTCTCACCCCACAATCTTATTTGGAACAGTGATCAGGGCTTGGAGAGGGCATCTGAAGAAGATTCAGAGTGGCAGCCTTCCCCCACCCCACCTCCAGATAACTTCCATTTCTACTTGAACCCTGCTTTCAGCTAGGTGTGACCCCCCAGGGAAGCTGGGTAGCTGATACTCAGACCCACATGGACGTGTCAATGCCCTGCACCAGCAGTAAGTAGTCAAAGAGCAGGAAGCTTATCTAGGCCAGAAAAAGATGGGGAGGTGGCTTTTCCAGAGTAAAGACTGCTCAGGGCCAATGTAAGAAGTTCAGCCTCTCGCCCTATATGCTACCACTTCTCTGTTAAAATTGAAAACAGCTAACATCTTTGTGGAACCCCCAGAGACAGATGCCTGAGGACAAATGTCCTCTTCTGTCCTCTCTCTTTTGCTATGTCCCGGGGATGAGGCTGACAGGAGAGGCCAGACCACTGCAGGCCTCTGTCATTCTAGGGATGGACTGTGGAGGTATGCATCCAGAAAGAAGCCAGGAACAAAGACTAGGAGGTGGGGAGGTAGGCCATTAGTGAAAAGGCTCATCAAGCAGGGGCAGGGGCAGGCCCTGATCAGGGGGTCATGGCCAGACAGGCTGACCAAGAGAAGCTCACAGGAACAGGATCCTTGTCCCCAAGACCTGGAATACAATGGTCAAAACAGGCTGTGCAGTAAAGCTGTCCCCACCTGAGTTGATGAGCTTCTATGACCCAGCGCTATGCACTTTGAGTTTTCTCAAAATCCCTGTGCATTTCTGTTCTGATTACAAAAGCCAAATGTAGTCACAGTGGAGAATCCAGAAAATAATGGCAAGTACTAAGAAGAAAATGACTAATTGTGTGACCTTAGGCAAGTCACTTAACCTTTCTGCACCTCAGTCTCTTCATCTGTAAAATGGGGATGATACAGTATTTATCTTGTAGGGTAGTCATAAGGAGTAAATATACATAAAGTGATGAGTGAGTATATGAAAGTTCCTGGCCCTTCATAAGTGCTATACAAATGTTAAGTTTTATTATTATAATCTACTACAATTCTACTACCTAGACTCAGACACTGTTAACAATTGGCTGATTTTCTTCCTGTCCTTTTATTTGAATATTTATGGTTTGTAAAAACATAATCAGGACTATACTGTATAAACAAATTGGTACTTTGCATATTTTAACTTAGCATTGTAGCAGGAACATTTTCTATGTCATTGTATATCCTTCAAAACATCCTTACAGGTTGTGTGTAATTCTATTTTTTCTATTTTCTAATGTTGGACACTTAGCTTATTACCATGTTTATGGATAGCTTTTACATACATTTTTAACCCAAATTGACTAATGCTCCTTTGGTACAGATCACTTTAAGTATAATTATCGGGTCAAAGTGGACATCTGTATTTACAGGTCTTGATATTTCCAAATTGCCCGCCAGAAACCACTATACCAAATGACACTTCCACTAGCAGTATATGAGATTACCCATCTCAGTGCAACCTCGCTGGTACTGACCACTATTTTTTTAATGTTTATTTATTTTTGAGAGAGAGAGAGAGACAGAGCACGAGAAGGGGAGGGGTGGAGAGAGAAGGGGACACAGAATCCGAAGCAGGCTCCAGGCTCTGAGCTGTCAGCACAGAGCCTGACATGGGGCTCAAGGTCACGAACTGCAAGTTCATGACCTGAGCTGGAGTCAGATGCTTAACCAACTGAGCCACCCAGACACCCCTGACCACTATTTTTTTTTTCAGTTTGGTAAATTGACAGATAAAAAGTTACATTTTGTGTATTTCACTTGCCTGGAGTCAGGAATAGGATGGAGTACCAGGGGAAGGCTGTTAAGTGGAGTTTGCCCTATCATCTAGAAAGCTCAGCAAAAAGGGTGGGAATGGCAGGCCATGGCTGGGCTCAGACATACTGTCTACCTGGGGAAGAGGCAAGAACGACAAAGAAAGCTGTATTCATATGGGGTCATTCTAAGAAACTGAGAAAATATTCTAGTACTAAGGGATGAAGCCAAACAAGTTGTGATTGCCAGTCCTTGTAGTTGGCCAAAAGTCCTTCCGAAATTTGTGTGGCATTCCCTGCCTGGCTAAACAAGAATAATTATGATGTAAATTGGGCTTTGGAAATGCAAATATTGATACGGAGCTGCATGGAGTGGCATGGCTTCTGAACACTGGAGGCCCAAATAATGTCTCTGGACTCTGGCTGAAAAGGAACCACAGAGAAACAAAGATGGGGAGGCCACAGAGCTCTGAGAGCAGCTGGGTGAGCTGTGGAAGGCAGGGTAGCCACTAGGAAAGAACGTGGAACTGGAAGACCCAGAATAAATCCTGCATAGGCATGGCAACTCTCCAACTAAGGCAGGCCTCCCAAGACCGTGCAGGCACAAGCTGAGGGCTGGAGCTCCTGGCTGCACTTAGAGGTGCAAAATCCAGGCCCAGGCAACTCAGGAAAGGGGATGGGGGGAGGGGGGTGATGTGAACCAATGAGCACAGAGCACAATGCCATCAAGATGCAAACTAATATTATCACCAGACTATAATTCTGTTTATCGAGCACCAACTCATTGTCAGGCACTGATGGAGAGATCAACAACACCTACTGTCCGTGGGGAAACTGAGGCAGAGGATGGCTAAGTTACACATCCCAAGATATACAGGCAGCAATGGACAGAAGCAGAAGCTGAGCACAGGCTTTGTGTGTTCAGGCCCCATTAGGCAATTGGGCCTCCTTTAATGATTTCCTTGGGTGGGTTTGCTGGCTAATTCTTCTCATTTTTGTCTTGAGTATAGGAGCATTGCTGGCTAGGGCTTAGGATGTTTTCTAAAGGACAGTGAAATGTTTGTCCAAAAGCCCAGAGACCAACAGAACTAGGAAGAATGGATTTAGATGGTAGCAAGGAACTTAGGGTAGACACCAGGAAGAAATTCTTCAGAGTAAGAAGAATCTTTACATATGGCAAGTAACCAAGGAAAGCCATGGGGCTCCTCTCTGCTATCCTCAGCAATTTCCCTTTGCCGCACCTTTCCCTCTCCAACGCTTCATCACCCCTATAGTCCCTCATCATGCACATTCACCAGAGGCAGTCCTACTCTGTACTAGCAGGCTAAGAAATCCACTTGTGGGCAACAGAACATTTAGGATCCAGCTTCCGCCACGAGTGACATCAAGCTCAAGCCAGAAGTGGCCTGAACTTTTCGTCATCCAGGCCTTTTGTCAATGTCTTCCTGCTGGGCTCTCCCATTTGATCCAATGGCCTATCTTAAGCAACCAGAGAGCTGGTCAGGGAAGCATCACAGATGAGAAGCTGTGGAAAGGCAGGGGGTGCATGGAACAAGAAAAGACTTGTGTCACACACTGTTCCTTCTTGGCTACTACTGCTTGTGTGACCTTGGGCAAATGCAATCACCTCCCTGGGCCTCACTTCATAACTCTGTAAGATGGGGATGGTAATAACTATCTCACTGGGTTGCCCTGAGGATGGCAATGAGATTGTATATTTGGTCACTAAAACTGCTAGAGCACCTGTGTTCTGCCACACCTAGGGCCGGGCAACTGGAGAGCACAGTGACAAACAGGAAATCCAGCCCCTGGTCCCAAGGAGCCCTCAGTTCAGCGAGGGAGCTTATGTGTATCTCTGAGTGCCCATCATAAAGGTAGTCCAGAGCAGGGGCTCAGCAGTATTACTTTCCTGGATTTGTCTCCCATATGCATAGTGTTCATGGTATGCAAACTGCTTCTCATGCATCAGCATATTTGATACCTACGATAGCCCAGACCCTTCGTGTTTCAGGTGGGGAAATCAATGCCCAAAGAGGTTATATACCTGACCTACAGTCCTACAGATGAGAGCAGAAGAGGCAGGGTCCATGACCCTGGGTCTCACTGGGACTATTTCCTCTTGGCATTGCCCTCAGATCCCCCACTCTCTCTTTAGATGTAGCCACTTCAGCCTCAGCCATGTCGAGGGCCCCTAGTATTCCTGACCAGCCACCTGACCCATCTCCAGTTAGATTTTTATTTAAATTTTTTAATTTGTTTTTTATAAAGTTTATTTATTTTGAGAGAGACAGAGCATGAGTTGGGGAGAGACAGAGAGAGGGAGAGAATCCTAAGCAGGCTCCACACTGTCAGTGCAAAGCCTGATGTGGGGCTTGAACCCACAAAACTGTGAGTTCATGACCTGAGCCAAATCCACGAGTCAGATGCTTAACTGACTGAGCCACCAAGGCAACTCTCCAGCTTGATCTTTAAAAACCATCACATCCCAATGTAACCTATAGGACAAAATGCTTAGTGTCAGTGGGCTTGGAGGAGAACCAGGGACTAGGAGAGTACCTGTGTCCTCAAATCAGCCTTTTCTATGAAGTCCTGTTTCAATGTGCATAGCATTTAGACTTGTGGGATGAAATGTGTGAAGCTTTCTGTGGTGTGAACATATCTTTAAATTCTGAACATATCTTTTAAAATCCTTGTGTTGCCAAAATGTCAAAAGAGGGTTTTTCTGTGTCTATAGAGAGTTTTCTAGGTATGTGGACAAGAGATGCTGAGTCAACATGAGCCAGTGGGTGTAAATAAGGAGGGCTGTTTCCCAGGCACTGGGTTCAAGCTCTGTCATTCATCCATTGATAGATAAATCAAAGAGAGTCCAAAGAAGTCTCAAGTGGAGGGATAGAGGGCTCTTTTTGATTCTCTTTGCCATTAGAGAGAGAAAACCTCTGGATCCTCAGATTCTTTTAAAAAAATGTTTAATGGTTATTTATTTTTGAGAGACAGAGAGACGGAGTGTGACAAGGGGAAGGGCAGAGAGAGAGGGAGACAGAATCCAAAGCAGGCTCCAGGCTCTGAGCTGTCAGCAAAGAGCCTGATGTGGGGCTTGAACTCATGGACCATGAGATCATGACCTGAGCCGACATCGGACACTTAATCGACTGAGCCACGCAGGCCACCCCTGGATCCCCAGATTCTTGACCTGAGAAGAGGTTCCTCTCAGTGTCTGACTACAGAGAAGGGTAAAGAAAGATTAAACATGTTGAGGACTATGCCAGATGCATTCATGTATGTGATCTCCTTTCTTCCTCACCACCACTCTGTAGGGTAGGTGGTATTCCTATTTTATGGATGATGAGACTGAGGCTTTGTGATGTGAGGCAGCTGGCTCAAGGCCCCAAAACAGGTACTTGTTGGAGCAATAAATGTCAATAGACTGCAGAGGCCTTGCTGTTTCCTCAGCACCACACACACAGGAGAGAGATGGGATGTTGGGAATGCTCCTGAGGCCACGGGCAACAACAGCGACAGCCCAAGGCAGGCTAGGCCAAGCCAGATGCCTGCACCAGGTGCTTCCTCACGAGCTTTTCCTCTGTTGTCTGTCTCTTCCCTTCATAGAGTAAGGCTCAGAGGAAATGCCTCATCTCTCCACGCATTTGTGGGAGGCTAAAGATTTGTATCTAGTAAGGGCAGAAAGAGGGCTGGTGACCTTGGCCCAGCGGAAAGCCCCCTTTAGAGACCTTCTGGCCCTCTCAGCACCCTCTTGGAGCTTCCCTAGAACCCTTGCCAAATTTCTCTGTTTAGGGTTTTTCCAGAGGTCCAGGGAAATTCCAGGAGTCAAGGATGTCAATGTTTCTCCTACAGTCACAGCCTCTCACCAAAGTGCTTAGCCGATCACACTCAGCTACAGTCTATCTTTTGAATGTGTTGTGTGAGCAGGTGTGTGTGTACACACATAGACACACCCACTGTAAGTGGTCAACTAAATCCACAAGCCACCCACAAAACCCCATATCCTCTCATCGTGTTTACACTTCAGCGACTCACACCTCACGCTGTGCAGGGATCACGGCTATGCTTAGAGACCAGCTTCTGCCAAGTCCAGGCCTGGAGGTGCTGCCCACCCCCCCTCCTCTGATCTCTCTCTCTCCTTTCTTTGTCCTTCCTCTTCTCCTCCCCTTTTCTTCCTCCCTCATAGAGTCGCCTCCCTCTTCCAAAGACCACCCATGCTTACCTACCTCTCACCTCAGCACACACATATCACCAGTACAGGCCCCATCACCATGAAGAATAAAGCTAAGACCTGAGTCTGCTGGGGTGTGGGTGGCCAAAGGCCCAGAAAGGCCAGGAACAGCTCCCTGTTTGGTGGATAGGTTGGAGGGAAATGTGTGAGGAAGCATTTTAAGAGCAGTAGACCGGGCCAGAGAGCTCTGCTGGACATTATGGGCCCAAGCAAGTGGTCTACTTCCAGAAGAGTTGATTAAAGAAGTACAACTAGAGGCAGTACAACGTAGTGATTGAGGGCAGGGGGTTGATGCCTGTTTGGCATCAGCTATACTGCCGTGTGACATGGGATAGTTACTTAATCTGGGTCTCATTTTCTTCATCTGTGAAATTGGGATATTAATAGTAACCTGACTCACAGGGTGGTTTGTTTTTTTTTTTCAACGTTTATTTATTTTGGGGACAGAGAGAGACAGAGCATGAACGGGGGAGGGGCAGAGAGAGAGGGAGACACAGAATCGGAAACAGGCTCCAGGCTCCGAGCCATCAGCCCAGAGCCTGACGCGGGGCTCGAACTCACGGACCACGAGATCGTGACCTGGCTGAAGTCGGACGCTTAACCGACTGCGCCACCCAGGCGCCCCACAGGGTGGTTTTTGAGGTTCAAGTGCACTGATACATGTAAAATGCTTGTCCAGGGCCTGACACAGAGGAAGCACTATGTAAAGGTATGCTATTATTTTAAGAATCAGACATATCAGCATCTCTCCATGACCCCCCAGCCTCCCCACCACCCATAGTCCACTCATTCTCTCCTGTCTCTGCAGACATCAAATCAGCCAAAGATTTTCAAGCCAGTCCTGGCAGAGGCCATATGACTTAAACAGCCTCAGTCACCACTCATCCTCCATCTGCTGGCATTCAGTTTTACTCTTTTTCCAGCACTGCCCATAGATGGGGGTCCCAGGTTGCCCCTAGCACTGTAGCTCTCTCCACCCTTGTATCCCTTGGTTCCCAGCTTGGTCTTTTGTTCTGTTTAGCCTCTGGATGGTCCCTCTACAAGAATGAAATTCCTGGTCTTGACCCCAGATCAGGGCAAGGCTAACACTGGCTCGAGAGAACTGCTTGTGCACATCTTTTTCCAAGTCCACATTTAATGATGTCATGTTGATAGCTTGAATTCAGCCACTTTGGGAGTATTTACACCATGGTAATTGGCAAACACTACAAATCAGGGCTTTTTTCCCTCCCAGTGAACAAGTTGTTAAACATTTACCAGCACAACACCACTCGGACCAACTGATTCATTCCCCCATATTGCACCCTGGGATTCCCCCCACCCCCAGATACTGATTGCTTTTCTCTCAGACACTGGATCTGCCTATAGCGGTCTCCCTGCAGCAGTGGTGTGCATGTAATAAAAATCCAGTGGCTGTTCCTCTCGGAACATCAGGGCCCGCCATCATCTGAGTCCCTGCCCTTTGGCACCAAACTTTGCCCACTTAGAAACTCCCCTTGCTGATAGTCAGGCTTACTTCCCAGCCTTCATCCCGACAGAGTTCCGGAGTCTCATGTCACTCCCCCTTCCCCTTCTCTGCCTGTACCGTGTTGCCGCAAGGAGCCAGGAGCCTCATAGCTAAGTCCTGAGCAAGCCATGATGAGCAGATGTTGTAGTCTGAAAAGGAGAGTCTGAGATTTAGCAAGTCCAATCATTTGCTGTGCTAGAGAGTAGGAGGCCTTAGGGGAAGTCTGATTCAGGGCATCCATTGCCTTCTGTAGTTGCTTATGAGTGGGCCAATTAATTATTATTATTTATTTATCCTTAAATAAAAGCTGCATGAGGGCAGGGATTTGGTGTCTTTTTTGTTTTCTGCTGTGTCCTAGTGCTCATCAGTGCTGGGCACATACTAAGAGTTCAATAAATACAGGCTGAAGGAACGAATCAACACATTTCGTCATTTGACAAACGTTTCCCCAAATATTCACTCTGTACCAGGCCATTTTGAATCCTGGTGATATGAAGAAAAAGAATATAGGGTCCCTGACCTCAGGGAGTGGCTGGTCCTGCGGGTCGTAGAGGTGAGTTTTAATGGAGCCTGGGAGTAACTGCAGGATGGCTTGTGGGCCTGGGTTCCAACTGGAGTGGGTCAGAGGCTCACAGCTTCCAGGCCAACTGAGGTGCTGTGCGGGCCAAAGGAGTTGTGGCATTTGTCTGCACTTGCTCTGTGGACTGCATTAGCTGCTGGCTGGGGTAGCCACCCAAGGCCTCTTGACCAGAACACAGCCTTCATTGGCTCCCTCACTCCAGCCCCACCTACTCGAGGGAGCTTAGCTGTTAGCCAGGAGAGAGGAGTCAGGCAGGGAATCCCGGCCCCTCCCTGCCCTATACTGGGCCCAGAAGGGCCTGGCATGCTTCTAATATCAAGCAGCAAATTCAATCAGTCAGATGAGAATTCCTATTATTTTAATATATTTAGAAAAGAGTTTAAGGTGGATTTTATTCCATGCTGTATATTTTTACAACATGAGGTCAGGCCATTTTGATAAATGCTGTGGTGCAGGCAGGAGGGGGGGCCTTGGGAAAGTGGGAGTGCGAGACAGAGAAAGAGGGGGAGTGAAAGACAGTGTCAGAGACAGAGACACAGAAAGAAAGCCATAGAGACAAAGAGAAACTGAGAGAGAGAGAGAGAGAGAGAGAGAGAGAGAAACTGACTCTATATGTGTCTATGGAACTGTCTTTTGCACATGTGTCTGTGACTTCATGTGTGTTTCTGTGTCTGTTTGTTGTTTGAGTAGACAAATACATTTGGGGATAAATAGAATGATTTTTCCACCTGCAGGAAGCAAGGCAGCCAAAGGCTGATTGGGGCTGCTCCACTCTGTGGCTCTCAGAAGGCCTTGGGCTGGAACTTGGTTTACTCCTGAGGCCAGGCCCCAGGCTCTGCTTAGAAATTGAGATGCAGGCAGGCCACCCGAAAGGCAAAGGGCAGTTCCCAGGAGCCTTAAGGGCGTCACTGTGAGGTAATCCTCAGCACAAGCAGGGCCCTGGGCCCCACGATGCCCTCTGGCTATGCCATGTGACTCTTTACTGACCTTCCCTGAAGGGTCCTGGATCCTGTTCTTAGAAGCCAGAGCACATGGCTCCCAAGCTTTCTGGGAAGGCAGCTGAGGCAGCAGCCCAAACCCAATGTCACTAGAGCCTTGTGGTGCCTTTCTGGAGATCAGAATGCATGAGCATGGCAGGAAGGCATTGGCTACCAAGTTGGGGGAAAACTTTTCCAGTCTGGAGGCTGATGAATGGATGTGATAACGTTTGGAGGATTTTGTCAGTATGTAAATATTTGGCTGAAAGAAACTCTTCACCCACTGTCAAGATCAGGGGAAGAGGATGGGATGGGATTCTACTTCTGGAGAACTTCCCCTATGTCAGAGCCTTAAGAAAAAACCCAAGTGGTTGAAGCTATTCTTGAAAGGCCTTTGGCCCAGCCTGGGCCTCACAGGTGTCCTGAATGCCAATGGTTCCATCGCTCTACTCCTGGAGAGGTGCATGCCCATACAAACCAGCTTGGCATTTGTCTGCCCTTGGGGCCTTCACCACAATGCAGCTAACCATTTCCATGGCAACTGAGGTAGGGTCAACTTTGCAAACCTTTCCTCTAGGGAGCCAGAGGAACCTGGGTCTACTCTACCTCTGCCTTAATCCTGGGCTCCAAGAGGCAGCCATTTCACAGGAGGGACAGGTCTGCCCCAATTACCTCTTCAGCCTAGCGTGGTGGCCTTCTTTTCCCCTTGTTATAGGAGGGCCAGAAAATTGCCATGTAAAGGAATGGAGGACAGGGAAAGTGAGAAGGGGAGAAGGAGACAGACAAACTCCATGTTGTTTTCTCTTCCAAAACACTGTAGACACTTCTTCAAACAGGATGACTGGCTGGCTTGCAGTCTCTTCTAACTATGAGTATAACCTTGGGATAGGCTTGGTAGACCTGCAAACAAGCATCAGAGTCAAGGAGTCTCTGTCTTTGCTTCTACTGGTCACCAGAAGACAGTAAACTATTCTGTGGCTTATCCCTCCCAGCTTTCCATCTGCCCCACACCATCATCCTCCAGATTCGGCCTAACCACTACCACCCTCACGGATGGCATTTGTGGCAGGGCCAGCAGATCTGGCCAGCTCTTGGTGCCTTAGAAAACTTTTGGCTGCCAGCATTCAAGGGCTAGGGATCAGGAGATACTCAGCCTTATCTTGTCTGTCTCTATTGACCATCAACAGGCTTGCATCAGTGCCTATTGTATGCACTGGAGCATCAGAAAGGGAGACTTTAGCAGAGAAGGTAAAATATACTTAAGAACTAGGAGCACCTAAGGGAAACCTCTCCAGGCAGAGGAAGGGTCTGGGTGGTGGGCTTACTGCAGAGGCCTGCAGCCATATCCAGGACAAAGCATGAAAAGGCTACCTTAGGGTCTGGGTAGCCGTAGAAGAGTGGTCATGAGCTACAGCACAGAGCTTGCTCTAGAAGCCAACAAAATGTCTAGAAAGTTCCCTGGGCAGGGACCACTGAGGAGGCAGCAGAGGAGGCCGGTGTACTCTTTAGCTTGGGTTATTGTTGGGGTAGGTGGGAAATCCTCACTACCCCAGCACAGTATGAATGGCAGAAATGGGGTCCAGAGTGCCAGGTCACTGAGGGGCCTGTGTAGTTCAGCCCAGGCCACGCTCCCAGGATCTGGGCTAGGGGTGCCCTGGAGGCATTGCAGTCTCTGACACCCATGGCTTGGAGGTTTCTTTCTGTCCAGAGAGCATGCATGTCTTCCCATGAGCACATGTAAAGGAGAGGGTATGCACATGCAACATGCATGCTAATTTCTTGTCTGTGCACCAAAGGGGATGTAGGCAACTAACCCTTGCCTGCAGCTTCCACAGTCTGTCACAGCCAAAAAGAATGAAAGATGCCACCACCTGCCCATCCAGTCCAATTCTAAACTTCCATCTTAGAAGCCTTTGCTCTAGAGATGGTCCACAGAGTGTGGCCACCTAGTGTCTCTCTCCTACCTCACCAGCCTTCTAGGAAGCTAGAGTCTTTCTGTCTGGATATCCGGGCAGTTTTCTGCGATTCAGATGAAACCAATGTGCCTGGAGACCCAGACTCATATGGTGCCTTTTATAGCTACTGCCTGAAATGTGTCTCTCTTCCAAGGGCTCCTGGTCATCTTGTCTTCCCTGTCCTCCACTTTGTTCCTCCAGCTAATAGCCATTCCAAATGACTACACAACCTAAGGCAAGCATCCTGCCATCCTCTAGTTTGGTGCCCTGGTTTCTCTCACTGGCTCCCAACACTTCTTTTCTACCACCTCGCAATTACTTCTTGGCCTCTGTCCACCTTTGCCCCAATATCCCATGTTTGATACCTCCAAATATCACCAAAGTCTAACTGCCCTGGCAATTATTGCTGCTGTAGTTCTGCCTCCATCCTTTCTGTTCCAAGCAGATTAGAGAAGGAAAGATACTTGTCCATGTGGTAACAGAAGAATCCCTAAGATATCCTCATCTTTCTCATCATCCCCTTTCTTCAGAAGGCAGAACTTTGTTCCAGAAAGCCCTGACCCAGGTGTTAAAGGCCTGGGTTTTGGTCCCAGCTCTGTCACTGCCTCACTGAGTAGCCTTGGACAGTTGCTCTCCCTCTCTGAGCTCCCTGCTTCTTGCCTATCACATATTGGGGTTGGATAGAAGCACTTGCCAAAATATTTCCAGCTCTGAGATGATCTCAGTCTATGTTTGCATGGAAGATGTGCTGGTCATTGCTGTGGCCTCACACTGTCAATGACACCAGTGCTTCCCTGTGACTTGTAGGCCTGACTCCTGGAGAAAGGCCTACATCATGCTAGAGGCCTGAGGCCCAAAGGAAGCAGTTCCAAGCCTCCTGGCTGCTGTGCCTCAGACCTTTTTCAGTTTTGGATTCCTGGCCCCCACCCTCGTGTGCACCCCTTCCTTGCCTTGCTCCCCAGCCAGCCCCCACTCCTTTTCATTAACTCCTCCCTCCATCTGGCCCTGTCTCCCCTCCCTGGCCCCTCACCCCACCACACCCATCCCTGAAATGTTTGGCCTGCATGGGCTGAGCTCAGGGATGTATGGGTTTCTTCTCTCTCTCCTTTCTGGCATTTCACCAGCGAGGAATTCCTTTGGAAACAGAGCCTGGAAATCCTCCTGTCTTTGGGAAGCACTGGCCCCTACCCCGGCAGCCCAGCTGCCCAGCCGAGGCCTGCAGCAGGTGTGTGTGTATGTGTGTGTGTGTGTGTGTGTGTGTGTGTTTGTGTGTGTGTGTGTCAGTGTCTGGCCCTGGAGATTTATAACCTGTGGCAGGAGGCAGGCAATGCCTTTGGAAGAATTTCTTCTGTCCTCAAAGGTTTGTAGCCAGGGCCCTCAGGGGAGCAAACAAGCAGAGAAAGCAACAGACCCCACTTTCCACCCCCCTTCACTGCCAGCCACCCCTGTGTCTCCCTGCCTCACCCTTGGCACCTGTCTCCATCTGGCTGGCCCCACTCTCTTGCTTGCTTCTTCTCCATGTGGCACATGTATGGCTCACTCTTTTCACTTTGCTTCTGCTCTCCAGAACCACCCTTTCTACCATCCAAATGATTCTCACATCTGTCCCTTCTTTCCCAAGCCCACTGTCTCTCCTCAGGCCTCAAGTAGACTCACCTCACTACCTGTCCTTGATATTGAGAATAGTGATGATCTTGCCAGAGTGGCCTTCTTAAAAGCAAATCTGATTACATCATTCCTTTGCACAAAAACCCTTTAAGGGTTGCCTGTTGCCTACAGAGTCAAGTCCTAATGAATTAATTTGGTATTCAGGGCTCCAGCCTTCCTTGCCAGCACCATCTCCCACCCTTCAAAGTCGTGAACTGTACACTTGAGCTATGCAGGGCTCTCTTGTTCTTCCACCCTCACTGGAGGCCCCACAAGCACCTCAGACTGTCCGCATCCCAAATCAAACACTCCATTGCCTCCACAGTGTCCTGCTCCCTCAGTGACCTCCTCACTCTCCTTCACACCTGGCATCCATTTCTGGACCAACTTCCATCAAGCCATGATCTCTGCCATCTTCTGATACCGCCACACCATCCTCACTGCTACCGCCACAGAACAGAACAGGATCATCTCTTGCCTGACAATGACAGTAGCCTCTCCCCGAAGCCTTAGTGATATTTCAAACCAAGTTCAGATCAGGTTCTGGTCCTTCTTGAAGCTGTTTACCTGGATGACCCAATGCCTTCCCAGCTTTGCCTCCCAAGCATTCCATTTACCCTCAGTCCTTGCCATGCTGAGTCCCTTGCCTTCTTGGAACCTTAGAATGTCCTACTCCCTGTTCTTTGCTTCTAATATTGCCTTCACCTGGAATGCCTCCAACCTATCTGCCTGTTAAAGTTCCCTGAAAAGCTCTTTGAAAATGCTACTTCCTCCAGAAAGCCTTTCTGGAGGCACCCTGTTGGAAATGCCAGGCTGTCCTCTAAAATTTTGCTGAGCTTTCTGGCCAGGTTAAGTATATCATTTAGTAGCACAGACCCTGTAGTCAGCTTCCCTAGGGACAGAACACCAGCTCTGACACTCCTCAGCTCCCAGGACAATTTATGTAACTTCTTCAAGCCTCAGTTTCTTTACGTGTAAAGTGGAGGTAGTTATACTTACTGCTTCATAGGGCCCTCATGAGGAGGAAATAATTAATCTGTGTTTGGTGCTCAGGAAAGTGCCTGCCACAGAGTAAGTGCTGTCACACTGTTATTATTGCTGTTATTAGTAATATGACCTCCTTTACTGGTCTGCCAGACTTTCATGGGCAGGAACCAAGTCAGACACCTTTGGTTTCCCATACTAGAGTTGCTCAGAGGCATTTGCTGACTGAACTGAGGCAACACCCCAGCCCTCCACTACCTCAGGCCCCTTTAGAGTCCAGAAGGGAAGACAGGGGCTGAGAGACACTGGAAATGTCCTCCCTTCCCTAATGTTAGCGGGGTCCGGGGAGCAGGACAGCCCACTGAAGCCCCCAAGTCTCCCGCCTCTCCTCTGGAAGTCACTGTGCAGCTGAACATCCCTAAACATGGGGGTGATGGAGACAAATTGGAGGGAATTCAGAGGAGCAAAGTCCCTGAGCTCTTGGGAAAAGGCGGACCCAGCAGAGGAGGGAGATGAAAGCAGTTCCATGTGTGTGGCTTGGCTGAAGGACAACGCTGGGTGTGGTGGGGGACATGACAAATGGAGACAGGGATTCCAGCAGTGCAAACAAGCCAGAGAAGGAGATGGCTGGGGGCTCCATGGTGGGGCCACTCTGCTAAGGCAAATGGACTCTTGAAGTGCTAGTCTGGAGCTTTCTGGAGCCCCTGCTGAGCCCACAAGTCCCCTCTTTCTATTGGCCTACAAAGAGAATTCTCCAGACTGGTTCCCAGGGCTGGCAGTTTTGCATGGCTGTGCAGTCCTGGCCTTGAAAGGGAGGCCAAGCCTCTTCCTTTGTCCTACCCAGAGCTGGCTGAGGCTGGGCCTGGGGTGGGTTCAGCTGAGAGTCCGAGGTCTGGGTCCTTAGCCTTCCCTGCCAATTCTTACAGTCCAACTCTGGGGGTGGTATACATTACCTACAAGCCCACAATGGGGCTTGTAGATTCTGAGTCCTCCCTCCCCACCCTCCAACCCCTGCCTAAAGCCATTGTTTTCAGACTATTGACCACTGCCCTCTCCTCCAGGGTACTAAGGGGCATCTTAGGGGCATGGGGAGGCCAGGAGGAAATATTGGAAATGGCGTCTCCATCCTCTCCTCAGATCCGGGTTTCATTGTCCTTGGGCCAAGATAAATAAAGCAAGCAAGGGAGAGGCCTCTGCATGCTCAGTGCTGATAGCTAAGTGGCCTCATTATGGGGGTGGTGGGTTGAACATCAGTCTACCCAAGGCTAACTCCAACTCTCTTCCAAAGGACTGTGGCAGAAAGGCAGCCAGGCCAGGTGCCCAGAAATTAGTGGCATGAAGAGCAGAGCAAAATGCCCCCTCAGTGCCCCCCTCCTGGGACAGAGCTTTCCTCTGATGCCGAGTCTAAGAGTTCTGGAGGGAGAGCTACGGAACTTAAAAAGAAGGAGGAATCTAGAGATTGGGGGGCTGTCATGGGGCTGTCCCCACCTAGAGCCCCAGCCCTTCAAGCTACTGATCTTTGGCTTTTCCAGGGCCCCAGGCCTGTTTCCTGCAGTCAGACAATCTGAGAGCCCTTAGACTGAGGAATCTGGAGCATCAAAGACCCAGAGACCTCCAAACAGAGGGTTTCCTGGTGGCCCTTGTTAGGCACCTTCCACCCTGACCCCTGAGGGGTCACAGACTGCACTCTGGAGGTCACAGTTTAGCAGAAAGAGCACAGATCTTAATGAGACAAAGTTAAGTTCAAATTCAGCCTTCGTGCTGTATTATTGATGAGTCCTGGGCAAACTCACTTTACTTGACAAGTAAAGCCCCAGTTTCTCATCATTAAATGGAGAGCCAAATCACCTCACAGGACCACTGGTAGGAGTTGATGGGATAATGATGTTCAAAGGCCAGGTCCATGGAAGATGTGAGCTGCTTTTCCTTGCCCTACACTGGATGTGGCCCCCGGGCCACCATGGAACTGCAATTGTTCCGGGGAAGGAACTCTTGGCCAGCTGTGACTCCTAGGTTGACTCTGTCCACTTGGCTCTTCTCACAGCAAAGTCATGAAGTGACTATGAGAGTCCCAAGGACCTTGCTACGTGGGTCAGGTAGACTGGCCTCTCTGACTCTCAGAGTACCATTGAAGGAGGTTCTCTCCAACTGGGCCCCCAACCCCTGGGATGTTCCTCTGTTTACAGCCATTTCTGGCATCTCAGCCTCACACATGGCTCTCCTTGTAGTGTCGGGCAGGCTTCTCTGTGAGCTCTCTCACTGAGTTCTGCCCTTGCCTGTGGAGGTCTTTCTGTGGGTTCTACATTATCAGGACCATCCTTTGTCTTTTGGACTATCCCACTACGTCTACCCCATCCAAAGCCCAGAGCCTATTCCTGGGCCTGCTTTGTTATTTGCTTCATTTAGGAAGTTGCTGGAGAAAGGACTGGCCTGCAAAGGTCCACTCATAATGGCAAGAGCAAAGCAAAGAGCTCAGGGCTGAAGGCCAGGATATTGAAGGTCTAGTTCCAACTCCTCAGCTCACTTCTTGTGTGGTCTTTCTGAGCCAATTCCTCTTTGAACTTTTTTTTCCATCCATAAAATGGAGGTCCCAATTCTTGCCCTCAGGGCTATTGGGAAGTACACAAATGTTAGTGGAGGTAGGATCCTTGAAAAAATGTTCTGGCTTGAGGACCTGGAATTTAACCTTTTGTGCTTGGCTTAGTGCTATAGCAGTGGAATACTCACAGAACATTCAGGGACCCCAATCCCAGTTGTTGTCACTCAGCTACTTCCATTTGGTTAGATGCCAAGATCACCAACTCTTTACAGTTCACTGGTTCATCCCAATTCTTTGTGAGAAAATTTGCTCCACTGGTTCTAAGTCTTCATTGTTGGAAATCCTTTGTGTCTATCTCAAATCCTTCCTACTACAGTTCCAACCCAGGTCTACACACTTCAGACATTTCCTAGCCTGCCTTCTCTTTCTTCTCCTCCTCAATTCTTGCCCAATACTCAGAAGGGAGAATCGGGTTGAGGGCAAAGGGTAGTCTTATACCTGGCCAGAGAGAATAGACCGGGGGGGGGGGGTGGCATCACTCTTCCAGAAACCCTTCAGCTGCCCCACACCCTCAACCTCACCCTTATCTCACCCTTGCCCACACTGTCACAGCTGGAATACTTGTGGTCTCTCACCATGCATTGGAACTAGGGCGCCAACTTTGACTTTAATCTCCCCTGGCAGCTCTGTGGCATCAATAAGCCCCAAGTTTATGGCAGAGGGAAAATGAAACCCACATTGCCCCAACTAGGTCCAGCCCCCACCCAGCAAAGCCAAGGATATCCTCCAAGGGGCAGAGAGACCGCCAACTTCTCCCTTAAGACATATGGAGGTGGGGTGGCATGGTGATGAGTAGTGCTCCCAGCCACACTCTCCTCCCTGAAGGCACAAGGGTGCAACTCAGATCCCCAAGCCCTTTCTCTCTCTTCTCTCAGCTGGGAGGGTTTCCCCAGCATTTGCAATGGGGGGCAGCTCCCCCCTGAGATTGAGGTTAAAGGGGATGCCTTCTTCAGGAATCTGTAGCCAAATTGCTGAGCTATTCACAGTGACCTGGAGATGATGTTTGGAAATCTGATTTGTGATAACATAATGTTCCTTTTAAGTAATGCTGGCTGGAGAGAGAAGGAGGAAAAAAACGACCAAGAAAAACAACCTTATTGAGGTTTAAAAAGGGACGCTGTCGTGGCTGCCTCCTTAATCTCCCAAATCATTTTCCTCTCTTCCCCCTCCTCCTCCTGCCCCAGACCTGCTTTTGTTTATAACAATCTCTTGGAAAGAAGATTGAAAGTGAAATCTGTTTCCTTGCTTAAATATATATATTTAAAGGGGGAAGAAAGCCTCTCTCCCCACCCTCTGCCTGCTCCTCGCCTGAGCATTGTGGGTAATTGGAGGGCTGCCTGTTCTGGGCTAGTCGGTCAGCATGGGCTCTCCAGTGCCCACTCAACACCCCATCACAAGAAGGATCATTAAGGCAGGAAAACAGGCTGAGGGAGAGATGGTAAACCTGGAAAGCAGGAGTGGGGGGTGGGGGGAACAAGGGTGCCACTTATGCACTGACTCCAGGCACTATTTATGTAGTGCCTGGTGACCAGCAGTTTGGTAGCTCCAGAGGAGAATAAATACAGTATGAAGGGACAAAGTCAGATGCAAGGCAGGACTTCCACATTCATTGTTTAACATACAGTGCATTTGGCCAATAGTAAAAGAGCTGAGAAATTTTAGCTGCATCTCTTCAAGAATGAGTGACCCCACTGCCCAGATCTCTCTGGGCTACAGCTTACTTTGTGACAGAGGGAGGGTTAAGATGAGACATTTGTGTTGCAGCAGGAGAGGATGGGGTGGCAGCCAAGGAGACTTCCCAATGAAGTGGAGATGGAACCAGTTAGGGGGTGGAGTAGGAGATATATAGGCAGGGACCAGCACACCTAGTAAAAGTCATCATAGGTATTGTCTACCAACACCCCCCCTCCAGCACACCCATGTGCTCACACCACTTCCTTTCTCTGATCTGCCAGGGCATGTGCCTGACATCTCAGGTGGCACCTCATGTACCACCCATTGTTTGGCTTTCAACTTGCCTTCCACTCTTCCTGGCCCAGCCTGAAGCCAACCAACAGTCATAGCAGGGCAGGACAGGGCACACTGAAGGGAGAAGGAGGTGCCAAAAGCTTGTCATGCAGCCATAGTGGATGGATGGATTCCTCTGACCCCAGCTTCTCAGGAACACCCACTTCCCTGGATCCTACTGCTCATACCTCTGCCTACCAGGGGCTGCACTTCAAGAGAATGAACAGAGGGGGCTTTTTGATGTTCTTTTTAGGGAGCCTTTCTCCCCACTGCCCCATTTAGGGCAAGTTATTACTATCAGAAACATCAGATGTTTCAACTCGAATGAAAGTCAGGTTAGATGTCCCCACTGCAGAAATTTCACATGGTTCCAGATAGAGAGGAAGAACTCCCCCTCAATCTTTTTCCTTCTCTCCCTCCCTCCCCAAGAACAAAAGCATCATTTTTTTCTGACCATATGTTTTTTGACCATTCAATCCAGCCCTCTCAGCTTACAGATGGGGAAACTGAGGACTAGAATGAGGAATGGGCTTGCCTGTATTCACTCAGCAAGTTCATGGCAGAGTCAGGGCTAGGATCCAGGTGTCTTGATTTCCATCCCATAGTATTTTTTCAGAGCACACATTTGCAACCCTTTCAGACCTACAAGTTCCCTTGACATTGAAAGCTTCAAAATTGCCACCAGTGATGTCTTAGCATTTTTGATGCTGGGACAGAAGCAAGAAGCAGCTTCTCATAATGCCTGGCTTGCAGAAGTCATTTAATATTGTTTGAAGAACTACGTAATTATGGGCTAGTCCTATCCTTCTCTGGATCTCAATTTTCTCATCTGTAAAATGAGAAATGCAGGAGGCCATTGTTTTAATCTGCTCAGCATTCATTCCTTCTCTTCTAATAACAGTACTCCAAATATTCTTGGGAAACCACCCCTCCCACACTGTGAATTCATGTCAGTCAGCTTCAAGTGTTAACAGATGACCTATTCCTGGCTACTCAGAACAGTCCATCCCACTGGATAGAGAAACTGGTTTATGTAGAGTTATGTGACCACAGCTGGGCCAATACAAATGCTCCCTGAAACTTTTGATGAAAGTATAAGGGAAGAGACATTAGGGTTTTATCAGCCAGAAGACATAAGCCTAGAGTTTCAGGAGCTCTGTGAGAAGAATCTGCCTGAGAATGATGCTTACAAAGATAAATGGGCATCTAAGACATGGATAGGCCCTCATTTGAGCCTGGGATCTAGCACTGACTGACCAGACCACCCTTGTACCTTTTCATTTATGTGAATTAACAAGATCCTCTTTTGGCTTAGACCAGTTTGAGTTAGATTCCTGCCATTTGCAACCAAAAGGGGACTCACTAATGTAGGGGAGATTGGAGATATCTTGTATCACCAAATAATAGAGTTGGCAGAGACCTTAGGTAATTGTCCAGTATAGACTTAGGGAAAATGTGATGAATGAATAAATGAGTCTGGGATAACCATGCCTTCATGGGCTTGTATAAAACCTCAGCCATTTTTCCAGTTGCATTCCTCCAGCCCTTTGTCTGCAGTAGACAGAGTATAGGCTTTGGAGTCACATAGACCTGGCTAGGAACACTTCCATTTCCCATCTATATAATCTGGGCCATATTCACTGTCTAAACCTCAAGTTTAACCCAGGAAGGTGTCAAAGAGCTGACAGATCTAATCCAAAGAGAATGGGATAAGGCACCATGACAAGACTTGGAATTTTAGGATAGCAGGCATTTAAAGGATCATTTGCTAAAGGCAAAAAGATTGGCAAACACCCTTATAGGCAGCTGGGGCAGGGTTGGCAAGGACACCTCATAGTGTGGTGCACTACTCCGGAGGTGGGGGTGGGGCAGGTGGTGGCCATTCACATAGTCTATGGTGAGAAAGGAGCACCCTAGAGCTTTGTAGTCCATAGCCTTTATAAACTTACACCATAGCTTTGTGGCTATGGCACACTGAAATTGACACCCATGTCTTCTTCTTTCAAGGTATATTCAGTTTTACTCTTGATATTGTTAATGAAGTAGAACTGCAAGAATAATGTTACCATGAAGCTATTGTTGGAAATCCATTGCAATCTGCGCTAGTGCAATAGTGTTCTATTGTGGCCAAAGTACCTGGGAATACAAAAATATTGCCCCAGACCAAAACCAGCTCTTCCCACCAGGTAGGAGAGATACATTCACATAGAACAATAACAAAGGAAAGCAGAACAGCACTTTGCTGTTAGCTGGGTTTGAGCCTCAAATCTCAATGTGAGCTCAGGTATACCAGGCCACCAGGCAGACTTGTACAGCCTAGCCTAGAGTCCTAAGGGATCCCTTCCAACTGCAAGGCCAAACCAGAATGGATCTTAACTCGCTTCTACTGACTTCATGAAAGAAAGAGACAAAGAAGAGTAATGGCTGACTAAAAGCTGTCCCTAAGCTAGCACATGGCTTGAACCACATGGGTGAGAGAGAAAAAGAGAACCAATATGTGATGCATAGTGACTTGACCTGACTGATGGCCCAATCAGTGTCCTGATAAATGACCAATCTGCCTGGTGAGGGCAGGGGAACAAAGAAAAGGATGGTAGAAGGGTGGTTTTCCCAGTCCTGGCCCACAGACATTAGTGAGATCTAGATTAATAAATAGGTATGGGTAGAGTAAAATGGTGGACCGAGTATCCTTAATAGATTTCTCATATCTCAAATCTCTAGAAATACTATATATTTTAAAAAATTTATTACCATTCAGGAATACACCTAATGACCAACAGAAAGAGACCATGAAGAGGATAAAATAAGACATTCAAGCACTCAGAAAGCATATAAGTCACAAATCCTCTGTGAAATAACCAGTAGCAAATATGTTATGCTAATGAATTCAAACAATGAATTTGAATACAAGAAGTGGAATACAGCAAGAAATGAGCAAATAAATCAGTAAATCTGTAAGAGAAGATCTCAGTGCAAGAAGTGACTGGGTGGCAGCATGGGCAGGGGATGGCAAAGAGGGAACAGAGGTAAGAAAATGCATTCTAAGTTTCTTGCCTTGTTTGGAGGGAGAACAGAGATACTGATTATTGCTAAATGTTGACAGAGAATTTATATGTTTTAGTATGTGCATTAATATTGTGCAGGTAAACTTTAGAAACTTAGAAATAAGATGTATACTTTTTAAAAATTAAAAATATATATATATTTATTTATTCTTGACAGAGAGAACACAAGCAGAGGAGGGGCACAAAGAGAGGGGGGCAGAGGATCCGAAGTGGGCTGTGTGCTTACAGCAGAGAGCCCAATGCGGGGCTGGAACTCATGAACCATGAAGATCATGAATTGAGCCAAAGCCGGATGCTTAACTGACTGAGCCATCCAGGTGCCCCAAGATGTATACTTTTTAAACCATTTACAAGACACATTTGTAAAACAAAATAGCACCAAAAGGTTGAAAATAGAATGATTAAAAATATACTCAGGTGCCAATAAAAAGAATACAAGTATGGCAATATTAATGCTACATGAAACAGAAATCAAAGCAAAAAGCATAAAAAAGATAAAAGTATTTATTTCATTGATAATAGATACAGGCCACCACAAAGATATAGCTGAGAGCCTTTACAATATAGGTTTAAAATAGAGATCAGCTCAGTGGGTTGAGCACCCGATTCTTGATTTTGGCTCAGGTTATTATTTTTTTTAATTTTGTTTATTTATTCTTTAGAGAGAGACAGGGTGTGAACAGGGGAGGAGCATAGAGAGAGGGAGAAACAGAATCTGAAGCAGGCTCCAGGCTCTGAGCTGTCAGCACAGAGCCCAATGTGGGGCTCAAACTCACGAACTGTGAGATATGACCTGAGCTGAAGTCAGATGCTCAACCGACTGAGCCACCCAGGTGCCCCAGGGGCTCAGGTTATGATCTCATGGTTGGTGGGTTCAAGCCCCGTGTGGGGCTTTGTGCTGACAGTGCAGAGTCTACTTGGGATTCTCTCTCTCCCCCTCTCTCTGCCTCTCCCCTGCTCACTCTGTCTTTCTCTCTTAAAAATAAATAAAGTCTGTTTTAAAAACCAAAAAATAAAATATATATCAGCAAATTCATAATTGTAGTGTAAAAACATACCTTCCACAGGAATTATCACATCAAGCACTAACTTACTAACCAACTAGCTAAATAAGAATAGACGGAATTTAAATAATACAATTAGCAAACTTGAACATATGTATATTTGTATTAACAAACAGAAAATGCACACACTTTTCAAATGCCATTGAAGTCTTATAAAAATGGATGATGTATTAAGTCACAAGAGAAATCTCAACAAATTTCAAATAATAAAAATCATGTAGAGTCACCTATTAACCACAGGGACAGTAAAATTACATTTAACAACAAAATAATAGTTTGAAATCTATGACTTTGGAAATAAGAGGGGAAAACATACTTCTGGTGAAAGACATAATCAGATCAAAAGTGACAGAAATTACCAAAAAAATGCAAGATAAAAAACAATAAGATCTCTATATATCAAAACCACTGAGGTGTAGCCAAAGTAGTACTCAGAGGAAAATGCATGGTCTTAAATGCATTTATTAAAAAACAGAAACATTGAAGGTAAATAAATTAAGCTCTTAAGAGTTAGGAAAAAGAAAATGAGCTAAATGAAAGTAAAAGGAAGGAATTGATTTAGATAAAAGCAGAAATCAATGAAAAAAATTTTTTTAAGTTGAACAATAAATGAAAAACTGGTTCTTTGAAGTGACCAATGAAATAGACAAATGTTCTTTCTGATAAAGAAAAAGAGAGAGAAGACATAAATAATAAGAATGAATTTCAGTTCTAGAGAAGATTGCTTTATTTTACAAATAAATTTGAAAACCTAGATGAAATTACTTGTTAAGAAATTATAAATTACCCAAATTACTTACTTCATGTAAGAAGTAGTATAAAACTGGTCAGACTGGTAGCCAGAATAGGAATTGGAAGGGTAGTCGAAGATCTACCTATAAAAGTGATAGATAGCTTCTAAAGTGTCCCACAATAATCCCTACCTCCTTGTATTCAAATCTTTGGTTAACCCCCCATCCTTCAAGTGTGGGTTGGACCTTGTGACTTGCTTCTAGTGAACAGAATGTGGCCAACGCAATGGGGTGTCCCTTCCAAGATCAGGTAATAAAAAGATTAGGTTACTTTCATCTTGCTGGCATTTTCTGGTTCCCTCTTACTGGCCTTGATGAAGCAAATTGCTATGTCTTGAGCTGCTCTATGGGGAGGTTCACATGGCAAGGAACTGAGTCCTCTGGCTAACATCTAGTGAGTAACTGAGGTTCTTAATGCAACAACCCACAAGGAACTGAATCCTTCCAATAACCACATGAGTGTGCTTGGAAGTGGATCCTCTCCCAGTTGAGCTTTGAGGTAAGTGCAGCCCCAGTCAGCACTTTGAATGCAGGTTGTTAGAGACCCTAAGCCAGAGGTAAGCCATGCCTGGTTTCTTAATTTACAGAAATGGAGAGATAACAAATACCTCTTGTTTTAAGCCACTACGTGTTGGGATAATTCGTTACACAGCATTGTATAACTAATACAAATACAGGCAACTTCCCTGGATGATTTTATTATACAAACTGTTTCTGAGTATAGAAAAAGATGAACAGCTATCCAACTCACTCTGGGAAGTTAATTTAACCCTGTTACCAAAGGGGAACAAAAACAGAATGTGTAAAAAATATGACAAGCTAATCACACCAAAGAAAAAGCCATAAATAAATATTTACCAAACAAAATCTAACAGTATATTAAATGAATCATAACCATGTGAATTTGCCTCCAAGAAAATAATACTTTTAAAAAGTATTTAGTACTTATTATGTACTAGAATCTGTTCTAGTTTCTAGACATACACATATGCATGTGCACACACACACACACACACAGAATGTTCTCATGAGGTAGCTTCTATTGTTTAGAAAACTGAGGAGGGTAAAGATTTATAAATCCAAAGCTAGTATGTGGAGGAAGAAGTGGGATTTAAACCTATCTCACTATGCTGATCAACATCAGAAAAATGTATCAAGTAATTCACTATACTGTCATATTAAAAGGTAATAATTATACCACCATTTTAATAGATGCTTCTTAAAAAACATGAGATTGAATACCCATTTCTCATTAAAACAAAACAAAAGTCCCAGAAAGCTGAAAGAAACAAGAAATTTACAGCAAACATCAAACACAGTGGTGAATTATTAGGAGTCTTCCCTATCAAAGTCAAGAATAAGACACAGGTGCCTACCATTATCATTCTTTATTCAACATTGTACTGAAGATCCTGCCAATGTATTATGGTAAAAAATATATATATATAAGTTAACAAGTATAAATATTGGAAGACAAGATATAAATGTTCATTATTTGCAGATGATATTATTTTCTACCTAGACTATCTTAGAGAAGAAACTGAAAACTTATTAAAACAAGTAAAAATTCAGCTTTACCAAACAGATAAAACATCAAGATTAAACATCAACAGACAAGTCTCAAATATTTGGAGATTAAACAACACATTTCTAAATAACGCACATGGGTCAAAGAAGAAGTTTCCAGGGAGACTTTTAAAAATGAAGACTAAATCAAAGTAAAAATACAGCTTATCAAAATTTGTGGCATCCAGCAAAATCAGTGATTGGAGGTAACTGTATAGCATTGAATGCATATATTAGAAAGGAAGAAAAACCTAAAATCTATAATCTAGGGGTGTCTGGGTGGCTCAGTTGGTTAAGCATCTGACTTCGGCTCAGGTCATGATCTCACAGTTCATGGGTTTGAGCCCTGGGTCTGGCTTTGTGCTGACAGCTCAGAGCCTGGAGTCTGCTTCAGATTTTGTGTCTCCTTCTCTTTCTGCCCCTCCCCTGCTCACACTCTGTCTCCCTCTTTCTCAAAAATAAACAATCATTAAAAAATAAATAAAATAAAATCTATGATCTAGGCTTCCACCCTATGACACTAGAAAAAAGAAGAGCAATTTAAACCTAAAGAAATTTTAAAAAAAGGAAACAATAAAAATTAGAGCAAAAATCAATTTAATTGAAAAAAAGAAAACAATAGAGAAAATCGACAGCACCTAAAACTGGTTCTTTAAACATATCAATAAAATTGATAAATCTGTAGCCTGGCTAATATGAAAAAAAGAGAGAAGACACAAAATTACAAATATTAGAAATGAAAGAGAAGCCATGACTACTGATATCATGGACATTAAAAGCATAATAAAGAAATGCTATGAATAACTTTATGTTTACAAATTTTATAACATTAATTAAATGGACCAATTTCTTGAAAAATACGAACTACCAACATTTACACAAGGACAAATGCTTAAACCGAATAGCCCTATAGCTATTAAAGAAAATTGAATCTGTAATTAATAAAATTCCAAAAGAGAAAGCACCAAGTCTAAATGGTTTCACTGGTGAGTTCTAGAAAACATTTAAGAAAGAAATTATACAAATTCTTTATAATCTCCTCCAGAAATAGAAGCAGAAATTCTATGCTCATTCTATGAGGCCAGTATTGCCTAAGGCCCAAACCACATAAAGACATTATAAAAAGAATCTACAGAGCAATATATCTTATGAACACAGATGCAAAAATCCTAAATATTAGTAAACTGAATCCAATAATATATATTTATATAATTTATATATATGTATATATATATATATTTCTATATATTCCTTTAAGGAATTATACACATTACTGAATGGGATTTATGGAAAGCTGTTTCAAAATTCAAAAATCAATGTAATCCATCTACACATCAAAAAACTAAAGAAGAAAACACACATGATCATATCAATTGATGCAGAATTTTTTTTTTTATAAAATTCAACACCCATTCATAACAACTGTCTATAAAACAAGAATGGAGCTGAACTTCCTCAACTTCATAAAGCACATCTACAAATACCCACGGCTAGCATCATATTTTATGGTGAGAAAATTGATGCTTTCCCTTTAAGATTGGGAATAAGGCAAACATGTTCTTTCTCACCACTCTTATTCAACATCATACTGGAAGTCCTAACTAGTGCAATAACACATGAAACAGAAATAAGACATATAGAGGTTGAGAAAGAAGAAATAAAATTGTCTTTGTTCACAGATAACATGATTGTCTATGTAAAAACTCCCAAAGAATCAACAAGAAAAAACTCCTATAATAGGTGAGTATAGTAAAGTTGTAAAACATAAAGTTAATATACAAATGTCAATTGGTTTTCCTATATACCAGCAAGAAACAATTGGAATTTGAAGTAAAAAATACTATGTACCATAACACTGAAAAATGAAATGCTTAGTACAGAATCTGTATGTGAAAAACTACAAAAGGGATGAATGAAATCAAAGAGGATCTAAATGAAATGTGCAGATACTCTGTGTTCATTGATCGGAAGACTCAACACTGTTAAAATGTCACTTCTTCCTAATTTGACCTATAGATTTAACACAATCTTATCAAATTTCCAGCAAGGAGTTTGGTATTGACAACTGATTCTAAAGTTTATATGGAAAAGCACAAACCTACAATCGCCAACACAATATTGAGAAAGAACAAAGTTGGAGGACTCACACAGCCAGATTTCAAGACTATAAAGCTGTAGTAATCGAGACAGTGTGGTATTAAAGAACACACATAGATGAATAGAACAGAATAGGCTGGGAAATAGACTCACACAAATAAAGTCAGTTGATCTTTGACAAAGGAGCAAAGGCAAATTCAATAAATGGTGTTGGAACAATTGGGTACCCATAATCAAAAGGAAAACAAAACAAAAGAGACAAACAGCAACAATGGCAACAAAAAACCTAAACACAGACCTTACACCTTTCACCAAAAATTAATTTAAAATGGGTCATAGACCCCTCAGCTGCAGCAATTTCTTACTTGACACATCCCCAAAGGCAAGGGAATTAAAAGCAAAAATGAACTATTGGGACCTCATGAAGATAAAAAGTTTCTGCACTGCAAAGAAAACAACAAAACTAAAAGGCAACCAACGGAATGGGAAAAGATATTTGCAAATGACATATCGGACAAAGGGCTAGTATCAAAAATCTATAAAGAACTCACCAAACTCCACACCTGAAAAACAAATAATCCAGTGAAGAAATGGGCAGAAAACATGATTAGATACTTCTTTAAAGAAGACATCCGGGTGGCCAACAGGCACATGAAAAGATGCTCAACGTCGCTCCTCATCAGGGAAATACAAATCAAAACCACACTGAGATACCACCTCATGCCAGTCAGAGTGGCTAAAATGAACAAATCAGGAGACTATAGATGCTGGCAAGGATGTGGAGAAACGGGAACCCTCTTGCACTGTTGGTGGGAATGCAAACTGGTGCAGCCACTCTGGAAAACAGTGTGGAGGTTCCTCAAAAAATTAAAAATAGACCTACCCTATGACCCAGCAATAGCACTGCTAGGAATTTACCCAAGGGATACAGGAGTGCTGAAGTATAGGGGCACTTGTACCCCAATGTTTATAGCAGCACTCCCAACAATAGCCAAATTAGGGAAAGAACCTAAATGTCCATCAACTGACGAATGGATAAAGAAATTTTGGGTTATATACACAATGGAATACTATGTAGCAATGAGAAAGAATGAAATATGGCCTTTTGTAGCAACATGGATGGAACTGGAGAGTGTGATGCTAAGTGAAATAAGCCATACAGAGAAAGACAGATACCATATGTTTTCACTCTTATATGGATTCTGAGAAACTTAACAGAAAACCATGGGGAAGGGGAAAGAAAAAAAAAAAGGTTAGAGAGGGAGGGAGCCAAACATAATAGACTCTTAAAAACTGAGAACAAACTGAGGGTTGATGGGGGGAGGGAGGAGAGGGTGGGTGATGGGTATTGAGGAGGGCGCCTTTTGGGATGAGCACTGGGTGTTGTATGGAAACCAATTTGACAATAAATTTCATATTAAAAAAATAAAAATAAATTAAATTAAAAAAATAAAAATAAAAAAATAAAATGGGCCATAGACCTAAATGTAAAACACAAAATTACAAAACTTCTAGAAGAAAAAAGGAGAAAGTCTAGGTGACCCTTCATTTTGTGGTGAGTTTTTACATACAATACCAAAAGCACAACCCATGAAAGAAAAACTTAACATATTATATATTATTAAAATTAAAAACATGTACTCTGAAAGACACCATTAGAAAAATCAAAAGGTAAGCCACAGATTGGGAGAAAATATTTGCAAAACGTGTATCTAATAAAAGACTTATAGCCAAATTACACTAAGAACACAACATGCAAAAGAAGGAAACAATGGGGGGTGTGAGGGAGGGGAAAGTGGGTGATGGGCATTGAGGAGGGCACCTATTGGGATGAGCACTGGGTGTTGTATGGAAACCAATTTGACAATAAATTTCATATAAAAAATAAGTAAATAAACATTTAAAACAAAAAGAAAATACCTTCTACAAAACAAAAAAAAAAATAAGGAAACAAAGCAATTAAAAATGGGTAAAAGATTGTGCATTGGGTAGTATAGACACTTTAACACTATCTTTCTTCCAATCCATGAGCATGGATTGTCTTTCCATTCCCTTGTGTCATCTTCAATTTCTTTCATCAGTGTTTTATAAGTTTTCAGAGTTACAGGTCTTTCACCTCCTTGGTCAAGTTTATTCCTAAGTATTTTGTTATTTTTGGTGCAGTGGTAAATGGGATTGATTCATTAATTTCTCTTTCTGCTGCTTCATTATTGGTGTATAGAAATCCAACAGATTTCTGTATGTTGGTTTTGTATCCAGTGACTATTGAATTCGTGTTGTCAGTTGTAGCAGTTTTTTGATGGAGTCTTCCAGGTTTTCTATATATACTATCATGTCATCTGTAAACAATGAGAATCTTTGCTGATTTGGATGCCTTTTATTTCTTCGTATTGTCTGATTTCTGTGGCTAAGACTTCCAATACTATGTTGAGTAAAAGTGGTGAGAGTGGACATCGTGTCTTGTTCCTGACCATAGAGGAAAAGCTCTCAGTTGTTCCCCATTGAGGATCATGTTAGCTGTGGGTTTTTCATAGATGGCCTTTGTTATGTTGAGGTATGTTCCCTCTAAAGCTACTTTGCTGAGGGTTTTTTTTAAATAATGAATGGATGTTTTATTTTGTCAAAGGCTTTTCCTGCATCTATTGAAATGATCATACGGTTCCTATCCTTTCTTTTATTAATGTGGTATATCATGTTGATTCATTTGCAAATATCGAACCACTCTTGCAACCTAGGAATAAATTCCACGTGATCATGGTGAGTGATTTTTTAAATGTATTATTGGATTTGGTTTGCAAGTATTTTATTGAGAAATTTTGCATCCATATTCATCAGGGATATTGGCCTGTTCTCTTTTTTAGTGGAGTCTGGTTTTGGTATCAGGGTAATGCTGGCCTCATAGAATGAATTTTGAAAATTTCCTTCCCTTTCTATTTTTTGGAATCGCTTGAGAAGAATAGGTATTAAAGCTTCTTTAAATGTTTGGTAGAATTCACCTGTGAAGCCATCCAGTTGTGGACTTAGGTTTGTTGGGAGACTTTTGATTACTGATTCAGTTTCTTTGCTGGTTGTCAGTCTGTTCAAGTGTTCTACTTCTTCCTGTTTCAGTTGTGGTAGGTGATATGTTTCTAGGAATTTATCCATTTCTCCCAAGTTGTCCAATTTGTTGGCATGTAGTTTTTCATAATATTCTATTATAATTGTATTTCTGTGGTGTTGGTTGTTATTTCTCTCTCATTTGTGATTTTATGTGTTTAGATCCTTTCTGTTTGATTTATCCATTTTATGATTTTTTTTTAACGAACCAGCTCCTGGTTTCATTGATCTGTTCTATTGTTTTTTTTTAAGTTTCTATATCATTTATTTCTGCTCTAATCCAGCGGGGAAATGGGTGGGAGGATGGGTTAAATGGGTGATGGGGATTAAGGAGTGCACTTGCTGTGATGACCACTGGGTGATGTATTGAAGTGTTGAATCGCTATATTGTATGCCTGAAACTAATATTACACTGTATGTTAACTAACTGGAATTTAAATAAAAACCTAAAATTTTTTAAAATAAAAAATGGATTAAAGATATGAACACACACCCTCATTAAAGGAGGTCTATATATATTATATATATATATTATACTATATCAGCTTTATTAATAATTGTCTCAAACTGGAAGCAACAAAGATGTTTTTCAATAAGTGAATGGACAAATAAACTGTGGTGCATCCAGACAATGGTATATTATTTAGTGCTAAAAAAAACTGAGCTATGAAGCCACAGAAAGGCATGGATAAAACTTAAGTGCATATTGCTAAGTGAAAGGAGCCAGTCTATAAAGGCTACATTCTAAATGATTTGAATTATGTGACATTCTGGAAAAGGCAAAGCTATGGCAACAATCTTAGAGTAAAAAGATCAGTAGCTACTGGGGGCTCAAAAGGAGAGGGCAAGAGTTGAATAGGTAAAACAGAGGGGATTTGTAAGGTGGTAAAAATATTTCTATAATATGTAGTGGTGGATACATAACTGCATTTTTTCTAAAGCCATAGAACTGTACACTACAAAGAGAGAACTTTAGTGTATACAATTAAAAAATCATTTAGGAGATTGGGGATCCCAGAATGGAATGCAGAATGTGACAAAATAATAATAATCTCACTGTATTACAAATGCATGAGACCATCTCACTGAAGGACAGTGAAGGGAAAAGTTATTGACCACAGTAACTGGAAATCAGCATAGTCTGTAATTCTAAATGTAAAAGAAACTCTACATATGCACCATACTCTAGTTGATAAAGTTGTTTCTTACATAGTATGAGTTAACAATTCTGATACCACTATACATGTATACTGCAATCAAAGAACTAAGTGAATGGATGGTAGTGGTAGCCAAATTCCTCACTGTTGAAGTGAGAGTTTAAAGATAAGTAAGAGGAAGAGGCTATGTGGTAATGGATTAGAGTTCAAGACATCAGTGTGAATTCATGTTTTGCTTGATATATAGATCTAGAAGGTTACATATAGAACTATTTATAGGTGTATATACACATGGATTAGTCTACACACAGGTATTTCATTTTTCTGTTAGCTGAGAGTGCCTAGAAGCAATGACACACTCGTAGCAATGAGCATACCTAGGGCCCATATCTTGGTTTTTAATGCCATCTTCCAATGAAAGAAACCGGGGATCCCCAAAGAAGCTGATTTAGGGCTGGGGCAGGAATTAGACAAGATAAACCTGAAGCATCTGTATCAGAAATAGAGGAAGCACTCAAAAAAAAAAAAAATAAAGAAGATGTGATATATATCTTCTTTATATATATGTATATATATACATATATGTTATTCCTTAATATATATATATATATATGTATGTATAAAATTACTGAGCCATAAAAAAGAATAAAACCTTGCCATTTGCAACAACACGGATGGACCTAGAGGGTACAATCCTAAGTGAAATAAGTCAGAGAAGGACAAATAACATATGATTTCACTCATATGTAGAATTTTAGAAACAAAACAAAGAAACAAAGAGACAAAAAAACAGAACAAAACCCAAACTCTTAAATACAGAGAACAAACTGGTGGTTGCCAGAAGGGAAGTGGTGAGGGGATGGTTGAAATAGATAAAGGGCTTCAAGAGTACACTTATCATGATGAGCAATGAGAAATGTGTAGAATTGTCAAATCATTATATTGTAAACCTAAAGGTAATATAACACTGTATGTTAATTAGGTCGATATAAAAAGTAGAGTTCTGAAAATAAACACACACACACACACACACACACACACATCCCAAAACCCACATACTGTGGGGGGATGTTAAAAAAAAGGAACACAGGAACCAAGTGAAAGAACACTCAATGGCTAAAGTAGAAATTGGGGCAACAATACATAGTAGTATTGGATTATAGCTCAAAGTATAAAATAAATATCCATAAGTTCATACTGATAGAAATAATGACTGAACAAATTAATAAATGGAGAAGAGACAAATCTGTGCACAAGAATTCCAAATATTTTATGTAAATTCCCTTCCCTCAAGAAAGTGAAGCATAACTTTCCACTCTTTAAGTGTAGATTGCCTATAGTCATTCCTCCCAGAGGACACAGTATGGAAAGAGGGGGAAGTAAGTTTACAGCAGAGAAACCTGATAAACACACCTCAGCCAGATGATCACAGTTAATATCAACAGTGCTAAGTCTTGTTGACTGTTCCTTTTATATGTTGGATGAAAATGGCACTTAATCTTTGTGGGCTTCCTCCCCTAAACCTATAACCCCAGTCTGTCTAATCATGAGAAAAACATTAAATAAATCACAATTGATGGACATTCTACAAAATATCTGACCAGTACTCCTCAAAACTGCCCAACTCATCAAGTAAGAAGTCTGAGAAACTGTCACAGCCAAGAGGAACCAAGGAGACCTGAGAACTAAATGTAGTATGGTATCCTGAATGGGTTCCTGGAACAGGAAAAGGACATTAGGGAAAAATTAAGGAATTATGAATAAACTATGGACTTCAGGTAATTATTGATATTGGTTCATTAATTGTGACAAATGTACCATAGTCATGTAAATTGTTTAAAAAATAAGGGAAATGAGGTGTGGGGTATATGGAAACTATGTACTAGCCTTAGAATTTTTCTATAAATGTAAGACTGTTCTAAAATGAAGTTTATTTAAAAAAGAAATCAATAGAAACTGGCAAAGAGCAATTAGAAATAAAATAGATAAATGGGTTCCTTTCACAAATGCAACAAAACTATAAAATGTGTACAAAAAAACAAACAAGAAGTGTGCCAGACATATAAAAATAACACTATAAAATTTTATTAAAGTACATTTAAAGAGATATAAATAAATGGTGAAACATACATGTTCCTGGATGGGGAAATCAATATTGTAAAGATATCAATTCTTCCCAAGCTCTTCGATAAATTTCATCCAATCACAGTCAAATTCCCAGCAGGAGTTTCCACAGAACTTGAAAAATTGATTAGAAAATTCATGTGTGAGAGAAAATATACAAGGGTAGCTAAGACAATTTTGAAAGGAAAGAACAATGAAAAGGGGGACTTGCTTTACCATATATCAAAATATTTTATACATTCTTCAGAATGAAAAGTGTGTGCAAAAGCCTTTACTCAAAATAGATAACAATGGGTGTGGCATAAACTCAGACCAATCAGCATAGACAAGGCCCCTGAATAGACAACTTGGCCTGAGGCAGGATTACTGGCCTAATAATCAGACCTAGCACAGGAATAGAGATACAGAACAAAGCCACTGAACAGAGACTGGAAACAAATCCATGGGTATGAGGTAATCTCGTATTTAATGAAGGTGGCCTTTCGAATCAATAGGGA
Source organism: Prionailurus bengalensis (assembly GCF_016509475.1). NCBI lineage: Eukaryota > Metazoa > Chordata > Mammalia > Carnivora > Felidae > Prionailurus > Prionailurus bengalensis. The sequence goes on along the minus strand of NC_057361.1, from coordinate 56,479,239 downwards.
AAGAATGGTCTATTCAATAAATGGGATTCAGGCAATTGGCTATTTAGGAAAAACAATAGATATTTTCTTCACACCACTTAAAAATTAGATTACAGACCGATTAAAAGCATAAAATGTAAAATACAAGACTTTCATAAAATATTAAAAATTATGGTTATAGTATTGATATCATAAATATAATATCAATTATTATATTGCTATAAGGATTAAAAATATTCTTTTAAAGAAACCACAAAAAGCAAAATGAAAACATTGTTACATTTGCTGACATCAAAATTGTGAAACCAATCTGTGTAACGAGAGGTACCATTAACAAAGTTAAACACAAGTGACAGATTGTGAGAAATGGTTGGCAACTTTTATCCATGGTGGTTTTCCTTCTATTTCTTTATCACCCCTCTTTTTTTTTTCTTTCTCTTTCTCCTTCTTTCTCTTTCTCTTTCTCTTTTTTCTTTCCTTTCCTCTCCTTTTCTGATAGGACATCTACAGTTGGCAATTCCTGGTGTCTGAAATGCTACATGTGTCCCTGAATCTTCATGAGGCCTTAATGACTCAAATTTCATTTCCTCAGACAGGCCTTCTCAGAATGACCAATCCAAAGAAGCCACACCCCACCTTTCACAACCCATCTTGTCACCCTCTTCCATTTTCCTCAGAGCACTTTCTCTTATCAGAAAGCAGCATGTCTGTGTATTTGTTCACTTGTTCTCTGTCTTACCCTACTAGGATATGTACTCTGTAAGATCAAGGACTCATCCTGTCTTATTGCTTGCTATATCCCTAGGACTTAGCATGGTCCCTGGCATATAATAGGTGCTCAATAAATATTTGTCAAATGAATTAATGTTTGAATCTATAATTTACAATGAATTTCTAGAAATGAGGGTTTACAAAGGCAAACCACCCAGAAGAAAACTAGGCAAAGGATGTGATCAGGAAATTTATAGAAGAGGAACTACAAATATGGCAAATAAACATGTTAGAGGTATTTAGCCTCACAGTTAATTAGGAAAATAAAATATAAAAAGCATTTTATCAATGTATATAGTTTGGAAAGTTTATAACAAAAACCAGACTTAAGCAAATTCTGTTTTACTTGAATGCTCAAGTGTATTAAAAAAACAAACAAAAAGATTAGTGCCCTAGTACTTTCTATATCCAATTCCCAGCATTTAGAGGTAAATGTTTTTAGCCTTTTTAACTGAAAAAAATTTTTTTCTGATATTTTTCTCTATATTTCTACATGACATACTGATATGTCTTGATTTTTCAGGTTTAGATATTATCTATTGACTTCCCATTCTAGAAGACAAGGATGTCACTCTCTTCCCTTCCACCTGACTATAAGAAAAGATTTCCCTTCTTCCCCATTGTCCTGATCAGTACATCAATATTCAGTGCTGACATCAATATAAATGTGAGGCCTGAGGTGTCCTATGATTACATGTCCTTTCTTGAATAATTTTTGTGTTCCTCACAATTAAGAATTGTCTCAATTTTTGTGTATGTTTGATTGGTCTTCTGTGTACCTATAGCTAATTCATTGGCATTCTGCCAGAAGAGTAAATCTCATCTCAATCTGTTCAAACATCTTTTTCTTGGAAGCACCTTTCCTGGAACCTTCCATGATCTATTATTACAACTGGTCTGCTTGGGCACTGGGATTGCTGCTTGGCTGCCTGTTGCTCAGGGACTTCCCTCTTACCGCCATTTGAAGGATCACCTCCACTTTCCTCTTATATCAGCTTCCCTGTTTCTTATGTTCTAGAGCTGCCTCTGTTTACTCTTCCTATTGCTGGCTCACATCCTACAGTAGATTCATGGGAAGGAATGTATGCAAAATATATGTTTTGACAACTTGTTAGTCTGAACATGTCTTTGTTTTATCCTCATACTTGATTGATAGTTCGAGTATAGAATTCTAAGTTGGAAATCATTTTCCTTAAAATTTTGATGACATTAATCCATTATCTTCCAGCTTTCAGTGCGTGGTTGAGGGAGTTTGATACTGTTCTGATTCTTGAGACTTTGTATGCACCTATTTTTTTCTTTCTGGAACCTTTTAAGATCTCTTTACCAAAATTACCAAAATTTCACAAAGATGTGCCTTGTTGTTGGTCTTTTTACATGGATTGTGCTGGATACTTGATGTGCCTTCTCAATTCAGAAACTTATATCCTTCCATTCACTGATAGTTTCTCATTTTCTCTTGTCTCTGTTTTTTTTTTTTTCTTTCTGGTACTCCTTTTATTCAGATATTAAGCCTCTTGGAGTGTCCCAATTTTCTTTATTTTCCATTTAATTGTCTTTTTGTCTAATTGCTGTCAACTTTATCTTCCTAAACATTTATATAATGTTTTATTCATGTTTCCATGTTGGTAAATTATAAACTTTCCTTTTTTCTTTGCCTCTTATTGTTCTTTCATGGATTCCGATAGATTCTGGTATTGCCAAAATATTTCCTACCCCTGCCTGTTGGGCCTATTTATGCAGTAGAATTACACTTCTTGCACTATTGACATCAGGTTTGGACATGTCACTTATTTTGGTCAATGCAATGTGAGTGGAAGTGACATGTCCCACTTATGAGCAGGAGCTTTGAGAGTCACTGTGTGATTCTAACATCTTGGTATTCTATCTGCTATAAACCTGATGATATACCAGATAGCAGCTGCTCCTTCAGCTTTAATCCTGGAGTGAGGACAACACAGAGCAAAACTTTAGTCAATGTTGAGGTAATATACGACATGAGCAAAATGTTGCCCTTTGTTGTTGCAAGCCACTTAGATGTTTGGTGTTTGTGTTTAGTATTTTTCAGCTCCTTGTGTTGTATCTATTTTCTCTGAAATATTTTTTCTGTATGTTTCTGTCTCTCTTTTCCACATTAAAGGCTTTCCCCAGGTGTCTGGTGATCCTTGGATGTGAGCTCATTTTTAGGAGTGAGAAACTAAAAAGTTTATTGGAACTCTGTGTGCAGAGTATAGGGTTTTTCAACTAATCCCAGTAGATTTAGGTCTTTGGGCTTTTTAGGGAACATCCAAATTTCATATTCCCCAGAGGAAACACCTCTAATCTCTTGTAGGGGATGAGAGATGATAGTGTCATGGTTGCCAGTATTTTTGGAACCGAGTGAGGGAAGATGATGCAGGAGTCCTCTCTGTTCAGTATGTGATTATCACCTTATTCTGTTCAGGTGATGCATTCTTGTCTTCAGATGAGCATAGCATATCCATATCAAGTCTCTCTTGGGAGTAAACCTCTGATATTCTTCCAGTTTTGAAGAAGAAACTCAGAAATCTAATTTTTCTTATACATACTTTCAACCAATCCACTTGTTTTCAGCCCAAATATACCCCCGCTTCCAGAGGTATCTGGTGAGTTTCAATTCCTGAACACTTCTGGGGTTTTATGGAACAAATTTGTATGCTTCTGGGCTTCCCCCACCGCCATCTTGGGTTTCCTTTTTCTCTGCTCCTCTTCATCTGCTTGCCAGCTTCTAACATTTTGTTGTGGTTGTCTCTCTCCTGTCCTATTCTCTCTCTCTTTTTTTAATTTACATTCAAGGTAGATAACATATAGTGTAGTTTTGGCTTCAGGAGTAGAGCCCAGTGATTCATCTCTTACATATAACACCCAGTGCTCATCCCAAAAAATGCCCTCTTTAATGTCCATCACCCATTTTCTCCAACCACATCAACTCTCAGTTTTTTCTTTTTAAGGGTCTCTTATGGTTGGCTTCCCTCTCTGTTTTTACCTATTTTTCCTTCCCTTCTCCTATGTTCATCTGTTAAGTTTCTCAAAGTCCACATATGAGTGAAATCATGTGATATATGTCTTTCTCTGAATGACTTATTTCACTTGGCACAATACACTTAGTTTCATCCACATTGTTGCAAACGGCAAGATTTAATTTTTTTATCACCAAGTAGTATTTCACAGTATATATATATATATATATATATATATATAATCTTCATCCATTCATCAGTCGGACATTTGGGCTCTGTGCTCCACTATTCTCTTGGTCTTTTAACTTGATGTCTTTTCCAAATCCATTTATTGTCATTTTAGTGGGGCTTGGAGAGGCAACAGCACTAAATGTATTCTTTAATTCTACCATGCTTAACTTGAAGTCTTGAATGACCAATGAACAAAAATGTGCAAAATAAAACAATAGTGAGATATAGTTCCTTCCTTATCTTATTGGAAACATGCTTGATAAGTCTTTGTAAGACCTGCCGTGGATCACATTAATAATAATTACTGGCATACCAATGGATAACATAGGAGGAAAATGGTTACCTATGGTTTGATGAGATAGACAATCTTCCCTTCTCTTGAAGTAGAGGGAAAGTGAAATTTTGTAGCAAACTACAGAGAGGAGGGCGATGATGTCTGCAGAGAATCAAATTGGTGTTAAGAAAGGAGGTTAGAGATAGTTTTAAGATTAAGGGGAGCTTTCACTAATGGAGTGGGGTTTTCAAAGGAATGAGAGGACTAGTGAAGAGTCTGAAGAAGAATCAGCAGGAGGGAGGAGAAAGAGGTTGGGAAGGCATATTGTTGAATGGGAATGAAGTTCCTAGGGGAGGCAGAAGGATTGTGCCAGGAGGGCAGGGATATGAAAGTGGAGAACAGAGAGGCAGGATAAAAAACTGTTTCTTTTGGTTTTCTGGAATTAGGATGGACCCAAGCTTCAGACTCAGTCTATCTATAGTTCCTGTTCCCCAGTCAGGACCCTGACTCTATCTTTTCTTCTAGACTTGCTTTTCTACTCCTAAGATAGAAGTGATCCTGCCCAAGCAAGAAAACAAGGCAGCCACTTCTCTTTTTCCCATGACCAATCAACGAGATGGCTAACATTCACACTCAGACAGGCTAAGAGAGGAAGGGCCCATCTGTGCCTGTGTATATACTCTGAGGCCTGTGACTGATATTCAAGGGTTTGGCTGAGTAGGCAGGTCAGATATGCCCACCAATCCCCACCCTTCTCCTCTCACCATCTGGCTGACTTCCTTGCTATCTCCTCTAGATGTCCACAATACGCTTTGTTCATTTATTCATTCATTCAGTGCCAAGTAAGCGCCAAACTCTGTGGTAGGCACTGAAGGTACCTCAGTGAACCAAACAGACAAAAGCTCATTCCTTCTTGGAGCTGACAGTCTTAGCCTAGGTTGGAGGTGCAGATGGAGTCCTAGGATCAGGTTGAGGCTTAGAGGGACTAAGGATACCTCTATACTGAGACACACTGTATGTCTTCTTCTCACTAAAAGGAAATGTTGCTCCTTTCATTCTGGATTTGGTGGGGAATCTGGACCTGGAATGTCAGAACAGAAAGGAACTATGGTATCAATTACCCCTTACAAGTTCCATTGCCACATCACCTCTAAGCCTCATCACCTCTAACTTAGATTACTGTCATAGCAGGTCATAGCAATGTCCTCACTTGCTTCCCCATTTTCCTCCTTGACTCTGCCTCCTTCAGCCTATTTGCATGATAGCAGCCAAAGTGACCATGTTAAATATTTGTCACTACTCTGTTCAAAACCCTACACTGGCTCCCATTTCACTCAGAGTAAAACCCAACGCCTTACCATGGCTGATGTGGTCCTGCCTGCTTTAATGCTCATTTCCTCTCTGAATTCACCTACCACTTATTTCCCTTTTGCTAACACTTCTTGGACTCTTTTCTATATCTCAACATACAAATACCCTCCGGCCCCAGGGCTGTTAAATCTGCTCTTCCCTTTGCCTGGTAGGTTCTTCCTCCAATTATTCACATGGTTTGCTCCTTCAATTTCTTTAGGTATTTACCTAAATGTCACTTTTTTGGAGAAGCATTTCCTGACCACTCTATTTTAAGTTGTACCTCACATTTTCTCTTCTCATTGGTTGTTTTAATTTTTCTCTGGAGCATTATCGCCACCCCCATAGACTACATTATCTATTTTGTTTATTGTCTGCCTTCACTAAAACACAAAGTCCATGAGAGAAAGGATTTTTGTATATTTTGTTCACTGCTGTATCCTCATCACTTAGTCCAAGCACACAGTATGTGCTCAAGAAATATTTGTCAAATGAATGAATGAATGAATGAACGAAGATGGATGGTAATGTAGGCCTTGGTGGATTGTGTTGGTTTTGAAGCTTTGTCTTAGCAGCAAATGCCAGGATTGTCTGGTTCTAACAACTCTTTTGTTACTTCCCCCACCTCAGGGAGAACAGGATGTGAAACACTGGATCTGCTCCTGAGAGGGGAGGTCACTCATGCCCAGGGAACAACTCATCTGAAGTCCCAGAGGACTTATATGGATGACTGCTTTCCAGCTGGAAGGTTCTGGATATTTGAGGTTATTTTTTTTCAAAATGGAAATAGTTTTATTGCTTTTCTTTTAATTATAAAGGTAATAGATTTTCATAGTAAACAAATATCATGTGGTCCATAAATATGAATGAGTTCTCCTCCCCAGTCCTGACCTAACACCTCCTCTCCTATACCCTGCCTACCAACAGTGTGGCAAACTGCTTTGATTCCCTTAACAACTGTATCAGGAATCTCTGTCCATATCAATACCTAAAGAGTGACATCATTGTTTTTAATGGCTGCTGTGTATTAATATGCCATAATTCATGTAAACAAGTCCCTGTTTTTCACTCTAATGAACAGTCTGGAAATGAACATCCTGGTACATACATCTTTGCTCTCTTGCCCCATTATTTCCTTAGGATGAATTCCCAGAAGTGGAATTGCTGGGTCACAAGGGCTCCCCATTTGAAGACTTCTGATACTATTGTCCAAATGTGGGAGGACTCCAATTCTAAAGGGATTGGAGCAACCCTCTGCCTTGTGTTTCCTCCTCACAGCTCCGTGCCTTTCCCACACTTCATCTTTTAAGGGAATCCACAGAGGACAGTTGTGGATACTCATACGATAATTTTTATGGATGGGTTATTGTGTACCATGTGCTGGTCTAGACACTTCATACATATTAACTCCTTTAATCCTCAAAACAATCTTAGGAGGTATGTACTATTATTAGCTACACTTCACAGATGAGGAAACTGAAGCTAAGAGAGGTGAAGTAACTTGCAGTAGGCAGGGAACAGGTGGGAGATTGAAAGGGAGTAGTTGCAGACCAGAGACTCTTAAACCTCTCACTTTGCTGTACTGTCTCCAAAGCCAGGCTTTGAAGTAAGATGGACCTGGGCTCAAATAAGGTTCTGACACTTCTTAGCTGCATAATGTTAGAGAAATCACTTTGCCTCTCTGCACCTCAGCTTTGTCAGTGCAAACCAAGTCTGATCACTCCTACCTCACCTGGTTTGCAGGAGACGTCAGTGTGGTAATGCATACCAAAAGGCACAGCATAGAGTCAGCACTTCAGAAATGTGATTTGCCAGCCCTTCCCACTCCCTGACCTCTAGCACCTCCTATTCTAGACCCCATGACTGTAAATCCTGTGGGAAAGAGAAAGCAAGTTTGACTCTTCCCTTGAAGTTTCTGAGCCTTGTGTTCCTGGCTCTTTCTCATGCCATCTCCCCCACAGGCCAGAGCCCAGGAAGTGTGGATTGTGGAAACTCTGCCCCCACACACAGCCAGATAACCCCCTGGTGGCAGACAGCAGGGGCAGGCCAGCTGACACCCCTTTTCAGCCTCCTGTGCAGGGAGGTGGGACCAGGGGGGTGGTTGGCTCCCCTCTCCTTGCTCCCACCTTCCCTGCTCCCTCATCTATGGGCCCAGCTCACCTCAGATTCCGGGCCTCTGAAATCATTGCTACAGTCCACTGGACTGGGCCTCAGGCCAGCTTCTCTAGCCCCAGGCTGATAGGCAGAATATTCCCCTTTGCTCCCTGAAGACTAATCACTGTCCTGTCAGCTGGGCCCTCTTCCCCTGTATTATTGTACAGAAATAGCCCTGGGATCAGACCAGACCCCCGCCCCCCCACCCCCTCACCCCCCTACCACCCCGCAACCTTGGCCCAAGCTTCACCACTGCCAGACTCATCGCATTTCCTCCTCCCCACCTTCTCTGCTCCTCCGTGGCTAAGATTTGACCTCTACCTCCCAGAGCCAGGCACAAACAAGATCGCCTCTACTGGCAGAAGAGTAGCTTCCCACACTCCTCTTGCACTCCTTTCAGCCCCAGGGCCTGGGAGGGAAAGATTTGAGGGCATGCCAGCGATGGGCAGAAGCTTTTCTGGCTCTGACCATTGCATTTGGGAGTAGGAAACTCCTTGCTTCTTTTTTCTTGTGGGGTGGTGACTCACTCATTCAACAGAGAGGAGAGATAAGAATCAAATTCTTCCTCTGCACCACAGGGGTGTCTGTAAGGTTGTAGACATAGTTGGTAGAGGAGGACCTACTAGGGGCTGTAGGGTCTGCAGTCTGAGGGAGGACACAGCAACTGGCAAGTTGAGGAAGTGGCACCGGGACTCCAGGAGGGGTTGGGAGGCTGGACTCCAGTGCTAGAGGAGACTAGCAAGGGCAAGGCAGAGCCCAGTCCTCAGGGTTTCAGGGGACAGGTCACCAAAGCACTAGAAAGGGTATCAAGGCACCAGCACAAGGGTAAGCAAGGTTGGGTCTGGGTCACTGTTACATATCAGAGCCCAGGACTAAGACAAGAGATCAGGTCCAGACCTCAGATCCACCCCCACTAGCCCCACCTTTTCCAGTCCAGCCAACCTGTGGTGCTGGCCCTAGTAGGACAACACTTACCAGGAATCTGGGGGACTCATGAAGCAGTTCCCATTCAGGCCCCATCAAGGCCCAACAATGTGAGGTTGAGCCAGGTGTTGTTTCTGGGGAACAGGGAAAGAGGCACTTCATATGCAATCTTTCTGGAGTCTTCTTGTTGCCCAATTTTACAGATGAGAAGACTGAGGCTCAGGGAGATGAAATGGCTTGTCCATGGTTCCACATATGGATAGTGACTGGCAGCACCACACTTCTCAGAACTTTGCCCTGTTCCTCTGTCCACCAGAGAAGGAATTTGGGGAGCACTTCAGCTAGGTCTTCTGAGATAGTCACCCACTGGGGCCTAAAGCAGGGAGTTAAGCAGATGGCCATGCAGCAAAACTACCTGGGTTCAAATCTGAACTCTGTCACTTGTTGTGTACATTTGGGCAAGCTCCTGAACTTTTCTATGCCTCAGTTTCTTCATTTAGAAAATAGGTCCAGTAATACTACCCACTCCATAAAGGCTTTTGTGAAGAATTTTGAAGAATAGGGCTCAGGCCTTTGGAGAGGCCTCCCCACTCCCCAAACCCACCCTGAGTGTAGATGAGGAAATTCATTGTTTCCCCCAATTCTTCCAGTAATTTCTCAAATTCATCATTCCTTGCTAACAAGAAGGAGCCAGACCACAGTGGTTTGGAGCCAGGTCAGACCCTCATTGCAGCTTTGGGGGGCTTTGCCCAAGTCTGTAGCATGATCCTCCTTCCCTGGGACACCCTCCTCCACAATCCCCCAGTGTACCCTGAATCTTCAAACATTTCCCCTTCTGGATCCCCTAGCCCCAGCCCTTGCATCTCTAGATCTAGCAGATGGAGGGCCCCTTGCCTCAGCCTCCACAGCTTCAGCATAACCAGCAAAGACAGAAGAAAAAAGAGGGGCTTCCATCCTTTTCTGCTTGTCTCCACCAAAAGTAGCCAGGGGAGTTTGGTTTTATGACTCTGGGCTCATAGTTAAATTACCTTGAACCAAAATGGGCATGTGTTCTTGGATTGGTTTGAATGCCAGCTCTGTTTCTTCCTAGCTATATGCACTGGGCAGGGAACTCAACTTTTCTGAGCCTTGGTTTCTCCAACTCTAAAACGGGCATACTAATAACACCTCACTGTCTTGCTGTGGGGCTTTATGTGAGAAAATACATGTAAAGTGTATAGCACAGTGTCTGCACACAGAAAGACTTGATAAATGATAATTCTTGGTGGTGGTGGTGGTGGTATTTACAGGCTTTGTGGAATCTGGAACTACCAGTACGCTTTCTGACACAAGCACGTGTAGTGAGATGGTAACAGAGAGCACCGGCCAGTGCCCCATGGGCTCTCTTTGTCCTGTACTAGTAGATTAAATGACAGGTGAGTCATGGGCCCTTCACATGACTCTGGCCTGAAGAGTGTAGACCTAGGGTTCTGCATCATGTATCAGCCAAGGGACTTTGACCCCTTCCTCTCCCAGGGCCAAGGGGCCTGTATCCCTCAGCTGGGGAAGCCTTGGCTTCTCATTCAGTCACCCTTCCTCAAGCTCATGAATCTTGGCTTGGCTCAGGATAGACCTGCACCCTGCACCCCTGCCCTCCAGAGAACCAGGGAACAGAGGAAGTTCAACTTCTGGAGATGGCCAGGGCAAAGGAAAAAAGGGGACTGGTCTGAAAAATGGGTTTGATAGGAAAACTAGCCATGCCCTGAGTGCCAACCCCATTCCCAGCTCTCAGCCCTGACCTAGTGCTGCAACTTCTCTTTCTATCCAGGGAGTCTTGTGAGTCCCATAGGATAGGACAGAATGACTGGTCAACTCAGTCTGGCCTGACACAGTTTAGAGGGTGGCTGATCCATGTTTGTTGACTGGCTCAGCAAGTAAGGGAGTGGCTGGGGCACTGCTTCACAAAGGACTCCCATAGGGAACTAGCTTCGAAGGCCTCCAGTTTCCCTCCATCCCTGAGAGAAAAGGAGTGCATGACTTTGACGTAGAAATCAGGCTGCTCACCACAGCCCAGGCACACAACCTCTTTTTCCTTTACCTGAGATTCTTTGGGACTCTCTGACCACATTTTAGGCTATTTCCCAACCTCTGTTGATCAGTTTCTCTCTGCACCTTCAGCATTTCAGGGTTACACCTCCCCCTGATCTTGCAAACAGTTCCAGGTACCCTGTAGGATCTCTGAGCCCCACTGGACTGCAGCTCCTGGAGGGCAGGACCCTGGCCAGCCTAGTTCTATATGCCCTGAACTTGATCCAAGGCCTGGCACACAGAGAGCTACTTCTGACTCTCTCACCCACATCTAGTCCTGGTAGCTTTACTTTCAAAGCATATCCAGAATCCCTCTATCATCCCTCATTTGGGTAACTGCAGAAGCCTCCTGCCCAACCTCCCAGCTTTTGTCCTTGCCCTGTAGTCTATTTTAGGTTCAATAGCCAAAAAGATGTCTTAATGTGGTTCAGTCCGATCATGTCCCTCTCTTGCCTGCAAATCTTACACCAGGCTCCCATCTCACTTAGAGCAAAAGCTAAAGTTCTTAGAATACCTGATCACTGCCTCCAATGCTCTGCTCAGCCAGACCCACTATCTTGCTGTTCCTCAAAGACACCAGCATGTCCCCACCTTAGGCCCCTGCTCTGAACTTCCCTCTAAGTGAAATGGTCTTCCTCCAGATATCTTATCCTTATCAGTCACTCCCTTTAGTCCTTCAGTCCTTTGCTGAAGTGTCACCTTCTCAGTGAGACCCCTGGCCAATATATTTAAAACTGCTCTCTAGGGGCACCTGGGTGGCTCAGTCAGTTAAGTGTCCAACTTTGGTTCAGGTCATGATCTCAGGGTCTGTGGGTTTGAGCCCCGCGTCAGGCTCTGTGCTGACAGCTCAGAGCCTGGAGCCTGCTTCGTATTCTGTGTGTGTCTCTCTTTCTGCCCCTCCCCTGCTCATGTTCTGTCTGTCTGTCTGTCTCTCTCTCAAAAGTAAATAAACATTAAAAAAACTGCTCTCTTCTTTCACCACCCCTTCCTCATGCCCCTTTTATTTTTCTCTATACTGTTCTCACTGTCTATTCGACTTTTGTTTATTATCTATTTCCCCTAAGATGTCAACTCCATGGGGTCAGGGATTTGTGTCTGTTTGTTTGCAACTATATCCACAGTGCCTGACACAGTGTCTGGCACATAGTCACCCCTCAAAGGCAATAGCCTAGGTGACTGGAGCCCAGTGGGGACAGGGAAGCCAGTGTAGGCTTTGGACTCAGATCTTGGCACTCAGCTCCTAACTGCTTTTGCTTCTCCTATCTGTGGCCAAATAGGGCCCTTTCACAAGTCCTTTCTGAAGAGTTCCATGGCAGAATGGCACTTTAGAGGGCTTTGGCCTATAAGCAGAATCCTAGCCCACAGCTTCCTCAATGTCTGGACCCACAGCCTACAGTGGGAGAGGAGGGGTTTTCTCTCTAAGGATGTACCTACACCTGACATTCTTGACCTTCCCTAGTTTCTCCAGACAACAACAAAGTTTTCAACCACCCTTTGGAGTTAATGCCACCACCCCTGCCTTGATTACAGTTTAATGGGCTGGACAGGAATGCCTGGCTCCAGGGCCTGTGTTCACATGACTGGCAAGCACTATCTGGCCAAGCCAGGGACCCAAAATTACCGCCCAGTGCTGGAATGAGGCCCCTCCACACTTGCCCCAGGCAGAAAAAGCAGTGCCAGACTGGACTCAGGGCTCTGCCTGGTGGGTCCATGAGCACTAAGAGAGACAGGGAGGAATGAAAAGGAAGAAGATAAGGCCAAAGAAAGAAGGAAGGAAGGGAGGGAAGATGAGGAAGAAAGGGTGGGGACATGTTAAGAGGAAGCAGGGGTACCTATTCAGACTGCCAGAGTTGAAAACACCAGTAGTTTTCAAATTCCATTCCTTGGAGACCCCAAGATGCCTCCAGGGCCTTTGGGGCACAAGTGGGAGCCCAGTGGGTGGAACTATTGTGTTCCAATGCCTCTAACCAGAAAATAAGCATTCATTACAAGATGCAACACTGGGCTTTCATACAGGTTTTGTTTGCTGAAAAGGTTATGCTGCAAAAATAGAAAAGGAGGTAGGGACGAAGGGAAGAAGAAAGAGGGAGGAAGGAAGAAGGAAGGAAGGAAGGTAGGAAGGAAGGGAGGAGGGGAGGGGAGGGGAGGGGAGGGGAGGGGAGGGAGGAAGGATGGAGAGGGAGGAAGAGAGGGGAGGAGAGAGACAAATATTTGGAGTATGGGAGCTACACTACTTTCTATCCTCTGCCCCCAAACAGGGGAATAATGAGGGGTTAGAGGAGGAAACCTCTGCTCCCCTCCCTTCTGGCCCTGGCCTTCCTAAGTGACTGTTTCCTGCCAGAGGAACAGGAAAAAAGCAAGAATGTGCATTGCTTCTTTTGTGGAATGGTTTGGAATGGGTTTCTGAAGGAGGAAGTTTTCCCTCATTTTCTGAGCAGCCCTGGAGAGTCTATAGAGGTGCCACTAGCATTCCACAGTGGGGAAAGAAAGAAAGAGAGAGAAAGAAAGAAACAGCAGGAAAGCAAGAAAGCGAAAGAAAGAAAGAAAGAAAGAAAGAAAGAAAGAAAGAAAGAAAGAAATTTTCTCCCTAACTATGAAAATGCAAACAATCTGAGGAACTTATCAATTATTTTTTACTCTTGTTGACTTACTGGGGGTCCTCATCAAGACCTGTTTTTAAAAAGAAAAGGCTTGAAAGCTACATCTGTGGCCCAGCACTCCCAGTGAACAGCTCACGAGAAGCAGCATCATGGCTGCACCAGACCACACACCTTCCACTGTCTTTTCCTGGGGTCTGGATATGTGTGCCTGGGGAAGTGACTGGAAGAATACATCAGCCCTCTCCAAGGCCTTGGGGAAGGGGAGCTGGGCATTGGACTTGGCACTCTGTCCAGGCCTGTGGGAGGGGGGGTGGGGGGTATGTATAGGTTTGGCTGGAGATGGGGGCAGGGGTGAGGAGAGCTGAAGTAGGAGCACACTGGACAAGTGGGGGCTGGCTGGCGTTGGCGGAGTTGAGGAATCCAGGCTGGCCTTAGAAGGGAGGTTCCCCAGCCTCCTGGCTGTTGTTTGGCTGGCCTGCAGGCCTGGCCCCTCCAGCGTTGCCATAGTACTCTGTGGGTCTTCCCAGAAGCCTGCCAGACGGAATGTGGCCTGGATGGCTTCCCAAGGAATGTAATCAAGATGTAAATGGCGGGGGGTGGGGAGGCCAGGAGGAGCTGGTCCATAGGGTTGTCACCTCCTCAGGCCTGTGTGGAGTCGGGAGTGAGCTTAGACTGGCCTAACCGGGAAAATCTCCTGGTTGGGCTCTGCTCTGGGGCAAAGTGGTGGTAAATGCCAGCTTCCCTCTCAGCAGGCCTTGCAGAGATGGGAGATGCCTCATGGGGCAAGTCTTGGGGTGCCTCGCTGGCCCTCTTGCCAGCCCCTTTCCCGGCACCCAGTAGGGCAGATCTTTCCCTGGGTGTGGGAAGTGGGCTGGTAACATCTGGCAGAGATTTGCATGGGCTTATAGACAGCTTGGCTCCATTAGTGGAGTTCAAAGGAAAGCTTCCAAGGAGGACAGCTCTCACAAGTCCAGAGATGTGGGCAGGGATTGCCCCAGTCAGGACTGCCACCTTGGGTTCATCTGCCTGGGATGAAGCACTAGACCATAGTGCTGGCTGAGGCTCACTCAGGTAGCCCTTTGCCTCTTCTGTGAGGGGCTCTGCATCAACTTTTGGCCTTCCTGCTCCCCTATGAGACACTACTTTTGGATAAAGTTTTAAGAGCCACCATGAGTCTGAGAGGTCAGTGACCAAGACATCTGCTTCTCCTTCAGTCCCAGGCCCTAGACTGGCAGGGTTCACAGGTCAAAGTGGCAGTTAAGCAGCATGGATCTTCTGGGACAACCTCAAATCCCAACATGTGGTCCCAATAGCTCCACAAAAACATGACAATGAACCTCAAATGCCAAGAGTTTTGGAATTCAAAATGTTGAAGGCCTTTCTGGCATCCCTGAATTCACTCCATGGACTCCCCACCTGAGTTATTTCTATGTTCCAGTCTCTGTCTTGTCACTTACTAGGTTCTGTGGCCCTGGGCAAGTCAAGCCCTTTCCCCTTTTGGACACCATTTTCCTCGCCTTTCAACTGAGAAACTAAATTAGAACCTGCTTGCCCTTGAGACCACTTCTGGGTGTGACATTTTCTATTGGACATTACATAGGGTTTGCCAGGTGTGGTACCTCTGACCCTTCCACCCTTCTCTTCCAGGAGATCATGGATTGGAGCCATCAACTCTGCAACTACATAGACCTTGACTGAAGTCCTGCCCACTGCTCCTTGGATGTGTGACTGTGGGAAAGTCACTTTTCCTCTCTGAGTGTCACTTCCTCAACTCTAAAATGAAACCACTGACGTTCTCTTGAGTGGTTTTGAGAATGAAATGAAGCTGTGTGTGGAGTGCCTAAATCAGTGCCTGGTCCAGAGCAGGGGCCCAGGAAATGTGTGTGGGAACAAGAAGTACTCAAAGGAGCCAGGAGCTATTCCCCATCACTGAGCAATCCAGATCCCCTGGAGATAGGAGCTTAAGGAATGCCCACACCCTCCTGAGGAGTGGGGCAGCCCTCTGCCAGGCCTGGAAAAGAGCTCCTTTCTGTAGTTAGTGTAAAGGCAGCAAGGCTTTCCCCTGGCAGCAGTGTCTGCTTCCTGCTGCTGGCCAGAATGCTAGTGCCTGCCCCCAAGTGGCCTCAAGCCAGTGCCCACAGCCCTGCCTTACCAGGCCTGCAACCAAAAAGGAAACAATTGGCTCTAGGTTTCAGATTCCTGGCTCTCTCATTTCACCCTGCATGTAGACTGGCCCATGGTTTGGTGGGAGCAGGCTTGGGAGTATTTGTTCAGCCTCACCATCTCATTACCAGCATGGGCACAAGCAGAGAAGGGATCAGAAGAGAAAAAGGGCACCACCCATTATCAGACATGTGACTCTTTCCCTCCTACTACTCTCTCTCACTGACTCTCATTCACCCTCTCTTCCTCCCCTTTCTTACCCTTACTTCCCCCTGCATCTATCTTTCTTCTGCATGCTCTGCTTTCCTCTCTGCACAATCTGTACCTCATGTCTCTGTCTTTTGTCTGGGTTTTCTTCAGCCTCTGGTCTTCCATGTCTGTACCTGGCTTTCCCTCAGAGTGAGCAAATGGGAAGTGGAATTAGTACTGCTCCAGGTAGCGGTACCAGTGCTAGACCTTGGGCCAGCAGTGTGGCATAGTTTTAGTGGCCCACAGACTCTAAAGGACAATATGAGAAAAACAAACGCAGACAGCTTTCTTCCTGGTATTGAGTCTGTGCTCAAGAAATGTGAGTTCTATTCCTACCTTCCTTCTGAAACCCTCCTTTTCTGGTATTTTGGCTCCTGGAACAGGTTTGGGCTTGGAAAAGTCTGAGGACTCATCTTTAGTCAAAATTCTTAGCTCTGACCCAAGATGGGGAGCACAAGGCCCCTTGCTGTCTCTCTGCCAAACTCCTGGCCTCCTTTTGCATGTAGCCATCACTGGACACAGGTCCCAAGTTTCTATTTCATCCATCTCCCTCTCCTTCCTTGGAAGTCATTGCCTTTCTCTGAGGATGCAAGATATGTGTTAGAAAGGTCATCAAGTCCATAAAGATTTAAAGGGCATCCACTATGTGCCAGTACCTATGGGCAGAAATAATCATGGCCCTGTGCTCATGGAGCTTCCTGGACAGTGAGGATGACAGACATTGAACAAAATGTTACAAATGGATGAGCATTTTGCTACAGAAGCCCATAGTGCCCTGGGATTGTAACTGGACACCTGCCCTAGGCTGGGATTCTGGGGTAGCCTCCTAAGGAAGGTGTTGTTCAAGCCAAGGATGGAAAAGTCAGCAAATTCCAGACTGAGAAGAGTTCTGGAGTCAGTCTTGTGTGCTAGTAGTGGTAGTTTTGTGTCAAACCCTGTTTCAGTGTCTTATAGGTATCAGCTTATTTAATGTCCTCACTGACCGTAAGAGGAAGGTCTATCATTAGCCCCATTTCCCTGATGAGGACACTGAGGCTCAGTAAAGTAAAATGACTTGCCCAAGGTGGTGGTAGAAGATCACAGTAAATACAGAAGCAGGACCTCAGGTAGTCTGACTACAGAGCCTGATCTCTGTGTCAAACACCTCCTGAAATGATAAGAGAGAACTGGAATCAAAGGAAAGCACTGAAGGATTTAAGCAGCGGAGGGGTCCCATCAGCCATATTCTGGTAAAAACACTCTGGTAGTGTGGTCTGTAGGGTGGCAGGAGTGGAAATAGAGCACCCAGTGAAGAAGCCACTGTAGTGGTCCAGATGAGACATGATGGTGATTTGGGCTAGAGTGGTGGCAGCAGAATGGGAACTAGAAAGATGGATTTAGGAGTTATTTTTGAGGCAGAGTTGACAGAACTGATGACAGTGTTTGCATAGCATTTTTCATGTTACCTCACACTTCCATGGCCATTATTTAATTTGATCCACTCAAGGTCCTTGTCAAGTGGCTAAAGCAAGGATCAATATTATCCCTTTTCAACAAATAGGAAAAGTGAGGCCCAGAGAGGGCAGAAATTTGTTTAAGATCACAGTTTCAAATGTGTGTGTTCCAGAGAGCATGTGTGGGCACCTGCACCCATGCAATTATGCGTGAAAACACGCATGAACCACCCAGGTGCATAGATGTGTGAGTGCACATGTGCGTGCAGGTATGTGCAGGCACATGTGGACACAGTACTTTATGCAGGTGTGTGAATATATCCTCTGTGTCTGCTACCTTAGGTGGGGCTATGAATGGGCCTTTGGTGGGCTCTTGAGTAGCTGAGTGTGCAGGAAGAGGACAGCCAACCATGCCTGCTGGTGAAGACATAGGACTATGGAGGAAGTCTGAGGGTGGTGACCACCTCTATTGGGAGTTACGGATTCGTGGCCCCTGGGTCTAAATTTGGGGGTCTCTTGGGTTGGTAGGTCCAACATAACAATAATCCTTAAGGTTATTGAGCACTGAGTCTGTCGCATGCATTATATCAATTTATTCTTACAACTTTATAAGGTAGCCACAATGATCTCCATTTATAGATGAGGAAATACAGGCTCAGAAAGTGTGACTAATGTGCCCAAGGTTATACAGCTGGTTAGCTGTGGAGTCAGGCTTGGACACTCATTCCACCTGACTCCAAAGCTCATATTCTTAAACTATTCTGCTACTCACCACACACACACAAGCACACACAGACATAGGCATACAAGCACCCACATCTGCCGAAGTGTGCAGCCACACAGGGAGCCGGCACTCCAGGGTAACCCAGAAACAGACGAGCAGGGTGCCATGTTCACCTGCATGCTGAGGGCACAGGGCTGGAGCCCAGAAGGTTGGGCATCTCTGCACCCTTCCCCTCACTCAGGGCCTAGACTCTGACCCTGCTGCTCCTGAAATTAGCTGTCTCAGAACTTGCTAAGGTTTTCAGCCTCTAGACTCCATGCTCTGGGCTTCAGGCAGCCAGTGAAAATTTATGGCTTTAGAAAGTTCTTGCAAGTCCAATCCCTACATCCACCCTCTCTGACTTGCATGGTTTATCAAGATACTGGGTTTCCCCCTCCTTCTCCTCCTCTTGCTATTGCTGCCTCCCTCTCCCACACTTTGTCTCTGGCCAAGGCAAACCTCTCAGCTCCCCACTCCCTACCTGCTGACCTTGACTACTTCTGTTGAACCCACTGTATAGCCTCACATTGCAGATAAAATTCCTTCTCCTTTCTTCTCCCTTACTCTACCCACAAAAGCTAAAGAAGGGGTGTGTGTATGGGGCTGTTGTCTGTATGCATGCAAATGCTTGCATGTCCAGCAGGGCATGAGGTAGGGGATGGGCATCTGGGGTCTGGTGGGGAGGAGGCATTGCAAATATGTGGAGGTTGTGCTCTTTCCTGTTTGTGGGGCCAGCACTGGGCCTGGGCCGCTGAACACAAGCAGTCATATTTGTAGCATAAATGTGTGTATTCATGATGTATGTGTATGTGCACACACATTTCTCTTGTGACTGTGGGTCTATGAGCTGAGCCTTAATTACAGAAAAAGTGGCAAGCTCTAGTCAGAGAGTGGTGAAGAGCATGGACTTTGGGCTGGACTGCAACTTATTAGCCATGTGACCCTCAAACAATTACCTCACCTCTCTGTGCCTCGGTTTCCTCATCTATAAGTAATATGGAGGGGATGATAATAATGCCTATGTCAAAGCATTGTGAGGAATATAAGAATAAATGTGCTTATGGCAGTGTGTGGCACATAGTAGGTGATCCATAGATGTTAGCTAATTACTGTGTGGATGAAGGAGAGAAAATTCACACTGACTGGGCTCTTGCCACATGCCCAACATGAGGTTTAGCACTTTACATTATCTCACTTAGTTTCAGCACTTAGAACCGTGTCTGACCCCACAGAAAAAGTTCCATATATATTTGCTGAATGAATGAATGAATGAATGAATGAAAGGAGTGAAGTCTCATAAATTCCTGTGAAGTGAGAATTTTAACAGGTAGGGAAACCAAGAATAAGAAAGGCAAATTCCGTGTGGAGATGACTGTGCATTTTGGTCATAGGACTGTCTACAAATGCTTTGGGTAAACCCTGAAGGAAGAGGGCGTCAAGAAGTGACTTTCCCTCTCTATGTACACATATGGATATGGACACAGGTAGAAATACATGTGGTTGTGAATGCACAGACACCTACGTGGTCCAGGCTCCACCAGAAGTGAAGGAGGTTCTAGAAAAGGTGAGAGAAAGGTTTGAATTGGGATGGTTGAGGAAAGTTTCTTCTAGGGGAGGGAGGCCAGTGCAGGTGGTATAATGCTCAGCCTGGAAGTCCAGAGGTGAGAGAGCTGCTCACATTCAATGTTCTCCTGAAACATGGGCAAAGAAAGCCAGAACCTGAAATATAACCTCCAACTCCTGGAATTTCATGGTTGTAAGGACCCTTAAGAGTCCACCAAGACCATCCTCCATCAGGCTATTAAACTGAGGTCCAGAGAAAGCAAAGGAGTCAGACAGTAGACAAGGGGCAGATCTGGGACAGTAGCCCTGGATTGGAGTCAGCCAGGCCCACAAATGTCAGAAAAATCCAGCTGTTGGATCCTGGCTAGAGGGGTTGTCCAAGGGAGAGGGAAAAGGCTACACCCTGTCTGCACCAGATGGAGACAGGCCTCATCCCCAGGCCTGGTCCAGAGATCAGGAGTGGACCCCAGTGGGGCTTTCCCTTATAGTCCAGGCCATCTCTTAGTAGGAAAAAGGGCAAAGGTGGAGGCAAGAGGCCTTAGCAGCTGCCTAAATATATACCTAGGCTTGCCAGGGTCCTCAGGGGTACTGCCTGGTCCTGGCAGCCTGCACAGGGCTGCGGCTGCTCTGGCCCTTGTTTGTTGACTTTCACTCCTGCCAAGGGGAAGCTGTTCTGGATGGAGACACAAGAGAGTGATTTGTCACTGGTTGCCCCTGGCTCCCACTCTGATATGCCAGCCAACAGGGTAGCTTCCTGCTTAACACTTGCCCCACCTGCAAAGTCACTGTAGTAACTTGTTCCCTAGAGGGCCTAGAGCCAGGTTCTAGCTGTATTGCCACCTGCTGGAGTGTCAAATCTGGAGACTGCAGAGGGACACTGAGGCACAGACATGTGAAGTCATTGCCTCAGCACTTCCCTCTGAAAAATCTTAAGCAGGTCATTGTCCATCTTGCAATGCTCTTCCCATGCCCAGATGTGGTTAAGTCCTGCTACAGGTGTACCCTCCAGGACCACAGCCTCACAGACAATGGTGGTGGATGTAGTACTTGCACACTGTAAAGTACCATGCCAGACGTAGTCACAGACCCAGTGCAGGCATTGTCATTTCCTCAACCCACATCCTTCCCCAGCCAAGGGTCACTGTGGCTGTTCCCTATATACTTTGGCCCTGATTTCCCTGAGACTCTGCTCTCACCCACATGCACCCAGAAGTCCCTGGGCCCAGAACTGTTCATTTTACTGTGGGATCAGGTTCAATTAGGAATTAGTAGGGTCTCTAACATCCTTGGTATGAGGCAACCCAAAAGCCTGGGGATAGATAAGGCATGACAAACCCTGCAAAGCCCAAACCTAGGGGATGAGACAATAATATTGGTTAGTCATGCTTACTGTGACCTATAGGACTTAGACATGCTGATCCATCTGCTGAGACCACTGCTCCTTTCTGCCCTTGTCTTCCCTTGGATAATGCTATCTTACCTTTCAATTTCCAGTTTAGACATCTTCTCCAGGAAGCTTCCCTGACCCCAACATCTAGGTTGAGTCTTCTCCACTGAACTCCCATAGCTCTCTGACTAAACTCTATCATAATTGTTTACCTGTCTTTCCCACTGATTGGGAATCCTTTGAGGGTGGGCCCTATTTAGCTCACAGCTGTATCCTTGACATCTAGCATAGGGCCTAACACATAGTAGATGGGTTAATTGTTGAATGAATGGATTAATGATTTGTACCCCTCTACGGGGCTGGACTTTCCTGCAAGAGTGTGGAATTCATGAGCTCAGGCCTTTTCTAGGCTCCCTTCATAACTATGATTTTTGGCTATGTTTGTCCCATAGACAATTGGCAGTGGGGGCTAGGCTCTGCATCTGAGGCTTTCTCCCTTTGAGATCCACCCCTTGAGCAAGTTAGCCTGGTGCCTTCTTCCCCCCAGAGTCTGACTTCCATTCCGGACTACCCAGCCCACTTCCTATTAGGCATATCTGAGCAGGCCTGAAGGCTATTGGCTCTCCTCCACCAGAATTCTGGTACTTGCCACCCTGACTCACTTCTTTGTCCCAGGACAACTCCCTCCCCAAGCCATCTCCCCAGGCTCCACTTCAGTTTCCAAGGCTCATTCACAGACCTCCTTTGGGACAGCAGTACTCTGGGGTGGTCCAGGGAATAGTGGTGGTCTGTGGGGCCTTTACGTGGTCCATGGGCAAGTCCAAAATTCAAAGCATGCAGAAATGTTTGGTTGGGTATTTGGGATTTTTTTAAAGTATATTTTCTATGGCAGATTCAAATGCATATTTAAAAAGCCAACAATGGCTAACTTTCCAGTACAGTCACAATAATGGTTATGTACCCAGTCAAAGGGAATGAGGTCATTTGAGATTTGGGAATGTGCCAGGATAGAATTGACAGGGCCCTCAAAGAAGCCCCTGAAGCCAGAACATAAAGTCTCCTAGACTATTACCCTCATTTTGCAAGTGGAAGAATTGAGGTTACAGTGCAGGCAAGAGTCTGGTCCCAATGAGCCTAGTCTATCAAGGCTCTCTGGTAGGTTTGGTCCCAAAAGGCACAGCAGGGAGGACTGCAGTGTCTTCAGTAATACCAGGACTGAAGTAAACAGAGAAGTAATATCTGTGCTCCCACCCCAGACTGAAGCCTCTACGGATAGAGATGACACATGCTGTTATCCTCTCATTGGCCTCAATAGCTCTCTCAACAGCCCTCAGAACTGTTCCCCTTTGGGGGATCCCCCACCCCCATCCTCCAGCCAAGCAAGCAGGCAGGATCTCCCCCTACACACACACACACACACACACACACACACACACTCACTCACACAACCTGCATTCTTGAATAGCTGCCACTACTTCCTTGGCCTCAGCCCCAAGAAGGAGTATGGAATGTGCTTCCCTGAGCCATTAGGGAGTGGGTAGTATGGGGGGGGGGGTTGTTCTGTGGGGAAGGAGCTGAGAATAAAAGGACAGGCTGTAAATGAATAAGAGGGATGATCCCAAGGGCCAAAGCCTCTGGGGGTGAGAGTCCATACACAGTAGCCCCAGGGACAGGGCCAGGAAGGATCTATTAGACCTGAACTTCTTTACCTGTTCCCTGTGCCCATATTCATAGGACAGAGGAGGCCAGTTACCAAGGTTCTGTGGGCACACTCCTAAAACTGCCCCCAACCAGAATTGCAGTAGGCATGAGTAAGGGGAAAGGCTGGAAGCAAGTTTAGAGGATGAGAGGGGGTTGATCTCTGCAGGTATTGAATGAAATCACTGTATCAGCATCTTCCAATCTGAGAACTAGAGTACAGATCTTCTCAAAACACTATGGATGTTATGAACTATTTGTTACTCACTAATTACAGTTAAAGAGTTGAGTATTGCAAATTATTTCCTGTCTTTTCTTCTTTACTTTTGTAAAAGCCACAAAAAAAAACCCCAAAAAGAATATTTATGGTTCTCCTTATGGTCTTTCTTAAGTGGGAGAAAAAGGTAACAAAGGGGGATTTCTGGTTCTGGATGAGAGGAATAGCCACATTTCTCCTGATTTTTCCTGCTACATACAACTAAAAATTATGGGTGTTATATATAAAACAAACATAAGAAGACTCTGAAAGGTGGAAACAAGGCAGAATAGCTAAGGAACTCGACACCCAAGGAATAACAGAGTGGTGAGTTCCCTGGGTGCTAGAGAAGCCAGAAAACAGAAACACCAATGAACATAGCCCAAAACAAACAAACAAAAAAGTTAAGACACAGCCCCAACAAAATCTTATTCTCTTTTGGCCAAAGGACCAGAAAAGAAGCAATATAGCAAGATAGAAAACTGATAGACAACAGTCACTCTACTCCAACCTAACACTATAGAAAAAAATGATCTCTACCTCTACTCATGACAACAAAGGCTGAACGGGAAGCCTAGACTTCCACCCTTACCAGGCCATTACAAGGTGTCCTAACGCTTCCCCATCTCCACTGACTGGGATGGTATCAGAAAAGGCTGAGCCCAGACTTTTATCTCTTGCCTGGTGGTGATGAGGCTTTCTCTGCTCCCACTGTCAGTGGTGATCTGGTGGGGGGGGGACTGAAATCCTATTATCTACTTAGCAGTAATGAGGCACTCCTCCCTACCTTGGGGCATCAAAGGAGGCAGACTAGGGAACCTCGACTTTCATCCCAACCCATGAGTATCTTTCTTCCTCTGCCAGTGCAGTGTTAGAGGACTCTGGCTAAAACAGAAGAGTTAAATAAGATTCAGAGTCTCATATGATAATCCACAAAATGTCCAGGTTTCAATAAAAAATATCCTGCCATATCACGAAACAGGAAAATCTCAACCTGAATGGAAAAGAAAAGCCATGGATGCCCAAACTGAGTTGACACAGATATTAAAATTATAACAATGATTTTAAAGTAGTCATTATAAAAACCACTCAGAAAAGAATGGCAAACATACTTGAAACAAATGGAAAAAGTTTTAGGAAAGAAATAGAATATATAACAAAGAACCAAGTGGAAATTTTTTGAGTGGAAAAATACAATGACTGAAATGAAACTCTCAATAGATGGGCTTAAAAATGTTGGAGGGGTCAGGGGAAATACTTAAACTTGAACACAAAGTAATAAAATTACTCAATCTGAACAATGGAGAGAATATACATTAAAAAAGTGAGAAGCTTAGGAACCTGTAGGTCTATAACAAAGGATCTAACATTCATGTCATTGGAATCCATGTCATGGAAGGAGAGGAGAATACAGATGAGGCTGAAAACCTACTTAAAAAATAATGTCACAAATTCCCCAAGTTTGTCAAAAGACCTAAACTTACAGATTCAATAAGCTGAGCAAATCCCAAACAGGATAAAGCCAAAGAAATCCACACCAAGACACACCTAGTCAAACTTCTAAAAACTAAAGACAAAGAAAAAATCTTGAAAGCAGCAAGACAAAACACATTACTTATGAGGGAAAATAGTTCAAATGAGTAGATTTCACATTAGAAACCATGGAAGCCAGAAGTAAGTAGCACAGTATTTTCAAGAGTTAAAAGAAAAGAACTGTCAACCCAGACTTCTCTATCTAGCAAAAATATCCTTCATGAATGAAGGGTAAACAAGACATTCTCAGATGAAGGAAAACTAAGGAATTTGTTACTAACAGTCCTATACTAAAAGAATGGCTAAGGAAAACTCTTAAAATGTAAAAGAAAGGCTAAAAGAATAAATGTTGGAATATCAGGAAAGAAGAAAGAATAGTTGAAAGAGTAAAAATATGGGTAAATATAATTAACTTTCCTCTTCCTGTTGAATTTTCTAAATTAGTTACAGAAAAAATTAGAACAATGTTTAATGTGGCTCTCCATGTAGGTAGTGGAAATATTTTTAAAAGTTATAAATGGTGTTGTTTACAGGGTCATAAAAGGAGGTAGAATTACTATACTTCACTTGAAGTGGTAAAATGTTCACAACAGTAGATGGTGATAGTTTATGTATGTATAATACATTGAATTGAATGAAAATGAAAATACAACATTAAAATCTGTATAATGCAGGGGCGCTTGGGTGGCTCAGGTGGTTAAGCATCTGACTTCAGCTCGGGTCATGATCCTGCAATCTGTGAGTTCCAGCCCCACATCGGGCTCTATGCTGACAGCTCAGAGCCTGGAGTCTGATTCAGATTCTGTGTCTCACTCTCTCTCTGCCCCTCCCCCTCTTGTGCTCTGTCTGCCACTCTCTCTAAAATATACATAATCATTAAAAAAGTTTTTAAATCTGGGGCGCCTGGGTGGCGCAGTCGGTTAAGCGTCCGACTTCAGCCAGGTCACGATCTGGAGGTCTGCGAGTTCGAGCCCCGCATCAGGCTCTGGGCTGATGGCTCAGAGCCTGGAGCCTGTTTCCGATTCTGTGTCTCCCTCTCTCTCTGCCCCTCCCCCGTTCATGCTCTGTCTCTCTCTGTCCCAAAAATAAATAAACGTTGAAAAAAAATTAAAAAAAAAAGTTTTTAAATCTGTATAATGCAGCTAAATCAGTGATAAGAGGGAACTTTATGGCACTAAATGCTTACATCAGAAAAGAGAAAAAAAACATAAAGTCAGTAATCTAAACTTCCACTATAAGATATTTAAAAAAAGAAGAGAAAAGGTAAACCCAAAAGCAAGCAGAAGTAGTAAAATAATAAAGTAAGCAGAAAATAATAAAATTCAAAATAGAAAAAAACAGTAAAACAAATGGAACAAAAACTGGTGCTTTGAAAAGACCAATACAATGGACTAACTTCTAGCATGACTGATGATAAAAAGAGAGAAGACACAAACCACCCCATATCAGGAATTAAATATAGGATATCATTACAAACTCTGAACTCATCAAATGAATGAAAAAGGAATGCTATGAACAACTTTAAACTCATAAGTTTAACAACTTAGATGAAATGAACCAATTCCTAGAAAAGCACAAACTGTAACAACTCACACAATATCAAGTAGATAATTTTATTATCCCCATAACAATGAAATACATTTAATTTGTGATTAAAAACTTCCCATTAAAGAAATATTCAGGCCAAAATGGCTTTACTGAAAAATTCTACCAAACATTTAAGAAAAATTAACAATAATTCTATATAATCTTTTCCTGGAAATAGAAAGCTCACACTCAACTCATTGTATAAGGCTGATATTACCTTGATACCAAAACCAGATAAAGATAGTACAAAAAGAAAACTACAAATAAATATCCCTCATGAATAGCATCCCCTGGGTGGCTCAGTCGGTTGAGCATCTGACTTAAGCTCAGGTCATGATCTCGTAGTTTGTGACTTCGAGCCCCACATTGGGCTCACTGCTGTCAGCCTGTCAGTGCAGAGCTCTCTATGGATCCTCTGTCCCCTCTCTCTGACCCTCCCCCACTTGAATTCTCCCCAAAATAAATAAATATTTTTAAAAATCCCTAATGAATATAGAAGCAAAATCTTTAACAAAATGCCCCCAAAACAAATAATGCAATGAAGAAATGGGCAGAAGACATGAATAGACACTTTTCCAAAGAAGACATCCAGATGGTAAACAGACAGATAAAAAGATGCTCAACATCACTCGTCATCAGGGAAATACAAATCAAAACCACATTGAGATACCACTTCACACTGGTCAGAATGCCTAAAATTAACACCTCAGGAAACAATAGATGTTGGCAAGGATGTGCAGAAAGGGGAGCCCTATTGCACTGTTGATGAGAATGCAAACTGGTGCAGCCACTCTGGAAAACAGTATGGTGGTTTCTCAAAAAATTAAAAATAGAACTATCCCAAGACCCAGCAATCACACTACTAGGACTTTATCCAAGGGATTAAAAAAAAATGCTGATTTGAAGGGGTACATGCACCCCTATATTTATAGCAGTGCTATCAACAATAGCCAAATTATGGAAAGAGCCCAAATGTCTATTGACTGATTAATGGATGAAGAAGATGTGATATATATATATATATATATATATATATATATATTACATATATATAGTATATACTATACTATGAACTACTACTTGACGAAAAAGAATGAAATCTTGCCATTTGCAACAACATGGATGGAACTAACTGTATTATGCTAAGTGAAATAAGTCAGTCAGTAAAAGACAGAGGTCATATGATTTCACTCATATGTGGAATTTGAGAAGCTCAACAGATGAACATAGGGGAAGGGAAGGCAAAATAAGATAAAAACAGAGAAGGAGGCAAATCATAAGAGTCTCTTAAATACCAAGAACAAACTGAGGGTTGCTGGAGGGGTGGGTTAAATGGGTGATTGGCATTAAGGGGGGAACTTTTTGGGATGAGCACTGGGTGTCATATGTAAGAGATGAATCACTGGGTTCTACTCCTGAAGCCAAGACTACACTGTATGTTAACCAACTTGAAAATAAAATTTAAAAATTAGGTAAATAAACAAAATATTAGCAAATTGAATTCAGCAATATTTTTAAAGAATTATATTACTTGACCAAGAAACATACAGACAGAATGCTTTCCTTTTATTGATGGGAAACAAAGCAAATATGCCTATTGTCACCACTTGTAATCAACAAGTACTGGAAGTTGTAGCTTGCACACTAAGGCAGGGAAAACACATAAAAAGCATGCCAATCAGAAATGAAGAAATAAAATTGTTCCTATTTGCAGGTGACACAATGGCTGACATAGAAAATGCTAGGAAACCTGAAAAACAAATGAACAAATGAATTTCCACAACTAAGTGACTTTTTGAAGATCTCAGCATACATGATCAACATACAAAAAACCCAACTGCATATTCTATGTACTATTCAAGAACATGTGGACACAGAAACTAAAATTATAGTACCACTTACAGTCACTCAAAAAGTGAAAAACCTAAATCTAACAAAACAGGTATGGGATTTGTATGATGAAAACTACAAAATGATGATGAAAGAAATCGAAGATCTATATAAATGGAGAGGCAGTGTGTCTACATATAAGAAGACTCTACACAGTAAAAATGTCAATTCTTCTGAAGTTGAAATACAGGTTTCTTATCAAAATACCATCAAGTTTTTTGTAGATATTAAAAAGATTATTTTTAAATCCATGTGGAAAAGCCAAGGAACTAGAATAGCTAAAAACAATTTAGAAAAGGAAGAACATAATGGGAGAAATCACTCTACTTGATATTAAGACTTATATAGGGACAGTAATCAAGACTGTGTGGTGTTAGTGGAGAAATAGACACACAGATCAAAAGAACAGAATAGATACCCCATAAATAGACCCATAAATATACCTAACTTATTTTTGGCAAAGGTGCAAAAGCAATTCAGTGGAGGAAAAATCACTTTCCAACAGATGGTGCTGGAGCAATTGGACATTCATAGGCAAAAAAGATGAACCTTGACCTAAACCTCACACCTTACACAAAAATTACTCAAAATGGGCCAATTGTTTAAATGTAAAATGTATAAGTAGAAAACTCTTTAAAAGTAAACATAGGAGATAATTTGTAGTACCTAAGCCTTGATGAAGAGTTCTTAGATCTAACATCAAAGGCATAATCTATCATACAAAAGGTAGATAATTTTTGAACTCATCAAAATTAAGATCTTTTGCTCTACAAAATTTCCTTAAAAGAGGATAAAAAAACAAATTACATTGTAAGAGAAAATATTTGCAAATCACGTATCTAACAAAGAACTTATATCTATAATATATAAAGACGTCTCAAAACTCAATAGCAAAAATCAAACAATCCAATCAGAAAATGGGCAAAAGACGTGAAAAAAACATTTCAATGAAGAAGATATATGGATAGCAAATAAGCACATGAAAAGATGTTCAACATCAGTAAGAGTTAGGACATACAAATGGAGAAAATGATAAGTTATTACTCCATACCAATTGGAATGGCTAAAGTGAAAAAAAAAATAGTAACCATACCAAATGCTGATGTAGATAAACTAAATCTCACATATTGCTGGTGGGAATGTATAGTGGTATAGCCACTTTGGAGAATAGTATGGTGGTTTCTTCAAAAGCTAGACATACACTTACTATGGAACCCATCAATTCCGCATTCATTGATCCCAGAGAAATGAAAACATGTCCATACAAAAACCTCTGCATTATTGTTCACAGCAGCATTATTTGTAATAGCCAAAAGCTGGAAACAACCAAAAGTGCTCTAAATAGGTATGTGGTTAAACAAACTGGTACATTCATATTGTATCAGCAATCAAAAGAAACAAGCTCTTGATATATGCATAGATAATTTTCCAGGGAATTATGCCGGGTGACAAATCTAATACCAAGGTCACATGCTATAGAATTCCATTTATATAACATTCTTGGTATGACATGATTACAGAATTGGGGAGTAGATTGGTGATTGCCAGGGGTTAGAGATGGTGGGGTAAAAGGGGCTGGGTGTGACTATCAAGAGGTAGCATGAAGGAGAACTTAGTAGTGATGGAACAATTCTGGGTTTTGATTGTGGTGGTAGTTACACAAATCTACATGTGATAAAATAGCATAAAACTACATGCACACATTATATCAATGCCAGTTTCCTGGATTTGATATTCTACTTTAATTATGCAAGATGCAGCCATTGGAAAACACTAGATGGAGAATACATGGAACCCATCTGTACTCCCTTTTTTTTTCTTATACAATTTTTACTGGGATATGAATCACATATCATAATATTCACCCTTTAAAGTGTACAATTCAGTATTCTTAGTATATTCATAATGTTGCACAAATATTTTCACTATCTAATTCCAGAACATTTTAACCACCCCCAAACTCAGTACCCATTAGAAATCACCCCTCATTTTCTCCCACCTCTGGCAATCACTAATCAACTGTCTGGCCTTATGGATTTGCCTATTCTGAACATTTCATATAAATGGAATCATATAATAATAATCATATAATTTGTCATCCTCTTGACTGCTTCCTTTCACTTAGCATAATGTTTTTAAGGTTCATCCATGTTACAGCATGTATCAGTACTTCATTCCCTTTTATGACTAAATAATATTTCCATGTGTATGCATGTGTGTATATGTATATACACTTCAGGTTAAGAACCATATATGAGCATACATACAAACATAGATATAGATATCATATTTTTTATCCACTCATCAGCTGATGGACATATAGATTCTTTCCACTTTTTGGCTATTGTGGATAATGCTGTTATGAACATTCATGTACAAGTTTATGTGTAAACATATGTTTCCAATGTCCTTGGGTATCTACACTAGCAGTGGAATTATTGGGTTGTATGGTAGCTTATGTCTAACATTTTGAGAAATGGCCCGACTGTTTTCCAAGAGGCTGCATCATTTTACATTCCCATCAGCAAAGCCTGAGGGTTCAAATTTCTCCATATCCTCACCAACATTTGTTATCTGACTTTTTGATTCTAGCCATCTTAGTAGTATAAAGCGGTATCTCATTGTTTTGATTTGAATTTCACTAAATGACTAATGATGTTGAACATCTTTTCATGTGGTTGTTGGTCATCTGTATATTTTCCTGGAGAAATTGATACTCAAATATTTTTCCCATTTTAAAATTACATTTTTTATTGTTAATTTTTAAATGTTCTTTATATACTTCAGATGATAGTCTCTTATCAGATACATGATTTGCAAATATTTTCTTCTCCCTTCTCATTTTGTGTGGTGTCTTTTTACTTTCTTGATAGTATCCTTTGAAACAGAAATTTGGATGAAATCGTTTGTTTCTTTTTCTTTTGTTGCTAGTCCTTTTGGTGTCCTAGAAACTACTGTCTAATCCAAGGTCAAGAAGTTTTACACCTATGTTTTCCTCTAAGAAAACATGTATTGTTTTAGCTCTTAAATTTAGGTCTTTTATCTATTTTGAGGTATTTTTATATGGTGTGAAGTGGAGGTCAAAATTTGGTTCTCTTGCATATCTATTTGTACCAACACTGTTTGTTGAATGGACAATTCTTTTCCCCACCGAATGGCCTTGATGCCCTTACTGAAAATCAATTGAACATAAATGTATGGGTTTATTTCTAGACTCAATTATTTTCTATACATCTACTTGCCTATCTTTATGCCAGTACCACACAGACTTGGTTTAATATAGCTGTATAGTAAGTTTTAAAATTGGGGCGTTTCAAAGAACCAACTTTGCTCTTTTTCAAGATTGTTGCATTCATCATGGTTCTTCAGAGAAACAGAACCAATAGGAGATGTATAGATGTATTATAAGGTATTGGTTCATGTGATTATGGAGTTTGCAAAGTCCTACGATCTGTCATCTGCAAGTTGAAGATCTGGGAAAGTTGGTGCTATAGTTTGAAGGCCTGAGACGTGTAGAGCCAATGGTGTAAATTCCAGTCAGGTCTGAAGACCTGAAAATGTGAAACACCGAGGGCAGGAGAAAAGTGATTTTCCAGCTCAACAGTCAGGCAGAGAATGAATTCAACCTTACTTTGCCTTTTTGTTCTATTCAGGCCCTCAACAGATTTTATGATGCCTACCCACATTGGAGAGAGCTTTCTGCTTTACTCTATTATTTCAAATGCTAATCTCTTCCAGAAACATCTTCACAGACACACCCAGAAATAATGTTTAACCAGCTATCTGGACATCCCATGATTTAGTCAAGTTGACACATAACATTAACCATCACAATCGTTTTGGCTATTCTTGGCCCTTATTCTTGGGCCATTTAAATTTTAGCATCAGCCTGTCAATGTCTGCAAAACCCCATAAGTTCTAATATGTTGTGTTTTTGTCTTCATTTCTATCAAAGTTGACACATAACATTAACCATCACAATCGTTTTGGCTATTCTTGGCCCATATTCTTGGCCATTTAAATTTTAGCATCAGCCTGTCAATGTCTGCAAAACCCCATAAGTTCTAATATGTTGTGTTTTTGTCTTCATTTCTATCAAAATATTTTCTAATTTCCTTTGTGATTTCTTCTTTAACCCGTTGGCTGTTTAGGAGTGTGCTTGGAAGTTAATTTAATTTCCATATGTTTGTGATATCATCAAAGTTATTCCTGTTACTGATTTCTAACTTCGTTCTATTGTGGTTGGAGAAGATACTTTGAATGACTTAAATCCTTTTATACTTATTGACACTTTTCTATGACTTAACATGTAGCCTACGTGGAGAAAATTTCATGGACACTTGAGCAGAAAGTTTTCTGCTCTTGTTGGGCAAAGTGTTCTATAGAAGTCTTTGGGTCTAGTTGGTTTATAGTGTTGTTTAAGTCTTCTTTTTTTCCATGTTGACCTTCTGTTTTGTTCTATCCATTATGGAAAGTAAGGTATTGAGGTATCCAACTATTATTTTTCCCTTCAATTCTGTGAGTTTTTGATGCATGTATTTTGGAGCTGTGTTGTTAGGTACATATATTTTATAATTGCTGTATTGTCTTGATAGATGGATCCTTTTATCATTATAAAATATTCTCCTTTATCTCTAGTAACAAGTTTTGCCACAAAGTATATTTTGCCTTAAATTAGTAAAGCCATTCCAGCTATCTGTTGGTTACTGTTTTCATGGTATATCTTTCTCAATCCTTTTTACTTTCAACCTATGTGCATCTGAATCTAAAGTCCATCTTTTATATAGTGTATACCATTGAATCATGGGGTTTTTAAAATCTACTTTGCCAATCTCTACCTTTATTCAGAATATGTAATCCATTTACCTCAATGTAATTAGTGTAATGGTAGGATTTATATCTGCCATTGTGCCATTTGTCACATATATATATATATATATATATATATATATATATATGATGTATTTTTGATCCTTTATTCCTTCATTACTGCCTTCTTTTGTATTAAATAGGTATATTCTGGTGTATCATTTTAATCTTTTTTTTCTTTTACTATTATTTAGTTGCTTTCTTTTCATTTTTAGAGAGTGAGAGAGAGCAGGGGAGAGGAGAAGCAGAGAGAATCTTAAGCAGGCTCCACACTTAGCATGGAGCCCGACTTGGGGCTTGATCCCACGACCCTGGGATCATGACCTGAACCAAAATCAAGAGTTGGATGCTCAGCCTATTGAGCTATCCAGGCACCCCTATTAGTTATTTTCTTATTGGTTGCCCTGGGAATTATAATTCACATCTTAGTTTATAACAGTCAATTTCAGATTAAGACTAATTTAATTTCAGTAGTATACAAAAACTTTGCTCTTATATAGCTCCATCCCCTCTACCATCCTCTCTGTTTCATTGTCAAACAAATTACATTATTATACGTTGTATACCCATTGACAGATTTATAATTATTGCTTTGTGTGGTTGTCTTTCAAATCAGATGGGAGAGAAAAGACATTGCAAACAAAAAATACTGGTGTTCTTTATTTCTTTGTGTGGATTCAAGTTACTGTCTGGCATTCTTTCATTTACACCTGAATTTTAATTTATTCTTAATTTTTTGAGGAATTGCTTTGCTGGATATAGAACCTTTAGCTGACAACATTTTTCTTTCAGCACTTTGAATATGTCATCCCCCTCCCTTCTGACCATTGCTTCTAATGAGATATCAGCTATTAATTTTATTGAGAATTCCTTTTATGTGATGTGTCACTTTTCTCTTGTTGCTTTTCAGATTCCATCTTTGGCTTTGGCTTTTGACTATTTGATCATAATGTGTCAAGGTCTGGATATCTTTTTGAATTTTTCCTACTTGGAGTCATTAAGCTTCTTGCATGTGTAGATTATTATTTTCCCTCAAATTTGGGAAGTTTTCAGCCATTATTTCTTCAAATATTCTTTCTACCCCTTTCTATCTCACCTATCTTTTGGGACTCCTATCATGAGCATATTGGTATGTTTACTGGTTGCCCACAGCTCTCTGAAGCTCTGTTCATTTTTCTTAATTTTTTTCTTTCTGTCCTTTAGATTGAATAATCTTAATTGACCTATCTTCAAGTTGGCTGATCTTTCCTTCTATCTGCTTAAATTTTATGTTGATGTCCTCTAGTAAATTTTTTTATCTCAATTATTGTACTTTTCACCTCCAGAATTTATGTTTGGTTCTTTTTATATAATATATCTATCTTTTCATATTGTCTATTTGGTGAGACATTATGATTATATTTTTCTCTAATTATTGGTTTCTCTCAGTTCTTTGAACATATTATAAAAATTTTGTCTAATAAGTGTAATGTCTGGGCTTCCCTCAGGTTACTATCTATGGACTCCTTTTTGTCCTGTGTATAAACCATATTTTCTTATTTCTTTGCATGTTTATTATTTATTGCTGTTGTTGAAAACCAAACATTTTAAATAATATAACAACTGTGAAAATCAGACTACCATTATCCCAGGGTTTGTTCTGGTTGCTATATTTTGCAGTTGTTTCTGTTCATTTGTTTAGTGAGTTTTCTGAAGTAATTCCATAAAGTACGTATTATTTGTCATGTGTGGCCAGTAAATTCTCTGTTTGGTTAACTTAGTGGTCTGTTAATGATTAGATGGAAAGTTTTTTAAATGCTTGTCTTTACCAAAAGGATCTGTGTGCATGTTGGGGACACATATTTAATACTCAGCCAGGCAAATTACAAATTACAAATGACTCCACCTTAGCCTTCACTTCCTCCTTGTGCAGAGGCTTAAAATCAGCCAGAGTTGAAAGCTTAGGGCCTTCTCAGTTATTTCATGAGCAGGTGTACAAGTCTGTGTTGCCTGCCAGATTCGCAGGAATATCTCAGAGGTTTTCAGAGCTTCCTATGGACATATCATTCTCTATCTTTTTTTCTATTAAGTTTTTTGGTTAGCCTATTGTTTGCTTCAACTCTCATCCACTACTTTAGGCAACCATGGTATTAAACAATTAAAAATTAAAATTTCCAATGATTATTTTTTAATTTTTTTACATTTATTTATTTTTGAGAGACAGAGACAGAGCACAAGTGGGGGAGGGGCAGAGAGAGAGGGAGACACAGAATCCAAAGCAGGCTCCAGGCTCCGAGCTGTCAGCACAGAGCCCGACACTGGGCTGGAACTCACAAACCACGAGATCATGACCTGAGCCAAAGTTGGATGCTTAACTGACTGGGTCACCCAGTCAGTTTTTAACTGATCGTTTTTAACAAATGCCCCTGAGGAAACAGCTATTTGCATTGGGTGAGCTCTAAGCCTGGTTAAATAAAGACAGGTCTTGCAAGTAGGGTCTTCACGCGAACCACGAGATAGGTCAAACAGTGAAAATTCTCTGAGAATGGGGTTATCATATTCCTTTTTCTCCAGTGGTTATACTAGGTTGTTGGTTTTCTTGGTGATTTCATGCTATTCAGGTTCAAGGCTACTATAAAGCTGGGGAGCATAGATGAGGATAAGGGCAATTAAAATACCAAATATCTCACTTCCTTACGAAGTTTCAGTATGAATCTTTCAGAATGAACACTCCCTGGATTTCTGTCACCCTCTGGTTAATTTCCAGAATTCTGAAAAAGTTAATCCTAACAATTTCTACCAGTGTTCTGGTTGTTTTTATGGAGGTCCTTATTTTGTCATCCTTGCTAATGTATCTTTGTACTATCTTTGTAATTTCCTGTGAATCTATAATTATTTCAAAGGAAAAAGCTAAAAAGGATTGTTAAGGGAAACGTAGGTACAGATATACTAGCAAATGACCAGTCCCCTGCCTTGGCTGCCCTGTAGCCCCTAGGACTGTCTATAACCTGTTTCTGAATAATCATTCTGTACAAAAACCCTATAAAGTAGACATCCCTAGGCACATTTAACAGCTGAGGAAACTAAGGATCAGAGATTTTTAATGGTTTTACCAAGGTTTCAGAGCTAGAAAAGGGCTGAGCTGGAAATTCCAATTTATACAGACCTGATTCCCAAGTTTCCTTTTCTATTGCTTTGATTCATTCACCTATCCAAAAAACCTTTATGAAACATCTACCATGTCACAGGCACTACTGTAGATGCTGGGGATATATCAATAAACAAAAGAAAACAATATCCCTCATGGAGCTGATACCTTAGTGGAGGAAGACAGACAAATAACCTAATCTATGAAAAAGTAAAAATATGCTTAATAGTGATGAGTTCTATAAGGAAAATCAAGCAGTGCAATGGTCAGAGAGTAGTGGTGGTGATGGAAGGTGCTATTTTAGCTTAGTGTAGTAGCTAAGGCCTCTCTGAAAAGGTGACATCTGAGCAGGAATCTGAATAAAAGAAGAGAGCTAGATATATAGGTGGCTAGAGAAAAAGTATCCCAAGCAGTAGGAACAGTAAGTGCAAAGGTCTTCAGGTGGGAGTTTTCCAGGAACGTTTGAAGAACATCAAGGGCAATAGCTGGAGCAGAGTGAATGGAAGGAGAGTAGGAGATGAAGTCAGAGAGGTGGTGGTGGAAATAGATCACATAGGTGGTGGGTCTCATCTAGACTCTTCCAGGGAGCTTCTTAAACTCCCCACACCCAGGCTACATCCCAGATCAATTAAGTCAGAACCTCTGGGGATGAGATCCAGGTATCAGTATTTTTAAAAATACTAAAGATCTAAACACTAAAAGTCCCTAGATGACTACAATGTGTAGCCAAATTGGGAAACCCATGATATAGTGTCTTATATATCACTGCAAGGCATTTGGCATTTACCATGGTTGTTGAGAAACCAAGGGGTGGTTTTGAGCACAGGCATGATATGATGTGGTATATGTTTTAACAGGATCCTACTGACTTTCGTATTGAGAGTAGACAGAGGTGGGAAATGGTGGAAGCAGGGAGATGAGTCAGGGGCTAGTGTAGTCATCCAGATGAGAGATAATGGAGGCCTAGACTATGTCATTCTAGAAATTCAAAATCTTAAGGTCAGAGAGGGGAAAGGACTGGCCTCAGGCATCATTGGAAGCATGAAAAACATAGGTAGGCCTCTTACCTTCCTAGGCAATCTGCACTGTTCCAAGTCTGCCCTCCTGGGAATCCTCAGAAGGTTAGGCCAGTCATGGGGTCATTCTCAAGCTCTCTCAATACAGGGAACAGGAATAGGGCTGGCCTATAGTCTAACTCAGGAAGCAGACTGAGCAAGGACATAGGGAGCTGGCAGGTGGGCTGGAACCCTTTGGTAATTCCCAGGATTTCTATACTCTGATTCCCATGAAGGAAGGAAACTGCTAGAAGGTACTGACTCAAAGTGGCCATCCCTCCTCAGTCAATGGCAAATTTTGCTTTAAGAAATACAAGGTCAGCTGACTCTTGTTCTCATGAGCTCAGGTCACTGTTGTAAGTGCTGGAGGCTAGACTAGGGAAGGACTGGGAAAGAACATAGTCACCTAGGCCTCAGGATATGGGAAGAGGTCAAGTCACCTATGAAATGCCTCCCAGGCCAGAAGTGGCCAAACCTCAGCCCATAAATATCAGGGTTCTTTATTAGCTCCTCAGCACAAAATGGTAAGAGGTGAGAGCTCTAATGTGTACCCGATAGTCCATGTCCAGGGCTGGGATTTACACTCAAGTCAGTCTGATGCCCACACCTGTGCTCTCTTCCCTATAACATGCTACCTACCTTCAAGTTACTTTGAGGCTACTCAGGAACATATGCACATACTAATAATAAAAGAGTGACTAGGCAGCCATGGAAGAGGATGAAGAGAATGATGGTGGTATTCCAAGGCAGAAGACATCAGGAAAGCCTTTCTGGAGGAAGTAACATGGAACAGCTGAAGGCTTTGATGGCTGAATAGAGTTTGGCCATGTAGAGAGAGTGGTGGAAAGGGCAATGTAGGTTAAGGGAACCTAGTGAGCAGAAAATCCTGGAGTTGGCCATAGATAAGGCAGGTCCACAAATATTTACTTTTGTATCTAACACTACTGGCTCTTGCTTCATGCCAGAGTTCCAGGGTCTTTATGAAGGGTAACTAATATAATCCTTACAACAGTTTTATGGAGCAGGAGACCAATCTTTGATGAGTCTAGTTTGGCTGAGGCATAAGATTCATTAGGGGGAAAATGGAGATAAAGCTGGTAAAGTATATTGGAGTTTTATGTAGAAGGCTTTGGATGGAAGGATAAGGAGCTTGTATTTCACTGAGAAGGTCATAGGAAGTCACTGAGGAGTTCTAAGCAAGTGTTCAATAGTATCCAAGGTGTACACTTCAAAGACTCATCTGGAAACAACTGAGGGAGATGAGGCATGGGAGGGAGTAGTAGAAGACTTGACCCCAGGCAGGCACAGAATGGACATAAAGGTGCTGATGGATTAGTGGCATACCTAAGAGGTGGAATCAACAGGATGGCGGGGATGAGAGAGAGGGAGGAGCCCAAGGGGGTGATATTTTGCTCCAGCTGAATAGACCTAGGAGTCAGTAATTTGGGCCCCAACCCCAGAACTTCCAAAAACATATGGTATAGTCCTGGACATATCCCTAGCCCTCCCTGGGTCTCAGTGTCCTCAACTATACCATGATAGTGCTGAGTATGTTTTATCATTAATGGCTCATCCAGGGCTGATGTTCTTAGCTAGATGGTTCTAGATGTCAGGGGAGGGTGTCAAACTGTTGTCCAAGATGAGGCTTTCCAAAATAAAGAGAAGCTCCCCCTTGGCTAGTGATTCAGAGAACAGGCTCCAGAGTGGGACCTCCTTGGGCTCAATTCACACTCAGTAAACTGCTCAATAGCTCAGATCCTTCTTCTGTAAACTAAGGGCAATAAAACAATCCCTACCTCAGAGGGCTAGAATAAAGACTTGATGAGGTCATGCTCAATATATACAATGACTTCTATCCTCACTAGATGTCACTTCTTTAGCTGATGGGAGTAGAGAGTATGAGATCCAGGCTCAGAGGCACTCAGGGACAGGAACCCCCAAGATCTGATGGGTGACTTCCCAGCTCCAAGTTCCAGGGGCACAG
Organism: Prionailurus bengalensis; assembly: GCF_016509475.1. Classification (NCBI taxonomy): domain Eukaryota; kingdom Metazoa; phylum Chordata; class Mammalia; order Carnivora; family Felidae; genus Prionailurus; species Prionailurus bengalensis. Next base: position 56,440,354 of record NC_057361.1, on the reverse strand, counting down.
CACTTTGCAATGTACAGAACTCTTTTGCACTCCAACAGGCCCAGGAAGTAGGAATGGTGGTCACCATTTTAGAGATGAGGCCTGGTTGGGATGTCAGGGAGCATGACCTGAGGATTGGCTTTCCCATTAAGTCATGTGTAACTTGTGCAAGGCTGTTGGAGCACCAGAGCTGTGAGGGCCCCTAGAGAACCACCAAGAAACTCTTCATGGTGTGCCAGAGGATATCCTCTTGGCCATCTCCTGAGCCACTGGGGACACTAGAGCCTGAGCAAGAACAGGTGCCACCAGCAACCCAGGCCTGGCTTTTAATTGCCACTGGAATGGACGCCATGCAGCTTGCCCAGGGCCATGATTTGGGCCCAGATTGGGGTGTTTGGTTCCTCTCTTTATGTCTCCTCTTGTAACTCCAGCTTAACACTCCCCAGATGGCCATTCCTGCCGGCTCCCTGCCCATGCTGCCATTCAGACGGGAAAACAATCATTTTGCAGTCCCATTAATTAAAGACTAATTGCTGATTGGAAACACATTGACTGGGCCCTGAGCCGGTATCACATTGTGGGCCCTCTGGCCCTGGTGAAGGCCTGGTCCTAACGAGCCTCTGGCCCCCCAGCGGCTTGCTCGCTTACTGCGCAGCAGCAGAATTGGGACTGGACTTAGGCTAATGAGGTGTCAGCTGACTATTAGAACCACATTGATGGGGGAGGCTGGCAACAGGACCAGATAGGAACTGCCACATGCAGCAGCCATTAGATCTGAAGTTGTTCCCTTGGGGCCACTTCTGCCCAAGGCCCCTTCTCAGCCACTTAACAAGGGGCTCATCTTCCAGCTAGGTCCCCCTCCAAGAAAGCCAGTCTCCCCTGACCCAAGGTACTCCAGACCCCCATTCAGCTACCAAACACCTACTCTGTCCCAAATTTACAGTACTCACCATAAACTGGATGTTGGTCTAAGTGTTTTACATGGACTTTTTTTCCTTTCTCACAAAAGCCTTCTGGCAAATTGGTGCTATTATAATCTACATTTTACAGAAGGAAACTGAGGCATTGAGTGGCAAAGGCACTTGCTCAAATGCACACATCTAGTAAATGGCAGTACAAGCTTTCAAAACCAAGCAGAAAACCACTGTACTGTACTCTACTGGGCCTTGTTCTTGCCGGGGAGGAGTGGCCAGTCTTGTAGGAGATCACGAAGGAAGGTATTCTTCTTATTACAGGATGCATGGGAAAGGCCCATGGTGGAGACAAGCCCAGGAGGCTCTGGAAGTCCAGGTGAGGGCCAGACATGGGAGAAGGAGAGAAGTCTGGGCCAGCTTCCAGGAGGAAGTAGCACCTGAACAGAGTCCTAAAGGACCTAAGGAATGTGCCAGGCATGAAAGGGTGGAGGGCTGACAAAAAAGCAGACCCTTCAGGCAACAGGGAGTTGTTTGGAGAGCTCCCAACAAATGAATGGCTGTGAATACAGGGTGGGGAGTGAACCCTTAGCTTTGACCTTTCTGAAGTTCACTATGACTGTGGCCAGACAGTGGATGAGAAGGGAGAAAGAATGTGAACAGGGAGACCAGGTGGGAGGTTCCTGCTGTGATCCAAATGAGAGGTATGGGGGCCTAGATTAGGGGAAAGTCAGTAGGGATGAAGAGCTATTTAGGAGGGGGGGTGTTCAACAGACTTGGAGAGGGTAAACTGTGACAGGAGACAGAAGAGACTGGGATTCCCCTCCCATATCCCCTGGGCCACCTGCCCACAGCCCAGAAGGCATGACAGACCCAGCCAGTAACCTGCTCAAAACCTTCTATGGCTCCACAGCCTTCTCACTGGGGAGGATTCCAGACCTTCCTCTAGCTGTTGGTTTTTGGCCAATGGCCCAAACTCTGAACTTCAATTCACTCATTTATAATGACTGCTTCCATACTCCCAGGTTCACAGGATTGCTGTGAGAACTAACCAAGTTCCCATATGCATGTCCCTCACAGGGTGCCAAGCAGGGACTAAGAGTTTCCAGAGATGAGGGGTCAGCAAATGTTAATTCCCATATTCCCTTTCCCTGCTCCTGTCTGCCACCCCAATATCCAGTCATACTCAACCATTCAAGTACACAACCCAGACATGGCCACCTCCCTACCTTTGTTGCTTCTGCTGCTAATTCTACCCTCCCTTCTGCTCCCACCCTCATCCATCCAAAGCCTGCCCATCCTTCCAAGCTCAAGTGCAGTCTCTTCCTAGAAGCTTCCCCTGATTTTACTCTGACCAAAAGAAATGCCCCTATCTTCTACCATCCCTTGGTCCTTTATTTATGGGCAAGAAAACTGTGTCTCTTCCCTGCTAGGTGGAGTGGAGGGAGAGAGGTCTGGGCAGATGGGCCAGAGGATAAATGAATACATAGTTGATATTGGAAAGCTTATGAGGGTAGACAGCTACATTGGCCTCCAGGGCTTCTTTTGTGCTTACACTCCACCTTAGGAGGTATCAGCCCAGGTGCCCATTCAGGTCAAGTGAGGGATGTAAGTGAAGGAATAGAGTGAGTAACAGGAAGACATAGTACAAGCAGGAAGAGGAATGGCAGCTGGGACAGCAACAGGGAATACTAGTGACTGGGGTAAAGTGATGATTATGTGCCCAATCTCCAGGAACAGTGGGTCTTCATACAGTTGATTCTTGCCATGTTGGAATGCAAGTCCAGGTTTGCCAGGATTACTGAATTTTTCAAGAGGAGCAGGAAATTTGAATTTTTATATAAAATCACCTCATTTTTCCATCTTGGTGACTAATCTTAAAGTTCCTAGAAATATTATGCAAGCTAAACAAAATATATATCTTGGCTGAGTTTGGCATGTGAGCTGCACCCCACTAAGTACTTAGCTCTGTGCCAGACACTGCTGGGCAGTGCTAGGCAGAGAAACAGAGGTCTCAGGGGGCTTAGAGTCCTGTGAGGGAGACAGACATGTCCACAGACCCTAAGAGGCCATGGCTGGAGTGGTTATAAATGTGGGCCTGGAGTCAGACAAATGTGAGTTCATGTGCTCGTTCTGCTATGTACTAGCTGTGTGCCCCTGGGCAAGTTGCTCATCCTCTCTGAGAAGCAGCTTATCTGTGGGGGAAAAAGTTTAAAAATCATCTCCCAGGATTGCCATACCTGCCAAATGAGCTAATGACTGGTGAGTCCTTTGTGAATCGTGAATTGTGCAGGTGTGTGGGGATGTTCCAATGGGCTGGGATTAGAGGGTTGGGGCCACACCCGGAATGGGCTGAGCCTCTGGTGTGCATCCAGATGTGCATGTGCATCTGGAAGCTGAATGGTAAGAGCACTCTGGGAAAAAAAGTAGCTCTGGCTCAGAGCCGAGTGGCAAGATGCTGTCCACTGCCTGTTCCTGCCACCATCCTAGCAATGCACAAGGATTTTTCTGACCAGATGCTGGAACAAGTGGAGATCCAGAGAGAGAAAAGTACCTGCCTAAGGTAGGGCAAAGCCTAGAAACCCAGAAATTTTATCTTTACTCCATAGCCACCATCCTACTACTAATAACAAACCACACTTATACAGTACTTACTGTGTGCCAGGCACTGCTCTAAACACTTTTACATACATGGGCTCACCATGAGCCCGTGAGCTTCATACCACTATCACCATCTCTAGCTTACAGATGAGGACACTGAAGCACAGAGAGGTTAAGTTACTTACCCAAGTCAAACATCAAATAAACAGTAGAGCTGGCACCTGAAGCTGAGCTGACTCTCAAATCTGTACTACCTGGATTAAACTCCTGGATAAAGTTCCCTGTGTTGGTTTCTGTTTTCCTAGCTACATTCTAATAGACACAGTTCCCCTCTGTGCCACGGGAAGAGAAGGGGTTGTCAGTATGCTTCAACATGAATAACCCTTTCCATCTTGATGGTGGCAAACTATGGTCCCATGCCCCCAGGACCCGAGAACCACCATCATGCTGGATCTCAGGGTGTTAGGCCACTGTGTGCCTACCTCCCTCACAGTGGTCTCTGCTTCCCCTGAGCAAGGCCTGAAGGCCTTGAAGGAGGGGCTGTGAGGGGGCTGAAGCTAAAGCAGAGAGCCAGGTGATCTCTGATGTGGGCTGCAGAACTGGGCCAACAGGTGGGCAGGGGATAGGGAGGTAGGGGTGTAGGCTAAGGCCAGCCAGATCAACAGAGCCCAGTGGTTAGCCCTTTGCTCTAGAGCCCCAAATACCCATATCTGCACACAGACACATGCACACACCACTCCACTCCCCTCATACACACATTCAGGCACACAGGCTAACACACCCACCCACCCAGCTTCAGTTACATAAATACACATACATGCACACACACACACACACACTAAATACACACATGTCCAGACACACACAGAAGCTTCTATACACACTGTCCCCTAACACACTTGTTCATCCAGACACATGTGTGAAAACACAGGCATACACATGCATGGACACCCACAAACAGGCATGTACCTTCTGGGGAAGGCTGGGAAGGGATTGTTCCAGCCCAGCCCATAGCACAGCATGCTTCCCTCAGATCTCTCCCTTAGTCTTTGGGGGATGAAGACACTAACTGAATGGAAAAATGCCTCAAGAAAATGCCACCCACTTGGTGTCAGCTGAGCCTCCTTTCTCGGCCTCCGCCATTCAGGGCTTGGGCTGGGTGAATGCTCCAAGTTTCTGCTTGGAAACATGCAGGTGGGGGAGGGTATGAGGCAACAGAAAAAAATTGTAATGAAAATAAAGTCTAAAGACAACAGTCAACCTTCAGAGTCTGCGTGAGCTTGGTTAGGGTGGAAGGCTGGGGAAATGTGTGGCACATCAGGGGAAATGCTGGGCTGAGTCAGGTGCATTGGTACAAATATGAACTTCACTACCAATTTGCTGTGTAACCTTGGGAAGTCACTTCTGTCTCTGAGTTTGGTTTTCCTATCAGCATAGGGATTAAGAGCACAGACTGGAGTTAAAATGCCTCCGTTTGAATTCTGGTTGCATTTTTTTTATCAACTGGGTGAATTGGGGCAAGCTATTTAATCTCTCTGTGCCTCAATTTCATCACATGTATAAGGGGGATAACAATATCTAGCTTATAGGATGGTTGTGAGTGTCAAATAACTTGATGTATGTCAAACTCTGAGAATAAGGGCCTGCATTATAGTAAGTACCATGCAAGTGGCAGCTACTGCTAATGTTGTTGTAAAATGAGGACACAAACATTTACTGCACAGGATTATGGGAGAAGCATAAAAGACAACGGCTTAACAAGGGCTCCATAAGCTCTAGTGATGAATGTACACATTCAACTTCCACCTGACCTAACACTACTGCCTGCATTTGGAGGCTGAGATGGAGCTAGAATCTTGGCCTAAGCAACATCATGGGGCTTCCCCTTGCCAGCAGTAATGGTACCTCCCTCACCCTGCCTACCTGGCCAGCTTTTTAGAGCACAAAAACCCCATCCCATATTCTTTCCCATTAGATCCATTTGAGTTTTCCTGGATCACTGCAGTAGCCTCCTGACTGATTCTCTGCCTCTGCCCTTGCCTCCTACACACTTCTCCACTGAGAAGCCCAAGAGATCCTGTTACAACATAGGTTGAGACCTCCCCAAGGTTCCCCATATCACTCAGAGTAAACACTATTGTACCTACACTGGCCTCTGAAACCTCCTGAAATCTGACCCCCCAGCATTTCCAGCTACTCCTCCTTTGCTCACGGAACATCAGCTACACTGGTCTCCTGGCTGTTATTGAACTGTGCCAGGCATGCTCCCACTTCCTGGCCTTTGCACCGGTTATTCCCTCTGCCCAGAATGATATTCCCCCAGATATCTGCATGGCTAATTCTCACACCTCTTTAAAGTCTTTGCTTAAATATCATCTTCTCAATGAGGTCTACCCTGACCACCTTAACTAATTCTGTACCCTTCAGTCTAGCATCCCCAATCCCTGATCTGTACCACCTTCTAACGTCCTATGTAATTTACTTATGTTATTGTTTATTCATTTCCTCCTACTACTGTTAAGTCCATAAGGAACTTTGTTTTGTTCTCTGATGTATCCCAAGAGCCTAAAACTATACATGTCACACAGACCACAATGAATTTTGGTGAATGAACATAGAATTAACACAGCTCTTTCCAGCTGCCCTGGCTGCAGGGAGAATGGTGTGTGAGAAGGGTGAGCCTGGAGGTAGAGGAGCAGTCAGGAGACTTCCAGAATCCTCCCTGTGTGGAGGACGTTAAGCCTAACCAAAAGCACTGGTTGGGAGGGAGGCACCGAGGAGAGGCAGGATCTATGAGAGAAGGAACCTAGTCCTGCTTGCTTGGCGATGGCTTCCCAGGGTCTGGCTCTGTGCCTGGCAGAGTCCAGGCTCAATGACCATTTGTTGAGTGAATGATTAAAAGCACGAGCCATTGCAACATTTGCCAACTTGATTGGATGTGGAGGAAGAGGAATAATCCAAAGATAACACCCTCAGCTTGAGCCTGGGTAACCAAGAAAGTAATTGGAAATGTTCCCAAGCACTGGAATTAGAAACTCAGAGATTTCACACACATCACACCTTCAGACATGAACTCAAACATCTGTTCCTCTCGGGGTCTTTTCTGTTCCTCCAGATTAAACCAGCCTCACCTGATTGAGTTTCCCATGGCCCTCTGAACTTGGCCTCAGGAATGCTGACCTCACTTGAATTTATTGCATCTCTAGGCATCACTAGACGAGTGTCTCAGGGCTCATCCAATTGGCTCTCCATGCTCCACTCTTCCTCTCCTCCTGTTCTTCCCCCTCCTCTTCCTTCTCCTCTTTCTCCATTCTCTCCTCCTCCCCCTCTGCCTCTTCCTCTGCTGTCTCCTCATCCCCCTCCCCCTCCTCTTCCTTCTCTTTCACTGCCTCTCCTCTACCTCCTTTCACTCTGGTCATCATAAGCTGAGTAGTCAGAGAACTTCAGCTGCTGGTTTGGATTAAACCACGGGAACTGAAGGTAGACCTGATCTGCAGGGTGGGGGTAGGGTGGGAAGTAGGACAATGTATACAAGAATTTGGCCCCAGTTCACCTGAAATTGGAGACTCTCAGGTCTGAGCTACAGGCACTGGGAACTGGATTTGGGGTTCATAAATTCATGCCACACAGATTGCAGCCTCCCAACGGACATACACACTTAGTGATACACAGCATGTCCTTACTACACACCAGCACTATGACCCCCAAATCTCCCAGCATACCCATGGCACACTTGCAGCTAAACGTGATGCATCCCCCATAGCACCCCCATATCAGTGAGATAACACACTCATCATAGCATCTATCAGACTCCAGGCCACTGACACAGCACACATTACAGTCACAGCATGAACACACACAGGACACAGTGACACCTAACACACACACCACCCCCAAAGCATGGCAGCCCTCCAACCTTTGGCACACAAAACACAAAGTAAGTGTTTAGCACTTGCACAGCACAGTGACAGCCCAACAAACACCCATGACACCCAGCAGTTTCTGACACAGTGACACAATACATGCATCACCACCACCCTTGCTCATCACACACACACACACACACACACACACACGCGCGTGCACGTGCGCATGCATGCACACACACACACACACACAAAAGAGAGGAAAAGAGCTGTCCTTTCCTTGCCCTTCTTTCCCTCCCCATGTCTTGGCCACTGGGCCATGCCAGGCCTGTCTTAGGATCCTGGATCCAGAGCACAGCTTAACTGGTAGGTGCAATTTCCTAGAAGGCTATGGATTTGGCCTTAGCTGATCAAACACATGACAGGAGGTCCACATTTGAACCTCAGCTCCAGAGGTGCCTGGTAGGTGGTCCCCACCAATGAGCTGCAGGCAGCAACTGGCTACTGTGAGATGCCCACAGGGAGGGACCAATTAGACTGAGCTTTGTGGGTGGGAGCCAGGCAGGGCCCAAACTGACTTCAGGTGAGGAAGCGCCTAGAGTTCAGGCTGCTCATGTTGACAGAAGTATAAGAATGCATCACCAGCAGGGGCCTGAGATAGGAGCTGAATCCTGAGGTAAGAGAAGACACTGTGGTAGAGAGACAGGAAGATGAGTGGAGGGGAAAGAAAGAGTGGAATGAGAATCTCCAGGTTCCTCTGGCCTGCCCTCAGGAAAATGAAAGAGGCAGACATTGGAACTAGAGACTGGAGGGGCCAGAGCTAGAGGCTGGCATGCAGAAAGGATTGGAACTGAGGCTTCCAAAAAAGAATGAGAGGCTGGGGAGGGGTAACAGGGACAAAGGACAAAGAAATGCACTTGACAGCTATGTAGTCAGCCTGGGGCATAGGACAGACATGGGCATCCTTGCTGTCCAGAAGTGGGGGTGGAGAATTAGACTTTGGTCAAGGAGAAGAGGACCCACTGATCAGAGCTTAAGGTGTGCAGAAGTTGGCCATTACTGTGAGAAAGAAGAAGAGTGGGATATTGATGAGGAGAACACAGGAGAAGGACATGTGAGAGAAAGAAGACCATTGGTGAGAGCTATCAGGAGGGAGACACTGGGCTCATGGTAATATAGGAAGAGAGCACCATAAAGATCCACACCTCATCAGAACTCCCAACTCAGAAAAAAATTGCTTGGACTTCAGTTCATCCAGAAGGGCATGGCCCACAGTTTTCTGTGCCAAGTGGGGAAGGATTGGCCAACTTCAGATACTGATCAATTTCTAACTTCAGTAGAACCAGAAGTTCAGTGGAAGAAAGACAGGAAGTCCTTTGACCTTTTGGGGTTGTCATATGGCAGAAGAAATCCCCAGGCAGTTGACTCAAACCTCATAATTGGCATAGTGACATGTGACTTATACTAAAGGACATAAATGAACACCCCCTGTCCCCTCTCTACCCAAGCTGAACATAGATGGCTTTGTCTGGGTTCTAATTCCATGTCCCCAGCTAATGTGAACCCATGAATACTTTGGCCTTGGTATCCCCAAGGGGGAAAATCCCCTGAGTTGTGTACTTAGTCTCCAAGGACTAATCTTTCCCTCCATCCCTCCAGGACTAAGTTAATAACCCCCACGTGTATCCAGCATTGTGTACTTCCCAAAGCATGATCTCATTTGAGTCTCATAAGAATCCTGGAAGTCCAGAAAATCAGGGATTATTATCCCTATTTTCAGATGAAGAAACTGAGCCTCTGAGAAGCTAGGCAATGGCTAAAGACACGCTACTAGCCAGTCCTCTGACTCTAAACCCAGCGCCCAGGCTAGAAGGGGTGCCTTCCCCTTCCACCTTACATAGAATTTCCCAGTCTCATGGGGAATATGGGAGGAGACTCAGATGGTATAATTAGATGGGAAGGGTTTATACCCAAGGAGCCTGGCAAGAGAATTAGGTCATGCTTATTCTCTCCCCTTGTAAAAGAGATAGGGGGTGGGGAGTAAACTAATGCTTCTTGAACCTCTACTTGGTGCCAAAATATATTAGGAAACTTACATACATGATCTCATTTAATCCTAGTAAAATTCTGTAAGGTAGATCCTCATTTTAAAGAGGGAGAGACTGAGGCTCAGAGAGTGGTACCAGTAGGCCTAAAGTCACACAGTGATTAAACTATTTTTTTTAAGTTTATTTATTTATTTTAAGAGACAGAACAAGAGTGCGTGAGCAAGTGAGGGGCAGAGAGACAGGGAGAGAGAATACCAAGCAGGCTTCTTACTGTCAGCATGGAGCCCAATGTGGGGCATGATCTCATGAACTGTGAGATCATGACCTGACCCGAGATTATGACCTGAGCTGAAATCAAGAGCTGTCCACTTAACCGACTGAACCACCCAGATGCCCCTAAAGTCACACAGTGATTAAGTAATAGAGTTAGGACTTGGCCCTGGTTCAGACTCAAAAGCCCATTCTGTGCCTCCTTCCCTTGGTATGTTAGCCATTTCCTTGGTACCCATCCAGCTGCTACAGGAAACCTGTCCCTGATGGCTTTTGTGAGTGGCCTTCAGGAATCAGGAAACTGAGAGGAGGGAGGAGAAAAGAGAACCCCAGGGGAAGTATGAGCTCCAAGAGCCTGTGGTAGAAAGCAGATTCCTCCCAAGAACTGTGATCAGTGTCCCTCCCTCTTTCCTTCCTCTCCCTCCTTCTTAACCACAGCCTGGCTGGGGGATGGGTGTCATGGCCCTGAAGGGCAGCCTCTTGGCAGATGTAAAGCTGGAGGCAGTGCCACAGAGGCCCACATCCTGGGTCACCTCCCACTCAGAGCCACAAGGAATATGGATGAGAAAGCTAACATTTTTCTAAACCACCAGATTTCATTGCCATTTCCTTCCAAAATCTCCTCTTCTCATCTCCTCATCATTAGGTTCAGAGATGGAACTCCAGGTTTCAGTAGACAAATCTACTTTATTTCTCTGACTAGCAAGCCAAAGAATCAGGGTCCTGAAGTTGGTCCTGACCTACAGAGATTATTATGCCCATCCTCCTGCCTTTAGGTATGATTCATTTAGGCCACCGGGGGGGTCTCCCTCTTGTTCTGTGTCATCTCAAAGGTATTCAAGACATTCCATAGCCTTCCTGAGGTAATTTTTTAGCATTGTATTTCTAATTAATAGGATGCTCTTTATAATACCTAACTTTAATTCCTGGTGCCAAATCTTTGCTGTTTTGACTTTAGTGGAAACAGGGAAAGTCAGCTACTCTTCTGGAAACCAATAGCTGTACAGTGTCTTTATTGGTTGGCCCAATGTTTGAATTCCCCAGAAATAGTGAAGGATAAAGGATAAAGGATAAGGTAAAGCTAAGAAGGGAGGGTATTGGAGTAAAAGTCACAAATAATGTAGAAAATTATAGACCTAGTGAGTACACCTACTAGACCATTGGCTATCATATTGTCATCTCCCTCACCATCATCAATTGTTCCAGTCTTCATCACTATCTCCATTACCACTGCCACCACCATTTACATCCTTAACTGCCATTTTTATTGCTGTCACAACTATCAGCATCACCATCCTCACCATCACTTTCTCTACCACTATCAGCACCACTGCCTCCACCATTACTGTCAACATCATTGACACTTCCATCAATTACTACCATCACCACCTCTAATATCTCAAGAATATCTACCATCATTACCTTCACCACCACCATACTACCTCTACATTACTATCTCCACTTCCAGCAATGTTATTACTATTACCACCTCAACCATCATCATCAACCTCATTCTCTTCCTTGCCATCATTTCTATCTCTAACATAATTCTCCTTACCTCCACCATCATCACCTCATTATCATCACCACCTGTACCACCATTACCATGTCCATTAACACCATTGTCATTATCACACTTATCATCACCACCACCACCTTTATTGTCACCATCTCTATTGTCTTTTCACCATTACCTTTACCACAAACATCACCATCAATGCTATTATTATTAGCACCTTCATTACCACCACTGACATTGTCACTATCACTATCTTTATTGGCAGTAATATTATAATCATCACCAGCACTTTCATCATTTTTTAAAATTGTTTAATGTTTGTTGATATTTGAGAGAGAGAGAGAGACAGACAGAGACAGAATGTGAGCAAGGGAGGGGCAGAGAGAGAAGGAGACACAGAATCCAAAGCAGGCTCCAGGCTCTGAGCTGTCAGCACAGAGCCTGACACGGGGCTCAAACCCACAAACCATGAGATCCTGTCCTGAGCCAAAGTTGGATGCTTAACCCACTGAGACACCCAGGCGCTCTGACCACCACTTTTATCATTAATGACATGTATTGCTGTGGGACTTGCTTTCAAAAGCCCATAGAAAATTCATAGGTACTCAGGCAGAAAGCAAAGAGGTCTTACCATTCAGGGGTGCAGGTCTACCCCGGAGAGTGCAGGGAAGTGGGCAGGACTTCAAACCTACAGTAGCAGATGGTAAGGGCAACCAGCCATCTACTCCCAGAGTATATGACATATCAGCCTCAGCTGAGCTTCAGAAGTGACTAAGGGCCAGGCTAGGCTAGATGGTGTTCTGAGAGATAGAAGCCAAAGGAGAGGGCATAGGGGTAGGCTGAAAATGCCATGAAAGGGAGCTAGGGAGCTGTAGGGTGTCTGGGTTTTAAACTCAGTCCCATGTTGAAGAGTATCCTGAGGTGTCCTTGCATCACCCTGGAATTTTGGTCACCTTCCATATTCTCAACTACAGGCCCAGTCACTGAGCATGAAACGACCTCTGTGATTCACAAGACGAGGCAGTGCCTGGCCTAAAGGAGATTCCACTAGGCCTAGGGAGAAGGAGAAGGTGGCTTTCCCAGTGCCACTGCCTTCCTTTTCTCTTCCCTTCCTTTCCTACCCCCCTGTTCTTTCCCTTCTCAAACTCACCCTCTCCTCTTCCAACCCCTTCTTCCAGTACCCCCTGCAAACTTGCTCTACTTCCTGGTCTCCTCTCCAGTCTGCTTTTCTGGCTCTCTTCTGTCTCTTCCTCACCTCTCTAGATTTCTCCGTCCCTCACTTGGGCAGGCAGGGATTTGAAATGCCTTGGGTGAGAGGCCACAGAGGGTCCTATGAGAGACTGTTTCTTAAGCTAAACAGGCTGCCCTATCAGGGAGTGTTTCCTAAATCTCCAGATAAATTGTCCTTTGCCCACTTTCATCCCATTAATCCTGCTGCTGAGAGGGGAAGAGGCTCATTAAGTCATCATATCCATACACCCAAGTATAGGCTTCTCTCACCTTCCTCTGTGCATGCATGTGACCTTTGCTCCTGCTTTCCAGGCTTCACTTCTAGGTGGGCATCCCCAGGGTCTGGAAACACCTGCAGCCTCTCCAGTTGAGTCTTCCTTTACACACTTGGCCGCACACTGGCACACACACACACATGCTCACACTCTGCACACAGCACATACACCCCTGACAGCCAAGCTCTCCACTTACTTATCATCATCAAAAAATTATCAACTGTTGTGCACTCACCATGTGTGAGGTCATGTGCTAGTTTTGCCTACATTAGCGCATTTCGTGCTCTCTACATCCCTGTGAGTTTGGCATTGGTTCCCCGCTCCGACTTTTTTATAGGTGAGGAAATGGGAACTTAGGTGAATTCAGGGACCAAAGTAAAACCATGAGAAAGTAGGGAGCTGGGATTCAAATCCAGGTCAGTCAGAGCTTATGCACTGAACTCTAAACTACTGTACTTTCCTACCTACAACCACTCCCATGTACACATACACAGCAGCATGCCGTGCACATTCGTGCCCACATACCCAGCACATGTAGTACACACGCTCACAGAGCACACACTCCATACCCAAAGTGAACACATTTCATACACTACACACAGAAACACACACACAGATGAAACACAGAACACATTCCAGAAAGAACACCCCTACTTAATCTAGTTATTTGATAAACACTGATTGAATATCTACTGTGTTCCCACCTGACTAGCACTATGTTAGGCACTATGTTAGGCACTATGATCACCCATGAGAGGAAGAAAATGAGTACGTCTTGAGTGCCTACCATATGTCAAAGGGAGTTCATGGTTACAGGAACATCTGTGAGCCTTCACATGCATGTGTGCACATGCACACACACATACATGCGCATGTGTGCACACACACACACAGTCACTTGAGCTAGAATCAGTCCTAGGCCTGCCACTCCTGTAGCTGTGAGACAGCTGGGGAAGATGTCAGGGACAGAAATAGTGTTTGATATAGGCACTGAGGAGATGTGGAGAGGCTGGAGGTTACAGTGGTCACTAAAATTATGTCTCAAGACTCTCAGATTGCCCAAGTTGGGACGAAAGGACTTCAGAGGTCTCACCTCCTTGCCCCTACCTATGATTCGTACTTGTTAACGGAGGAGGTTCAGACTGGGAAGTGGTGTGTCTATGAGCCTTCATAGGCTCTGGAGTCCAAGCTACCTCTGTGGGCTCCAAAGACCCTGGGTGAGACTCTATGAGATTTCCCACGCTATCCCATAACTTTTGGCCTGACTTAGCTCCACTTAGCTCCCAAATAAGGGAAATGGACAGGAAATTAAAGATAACTAGGCAGTTTGAGAGGATTAAGGATAAGGGAGAGCAACATAATTATGTCATAGTTGCTATTGGATAGCAGAGCAACCAAAGGAAATGTAAATGTCCTAAACCAGCTTATTACAAGAACAAGGGCAAGGCCAGCAAGCAGATAAGAGTCCTGAATGTGAGACAGAAACATTAATCACCCAGTAAGCCAGCCACCACAGCCCAGCCTACTAGGGCAATGGACCCAAGGACAGAAAGCCAGAGAAGGGTCCTGATGGATCTGCATGGACAAAGAAGCTGTTCTGTGCCAGCTGATCTGGCAGAGCCTCTGACACAGGGAGGGAGGAGTGTCCATGGGATTTGCAGCTGGCATCCCTTGGCCTGGGAGCTAAGCCAGCTACTTCCATGTCCTGAAGGAAGAACTTTGAATCCAAGGACTCCAAGCACAGGGGATCCTTGGTCAATGTTATACACTAGATAATTCCCTGGACTAGGAATCAAGAAGCTTGGGTTCTATGCCCAATCCTGTGCCATACTAACTGTGAGGTCTTGGACAAGTCATTTCCCCTCTCTGGACTCATACCCCCATATTTACAATGAATGAGCTTTTATAATAATGAAATGAAATGAAATAATAACAGCTCCCATTTATTGAACAATTCCTCTATGAACTGGCACAGAGGTTGGCAGATAGTTTCTGTAAGGGACCAGAGAGTACAGTCTCTATTGCATCTACTCAACTCTGCTGTTATAGCACAAAAACAGCCATAGACAATGGGTAAACAAATTAACCTGGCTGTGTTCCCAGAAAATTTTATTTACAAAGACAGAGAGGCAAACGTGGCCTGCAGGTTGTAGCTTGCTGACCCTTGAATTAAGTAAGGTGCTACATACTTTATTCACATTATCTCATTTAAAACTCAAATAACCCAGAGAAGTAGATTCTACTGTTATTATTCTCATTTGATATATGGAGAAAGTGAGGCACATAGAAGTTAATAAACTTGCCCTGTGTTGTACAGCTGGGAAATGGCAGAACCAGTATTGGAACTCAAGCAGTTTGGCCTCTAAACCCATGGTCTTAACTTTTGTGCTACATGGCTCCCAGGATAGGAACAATGGTAATTATTATAACAATACTAATCATTGCTTGCATTTCTGTAGGATTCTACACATTCACAAAAGAGCTATCAGAAATACCAGCCATTCTCCCTGAGGAGTCATGACCCACTGGTGTGTCACAATCAATTGTACAGTGTGTCGAAAGTCATTTGGTGCTAATAATAGTTTAAAAAATGATTTACTACTGTTTTAATAAACTAGAGTTGACCCAGTGTAATCCCTCTAATAATGTCCCTCTCATTCACTTTCATTCAGATATGTTTCCTGGAAAGAGAGTAAAAGGGCTGGAGTTCCAGCCACTTTGCCAGGAATGCCTGGGGAGGATGGTGGTCAGAGGCACATAGTCTGTCAGTCATTGGGAGAGAAGCAGGGGGAAGGTGAAGGACTGATGATATAGCCCATCACCCTGGATTGGCATCAAGGCCAAGGGAGTCAGAATAATTATTCCCATTGGACGGCTGAAGAAACCAAGATTCACAGCCTTGTAGTGAGGTGCTTGAGGTCACACAGCTAGAATGTCAGACACAACCTATTATGAATGGTACAAGTCAAGTGTTACATTAGAGCAAAAGGCCAGAAGCCAGACAGAATGGCATAAAAATTCTGCCTCTAGCACTTCCTGTGTGACCAGAACCTCTCTGCTTGGGTGTCAGTTTCCAAATCTATAAAATGGGGTTATGGACAGCCTTACACTTGACAGGGCCTGTTGTAAAGATCAAATGAAATAATAAGGAATGTCTGCAACTACTGGGTTGTTCAGCCTGAACATGAGAAGACTCAGTAAAAAGAAAGGGGGAAAGAACTAACATCTGTGGGGCATCTACTGTGTGCCTGAAAAGCTTCCAAAGCTATCTCAAAAAATCCTCCCAGTAACTTGGAGGTAGGAATAGCTGTCTCCACTTTACAGATAAAGAAACTGAGTCCTGAGGCCACCTAGCTAGAAAGTGATTAAGACCAAAATGGAAACTAGCCTTGTCTATGAGACCAGAGCACTCTGAGCATCGCAGCCTTCATTCATGTGGGTGGAGCATCAAATGGGAAAGCAGAGGGGTTCATAGAGTCACAGATATTTTTTGAGCAATTGCTATATGCCAGGCATTGTTCTAGGCACTGAGGATGCAACCAGAAACAAAATAAAGTCCCTGCCCCCATGAGCCAAAACTAAACTCCAGACAGCAACTAAGCACACTTTAGGGGTCCCTTCCATTTTGTGGTGCCATTCATACTCTGCCATGATCCTGTGCCAAGTGTCTGCTCCCTTCCTCATTCTACCCCCTATAAGCCCTTCCCAAAGAAAACAAAAAGAGTACTGTCTTCTCCAACCCCTCTCCCCACCAAACCATGTTGTCCTGAGTGGCTGCCGGCCCAGCCAAGAACAAAGGCTGGAGGAGCCACTTCTCTGGGACATCACGTGCCTCCTCTTTGGGTGTGGAAGCTCAGGACTCTGGCTTGGCCTAGACCTGACCCTGGTGAGCTGTCCCTTGGAACAATGGTTCAGAGGCGTCTCCCCCAGGACTCCCACCAAGGATGGGAAGTAGAGCTTGGGACAGGCTGGTCTGGGTATTGTTTAGCAGGCACATTTCCTGGATGAGTTGGCAGTCATAGCCCCCAGGGTACTGGAGTGGGCCTAGAAGAGCCTGTATCTTTCCTCCTTTCCTCCAAAACAAAACCATTATTTCTGCTCCCATGTTCCTTCCCCCGGAGCAAGCTGCAGGCCTATAGAACTAAACTCTACCTACTCTGGCCCAGGACAGAGAACGGGCTTGCAAAGGCGCACAGCACCATGCAGGAGTTGCTGCCCTGAGTCAAGAGATTGAGAGGCTTAGACCCAGGTATAGCACTGGAACCTTCTCACATACACTGGAGGCTGGTAAGCCCCAGGCAGTGGGATACTGGAATGCCTCACAGTCTGGACATGGGCAGCTTGCAGGCAGCCCAGTCCTCTGATAGTCAACCTAAGAAGCTTGTACCCCACGGCTATACATGCAAGAACTAGGTCAGTCTGCTGTCAGCTAGGCAGGGCTCAGACAGGTGGACAGGCAGGTGATCCACCAACTTGCTCGCCAGTGGCCAGGCAAGGAGTCTGCTCTTTACTCACACTAGTCCTGAGTGGGGCTATGGGCATAGGCCCAAGATGAATACTGAGGTTGGCGGGTGGAGGGGGTGGTGGTGCACCAAGGCATCCAGGCAACCAAGAGAAAGCACTAAACCATCAGCAATGCAAAGAACTCACCCACCATCTCCTGCCCTACCCCACCCAGTGCCTTTGATCACAGACACAGGCCAGCCCTGGCCCTTCCCTCCACATGTCCATATTTCTTCTGCCCTCCCACAACCCCAGCACATCTGGGAAGAACACTGGGCCTTTGGGCCTCACCTCTGTGTGAACCTCCTCTTTGAACATCACACCAGCCCCAGGGAAGGAAAGAGGTTGGGAGAGGAGAAAGGGAAGGAGAAATTCTCCCTTTCTTTCCCCCTCTGAATACAGTTTGCTGAGGCTCAGAAAGTCAAGCCTCTTGCTGAAGGTCTTCCAGCAAAATATGCAAACATCTTTCTGAGCCCTCAAGGAATCTCATAGTATCAAGTGGAAAGAACTGGGGAATGTGCCCCCAGATGACAGAAAAGCAGAAAGCCACCTGTTTCTTCTTCTCCATCCTAACCATGTAGATAAATATAACACCCCTCCTGTTACAGTCCCTGACTGTTTACAAAGCATTTTCCAAGTGTTCCTTCATTTAATCCTCTCAACAACCCTAGGAGGAAGGTTTTATTCTAATCTCCATTGTACAGAGGAGCAAACGGAGTCCCATTCAGTCAAAGTGACTTACTTGTCTAAGGTCATTCAGCTAGGAGGAGGCGGCACCAGGATTTTATGTCATGCTGGTGATCCCTAAGAACCCTTGGTGGCCCCTCCACCTTCAGTGGAAAACTTTAAGGCTTTAAGGAAGACAGCCTGGCCTGAAACTTAGTAGGTATCTATTGATCCTTTGGTTCCTAGGATACTATCATGTCAGAGCTAGCCTGCCAGGTCTCCCAGCAATCCTCAGCTCTGACACCTTGTCTGCAGTACCTCCAGTTCCCATGGATGCTGTCTTGTTGGCCTGAGGAGCAGGGTCCTGGGCCCACCTCACCCTGGCACCTAAAGTCAGCAAATCTCCCTGCTCAGTCTATGGCATGGCTCAGGGGCTGGGGGTGGGGTGGTGCTGGGGAGGGAAGCCTGAATCATCCCCAGGCTAGGAAGCACAATGTTTGGCAGGATTCCTGGGCCCAGCTAAGGAAGGAGCAGGAGCATTGAGTTACAGAGGCTGGCTAGGGCAGGGAAGAGGCAATGGAGAAGGGGGTGTAGTTAAGTAAGTCCATGGAGATGGGAGACTCACAGCAAACTGGGGGCCACAGGCTCCAGCCAGGGGGAAGGATCCAGGGAGCATTGAGGGCACCTGGTGGGGGAGGGGCACAGAGAGACCAGGGAGACCTTTGTTCTGTCCAGCACTCCTTCCCAAGCCAGGCCCCCTAGCCAGAGGGTTCTCTTTCCTTGCAGAGCTGTGTGACAGCTGGGGCAGTTCCAGGGAGGGATCCTCCTCAACCCCATGGGGGGAGGGCGCCACCTCCTGCCACCTCCCTCCACCTCTTCCTGTCACGTCCTTGGCCACCAGTGTTTCAAAATATACTGGTTCTTGGCTGGCTGTTTATTTAGGAATCAAAAACATCAAGTTTTAAATTCATTCCCATATCTTTAGCTCACACCTCTCAGCATACTGGCCCAGTCCAAGCTGCTCCTCGAGCTACAGGCCCACAGAGTTGACAGTTTACTCAATATGTCCTCTGGGGTGATCCTCAGATACCTCCAGTTCAACGAGGCCTAAACTAAACTCATCTCTCTCCACCTCCAAAATAAAATCCATTCTCTGCCCCTAGCAGTAATATCACCATCCATCAGCTGACCATCATTCTTGACATATCCCTTTCCTTTCTTCTTCCCTTCCTTCAACATATATTGAACATGTGCCAGCACTGTGCATGAAGGTGGGTGACAGTGGTGAACAAGTCAGTCAAGATCCCTGCCCTCCCACAGCTTACAGAAAATCACCATCCAGATTATTAAGGGCCAAGATGGGAGCAGTCCAAGGGGCCAAGGTGGGTGGGGACTATGGGGGACCTTCCAGAAAGCTGAGGCCTGAATGGTGAGTAGGGCCAGTGTGTGGGGGTGTCAGGTCAGGGTAAGGAAAGATCAGGGAGAGTACACACTGGAGTATCCCAAGTAGACAGGAGCATGTGCCAATGGAGAGACAAGGGAGAGCCTACAGCTATCAAGCAACTGAAAGAAGCTGCATATGGAGCCAAAGCTAAGAACATGGAAGTAGGGGCCACACCTGGTAGAAGAGGCTAGAGAAATGGCTATACACCAAGACACCTGGGCCTCAGAGGCCACTGGAAGGAATACAGACTTTATCCTAAGAGCTATCAGGAGAAAGTGGAACTATGATGTGAGTTTCCAGAAGATTGTCTAGTCTTCCTCACCCTAATATTCAACTGGTATAGCTCCACAGCAGCTCAGCCTTCTTTTGCCTTCCATCATCATCCACATGGGCCTATACTTAGACCATTGCACTGACCTCCAGATGGTTACCCGTCTTTAGGTTTTGGACCTTCCTATGCTCCAATCCAGCCTCCAACTAGAATGGGAGGAACTGTCATAAATGTCAAACATGATCATATCACTTACCCTGCTTTGAGTACATCCATAGCTCCCCATAACTATCAGGATGAAGTCAGTTTCTCATCTGGGCAGACACACAGACCTTCCCATTCTGAGCACACCTACTGAGGCCCTCAGTTCTGTGTCTGGCCTACTCACACCATGTGTTTAAGGCCCAATGCAGTGTGTCCCAGATAAAACACCCCTCCAGGCATTTGCTCCACTGTAATTTCCCTCTTGATTACTCTTCTTTGTCTTCTGTAATTTCTCCTTTATGCTTCAAGGTTGGCTCCAATGTCACCTGCCTATCACTTCCTAGTTACCTTCTTTTCACCTCCCCAAAGTAGGGCAGTTAGTATCTTGCTCCCCCTCCAGTAGTCTTGGGAGCCTCACCTGTCATTTTCAGTTAGTCCCTGCCAGGATTTACTCTGTGCAGCAGGAATCTGCTGCTCAGCTTCACTGTGTTTGTGCTTCTGCTCTATCCCTCTGGCAATGGCTTCCCAGCTTAGACCCCAGGAATCTACCCCAAAGCCCAGATCTGGCCTAGCTTACTCACTTCCTTGCAGGCTTACTGTCAGACCCTGGCTGAATTGTGGCCTCTCTAATCTTGAATTCCAGCAGCCTCTGAACTGTAGAAGTATTCCTGGTTCAGAGAGTGCCATGGAAGCCTGGCTATGCTCTTTTAGGCCCCCCTTCCTCCCAGCATTCAGTGGCTAAGCAGCTCTGACTAGAATTGCCTAGACTGGGATCAGGGCTTGCCTAGCCCAGGAGAAAAGTGGAGGCTGGTGAGGGACTCTCCCTGGAGAGGAAGGCCTACACTCTGGGATGGGTACCCAGTTCCACCTTGGGGAGAGGATCAGGGAGCCAGACACCCCATAGAGTTGCTGTTTTAGAGGGAGAGGAAAAGTTTGTCCCATAGTAGAGGAACCTACCTTCCCTCATTCATCCAGTGCCTTCTTTCCAGGGCCAAGGAGCCTGCTCAGTCCCAGGAGCTGATTGGATTTAGGAGGTACAACAAGCTTTACACACATCCTCCAAACTAGGGCCAAATAAGGTAGGAGCTTTTGTCCCTCCTCCCCAACTTCCACACTGCTGAGCCCCTCTCTCCACATCAGCTTAGGGCCTCTAGGTTGCTTTCAGGAAGGGAGTGCTTCTCTCTACAGCTCAGCTTGGAAGGGGGAGAAAGGAGAGAGATGGATTGATATGGATTTTTGTGGTTGGAGGTGATTAGAATACCAGCTGTGCTCCCTAGCCCCTCCCCTCTCCTCCACCACCACCCCCTCCTCCTTCAGTGACAGGCATGGAGGGATGGGGAGAAAAGGGATCTGCTGCCCCCTCAGTGCTCAGAGATACCCCATAAGAGCAGCAGATTTTCTCAAACGACCAGCTGCCCCCAGGGCTTATCAGTGGGATCAAATGTTTGAGGCAAAGACTGTCCTAGGTGATTTGGGACTGTGCGGATCCATCTTTGGAAACTTTTCCCAGAAAGTAGGTTCTATTCTGGAAGTTCTCAGTGCTGGATTCACATTAGAATCACCTGAGGAGATTATAAAAGTGCTAATGCCTGGGTCTCAGCCCAGAGATTCTGTTCTAATTGATCTAGGCTGGAGCCCAGGCATCAGGTGTTTCTAATGGGCATGCAGTGGTGAAAGCCCTTGCTTTTGAGCAGAATTTTGCAACCTCAGAATTATTGGCATTTTCAGCCTGATATATTTTTGTTGTATGGGAATGTCCTGTGCATTTGTAAAATGTTTACCAGCATCCGTGGACTCTACCCACTAGGTGCCACTGGCAGCTACTTCCCTCCAGCTTCTCATATGTAATAACTAGGAATGTCTCCAGGCATTGTTAAAAATTCCCTGGGCGGGGGGGGGGGGGCAAAGTCGTCCCTGATTGAGGTCCACTGCCTTAGTGTCAGGGACAGTCTTAAGGTGGAGGTGCACGTCTTTGATGTGCATGTAGCCTCTGCAGGGCAGCCCCAGGGCCCTGTTGTTCTCCCCTGAGCCCTTCAGGTAGCCAACAGCAACATAGTTTCTTTATCCTCTGGACCTGGCCCTGCTCTGGGAAAGACTGGGAATACAGAGGCAATCGACCTCATTCTTGTTTCCTGGGGATACAGATTGAGAGACCAAAGGTTGGAGCCCACTTGGGGCTGCAGGGACCATTGGTGGGCTGCAGATTTACCCTGTGATCATATGCACTTTAAGCACTAGTTGGCAAATGTTTCTAGACCACCTGCCAACCACTAGCCATTATGTTGGGTGCTGAGGAACCAGCAATTAACCAGGTGGACACTACCCTTGTCCTTGTGGGGCAGATGATCTAGAGCAGGAGTTAGCAACCTTTTCCATAAAGGGCCACATAGCAATTATTTGGGGCTTTGTGGTCTGTCACAACTACTCAACTCTGCCGTCATAGTGTCAAAGCAGCTGTAGACAATATGGAAGTGAATAGGCATGGCTGTGCTCCAGTAAAATTTTACTTACAAAAATAGACAGTAGATCAGAGTTTGCCTGGAGACTGTAGTTTGCCAGCCTCTGGTCTATTGGGAGAAATGAACAAGTACCCAAGTATTTACAATCCATGATGAACTGTGCTGTGATAGGAGATCTATCTGCAGGGGAGAGTCATGGAAGGGGATCCAAGCCCACAGGATGGGTGTCTAACCCAGACATGAGGGGAAGAGCAATCTGGGAAAACTTCCAGGAAAAGGTGGCACTTGAGCTGAGTCCTAAAGGACACATACAGAGTAATGAAGAACCTGAGACCCAAAGGCTAAGAAGGAGTTAGCCACGTGAAGGGTGAAAGAACAGCTGTTCAGGCAGAAGCAGCAGCCTGGGCAAAGTTCAGGAGCAGAAGATAGACTAGTACATTCAATATGACAGGGGAGAAGGAAATCAGGGTGAGACCGTTTAGGCTCTTGAATTTTATTCTCTATCCCTGGGGTTTCTGAGCATGGCACTAACATGGTCTGATTTGCATTTTGAAACATTCCTTCTGACTATCTTGTGGTGAATAGGCTGGCAGACCCAGGGGCAGAATGGAAACAGGAAGGCAGGAAGGAGGCAACCCCAGGCAATAGCTGATGAGGTCTAGACCAAGGTGGTAACAACAGAGCTTTAGAGAAGCAAGTGAATTCAGCATGTGTTGGAGGTAGAATGGGTAGGACTTGGTGGTTAGTTGGATATGACAAGGGTCAAGGAGGAGGTATTGGAGGATGCCTTCAAGATTCTGGTGGAGATGTAGTGATGCCATCCATTGAGAGAGGGGATACAGAAACAAGGGCAGGTTTGGATAGGTTGGCACCTGATGGATTTAGTTGTGACATATTGAATTTGAGGTGAGTATGTGACATATTGAATTTGAGGTGAATAGTAGGGAACATCCTGGTGGTGATGACCTGGAGGCAATTACAAATATTGTCCTTAAGTTCTCATCATAGATAAGCTCCCCTAGGGAGAGAAAGGGAGGAGAGGGGAGGGGAGGGGAGGGGCAAGAGGAGGATCTAAATCCTTGAGGACCTCCAACAGAAAAGAGACTGTGAATCAGTGTCAAAGGGTTGGGAAGAAAAGCAGGAAGGTATTGGAGCCCCTTCTGTTCTCTGGTTCTCTTAGGCTCCTTCACTGAGAGGATTTGCCTCAACGATCTCCAAGATCTCTCTTGTTCTGTGGGCGCAGCAACTAGCAACATAAGACAAGAGTAAAACAAAGCCCTCTGGCAACACAGGAAATCCTTCAGCTTTCAGGAATCAGAAAAGGCATTACAGCTTTGAAGAATAAGGAGGATTTTCACAGGCCCAGAGGGGAGAAGGGGTAGGGGGAAGTGGGGGTGATGGGGCAAGGCAGGGCACCGTGGACATTCTAGGCCAGAGGAGCCTTTGAGGAGAATCACAGAGGCAAGAAAATGCAGAAAGTAGTATGGAGGTCATGAGTAGTCAATCTGTCATGGCTGAGGCCTAGGATGCTGGGGGTGGGATAGGGGAGGTAGGGGGATAATAAGGATTAAAGGGACAATGGGTCTGGTCCTGGGTCAATCCCATAGCTGTGTGACCTTGAAGTCACTAAACAGAGCTTCAGTTTCCTCATCTGCACCAATGCCTGCCTTCCACTGTGGGAAGGGGATGGAAGAAGAGTCTTTTAGTCTGTGGAGTTGGTGTGTCACTAGCCCCTGGCTATGTGCCTAGAAAGATCGCATATGTGGTGAATGCCAAGAATACCCAGGAAGAAGCTAGACCTGGCCACAGAGTCACAGGGACTCTGGCTGCTGCCCTATCGCCCCTTCCTATCTTCTATGACAACTAGTTTCCCCAGTCAAGGGGAAGAAGTCAAGAGAAAAGACACTCTGGACTGGGCTCAGGACATACCTGACAGAGACCCCCAAGGCAGTTCCTATTCCTGCCTTTGCAAGCCACCATCTGCCTCATGTTCGCAGCCTTAGAGAAAGGAAATGGCAAGAGGGGCCTTCCATTTCCTAGGTGTGTATCCTGGGCCTGACCTGGTGTTTTCACAACATCCCCACTTCACAGCTCAGAAAATGGCCAGGCAGCCAGGAAATAGCAGAACAAGGACTAGAACCCAGGTCTGTCTGACTCCCAAATCCATGTTTGCCCTTGCCTCTCTAGCAACCACAGGAATTGGCTCTGGAAATGCCCCATCCCTTTCTGTGTGTCTGTAAAAGTCTCTGCTGGCTCCCTTTGCTCAAGTTGGCCCACGGGTTTCCTCATGACTCTCCCTATCTTTCCCTTCATCTGCCCTGTTCTTCCCTGCACAGTCCCTCCAGCCAGCCGTGAAGCCAGTAACCACTGGCTTGCCCACTTCACTGGGACCCTGACAAATGATGGTAGAATAATTGAAGCATCCTTTCCTTGACCTTGAGCTCTGGCAGGGCCAATTTCCCTTGTGGTGATTGGAGCTGATGACAGCTGAGTGGCAGGAGGACACATACAGAGGGAGAGAGAGAGAGAGTGAGAGATGGACCATGTCAGGGTGGGCATGGCCAAGATACCCCAGCTGCCTGCCAGGGCAGCTGTCTCCCCTTCTTCATGAAGACAGCTGGGAATACCACTGTCAAGTGATAGCCACTGTTCTCCTCCACCTCAGACAGCCAGGAACACCCCTGCTGACTGATGAAACATATTTCTTGCTGCCTCAGATGGATCTACAGGTCACTCCTGCCAATGGATGGGATACAGCTTCCTCTTCCTGCTTCTATAGACACCAGGGGATACCTCCAGCAGCCACACACACACATGTGCACAGCATTGTCAAGTTGTACACAGAGCTGTGAGAGAAGGCAGGGCTCCCAGGAGTCCTGGGAGGCCGCAGATACAGATATCAGCTTCCCTGAGGCTCAGGCAGTGATGAACACCAGGTACCACAAGGCCCACATGCTGGGCCCTCCCTGTGGGCCAATGTAGCTAGTGCAGGGATGGAAGGAGGCTGCTTAAAAGTATATGCATAATCTAGGCCCTTCCATGGACCAGCCCACTCTTCCAGTTTGGGCTTCATCCTCACATGCACCTTTCTCTCAGCTATCTCAACACACAAGCTATGATGCCAACTCTGAGCAAGGCCCCGGGCTGGGCCCTTGGGTAACAGAAAAGAATCAGAAAAGCCCCCCACCATCACAGAGCTCACAGGCTAGGCGAGACCCTGTAGGTACTAAATCCAATGGTATCTTAGGTTTAACTGCATGAACTATTTCTTGTGAAAGGAGCCAGGGGATGTTCTGGTCCAAGATCCCACCTGGGGGACTGTGTCCAGTTATGGGCTCTACACATGAAGAGAGTCTCACAAGACTTTGTGAGAATAGTTGTAAATCAAGGGGCTATTTGGTCTGGAGAAGAGTAGACTCAGGGAACTTGAACTCTGAATTTGGACCTCTGAAAAGCTGTCACAGGGAAGACAGCCCCAGGAGACAAAGCTAGGACCCATTCATGGAAGCCACAGGAAGACCAATTTCAGAAGAAACATCTAACAGGTGGCTATGCTGAGATCAAACAGGATGCCATTGGAGGAAGTGAGCTTCCAATCATTGGAGGTATGCAAGCAGAATTTGGACAATCACTGTGAAGGATGCTGCAGAAGGGAGTCAAGCTCTGGGTATGGGCTGAGACTAGGTAGCTGATAAAGGTACTTTTGAATTGAGAGTCCATGATTCTGGGATTCTAATCCAACCCCTTTATGCTACAGGTGAGGATACTGAGGACCAGAGAGAATAGGGTCATGTTCAAGGTCACACAAAGATTGGCACTCAGAGAACTAGGCTCAGAATTCCTCATTCCCCATCTTGGATCCCCACCCCCACCCCTAGTCCTCAGATTGCCTCACAACAAGCCTCCTTGGCAGATCCAGAGGCTCCCTCCTCACCCCATATCTTGGGTAGCCTGATAACTCATGGTCTTCTTTTCCAGCTCTAGCCTGGACTCAGCTGATGGAAGAACTCCTTGTTAGATTGCCTTTGGCTCCACAGACAGACACTCTCAGGCCTGCTGGTTAAAGGAAACCCACACCTGACCTGGAGCTAAATGTAGAGCAAAGGGGAGTGGGCAAGTGGGATTTCCAGGGCCTGCAGGGGCACTGGGGCCTGAAATTAGGCTTAGGCTGGGACCTACAGACCTCAAAAACCCCTCAGTGCCTAGGTTTCCAATAGACCACTGCTGAGTGAGGCAGTAAGCTTCTTCTGGATCAGGAGCTTTGGAAAGTCCAGTGAGCAACACTAAGGTCCTCATAGGTCCTGAGAGAAATCCCAAGACATGGGAAAACTTTCTCATTCATTCCAGCCCTCTCTAGACCTCACCAGGGACACCTCCCAGGCCTTTCTCTCCCTGGAGAGAACCCCACAATTCAGCCCTTTTCCTGTGTCTTCATTATGCCAAACACAGATGACTTCTGTACTACCTATCAGGACACAGCAAGGCAACTTGCCAAACTGGTGAATTATTTTTGCAAAAGAGGTTCTTCTTGTTGTCATTAAGAATGGTACAAAAAAATAAATAACCTATTGGGACTACACCAAAATGAAGAGCTTTAGCACAGCAAAGGAAGCCATCAACAAAACAAAAAGGCAACCTAATGAATGGGAGAAGATATTTGCACATGAATTATCTGATTAGGGATAAATATCCAAAATAAATAAAGAACTTATAAAACTCAACACCCAAAAACCAAATAATCCAATTAAAAAATAGGCAGAACACATGAATAGACATTTTCCCAAGGAAGACATCCAGATGGCCAACAGATATATGAAAAGATGCTCAACATCACTCATCATCAGAGAAATACAAATCAAACCACAATGGGATATCACCATCCACCTTTTAGAATGGCTAAAATAAAGAAGACAAGAAATAACAAGTGTTGGAGAGGATGTGGAGAAAAAGGAACCCTTGTACATTGTGGCAGGAATGTAAATTGGTACAGCCAGTGTGGAAAATAGTATGGTGTTTCCTTGAAAAGTTTAAAATAGGAATACCATACAATACAGTAATTCCACTTCTGGGTATTTACGCAAAGAAAATGAAAACACTAGTTTGAAAAGTTATATGCACTCCTATGTTTATTGCAGCATTATTTATAATAGCCAAGATATGGAAGCAACCCAAGTGTCCATTAATAGATGAATGGATAAAGAAGTGGTATATATATATATATATATATATATATACACAATGGAATATTACTCAGCCATAAAGGAGAATGCGATTTTGCCATTTGCAACATCATGGCTGGACCTAGAGGGTATCATGCCAAGTGAAAT
Organism: Prionailurus bengalensis; assembly: GCF_016509475.1. Classification (NCBI taxonomy): domain Eukaryota; kingdom Metazoa; phylum Chordata; class Mammalia; order Carnivora; family Felidae; genus Prionailurus; species Prionailurus bengalensis. The sequence goes on along the minus strand of NC_057361.1, from coordinate 56,412,781 downwards.
AGGCAGAGAAAGACATATACCATATTATTTCACTCATATGCGGAATATAAAAAACAAAACAATCAAAAACAGTCTCAAATACAGAGAATAAACTGGTAGTTGCCAGAGGGGACTTGGGTAGGGGAAAGGAGAAAATAGGTAAATGGGATTAAGAGGTACAAACTTCCAGTTATAAAATAAATAAGACACAGATATGCAAAGTACAGCAATAGGGACTATAGCCAATAATATTGTAATAATGTTGTATGTTGATAGATGGTAAACGAACTTTTCTTGATGAACAGTGAATGTATAGAACTGTCAAATCACTATGTTGTACCTCTAAAGCGAATAAAACATTGTATGTTAATTATACTGCAATGAAAAAAAATAATTTAAAAAATCTATTCCTGTATGCAACCCTTCACATTTCACAAATTATAAAATGGAGGTTTGGGCGTTTGAAAAGTAGGAAGGACTTGGCGAAAATGAGCCAGTAACAGGATAGAACACTGGCCTCTGGTCTCCAGATCCAGAGATAGTTTCACATCATCCCTTTGGCATGTTCAAGTTGACAAACTACTTTCTGTGATCTCCTGGGCCCTTTCTAATTAGCGATGAGGCAAGCATAATTACCCTCATTTTAAGAAAAGGGAAACTTGGGACTCCTGGGTGGCTCAGTTGGTTAGGCGTCTGACTTTGACTCAGGTCGAAAGGTTCGAGCCCTGCGTCGGACTCTGTGCTGACAGCTCAGAGCCTGGAGCCTGCTTCAGATTCTGTGTCTCCTCCTCTCTCTGGCCCTCCCTGCTCATGCTTTCTCTCTCTCTCTCTCTCAAAAATAAATAAACATTAAAAATTAAAAGAAAAAGGAAACTGAAGTAAGAGACTCTCAGTGACTTTCCAACTACCTTTATCTTAACAACCAATAATGTAACACGTGTTAATGGGGGGGGCGCAGCAATACTAGAGATGATGACTTAGAAAAGTGACCCTGATGGTAGACTTTCAGGCACCATTTCAGGCCCATGAGGAAGACATGTAGAGTAGTCATTCCAAAACATCACTCTATAAGTAAGTGCCTGGGAATCATCTAAGGAATAAACAAATTCATGTTTCTGTGTGTGCACGTATGTGAGCATATAGGTATTCTTGGTCTCTATTCCAAATGATTCTGATTCTATTGCCATTTGGTAGGCTCAGGAATCTATATTTTTAACAAGCATGTCAGGATAATCTGCAGTGTAGCCTGGTTTGGAAGCAGCTACTTTAAGAGAGCCTTAGATTCTAAAGGCAGGGCTGGTCTTAGAAGGAAATCTTTGGAGGACACATGTTTTCATGGTATTAAACCTCACTTCTGGTGCTAATGTGAGACAAAGGGTGTGTGTGGACAGTGGGTAGCTAACAGCCACTTGCCACTACTTCTTCTTTTCTATCAGAACCAGCATGTGGAAGGCTGGGCTTCAGAGGTTGAATACTGGTTAGTATAAGCATGTTTGACTCACTTGAAGAGCTTTTAAAAGATACTGGTAATCAGGCCCCACCTCCAGAGATTAAATTGATCTGAGTACAGTCTGGGCACCGGTATTTTTTTAAAAGCACCCCAGGAAATTCTTTTGTATAGCCAGTGTTGAGAATGCTTGTCTAAGCCAGTCATGATAATGCCAACCTCTTTGCCATGTGGCTGGGTTCAGCTTTGGTATGTGACACAATTCTGGCCAATGAGAGAAGCACAGACAGAAAGCTGCTGTGGGACTCTGGGGAAGGCTGCCTTATTTCTGAAAGGGGTCATAAGGAACATAAGGCAAGGTTGTTACTTCTTTCAGTCTTTAGGTTTGGTTGAATTAGTGTGTAATACTCAAAGCCCCTACAGCCACCTTATGACCATGAGGGGACAGGTCCAAGGACAAAAGTGAAGAGCTAAGAATGGTGGAGCAAAAAGATGGAAAGAACTGGTGTTACCGGTGCTGGGTAAACCAACCATTGAAGTACTCTTCTTTAGGACTTCCTCTGTGGGATAATAAATGTGCTTATTGTGAAGGCACTTTGAGTGGTTGTTTTTTGTTGTTACTTGCAGCCAAATGGTATCCCCCATTTAATGGAGGAGGAAACTGAAGATCAGAGAGGTTAAGTTACAAACCAAGATCACAGAGCTAGTTAGTAACAGAGTTGAGAGAAAGGCTATATATACCCTTTACCACCATCAGACACACACACACACACACACACACACACACACACACTGGCCCTCAAACCCTAGGTGGTGGAGTGTAGCGGAAAAAGCATTCAGCTATGAGAGGTGGCCTGGGGTGGAGAGATGGGGATAGAGGCCACTTAGTGATGATTATCAGGTCAAGCATCCTGTGGGTGTCCCTTGCCTCCCAGTAGGGGGATGGCAGCTGGTGCCTGCTCTGGTTCCATCAGCCATTAATTAAAACTTGACAAGAAGATTAATACACAGGGGACAGTTTTAATTAGAGATTCCTGGAACACTAGCACTGGTGCAGCCCTAAGAGACCAGGTTTGCCAATTTCCTTATTGTATAGATGGGGAAACTGAGGCCCAGAGATGGGGGGAGACCGGCCTGAGGTTCCTCAGGTAGTCTGTGGGTCAGGAATCCAGGTGCCCTGTGTGACTCTCTGGCCAAGCTTCTTTCCTCTGCCCTGGGATGCTTCACATATGAGAGAGCTTTAATTAACTTATTATCCCATTCAATTTGTCACTGATTCCCAGGGCCACAGCAAAGGCCTACAACTAAAGCTCCCTTTTGTGCAAACTCTGTCTGGCCCCAGGGAACTGATGGGATAAGAGTAACCATTGAGGAGCCCAGGACAGCTGAGTTTGACCACTTACTTCCCAGGGTTTGGCCCACCTAGGGCTCTGCACCTGGGAATGATCAGCCTGAGACATTTTGCCCTTTCCTTTTTCACAGAGGGGTGTGAATATCACTCATCAGTCATCCAACCCCTCAATTTGCAAAGTGCTGTCCATTATCTCAACTGATACATCAACCCTGAGCATTGAGTTTTTATTGCCTTTAAAAGTACTTCTATTAGTATTTTAAACCAAACTTCTTCAGACAGATTATTCTCATAGACAAAGCAGATTATGTCGCCCCTAGACTAAGCCCCTCAATTACTTCCTCTTGCCTCAGGATCAAGGCCATGCTCCTTAATGATGGCACTTGAAAATTTCAGACATTGGCTCGGGATAGGGGCTCTGCACCAGCTGGCTTGGATGTGAATCCTGGCTCTGCTACTTACCAGCTGATGACCTTGAGTAATCCATTTACCTCCCTTTGCTTCAATTTCCTTATCTGGAAAATGGTAATGATGGTAATAATAATGATCTACCTCATGGGATTGCAGTAAGGAATAAATGAAGTGATTCAGGTAGTAGAGCTCTGGATAATACCTATGCGTTGAGGTCCCAGTGGTACAAGAGCACTTATGGATCAGGACCCAAAGGAGTCTCAGTTCCATGCAAGTCAGAAAGGGAGAGGAGAAGGGTGTTGTGAGTGAGGCTGAACATGGCCTCATTTCTAGGAGCTGAAAGATGTACCTCTGGCTGGGAAGTTCATGGAGGGTGTCCCAGAAAGGGGACTGAACTGTAAGGACAGGCTCCCAAAGCCCCTACAGTCCCTGCATGCCCTGCACTGGGTCCTGGGAGGGAGGGAAGCCAGCATGCCCTGAGCCTTGGTTGACTCATCTGCACAATGAGGGTTCAAATTACTTCGTGGGGGTAGCTGTGTGATTAAGGGAATAATGCACAGAACCCCCCAGCCACAACACCAGGGACATGATAGGAGCTTAATAAACCCTTGGGGAGGGGCACCTGGGTGGCTCAGTTGGTTAAGCATCCAACTTCAGCTCAGGTCATGATCTTATGGTTTGTGAGCCCAAGGCCCATGTCGGGCTCTATGCTGACAGCTCAGAGTCTTGACCCTGCTTCTGATTCTGTGTCTCCCTCTCTCTCTGCCCCTCCACCCAGTTGCACTCTTTCTCATCTCTTTCTTTCTCTCCTAAAAATAAAAATAAATAAACATTAAAAAATGTTTTAATAAAAAAATAAACACTTGGGAAGGGAAGAAAAAGGGAGGGTACAGATAGGAGCAAAGGGTCAAATCCTGCCTTCCTGCCTGTCCCCCCACCACATAGCAGATGACAAGATGGGATGCTTCCCAGGTTACTGCAAGAGTGCTTCTGGCTTTCTGTAGGAGCCAGAGGCTAGGGGAGCAGGGAGTTCGGCTTCACTTCAATGCACATTAGGCATCAGAAGGAGGGCAGTTGGGCCCTCCAGGTCTCTGAGCCTCAATCCTCTTATCTATGAAGTGGGGATAGTATCATCAGGCCCACAGGGCTATTGTGAAGCCGAAATAAGCTAAGGTATAAAGGAACACATTATGTAAATTGTGGGCAGTTACTGTTTGATCATCTGCACTAGAACCAATTTAGAATCAATGTTCAGAGCACTTGGCCTTGAGTTAGACTGATCTAGGTCTCCTCTTCCTACATATGTAGTCTCAGGCAAGTTACTTGCCTTTCTTTAGTCTGAGTTTCCTCATCTATAAAATGAAAATAATAATAGTATCTACTTTAAAGGATTTGGGAGGAAATTCAGTGATATCATTTCAATATACATCCCAGCCAAAATTCAATACATATCATTTTTAAGATAATATTATTCCTCAAGTACAGAACCCAGGTCTGAGACTTCCAAATGTCTTTCCCCAACCCCACCATTTAGCTGCAGGGTCTGCATATAGCTGGCACTCAGTAAATCCCTGTTAGCTAAAAAATCCTTAGCTTGTAGCAACTTTATGGCACTATGGACTATCAAATCTGGAGGGACTGTTGAAAATCATTTACTCCAGCCATGTCAGTGGGTGGTGGGAAAACTAAGACTCAGTGAGTGGAAGGGACAGGCCTCAAACAAAGCACATGAGTGTGGCAGCTAGACCTAGGACCAAGGCCTCCTGACCAGAAGCCACCACCCTGTGCCCACTAAGGTATCCCCTTCTCTGGAATTATTTCTAAGTGGAATAGACGTCCCCCAAAGGCAGGAGGAGGACACCTGCTATGGCCTCCCCAGAATCCTGCCAGCCTAGAACCTCTTCATCTTGCTTCTCTGGCCTTGCCCCAGGCCACACCTAGCTGACGGCCTATCCTTGCCTCAGCCTGCCTCCCTCCACCCTGAACAACTCAGCAGCCTAGGCCGGGTGGTCCGTAATTGCTTCCTGTCCTCACAGGCTCTGTTTGTTTGCTCTGTGGCCGCTTCCTCACACCCCAGCACACCGGAGGCGCTGACCAGCAGTGTGGGACTCCTGGGGCCCAGCCCCCAGCCTGCTTTCAGATGTTCAGCCAGACCTCCTCAGACCCACCACCTGGAGCCCAGGAAACTAGCAAGGCCCTGGAGACACCCCCCCTCAGTACTTCCCCCAGCTTCTGCCTCCCACCCCCATCCCCCAGCAGCTGGTCCTGCCCCCAGTTGGGGGAGAAGCCAAAGAATCAACAGGTGGCAGTCCATAGTGAAGCCTGGGTAGGCCTTGTGCTGAAGGGGATGAAGCCCCCCCTTCCTCCAGCCCACCCCCACTCCCAGCCGCAGTCCAGTGGGACTCTGGCAGTAGGTCCAAATGACACTGGCTTATGTCAAGACTTTGAAACTGTTGAGGTTGGAATGCATGCAGGGAAGGAGATTGGGGGGTGGGGTGGTGGTTACTAAGTTTGTCCCTGAAGGTCTCTGAGTCTAGGGTAAAAGAACTCAATTCAGTGGAACAACAGAACTTGGCTTCCAACCTGTCACTCACTGTGTGCCACTAATGTGAGATATTTAAATGTTCTTAGCTTCCATTTTCTCATCTGTAAAATGGGGCTAATACACTCCATGCAGGGTTGTTGTGAGGTTGACATGAGCCATCCTGTTCACACTGCCTGATAGGTAGGGTGGGTAGGTAGGTAGAGTGACCAACCAATCCGGCCTACCTAGGACTGAGGGGTTTCTCAGGATGTGGGACTTTCAGTGCTAAAAACTATACTGTCCTGAGAAAACCACGATGGGTTGGTAATCCTAATAGTAGGTGTTAGATGAATGTTTCTTCCTAGAAACTGTCCACCTCTAAAGACCCTCTCACTTCTCCTTATGACTTCAAACACTTGATGTTCCTCAGTCTGAAAGTCTCTTCTCCCAAATCTGCCCCCGATTCTTCCTCAGGAAGCCTCCTGGATTCATTCCATGTAGTTCCTTCTTCTATGGTTCCTTCCTCAGTGTTTGTATCCACAGAGTCTTGCCTCCTTCAGTGCCTCTGCCACTGGACCCCATGGTCTCTCCCCTAGACTACTGTACCAGCCTCTCCTCTGAGCTCCCTGTATTTTGTCTCATTCCGTACCACTGCCACAACTCCAAATCAATGATCCCTTCTCCACTCTCTCTAGGCTCCCGGCCCCACCCATACCCCAACACATAGGCACCACACACCATACACATCATAGACATACCCATACTCATCTGAGTTGCAGGACGAAGGATTTCTGATTTAGGATACTTCTGACAGACAGTAGGATCAGGCTTCAGAATAGGTGAGAGGGAAGGTCAATAAACTTTTCCTTTGAGGGTAGGGATTTTAAATATAGAACAATTACAAAGGAAAGGGTGTTGTCTGGGGGCAGAGGAGTGGCTGCAATGACCTCTAATGGGTTCTTTCATCTACTACCTCACACCAAAGCCCCCTAGGGTTATTTTCCCTCCCCACAGCCCCTGCCCTTGAGGCTTAGGCAGGCCTGGCCAGAAGAAACACAGGACTGAATTCCATTTAGTTGGCTCCAGGCATAGATACTGGAGGGAAGTGTGTGCATGGTGTGTGGGGAGGGGGTTGGTGGTGAGTGGGCTAGGCTGGGTGAGTAGCCCCTTGGGGCCTATTCCTTTTTTCCAGGTGAGGAGACACTCTGAGCTGGCTGAGATGCCAGGAAGTCAGGGGTACAGGCATGGAAAGGACACTGTTATCTCTTTGGGCCCCCTGGCCACCGGCTCACACTACGCCTCCTCAGCCCCTGAGGAAAGCGCCGTCAGCAGAATTCCTCACATCCTGCTGCTGGGGCCATGTTTATCCAGTACAGCAAACCTCCCCAGAAGTGTCTTGTGGCAGCCTCAGAAACACAGACTCAGAGCAGGCCACAGAGCCCAAGCAAGGAAGACAGAATGACTCAGAGGCTCCATGTAAGGGAGGCCTAAGGGAGAGCAAGCGCTGGAGACACTGAGGAAGAGAGACAGAGTGAAGTTCAGAGACAGAGGGTGAGAAACAGAAGCTAAGAGGGTGATTCTCCAGGACAGCAAGATGGTGCTGCAGCAAGACGGTGCCTGAGGGAAGTAGGCAGGACTCCCAGGACTCCCCGCTGAGATGGGAAACCAGATCACGAAGAACCAGGGCTGCTTGAGAGATGAGGACAAAAGTCAGAGAGAAACAGAGCCAGGCTGAGAGAAAAAAAGGAAAAGGAGTAGGAGAGAGAGAGAGAGAGAGAGAGAGAGAAATAAAGGGGATGGGGGTAGGAGGAAGGGTGGGGAAACAAAAACAGGGATGGGGTAGTCAGAGGGGTGAGCCAGGAAGGAGGCAAGAGGCAGCATGAGAGGCTGCAGGACGGTCTGGATACGGGCCGCTGCAGTGCCCCCACATGCACATACACACTGCCAGCCCAGGCCCAGCAGTGCTGTTTGCAGAAGGAAGCCAGCTCTGTGGTCAGGGCGCCCCAGGCCCGGCGGCGGCCGCCCCCTGCACTTAATGAGATTCTTGTTCAGAGCTGCGGGAGATGGGGCCAGGCTTCGGAGGCCCCGCAGTGCCTCTGCTCTCACCCGAAGGAGGCCTGGGCTGGGGCTGGGGCCCAGCAGCTAAAGGGGCTATGCAGGAAGGCGACCAGACAAAGCCTGGCCTGCTTAGGCTGCCCAGGCCTTGGAAATAGAGGAGAGGGCAGTGCAGGGGTCTTGAAGCCTCTGCCGAGCTCTGGGGAAGAGGGTGCAGGGGAAGGGCATGCGGCTGGCCAGCAGGCAGGAGGCCTGGGTTCTAATCTTGGCTTGGCCCCCCACCCTGGCTGGGTGACTTTGGGCAAGTGTCCTCCTTTCTTTCTTTCTGAACCTCAATTTCCCCATTTGCTCCTGTGAAGGGTGAACTCAAGCAGGTAGGGACAACAGAGAAGCAGAGTATGTGTCCTGGCTAAGGGGACAGCTGTTGTGCAGCTCCAGCTGTTGCCCTGTGAGAATATGGGCCCAGTGTTACTAGACCTTCAGATTTTTTAGAAGTTATATATCTGGATTTTTATGTAAAAATCTGAATTTTAAATGATGGCAGCTAATTTCTTCTTAATGTAGGCATTGTGTGAGCCAAAGAAAACACTTTTGAGGGTCTTAAGTGGCCCATAAGTTGCCTTTTTATGGCAGTCTCAAAGGCCCACATCGGCTCAATCACCACATCTATGGCTCCACCACCATCCTAAGGGTAATCCAAACCTCACCCAAATATCATGCCTTTGGGGAACAGGCAGAATGTACCACCAAAAGTGGTCTGCCTTACATTGGCATGGGGGGGGGGGAGCGGATATGACCCAGGATGCTAGTTTTCCAGATGACCTGTTTACTGGCCAGTGATCTTGCTCTCAAAGCCCCCACTGCCCACTACCTCAGGCCAGCCCTCCAAGACCTTCTTCTGTTAACACATTCTGCCTGGGCATGGACCAAGGGCCAGGAAGATGCTATGCAAAGCCACAGTAGTATACCATCTGCCCTTAGGCCCACACTGGAAAGAAGCAGCACCCCAGATCCAGGTCTACCACTAGCCCTGTCCTTTCTCTCACATTCTGACTTCACTGCCCAGGCTTGGTAAGCACAACCTTGGCATGGGGACTGGGGAAGATGGAGTGGGGAGGAGTGGAGGGAAGGAAGGGGTGGAGTGTCCCGGTTTGTGCATCACCTCCCCTTCCCGCTTTACAGCCCACAAAGCCCAGTGAAGCATGACAAGGGTTAATTGGATACCCCCAGCTGGAATCATAGAATCATAGGGCTGGAACAGACCTTGGAGGTCATCTATCAGGGTAAGAGGAGAGATTTTAATTACTCAATTCAGCTGGGTTGGTAGCACCCTCCAGCCCCCACCCCTAGCCCAGATTTTTTATCAAGAAGGTGAGTCTGGGAAGGGCTGCTAGGCTGGGAGACTCTGAAGGGTAGGGCCTGGCCACTTTGGTCACATTCCTGCCAGTGCCACCCCCACCCCTAGCAGTGCCTCACTCTGGGATGGGCACACAACCCTTGACTGAATAATTGACTAACAGGCAGGAGTAATGTACCAGGAGAGACTGTGAGTGACAAGACCCTGAACCAGAAGGCAAATGACCAGGACTCTAGGACTGGCTCCATTCAAGGTCACACGGCCAGGAAGAAGCTGCACTAAGCCCTTTCCCATCACCCTGTGATGCCTCTCTTTTTACTGGGGAGGAACCTCAAGAGCAGCCAGGAGGGAATGGTCAGCCATCTCAGCTCCCACTCCAGCAGATCCTGAGCCTCTTCAGGCTTCCTGGTTCAACCACTGCTTCCCAGTGTTCTAAGCTCTGCACATAGTGTGATCTTAAACAAAAAAGTTTCCCCCATGATTCTCTAGACAGAACTAGAAAAAAAAAAAAAGACTTAGTTACAGCAGGAAGGCTTAAAGTCAGACACCAGGAAGAACTTCCTGAAGGTGGAACCCCACAGAAGCAGCAATCCAGATAGACTCTTGAGTCTCCAGCCCTGAACTGGAAGCCCAGTGGGGGAATGAGGAAGTAACACTCAGAGCTGGGCAAGGGCTGGTGGAGTGACTTTTCCACCTGTATCCCTAAGCCTAGAGCTCAGCATTGGGAAGTGGGGGGTGTGGGGGGAGTCAATTCGTCTCATTTCCTGCCTACTGGTCTGAAGCTAATGGCTCCTAGGAATGTTCCCACTCTAGGGCTGAGGCTGCTGATTAGAAGTGGAAGCTCAAGGTCACTATAGCCTTTATCTCCCTGGAAGCTGCCCAAGGAGGTAGAACCCAGCTGAGGCAGACAGACCCAGGCCTACCCTCTGTCACCACTACAGAGAAGCTCAGAAATCAGTGTTGACCCTTAGGCTCAGAGCCGAAGATAGGGCTAGGCTGGAGGATAGAAAAGGGGATGGCAGCCATGACCAAAGACACAGTGCAGGCAGGGGTGGGGGTGGAGTGGGGATATGGGAAGACCACATGTCTCCATCCCAAGGCAAAGGGGAGTGAGAAAGACACAGAGCTCCCCTGGGAACTCTCAATACTGCTTTAAAGGGTGTTCATAGTTACCTTGTTCTCTGCTTTAAAAGTCCTGAGGGTTTAATAACACTTTTAAGTGGCATCTTCTGTGGGCAAGTTCCCATTGGCTATAGGCCCAGCCTGTGTCATTTCCAACCCAGCCCCTTTCCCACAGCCAAGCAGTATATTTACCCAAGCCCGGGAATCAAAACTCAAGCATACTGGAAGTTCCCCTTAATATCTATCTTCCATCCTACCTGCTGTAGTACCTCACTCTCTTTCTTCCTGCCTTACCCCAAAATGGAAATGCAGTCTTCTTTGGTCCCTGAATGAACAAAGCTCAGATTAGAAAATCTCTTCCTGCTCAGGAGGGAATCCTGGCACCGTGCCACCTGTCATTTCCCACCACTACCATCCCCAGCACATTCTCTCCTGGGAACTGGCCTAGGCTATGGGGATTAAAGGAAGGGTCTAAGCCAAGTCAGACTAAGGATCCAATTCTGATGACCACAGGAAAAAGACAAAGAAGAAGGGAGGGCAGAACTGGGTGGCCTTTTGGTTAAGTCAGATAATAAACCTAAGCTACTTGCCGTTTGAGTCCAGAGTATAAATCGCTAATCAGTTTGGGACTTACACATCCGTTAATGAATTTCTCTCTATTCCCAGAAGGTCTCTCTGGAGCTACCCCACTGGCAGGGATCAAGCAGGGAGTTCCTGGGGCTGGGGGCAACTGTTGGCATTCCCCACCCTACTTCTCCTGTCCCCAGCCCCTTTAGGCCCCTCCCAAGATTGGAGCACTCAGAGAAAGGGGAGAGGGGTTTGAAAGGCCGTGCTCCAGGGGCCCTAGACAAGGGCACCCAACCTCAGTGATCTCTTTTCTCTGCCCTACCCCAATGCCCAGCAGCTTTCTAAGTTTCTGTGACAGGCTTGTAGGATCAATAAAAAGAGTACCACAGGCTCTGTTCCAGCTTGGTCTCTTATTTGCTGCATGGCTTTAGGGAAGTAGTGCGACCCCTGAGCTTTGGTTAATTCAGCCATAAAATGGGGACAATTTTTGAGCCATAAAATGTTTGAGGAGTGAATAAAATCATGTAAAAGAAGCATCTAGCCTAATGCCTGGCATATTATAGGTACTCAACTCATGGACAATATCTTCCTCTTTTCTTCTAATACTCTAATATCATCTAGAGAGAGGGGCCAGCCACTCTTGGTCTCCAAGAAGGAATTATCAAAAAATGGCAGCTAAATGAAGTTGGGTGAGAAATGAAAAGCTTCCTGACAGGACCTGTGACCCCAGCCTCGGCTTTGGCTTTTAATGTCAGAAGTTCCCATTGCCACCTGTCTGGACTTCAAAAGGGACTGTGGGCCCCAGAGGTAAGGGCTAGATGGGCTGATCTCTCTCCCTTACGTGCATCCTGTGGCCTAAGGACTACGGGAACAGTTCAGTGGGCACCTCTTGAGCACATGGGGGCTGCCTAGGAAAGGCTTCAGTTTGCTGCTACTGGGATAGAGCTCCTCCAGTGCCAGGACACAGATGGTCACAGCTGTCAGGGCCCTAACTAAGTGAGGGCTCTGCCAGCTGCTCTGCCCATGCCCCTCTGGGTCTAGTACCCCTTGGTTTTCACCAACTCAGGCAGCCTACATGAAGCTGAGCCCCTGATGTGGCATATGGGGGCAAATAGAGATGCTAAAGAAACAGTAATCTGAATTCCCAGAAAGCTTGCACTTGGGCAGGGCCAGGCCAAAGGAGGCTAACTGAAGGACAGTGCATGTCCTGGGAGGGACACCAAAATGGGCAAATTGATGCTTTCCCATTGGACCTTAAGCCAGCTCCTCCCTTTTTTGCAAGCTCAGCCCCAAGGTTCTTTGCAGGTGTGCCTGTGGGTCCTGCTGGAAGAGGGTGCAGGGGTTGGGTCCCCCACCCCACCCACCCACCACCCAGGTCTCAAGCTATGCAATTTATGTGCCTTTTCTTTCTTCCCGGACACTGGAAGGTTCAATGAGCTTAGGGTCTTGCCAAAGAGTTCATCTGCTTATCTAACCTATATCCCACACATCCTCTCGTTATGGTCATCTAAAATCTCCAGAGAAGAGGGGCGCCTGGGTGGCGCAGTCGGTTAAGTGTCCGACTTCAGCCAGGTCACGATCTCGCGGTCCGTGAGTTCGAGCCCCGCGTCGGGCTCTGGGCTGATGGCTCGGAGCCTGGAGCCTGTTTCCGATTCTGTGTCTCCCTCTCTCTCTGCCCCTCCCCCATTCATGCTCTGTCTCTCTCTGTCCCAAAAAAATAAACGTTGAAAAAAAAAAGTAAAATCTCCAGAGAAGTTAAAAACATAATGGATCTTTGTATCCTACTCAGTAACATGGAAGAGATGGGCATTGTGGACTGATCCTTTCTCCTCTCCCAGCCTCAGTGTCACCATCTGTACAATGGGGAGAATTGGATATTTTCTGAAGTCCTTCCTTTGGTTGGGTTCCTTCTGTATGCAAGAAGAGAACCAAATCTCAAGGACTGGGAGGATCCCTGTAAGAGATTCTGTCTCTGTCTTTATAAAACCTAATTGAGTATCTGGTTCTGAGCCGTAACACAGTGAGCCCAGTTCTGCCCAATCCCAGCCTCTGCAGGGCTGTCTTTCCCCTCCCTGTGAGTCTCCTAACAAGTGACAAAATTAAATGCTTACATTCTCCAGGGTGTTGATGGATGCAGCCCAGGCCTACAGAATGACTGTCTGTAGCAAGGCAGCTGGCCTTGCTCTACTCTGGACAGAGGCCCCACCAAGCCAGGGCCCTGTGAGAGCCTGTCTGGGCCTCAGACCAGGGGGAAGGGGGTCTTCTGGAGGAAAATGCCAAGGACCATAAAGACAAGGAGGTCAGAGGAGGAGAACCTAGCTTCTCCACAGCTAACATGTACTTTCTTCCCCCTGTATTCATAGAGAACTCAAGACAGAGCTGAAAGGGGATGTCCAGTACGGTGCTCCCATAGTACAGATGAAGAAACTGAGGCCATAGAGAGATGAAGGAACTAGCTCAGGCTTCCTGGTATTCCCATAATAATAACAGCCAATTGTTTACAGGGGACTTCCTGTAGCTTAAGTCCTGGCATGCTCAGGGAGACCACACAAAAGGGCCATGAAATAGATTCTACTATTATCCCCATTTTACAGATGAGGAAGCCAGGGCTTAGAAAGGAACTGACTGGCCCAAAGCCAGGCAGCCTAGAAGTGACAAAATCTGGATTTGAACCTAGGGTTGTCTGCCACCAAATTTACACTCTTAGCTATTATCGCTCTAGGGCCTCTCCTGGATTTATTCCCACCTCTATCCCTGCTAAGCCACGGACCTGCTGATGCACCAGGCACCACCAGAAGCCTGGCAGGACCTTGAGGCTCTCCAAGTTCAGGCCCCTGTCTTCAGGGTGAAGTAAGGGTCAGTGCCAAGAATATTTAATGATGTGGAGAAATGCTTATGGTTTATTGATATATGGGAAACTCAGGGTATAAAACACAATGGCCCTAAGAAGACATGCAGATGACCAACAGGTGCATGAAAAGTGTTCAGCATAACTCATCATCAGGGAAATACAAATCAATACCACATGAGATATCATCTCACAACTGTTAGCAGATGGCAATCATAACAACAGCAAAACAAAAACAAAAAATAACAACTGTTAGAAGGCGGAAAAATTGGAACCCTCATCCACTGTCGGTGGGAATGTAAAATGGTGCAGCCACTGTGGAAAACAGTATGGAAGTTCCCCAAAAACTTAAAAATAGAAATACCATATGATCCAGCAATCCCACTTCTGGGTATTTATCCAATGGATTTGAAATCAGGAGCTTTAAGAGATATTTGTACACCCGTGTTCATGGCAGCACTATTCACAATAGCCAAGAGCGGAAACAACTTAAGTGCCCATCGACAGATACATGGATAAAAGAAACATAATAAACGCACACACATGCACACACAATGGAATATTATTCAGCCTTTAAAAAGAAGGAAACTGTCATATGTGGCAACATGGATGAACCTGAAGGACATTATGCTAAGTGAAAAAAGCCAGTGAGAGAAAGACAAAAACTGCATGATTCCACTTATATGAGGAATCTAAAATAGTCAGTCTTAGAAACAGAAAGTAGAATAGTGGTTGCTAAGGCCTGGGGGAGGGAGAAATGGGAAGTTGCTGTTCAATGGCTTTAGAGTTTCAGCCATGTGAAGTAGAAAAGTTCTAGAGATCTGTGTACAACATTGTGCCTATAGTTAACTACACTTATACCTAAAAGTTAGAAGGATAGATCTCATGTTATGTGTTTTCACCACAATAAAAAAAAAAAAACAGGGGCACCTGGGTGGCTCAGTTAGTTAAGCGTCCAACTCTTTGTTTCAGCTCAGGTCATGATCTCATGCTTTGTGGGATCGAGCCCCACATTGGGCTCTGAGCTGACAGCATGGAGCCTGCTTGGGATTCTATCTTTCTGCCCCTCCCTGGCTCTCATGCTCTTACTCTCGCTTTCTCTCGCTCGAAATAAAGGTTAAAACAAAAACAAAACAAACAAACAAAAAAACCAGAATGACCAGTATGATCACTTGGATAAAAAAGGAGGATTGTGCATGTGTACATGCGTCCATGTGTGTGCAGATGGAAAAAATGACTAGAAAGAAAGATACCAAAAAGTTAACAGTGGTTTTCTCTGGTTAGTAGAACCATAGGTAATATTTTCTTGGTAATACTCTTCTGTGGCTTTAAAATTTTCGACAGTAAATATGTACCACATTTATCATTCACGTCTCCTCCCTCAAAATGAGAAGGACCAAAATAAACCAAAAAAACCAGCATATTCTTTAGAGCCTGACACACAGAGGGTCATGGCCATGCCTCCATTAGTTATGTGACTGTGGATAAGTCACACCATTTGCTCTGAGTCTCAATGCTTCACTTCTGGGATGAGTGTTGTGATATCATGTTTCTTTGTCTTTATTGTAGAGCTAACTTACCTTTAGCTCCCTTTAGCTCTTTAGTCCCTCCAGGGAGATGAAGAACAAAGGTGGAGAAACTGGCATCCTTATCCCCACACAAAGCCTCCAAGATGTGTGCAAGCACTGGGTGTGGCCCTCAGTCTCAACCAGCCCTTCTTTCTCCTGCCAAACTAAGAGAAAGGGGAGGATAGGGCCTTGGTTTGTCAGTATGGAAAATGAGAGTGTCGTGAGAAAGTCCAACCACTATGCCATGCAGTGGGAGAGCATAAAGCTCCTGGGCTGGGTAAAGCCTTCCTGTGCCCAAAGTGCCTGCCCACTGGACCACAGCAGCTGCCCTGAGGACAAGATCTGTGGGCATGAGAGTGGAGGGCAGGCTTACAAGATGAAGTGAGGAGGAGGAAGCACAGAGCATGTTGGAAAGGCCTGCACAGGGCTACCCTCACTTCTACCCCAACCCATCAGCTGGGCAAACCCTCTGCCATCTTTTTTGCCACAGCCCAGGTTCCTGGTTTTGGGAGCAGTGGCTGGAAAATTTCTGTGGGTCCCAACTCCAGCAGCACAGCAACAGGACTCTGTTAGCCCCTCCCCATCTGGCCTGCTCCTGGGAATTGGCACCACCCCCACCATCTTCCTTTACCATGTTAACCAAGCTTTCAGTTGCTGAAGCTGGAGTCGGAGCAAGACTATGTACCACAGCGGCCAGGCCCCCAGGTGCTGTCTCAGGGCAGCACAGCCATTGGAGTGTCCAAACTCTACCCTCTAACCCACAAAACACTAACAAGCAGACTGGCAGGAATCTCTGCAATGATTCACACCATTTCCCTACATGAAGGCAAAGCTAAGCCCCTCCACCTGATGCAGCCTCTCTCTGTTCAGGACCAAGCAGTCCTTCCTCAGAGCTTCCTTAAATTCCCAGCTCTCAGACACCCAATTGTATTTCCCCTCAGAGACTGAAAATCTAATTTCTTAGCCTTTTCTACAGAAAAAAAAATATCCATATGGAGCCTGAGAATTCTCCACCTACAGGTTTCTGTATTTTGAGGGATCTCATTTTCTCCTGCCTTTCCTTAGATGAGTCCTAGAACATTAGAGCTGGAAGAGATTATTCAATTCAGCTCTCCTCAGACACATCCATTATACAGAAAGGCCTACTGGGGTCCAAAAAGGGAAAAGGCCTAGCCTCATGTTCAAAGCCAAGTGGTGGTAGAGCTGGAACCAGAATCCAGAGTTCCCAAGTAAAGGCCCCTTCCACATCTCCCCAACAATTGGGCCCCCCTTCTAGCATGTTCTCAGGCTCTCTCTAAAGCATCAGGGGCTTCTCAGTTGCTGTCTCTCTTGGTATCTGGGTCCTGCACCCTCTCTGGGTTGTGCTCTCTCTCTCTCTCTCTCTCTCTCTCCCCTCTCTGCATTGCTCTGTGAGGGCTGAGGATGACCATGGGCTGACCCCTCACTGAAGTGGAACAGACTTGGGCAAGGCTTTCTGAGTGCCAGACTCCTGCTGGGGGCCAAGCCTAGTGGGGGAAGAGCAGGGAATGGCAGCCCTAAGCCTTGCTCTCCTTGGAAAGTGCCCCTACCCCCCCACCATGCTAGGTCCCTCCTGAGTCTGGCCCTGGGAATAATCATTCCAATTAAACATTGAGGCTGTTAGGGGTGAGATAATGTCCTTGCACCCTGTTGGCCCTGTGGGCCTCGGAGTTCCTGCCATCCATTCCCCACTTTCCAACTTGCTGAATGCTCTGATAGTGTCTGTGCTCACTGTCATTACCAACCTCTGGGAGGCAAAGCCAGAGAGTCTACTGCCTGCTTCATAGGCAAGAACCCTGAGTTCCAAGAAATCAAAGGACTTGGCCCGGAACATGCAGCCAGTGGATGACAGATGTAGAGCAGGGGTAAAAATGACTGAGCAGAGATCAACCACTCTGCACTGTCCCACCCCAACTCTGCTCCCAGAACCATGGGCAAAGGAGCAGGTAGGTGCTCTCCACTGCAAAGTCTTTGTCAACAAATACTGAGGTCCCGCTTCAGGCAAGAACCTAGGGAAATTCAGGCAGACACAAATAAACTAGTATCTGGCAAGAGTTTTACTGTTTCCAGAATACCCTCCCATACATATCACATTTGCCACCTTTTTAATAACCAAGGTAAATGGTGATTAACCTTACGGCCAGTGTCTGCTAAAGAGTAGATGGCAGAGAGATGATTAGAGCCTACTCACATAATCCCAGATCCAGAGGTCTTTCTGCCTTCCCCCCCACTAGCAGCAGGGGACCCAAATTGCCCAGGCCTTTTATCACTGAGAAGGTTTGTATCAGCCATGGGGCCTACACGAGGGCCAGTTCAGGCTACACTCACAGGAGTGAACCTCAGGTCCATCCCAGCAGGCAGAGCCCAGTGGACAGTATAGCAAGGTGCTCCTATTCGAAGATCTAGATGGGAGGGATTGGCCATTACACACTACCCTTAAATCCTGAACCCAGCCCACACTGGCCCAGTGCTGGCAAAGGAGCTTCTGTGGGAAAAGGGTGTAGGGCTCCTTTCTGAGACCAATACCAGGGAGGAGAGGTCCTGACGTGACCCAGAGACCCCCTGGTCTTACTTCCTACTGCCATTTCCCAAATTCTGGGTTATAGAAGAGACTTTCCTGCTTATTGTCCTTCTCTCTCCCCACTATAATGTTAGCTCCATTAGAACAGGGATTTTTGCATTCTGTTCACTGCTTTATCCCCAGGGCCCGCAACAATGGCTGGCTCACAGAACGAGCTCAATAAGTAATTGTTGAATTCAATAAATTAATAAATTAATGGTATACCAGGGGTCCCATAAGTGGGGAGGGTTTCATATCCTAAGAATTAACCTCCTCTTTCTCTTGCACATATTGGGAAAGGGCATGTCTGTTACAGAGTTCAGACTCTGCCCATCTCAGAGCACCTAGCATATGTACCCCTGTAAGACCCTACTTTCTCCTAAAGGGTCTGCAAGACACCGGAAGTGAGGAACAAGGGGCTTCCCATGAGTTCCCATGGAGCACGGCCAATAGCATATCCTGTCTTAACTCAGATTTGAGCCCATTCCACAGTTAAAGTGGCTGAGGCCTGGAGAGAAGAGTAAAGGAGCAGACCAAAGTCACTCTGGGTCAGTGTGGAGCTAGGCTTTGGAGTCAGGGCTCCTGACTCTCCTGCTGGGTTCTGGGAAAGATCAGGGAAGGGAAAGGAAAGGCAGAAAGGATGCCCTCAGGATTGCCCATTCTGGGCACCAACACCAGGCCTACCATTTTTGGCACATTCACCACTACCATGTCTTTCAGACCTATAAACCTATAATACCCTTCTCCCTTCTTTAGAAGCTGGCGTGGGGGCCAAAGTGACTATTAATAGGTGCTTCCATCTCTGCTCAGGCCCCAGCCTTGGCCCACTCTTGTCCCAGCCCTAGCCACACATCCCCACCTTTCCACTTCCCTCCTCAGATGGAAACTCTATCTCCACTCACACTTGCTCCCTTTATATCTCTCCCCTCAGTTTTATGGGGAGGCTGTGGCAAGAAAGAATGACGGTGGGGGGTGTGCTGTGGCTCAGAAACTGTCCTTTATTAGTTCTCTCTTCCCTGGGAAATAAGGGGCTGCAGCTGGCCGGGATATGGGTGGGGTGAGCTGGCCTCTGGCTGCTGAGAAGGCCGCACATCTGGGGGTGGGGGTCTGAAAGGGAAGCAGAGATGAATTACCTGTGTGTGCTGGGAGAATCAATCGGGCATGCGGGCATGCTGCCTGCCCCGCTGGAATTAGGGAGCAGGGCTGGGGGCTCCAGCTGGGGACCTGGGAGCAGGCAAAGCCCCCATAGAAGGTAGAGGGGGGCAGTCAGTGGCAGAGCTTTGGAGAGAAAACCCTCCCTGAAAAAGAAGAAAGCCATTTTCAAACTCAGGGAGCTATCTCAATAAATGGAGCCTGCCCTTCCCCATGGTACAACCTTCTAGCCACACTGTCAAACCCACATACTACGCACTCCCCTCTCCACCCATCCCAAAGCCACTTCTAGCTGGGCCCTCCCATCTATGTTCCTCTGCTCAGCTGGCATGAGTGCTCCATGATGCATCCTGGTCCCTTGCCCAACATGCAAACACACGTATACACATGCATTTTCTTCTTTCTCTAAAACACTCCCATCCTCTGCCCCACTCCAAGGCCATGATTGACAACTCTACCACTTATTAGTTGTGCGTGACCTCAGTTTTCTTCATCTGGAAAATGGAATAAATCATGCCAAAATAGAATGTTTTGAGTTTTTCAAATCATTAACAGGTAACACCTGGCTTTCAGCTCTTGCCCATGGCTGGCAGTGGGGTGAAATGGGAAAATCCTGAGCAGGATGGAGTTCAAATACAGGTTCTACAACTTACTAGCTGAATGAGCTTAGGCCACTTTCCTATCTCCCTGAGTGTCAGTTTCCTCACCTATAAATGGGAACAATAATACTCACTTTGCAACATGGTCAAGAGAATCTATAATGAACATGTTTGGAAGAGCAAATCCTTTTGCAGGCTGTGAAATGTGCTGTCAGGAGGTAAAACCCTGTCCTGATGATTCCCTCCTCCCTGCCTTCCCACTCTGGGTTCTTGGAGGCCCTCTACAGGAATGTGCCCTGTGAGCTCCCCAGGCGCCAGGAGAGCTAGGAATCAGCTAGGGGTCAGAAAACCAGGTGGGCTGACTGGGATCTGGGCCTTGAAGGTGGCAGCCTGCCTAGCTGCTGGGGACAGTGGAGATAGCCCCCTCCTTCCTATGCCTTTCCCTATTTCTGCAGCCTTTCAGGTCCCTTGCTCTCCGGGAGGCAGCCTCCTCTCTGACATCATCTGCAGTCAATTCCCCTGAGGGCCATCCCCAATTTTCATTTCCTCTCACTAATCCTCACACACAGTCCCTTTGCATAGCCCGGAACAGCCTCTGTCCTGGAGCTGGCTCCACTCACCAGATATTTCTTGCAGCTCACAAACATAGGTTTCTCAGCTGGGAGGGCCTTGCAGAGTTCATCAACTCCAGTCCCCTTCATTCAGGGCTCTGTGATGGGATGGGACCTGGGAGAGTTGAGCCAGGGCTCCTCTCATCCATCCTGTATCTTTGTGCTAACTAGAAAAAAGGCATCCCTTGTAGGCAGACACAGCCTGCACCAGTTTGCACAAGATTGATAAAGAGAAGACAGCCTGAATGTCAGTCCCCACTCACACCCTCAGACAGATACCCTTGTGCAGTCTACAACCTGTACAACTATACATGGTGAGTCTGGGAGACAGTCTGAGCTTTCTAATGCATGCTCAGAAAGCCTAGACTGAGCTCCTGTAGAGACCTTGCTACAAGAAAAGCCAGGATGGTTATATTAAGTCCTAGAAGAGCTCAAGAGATGGAAAAACAGCAAAGGAAGGTGGTCTGCTCACTCCAAAGACAGACATGCACAGATGTGCAGAAGGGAAGGCCATCTCTGGGATCCCGTAGCTAGAAAGGTGATGTAAGACTGAGGGCAGGCTGGCACAATGGGGTCAGAAATGAAGTTCAAAATGAAAACCAAAAATGTCAGGCCTGGGGTTCTATGTAGAAAACAGGAGGCAAGGGCTGAGTTTGGGTTCCATCAGTGTGGTTGGGGCTAAGGATTGATTGAGGAACAGAGAGATCAGTGCTGTGGGTCTGATGAGAGAACGCTTGGTCCTATGTTAGGTGAGATCAGTTTGGGGGGCAGGGGCAGTAGGCAGTGTGGCCCACCAGGACTGCATGCAACTGGGGCCCATTTGCCCCATCTGGCAGTTCCTATTCCTCTGCCTCCTTCTAGCCCCAGGATCCCAAGATTATAAATGATCATTAGAACATTATAACACCATGTGTTTAGTACTTTCACACTCCAGCTCCTTTATGCCTGGAAGGGAGCAAAACTCTAGCCCCCTCCATCTTTATCCTGTCAGAGCCCTATTCATCTTTTAAGCCTAATTCAAATGTCACGTTCGCTGCGAAGCCTTCCCTGACCCCCTACCCTGATATCCTCTCGGCTCCCATGGCTTTTTGGACTCCAACTGTCACCAGACAGATCACACTGCACTGTATCTCTTGGTTTTGTCACTACCACCAGACTAAGGGCCCCTAAAACCAGGGCCTCTGTCCAATTTGCCTGAGTCCCCGTGGCCTGGCTCTGAGCCTGGTGCTAGGAGGAACTTAAAAAATGCATATTGTCTGGATGAAGGAAACAAAATGGACACATGTCCACACACAGTACACTGGTTGCTGGGTCTGGGAAAGGCAGCAAACTTAACAACTGGGCCAGGGAATACAGGTCCATGACTGTTCTTATTGCAGGGCTTCAGGCCATGTCTGGATGAGGATGAAGGCATGGTAACAGGGGCAGGGAGACGATGGGATGGGCCTGCAGGAAGTAATTCCTGCTCATCCTGGGCCTATCCTTCTGACTGTTCCTCCCTCAGTCTGGCTTCAAGCTCTGGACAAAGTCCAGGAAGCTGAAGCAGAGGATATCCAAGTGACATCTGAACCTATCCTTTTGGTGGGCACAATGCCAATGTCCTATCTTGCTTCAGATGCCAGAACAGACCCAGCTGCCCCTTCTTCTCTGGTCATCTTAGAGGGCTCCATCTCTCCCCACTAGTCACGTTCCTCGAGGGCTCTGACTGGAGGCCCAAACCCTGCTTTGTATTATTCCTACCACTCGTCTCCCACCAAGGTGGGATGGGGACAGCATGACTACGCAAGAAGGACTTGGGGCAGGGGGCCTGGACAGCTATGGTGGACTGTCTTGCCCTTGACGACCCAGATTTTCCCTGCTGGGGTCTGTAGGCTCCCAGGAGGGATAGCAGCTCCTGGAAGGGCCAGAAGAGGACTGACTTGGGGGCAGAAGCATGGTTCTCACTACCCAGAGCATCTGGAGGGCTTTTAAAGAAGGGCTCAGGACTTGGCATGGTCCCACGGGCAGGACGTACGCAAGTGGCGTCCGGCGCCCGCTGTCCACCTGCCACCCGCCTGCCAGCCTGAGCCTGCACTCGCCTGGCCACAGGCTGAGGAAGCATAATCATGCTGGGCTATTTCAGACACATTATCTCAGCTCAGCTCCTGCTTCCTGAGCAGGCCCCGAATTAGCCTGGCGCTTTGTTCTCAAGTGCATTTGTCAGATCACTTGGCCTGTACCTCGAGAAAGAGGGAAAGGAGGGAGGGGAGGGCAGGGGCGGGGAGGGGGCGGAGAGAGAGCCAGAGGAGGAACTCGATGCTAATTAAGTCTCATTAAAAAAAAAGAAGACAACAATGAGGAATAAGGAGAAGAAGAAAGAGAAACGAAGTGGAGGGGGGAGGGAAAAGCTTGCTAAGGAAGAAGAACAGCCGCTGGGAGACACACACACAGAAACACACAGGCACACACACGCCCACAAAAAGACACACAAACACACACAGCTCTCCATCTTGGCAGCCTGTGCCCTTCTTCCCTACACCCAGCCTGACCCCAGCCCAGCCTGCACAGGTCAGACATAGGCACATAAACCAGAGCTTTCTTTCCAGTGCCCAGGGCTGCCAAGCTGAGGATGAAGCACAACCCAGCTTGCAATCCCAGCTGGGCAATTCAAGACCTCTGTGGCCTTGGGCTAATCCCCTCTCAGGACCTCAGTTTCCTTATTTGTTACATGAGGAGAATCCTCAGGCCCACTTCATAAAGCTGCTGGGAAAAAATCAGGGGCCCTCTGTTCAAACAGCCCACCACAGTGCCTGGGCAGAGAGAGGCTCCTCTGCTCAGGAGCATCGCCACCCACAATAGGCCTCTGCCTCTGGTCAGTACCCATCCCAGGTCAGACCTGGTTGAGCTCTTCTCAGAGCCAGGGGTAGCTCTACACAGAGACTGGAGGCCGCCTGGGATCCTTCCCCTTCTGCCCCCACACCAGCAGTGCAAGCTGCTTTAATGAAACATTGCTTGGGCAACAAAGCTTCCCAGGGCAGGGAGGCCTCTGCAGCTGCACAAAGGTCCCAAATATCCCTAATGAACTAACCCTAGCTCTCTCCCTCTCTCTCTCTCTCTCTCAGAATTCTTGGTTTCTTGGTAACTCACATCTCCCAAGGCAGGAGCCCAGCTCAGTGCCAAAGTTGCCTTCCACAGCACTTCAGCCCAGCCATGGATGGAGGAGAAGACCAAGATTTGGAATGTCTACTCCATCCCTCACTGGCTGACCTCAGCCTTCTTTGAGGTCCTGTGAGAAATTGCCTACGCTACCCACCCCCACCCCTGGCCCCACTAGGCAAAATAGTACTTCACTCCACCCAGAAAGAGAGGGCCTGCACTAGATCCCAAGAGGTCTTTGGAAGACTTAAGTTCACCCTGTTCTTTGGGGGCTGGCATTTACATCCCTGATTGGGTTCAGAGCATGGATAGATGATGCTTCGAAAGCTCTCTCAGCCCAAAGCATTCATAAAAACAGCATACTGGCAAGAACGTTCATCTGGGAGTCAGACAGTTCTGGATTCAGATCTCTGCTCTGCAAATCACTGGTGTTGACACCTTGAGCAAGTTGCCTCTCTTTTCTAAGCCATAGTCTCTTCCTCTAAAAATGAGGTTAATGACCACAGCTACCCCTTAGGGTGCCTACGCGGATGACATGAGGTCATGTGCACAAAGCGCTTAGCACTGCACCTGGCACATAATAGATGATCAATATGTTGGGCTACTATTTTTTTTAATTGATATATAATTGACATATAACATTGTATTAGTTTTACATGTACAATAATGATTTATATACAAATATATTGTGAAATGATTACCATAATAAGTATAGTTAATGTCCATCACCTCACATAGTTTTCTATTTTTTTCTTATGATGAGAACACATTGGGCTATTATTGTTACTCTTCCTGCCTCCATTTCCCCACATCTACCCCTCCCTATCTGGCCCAGCCCAAACCTAAATCCCCTCAGAACAGCCCAGGTGCTCCTGTGCCTGGCAGGGCAGAGGGTGTGGGGTAAGTCTCTGCTCAGAGGAAGTGAGGCCAGGACTTCAGGAATTCATGTCACCCCTGGGCTCCTCCCTATGCTTTCTGGCAGGCCTGGGGGTGCTGGATTCACAGGGGCCGTGGATGGCCTGGGAGCTGAGGCCATGGACTGGGACTTCAGCAGGGTGGAGTCAGCTGTAGGAGTGGGAAAGGCATGGCTGGGGTCCAGAGGCCTGGATACCAGTAACAGATTTGCCAGGGACTCTGTGTGCCCTTGGTTGAGTCTTTGTCCTTATATAGGTGTCAGCTGGCAGCCTCTCCCCCAACAGTGGAGCTGCAAGGGGTCCAGGCTACCAAAGTGAGGGTCACTGCTAAGACCCTGCCTGGCTAAGTGAGGTCAGCTGGCATGCCTCCTTCCTGCTGCTCTCCCCTGCACTTTTTCACTCCCCTCTCTGGCGGAGCTTTTTCTTGCAGCCTCTTCTGCAGTGCACCCTTTGAGCCTTTCCACCCCACATTCCTGTGCAAGCTTTCAAGCAGTCCCAGACTGAGCTGGGGCTCAGATGAGATGCACTGTGAGCTGAGTTCCCATTGTCCGCAAATCGGGACCAGCTGTGAGCAGCCTCAGAGCCCCGGGCTCGTGGCCACCCCCACTCCCGCTGCACTTACAGAAGAAGGGAGAAGGGTGAGCCCACTGCCTGCCTGCCTGGGGCTCCCCCCGCCCCAACACACACAGCATGATCAGCTCCCTAGCCAGGAACAATCAAGCATTATGAATAAAGATGTGCAGCTGGACAGAGAATTTCTCCACACCCACCTGGCCCACCCGGCAGCTCACAGTCTTCCTTCCCTGACCAGGCCCTCTCCACCTCAGGGGTACCCCACCCTGGCATACAGGCATGTAGAAGCCAGTTTCTAGGGGCACAGGACTGCCTTAGCCTGGAACTGCCCTCGAAAGAGCACCCTGGCCCTCTGGAAAGAGGTTGCTTGGCCTTGTCATGTCAGAACTAGGGTGGGCTTTTGTAAAAGGTATGCTGTGACCTCAGCCATCAGGATTGGTGAGGAAAAAGGAAGTCAGAGCCTGAAGAAGCTGAGGCCAAGAACCAATTCCAGAGCAGGAAGCTTGGTCCAATGGATTATGGCCCTGACCTTGGTCAGACTCACTGTTGGGGTACATCCAATGACAAGAGGCCAGAGGGTGGGTGACTATTTGTTGGTATCAGAGTGGTAGAATTCTAGATACTCTGCATTGACCAAAGCATTGTAGCCAGGACCTGAACGTCCAGGAAATAGCATCTAAGGCTATGGGTAAAGAGGAGGCTTTGGACAGAGCATCAACTCTGTGAGAAAGAAATATGCTTTTTGGTCACCAAGTCATACAGTTTAGACCCATGTATGGCTGTAGGTGGCAAGAAAGTCACAATGGACACAAATTTGGCCCAGGATTCTCTCCCAGCCCCAGGTTCTATAGCCTATATCATAAGAGAAATTCCAGACACCTTTCCCATTACACCACCCCTCCCCACCCCCACCCCCACCTCCTGCAAATCCCAAGGTCCACTCCCACCCCTGCTCCAAACACTTGGTGGAGCTGAGGTGGTCCAGGTCAGAATCAGCTTCAGGCCTCTAGTAGTCTCAATCCTAGCTGCACGATGGAATAACCTAGGGAGCTCTGAAATATCCCCATGAACCAGGCCATATCCCAGCCCAACTGAGTCGGGATGTCTGGGGATAGGATCCAGCCATCAATAATTTTTCAAAATTTTTTTGACATTTATTTATTTTTGAGGGAGAGAGAGAGAGAGAGAGAGAGAGCATGAGCAGAGGAAGGAGATAGAGAAAAGAGAGAGAGAGAGCAAGCTGTCAGCACAGAGCCTGATGTGGGGCTTGAACTCACAAACCGAGAGATCATGACCTGGTCCAAAGTTGGACACTCAACTGACTGAGCCACCTAGGTGCCCCGCCATCAATAATTTTTAAAGCCCCCCAAAATGAGTGGAATGTATAGCTAAAGTCAGGACCACTAGTAAAGGTAAGCATATAGCAGAGTGGTTAAGAACAGGGGCTCTGCAAGTAGACAGGCCTGATTTTGAATTTAAGCTCTACCACTGACTTGGCTGTGTCTCACTGGGCAGATTACCTAGTCTTGTCAAAACTCAGTTCCTTATCTGTAAAATATGGCCTTCACAGTTGTTGTGAGGATGAAATGAAAAAACACATGCCAAGATTTTGGCATAGTACACACAGTAAGTGCTCAACAAAGGATGGCTATTATCGCTGTTAGCTAGAAAGGCTGATTCAAGCAGAGGCTGGCACATAGGTCAACAGCCATCCCTCTCTATCCAAAGGCTTGTAAACTTAGGTTACAGGTTGGCAATGGCACTGGCTTCCCAGAAGAGTTAGGTAAATTCACCAATGATGGAGGTATAAAGTATCAGCACTGAGGCATTAGAAACCATCAGATATCATCCCCTCATGTTACAAAAATGGAAACTAAGTTGCAGGAGGGAAGACTAGAAACTTGCCCTTTTGACTTTCTGACCCATGCATGTGTCCAGGTTAATATGCGTCTATCTCCTAATATAGATAAACACACAGTAGGGCACCTACTGTGTGCCAGGTGCTGTGTTGGCACGGAAAGGGCACAGAGGTGAATATGGCAGAAACCCTGCTCTCAGAGGGCTCAGAGCCAGGCATATTGATCTGTTATTCACAAAGGGTGGGGAGTGCTCAGTTCCATCTGGACAGAAAAGTTATACCACTTCAAAAGCTCCAGAGAAGGCTTTGACAGGCAGAGGTGGGCAATGGAGAAGGCATACCAGGTAAAGGAGAAGACATGGGTAAAGACACTGAAGGTTTTTGAGCAGAGGTTAACCTTTCTAATCTTTAGAAAGAATAATCTAGCTTCTCATGGAGGAAGGAGAAAAGGTAAAAGCAGAGAGGCCTGTTGAGGATTGTTGCAGTGGCTCAGGGGGCAATTGATGGGGTTATGATTCCATTCTTCTGTTTCTTCCCCAATCCCCACCCCTCTCCACTGATAACCTCACCTCATTATTCACTGAGGAAATTGCCATGAGGCAGAAACTTCATCCCCACAAATTCCACAGCCACATTGTTCCTTCTCCTCCTGCCCCCCATCCCTCCCACCCCATCACAATGGAGGATGAGGACTTTCTCCTATCTCAGACCAGCCCTCCAAACTGTTCTCCAGAGACCACCATTCTCACCTTCCCAAGGCTTTTTTGGGTAGTTCCTACTCTCTGACTCACTCCCTTTAACAAAGACACAAGTTCAGTGTCTTCTTAACAAAAATAAAAAGGGAGAAGAGAGGAGAACAGGAGAGGGAAGGATAGGGAAAAAGGAAAAAAATGTTTAAAGACAAGTCTTTCCTTTGATCCACAACTCCCTCCAGCTATGACACCATTTCTATGCTTTCTTTCACAGGGAAATTTCTGGAAAGAGTCATCTATATATACTAAGTCTCTGCTTCCTCACCTTCCATTAGTCTGTCAACCCCTACATTCTAATTTCTACCCTTACCCCTCCACTAAAATCACCCTTGTCAAGATCACCAACAACTGACAGATTGCCAAATTCATCAGATGCTTCTAGGAGCTGATACTATGAGAAGCCAGTGTAGTGGTTAAGACAGGTTTTCTAGAGCCAGCCTGCCAAAGTTTGAACCTCAGATCTACCATTAACCAACTGTGTGACTGTGACCTTGAGAAAGATACTTAACCTTTCTGGGACTCAATTTCCTTATCTGTAAGGTGGAGGTAATACATGTGAAGTACACAGTGCTTGACACACAGCAGATGCTCCATACCAGTGGCTTCTATCTGACTTGACTTCCCAGCAAACTTCACTAGTGTCAGCCAACTTCCTCCTGTACAATGTACCTTCTCTCAACCCTGTGACCACACATTCTCCTGGTTTTTTCTACTACCTCACTGCTCCCTCTGTTCACTCCCACCCTATCTGTGCTGTAAGTACTGAAATTCCTGAGATGCATTCTGGGATCTCTCCTCTCCTCTCTTCACTCTTTCCCTAGGTGACCGCATCCATTCCCATGACTTTAAGTACCATTTATATGCTTGGGATTCCCAAATGTGCACGTCCTTCCCAAACCTCTTTGATCTCCAGCCTCATTTAACCAACTACCTACTCGGTATCTTCACCTGAATGCTTAAAGAAAAATCCAAATTCAACATCCAAAGGAAAAATCCAAATTCAACATCTGAAGGAAAAGTCTGAATTCACCATGCAACCTATTCCTCCCCCAGTCTTTCCATCTCAGTAAGTGGCACCATTTACTAGTTGCTCAGACCCAAAACACAGGAGTTAGCCTTGAGTCTTTCCTTTCCCTCACACTCCCTATCCAATCTATTAATAGGTTCTGTTCTACCTCAAGCATATCTTGTCCATTCATGTCTCTGCACCTGCCCCACCATTACCATCACCATCCTCTCTCTCATGGACCACAGCACAGACCTCTTCTCCACCATCCTGCTTCTTCTCTCATCCTTCTGCAATCTGGTATGCTTACAATGGCCAGAGTAATTGTTTTACGAAATGTATATCAGACTATGTCTCTCCCTAAATGAAAACCTTCCAGTGGTTGTGCTTTGTGCTTAGACTAAAATGCAATCTTCTTACTTTGGCTTTCAATGCCCATGAAGATGTAACCCCTACCTCCCTCTCTGACCACATCTTGTCCCACTGGCCTCCTTGTTCTCCCCAATTCACAAGCATATAAATGGCACTGGCATCCTTTCTGCTTCTTAGCACACTTGAGTTCTTTCTGGCCTCAGGATCTTTGCAGTTGTTGTTCATTCTGCTTGTAAACTTTACTCAGTGGCTCCTCACACTGCTGACTCTTTATCAGCCTTCAGGTCTTAGCTTAAATAGTGCCTCTTAAAAGTCCTTCCTTGAACACTATATATAAAATAGGTCTCCCCTACCACATTGTTTTATATCACGGCCATGTAAATACTCCCTTCATTTCTCTTTATGTATTTCTTTGTTTCTTCACTGTTTCCCTCACTAGAATATAAGTGTCATGAGGATAGACACCTAGACTGTCTTGTTAAACAGGTGTCCCCCAGAGTCTGACATAGTGACTGTCACAAAGAAGTCAACAATTTCTGAATGAATGGATAAATTAAGCAAAACAGAAAGTGGGGCTGGAAAGAAGGGGACAAACTGGAGACATATTGAGGAACTAGACATGATAAGACTTGGTGATGTGGGGGGAAGAAGAAATAAGGCAGTGATGACTCCCAGGTTTCTGGCTTTATTGACTGAGTGGATAGTTGTACCATTTATGAAGCTGAACAATATGGGAAGGGGCCAGCTGGGGGGGAAAATGATGACTTCAGTTTGATGCATTGAGTTTAAGGTCCCTATCTGGCCTAAAATGAACATACCCAGTAAATACACTGGGACCTGATTTTGGAACTGAGTAAATGATCAGGGCTAGAGATAAGTAAGGGACCATGATCAGAATGGTTGAAAGAAGGAGAGTAGACTTTACTGCTCTGGAGAGAGCACAGAGAGAGAAGACCAAAGACAAAAGCTAGACCAAAACTGACCCATGCATGGCACGAGAGGAGGGTAAAGGAACTGTGATATGCAAGATACCTGGAGCCATTCAGTGTCTCCAAAGCCAAGGGAAGAGAGAATGCTGAGCAGGAAGGGACATGTGGCAGGGTCAGATGTGAGGGTGGAAAAAAGCCACTCAATTTGGTGATAAACAAGTCATTGACCTTTAAAAGAGCAATTTCAGGCAGAGGGAGATAGTACATGAAGGAGTAGGTAGATTAAGGAGAGAGTGGGAGGTGAGGAAGCAGAGACAGCGAGAGTAGACAATGCTTCCAAGAAGTTTGGCTGAGAAACGAAGGTAAGAAAGAAGATGATAGCTTAAGAGGGAGGAAGGGTCAAGGCAGGGTTTCTTTGAAAGATTGGGGGAGAACTGAAAATCCTTGAAGGCTGAGGAGGAAACAGCACTCAAAAGAGGGGGAGAGATGGAGATACAAGAGAAAGGGAATAATTGATGGAGTTAGAGGTTAGGTATGGAGAGGAGGATAGACATGTCTTCCTAGGAGACAAAAGGGAGAGGGAGGAAGAGAGGGAGGGAGGGAAGGACGGAGGTTAAGGAAAAAGAGACGGGGAGGGGGAGAGGGGATACAGAGAAATTCTGAGATGGACAGCCTTTATCTTAGCAAAATTGGAAGCCAAGTATTAGGAATGGTGTAGTTGTGAGGTTGGAATGTAGGAAAAGTGGAAGATGGGAATGGCAGTTCCCATGGGATGAGTCAAAGGATTGTGGAGCAGCAGGAGCAGCAAGGGCCTCCTGTTGAGGCTGGCAAACTTATAAACTGGCCAGAGCTAGGGGCAGCATAAGGCAAAAATAGCAAAGCTTGAATGGCTTCAACTCATGAAGGTCATGGCTGGCACCAGGGTCTATAGTAGACAAATCAGGGAGGTGAGGGGGGCTTGAAGAGGACTGAGGGCTAGGAGAATGAATAGGGGATGAGGATAAGGGACTAAAGTGCTGAGGAGTGGAGGGACCAGTTCATTTTTCTCATTTATCCAACAAATGGTTACTTAGCTCAGTACCAAGTGCTAGAATCAAGACAAGGTTCAGGAGGAATAAAGTAGCCAGTCATCTGAGGGATGGGATAGAAGAGATGAAGACTGGAAATTTTAGAGCTAGAGCCCAACCCAAGTAATAGCAATGCTCCAGATGTGGCCAAGCCACATATTCAATAGAGAGGATATGTAGATGATGTCATGGAGGTAGGATGGCTGGGGGTCAGGCTGAGGAGAAGTCCATGAGGATGCTAAAGTCAGTAGAGAAGGTAGCAGGGGCTAAGCTAGAGAGACAGGCCTGGTGCTGTGGGAACTGAAGACCAGCCAATATTCTGATGGGTAGTGGGGCTGACAAAGGGGAGAGGGGCTTCTAGTCAATAGCATGGGTTTCTATGGAAGAAAGGGAATTGGAATTAGGCACAGGAGCCTTGGGCCATAAACAGCAATTGCACAGCAAACTTGGGCTATACCAGTCTTCCTACTGCTCCTAGAAGCCAATCTGGGCAAAGAAAAAGCAGGGCATTCATTGGAGAGAGTTGCTAAAGGCAGATACTATGTTTCACTCCTGATCTGAGGGTAAAGGGAAAATGTTTTTGGACAAAATCTGGATGCTGGTGGCCTTGTTTCCAATACAACAGGCTTTCTTGGAGAACACTCAGGGAGGTGAAAATGTGAGGTCAGACTTGGGAGAGAAGGATGAAGGACTGGGGTGGCACCTATGAGAGCCATTTGTCCTTGGAGCAGTTCTATGGGAGTACGACAACAGAAGCTTGTCTAACCTCTTCCCAACAAAGCCAGATGCAAGAGACAACAGACAGCAAAGCTGCCTGGGTCCCTGGGGCTGACCGGCACAAAGCATGTCAAGCCTCCCAACTTTTCGTGGAGTTTTCTCAGCTGGTCCAGTCACTCCGTTTCCTTTGTCAAGAAGTTGGCTCTAATATCTCCCAAACAGAATTAAAGTCAGGTCTTTGGTGGAATCCAAAGACAGGGACAGGACACTATAAGTAGGCCTGTGTGAGTTCTGTCTTTGCTTTGTTCTCTGAATCTCTTCAGTTTCTGCACCTGAAAAATCAGTGTAAGAAGGCTTTCCTCACAAGATGGTTGTGATGATTAACTGAGAATGCTCGAGAAGTCTTTGTAAGTCATTAGTCACTACAGACATGTCAGATAAGAGAATCTCATTACCCCTGGGAGGAGGGCTGTGGCCTCAGGACACTCTGATGAAGGCCAGAAGACCCATCACCTTGTCTGCTTGTCCAGTGGCCCACCTCCCCATTTGTCAGTACAAGAAGCTAGCCATCCAAGCACCTGTGCCAAGCTGGGAATCTGCTGCTCCTGGCAGGTAATAGTCCAATGGAGAAAAGGGCAGGAAGCCAGAATGCTGAGGAGAGGGAAGCATGGAGAGGATCCATGAGGACATATTCATCCGGCTGTCATCTAACCCTGCCCCCTGGGGACTCCAGGACCTGTATGATTCTTATTTCTTGCCGTTTGGGTGGTTGGGTTCTTGGCCTCAAGTTGGCCAAGTGGATGCTGAGCAGGAATCCCAAAAACACAGCCTCAGCTGAGGATGATTGCTACAGGGGACCCTATGGGACCTAGAGAATGAGGTGGGAGAAGCACTAGACAGAGTAGGGGAGTGGCCTGCAGCCCCAGGCTGATTCTGCCCGGGAGGGAGAGGATGTGAGTGAAACAGCTGAGCTGGAAATTGGGGAAATCAAACATAAACCATCTCAATAAACCTGTCAAGGCCAACAAACTCCCTCCTTTGTTTCCATTGCCTGACCTGTACTTGGCTTCTAAAGGGACAGCAAATTAACTCTGGTGTTTAGGTGAGGCCTCTGGCGCCACTCTGCCTGGGTTGGAATTTCAGCTTTGCCGCTTATTAGCTGTGAGACCTTGGACAGGTAAGTTAATCTCTCCATGCCTCAATTTCCTCATCTTTAAAATGGGGTGTTGTGGGATTAAATGACTTAATATTGGTAAAACAGAATGGTGTCTGGCATACAGTCAGCACTCAGTGTTTCTAGAGCACTAAAGTCTGGGCAGCAGAGGTTCTATGGAAAAGGCAATAAACTTGGGTTCTGACAGAACTGGGCATAAATCCTTCATTTCTGGTTTGACTTCTCTAAGTCTCAGATTCCTCATCTTTTTTTATTTTTTAAACTTTTTAAAAGTTTATTTATTTATTTAGAGGGGGGAAAGGCAGAGAGAGGGAGAGAGAGAATCCCAAGTAGGCTCCTTGCTGTCCGTCCAGAAGCTGATGCAGGGCTAGATCCCATGAACTGTGAGATCATGACCTGAGCTGAAACCAAGAGTCAGATGCTCAACCGACTGAGCCACCCTGGCACCCAAGATTCCTTTTATTTATTTATTTATTTATTTATATATAATGTTTATTTATTTTGGGGAGAGAGGTGGGGAGGGCAGAGAGAGAGGGAGACACAGAATCAGAAGCAGTCTCCAGGCTCTGAGATGTCAGCCCAGAGCCCAATGCAGGGCCTGAACCCATGAACCAGGAGATCATGACCTGAGTTGAAGTTGGATGCTCAACCGACTGAGCCACCCTGGCACCCCAAATTCCTCCTCTTTAAAGGGAGTGGTGGACTAACTCTTAGCCCAACGGATGGTCTATAGATTAGATGAAAAAATGTCTGTGATTGTGTCTGGCTATCCATAGCACATAGTGCTCAATAAATGACAGCCTTCTGAAATCTCCCAAATACCTAGCATCATTTCTCAGAGACTACCCTTAGATGACTGAATAGTAATCAGGACATTGCATGATCCCCTTCAGATGCTGAAGCTTGCCTGGTACTCATCTTTGTTGGGGTTAGGGCAATCCAAGGGCCTGACACTTACCTGTGAGAGCTTCTTACTTTATGTATCTTAGAGAAACAGTGCTTCTTACACTGTAAGGTCTATTAGAATCACCTGGAGACCTTGTTAAAACAAAGATTGCTAGGCCCCACCTCTAGAGTTTCTGACTCAGTAGAACTGGCATGGGGCCTGAGAATTTGGATTTCTAACAAGTACCAGGGGTGCTGATGCCAGTGGTCTGGGGAGCACACTTTGACAACCACTGCCTTAGAGTAGCAACTACAATGTGTTTGTGGAATTCCTGGGGAGGATGCATGACTGTGGATTCTGATTGAGTAGGTCTGGGGTGGGGCCTGGGATTCTGGACTTCCAAGAAGCTCCAGATGCTGCTGTTGCTGCTCTACCCACCACACTTTGCATAGCAAGGCTTAGAGGAGTGGTTGATGGTTAATTACCCAGCTCTTCCCAATCAACAGGTTGGAAGTTTAGCAGAGGTAAGTGGACCAGAGAAGGGGAGTGCAGGTCTCAGGAACCAAAAGTTTAGCAAAAAGGCAGCATTGGAGAGAGGTGAGAATGTAATACTTTGCTGGTAAGGTGAAGATAACAGCGAGGGCAAGAGGACTGGATTCCAAGAATGGCAGGCAGCTTGTGTGCATTTAAGTCACTAACAGCAGTGTGCACGTGTCCATGCATGCATATGAAACGGAAAGCAAAAAATTTTGAAAGAATTTGATGTATTTTTTCAAGCATCAAAGTAGTATCTTGGGAAAAATCGAAACTTTGTTGGACTTCCTTACATGTATTTTATGGGTTAGTATTGTTTTTAATTTTAATTATATATGGCCAACAGGGGGCAGGGGCTGTGCAGTCTGTTTAGAACTCAAGGCCTCTAAAGGTCTTAAAACCCAACCCTGGTGGCCATTGAAGTCTTTGTCCTGAGCTTTGGGGCCTGAGGTTGTGGCTCTGCTGGCTCTCCTCCTTTTCCCCCAGGATCTGCAGAGGAGATTCAATTTTCTAGATGGGATATAAGATGTCATACAAAAATAAAGAGGGTCTGAGGGCCTGGAGGGGCATCAGTGTCACGGGATCGAGGAACAAAGGAAGGGCACATGTCTTCCGTGTGCTGCCATCAGCACACATACACACCAGCAGCACTTGCTCATCTGCACTGTGAGGAGTACCCTGGGCCCTCCCAAAGACAAAGGGGCCCAGGATACAAAGTTACACAGATCTGCATGTGAAGCCCAGCTCTATCTCTTCTTACCTATGTGACCTAGGAAAAATTACTTTTCCCTTTGTTTCTTTGCCTACAAAATGGGAATAATAATTAAATGAGTTACTATAAATGAAGTGCTTAGAATAATGCCTGGACATAGTACACTCTCAAAAACAGTGGTTACTATAATGATCGAGTAGTTGTCAGTAGAAACAGAGATGAGTTTGGGCAACGGGAAACATCTGTCCAAAGAGACAAAGGGGCACATGTGAGAGGTGGGTTGGATTCAACATGTGTCTGAAGGAGCCCACCAAGATTCCTCAGGGCCACCTCCCACCGCACAGTCCTGACAAGTCATGCAGAGGCCAATGAGGACTATCAGACAAAACCCAGAATGAGTCCTAAGTGGCCTGGAAACCCTGATTATGGAACTGAAAACCTTGGGAATGTGGGGTCTATTTTTACCTCTTTTTTAAAGTTGGAAGTCATCCCTTGTTAAAACAGAACAGCAATGGGGGTTTTCATGTTGGCATTCCCTCTCCTGACTGTTGCCAGCGTCAGGCCCCCTTGATGACCATGAGCCTCTGAGCTGGCAGAGGGGAAGTTGATGCCAGTGGCTTCTCTGAACCTCTTTGTGGCCCACAAGAAGGATCTGATTGGGGAGGAGGAGGTGTTGGGTCCTGTAGGAGGAAGTGAGCACGTAACACATAACTGGATCCCACTGCGACAGAGGGCTGGGCACGGGCATGGACCCAGGGCACTGCAAACACAGAGCTCAGAGAAGGCAGAGAAAAGATTGAGGGACAGTGCCACAGGGAGGAAAGAGGTGATTCCAAGATTCTATGAAGAATGAGAGGTTTGTGTGTGGCCTGAAACAGAGGGAAAACCAAAATGGAAGCAGGCATTTCTTTTTAAAGAATAAGGAAGAAGAGGCTCATAAACCAATGTGAAAGCAGTGAATAACAGGAGCCTGTAAGAATAGTGTCTGATGCACTAGTCAACACCAAAATGCTACCATAGATCCAAAATGCCAAGGCCTTACTTTTCCAAAAGAGCACATGTGTATTTAGATGTCCTTGGGAGCCCTGAATCAGCTGAACCTTTCCTATTGCCCACAAGGGCAAGAATGTTGGTTGCGAGGATGGTTTTAGAGTGTGATAACAGGTGGCTCCCAGTCTCTGCCTCCTCTCTACCTATGCCAACCTACCTAGGCAAGTGGGTCTGCCTTAACATCACTAGGAATTTCTTCTGTCACCTTCTTCAAGCTTTGAAAGATCTATTCTCCCAAGCACAGAATTTGTGGAGTGACAATTCATTTGTCTTCCTAGTTTTATTGTATAGACATCCTGGGCTGCCAATGGAAGCTTCTGGCCAGCATGAAATTGGCTAAGACTAATCAGTCATTGGCATGACAGCCCAAACCCAGGACAGGCTTTCTGAAGCAATATTGCTGACTTTCAGATGGCTCCCCAGTTATTCTCTTCATGGACACTGGCTTGGGATGGGGAACCACGGACCTTGCCCCAAACCTTCATGTCTTGGAAAAAGCCAGTGATGCAAGGGCACACCAGATTACAGGGAAGAAAACCCCGATCTTGGGCCTTCTGGCTCTGTCCCCTAGCCATGTTACTGGATTGCCTCAAAGTTTCTCAATGCTTCCTTCAAGTGTGCATGCAGTGCCTATTAAATCAGCCTTCTTGGCCTGGCCAAAGCCCTTCCCCCAAGCCCTACATCCTGCACCATAGACCCCCTCCCCTCCAGCTTCAGGGCCTAATCCCAAGTGTCCTTTTCACATCCACACCCCGTCTCCCTCCCCTAGCCTGTTCTCCAAAGGAATGGGCCTCCCCCTGCCTTCCCATCTCCTGCTTCCCACCCTGCTCACCCCCAGCCCTATAGAGTGTCATAAATTCTAACGAAACCCCATCAGGGGAAGAAAAGAAGCAAAAAGTGCCTAATTGGCAGGGGCCTCGAAGCTCTTGGTCCCTGTGGTGGGATTGATAAGGTTCCTGGGAAGCAGTAGGGGTTTGGAGAGCAAAGGGGAGGCTGGGGGCCTGCCTGCCAAATGTAGCCAATTAATGTCAGTGCTGCCTTTCATGCCAGCCAATTAAGTCTCACATACTTGTCACCAGCCCTGGGAAGGGGGGCAGGGAGGGCGGGGCAGGGGGTTTCAAGGGATCAACTAATTTCCCTGCAGCCAGGATAATGCAGCCTTCAAAATGGGGAGAGGTTTCAGGGGGAGCTAGAAGGTGGCTGGAGGTCGCCAGGGGCAGGCAGCAGGGGAGGGGACAAAGTGGAGAACACTGGGGCTCTGTGGGGACTTTGTTCAGAGCCCTGGGAGAAATGGAAGATGGGATTGGCTTCAGAGGGCAATAGCTGCTGAGAACTGGGAAGAGAACTCACTTTCCCACTTTGTGCTCTGCACTAGCAGAGCCAGGCACTTGCCAAAGTTATGTCATTTGGTCTTCACAATAACTCCTAGGCAGATCAGAGAGGTTAGGGAACCTGCTCAAGATCACACAGCTCTAAATGGCCAGAGTGAGGAGCTATAAACCAGTGAAGGTCCCATGGTGAATGTACCTTAAGACCTTTGCAAAGCAGGGTTGGTGGCTTAAGCATCCAGGAGCCCTTGCCACATCCCTCCCTACCTTTGTCAACCATGCAGAGCCTCCAAATGGAGGACAGCACAGCCCAGGCTTTCAGATAGCAGGTTAGGGTGGGAGATGGTGAAAGACATTTCAAGGCCTGGAGAAGTAGATTAAGAGGGGGACAGGGGACAGTGTCTCAGGGAAGGAATATTATGGCGAAGCCAGGGGTGCCCACTATTAGCCTCCAAGGATGCAACGGGCTACAGATAGAAGAGACATTTCAAAACAGTCAGGAGTACCAAGGGGGTCTTGGCAGCTCTGCCCTTGGAAGTCAGAATGCTTATAGAAGTCGCCTTGTCATGCTGGCTTGGGGGAGAATACCAAGAACCCCCAAAGGAGGATCCTGGAAGAGGCTAGGGTGGCCAAGGAGCTGGCAGAGGGTTGCCTGGCCCAGAAAAGAGGTCCCCCAGAGGCCCCTGGGAGCAAACAATGCTGCTCAGGTAGTCTCTGGCTCAACATCAAGCACTCACCCTCAGGAGCCAGTCTGTTCCCAGGCTTACCATGAGGATAAAGTGAATGAGTGACACAGATCTGAGTATCAAACCTGTCTCCACCACCTGTGAGCTAAAAGTGATCTTAGTGAAATCTGGGCTCCTCTCTAACCCTCGGTTGCCTTATCAGTGAAATGGGGATAAGCAGAGTACCTACCTCCAAGGTTGTGGTAACGCTCACAGATGAGACAGGATGGGAAAGGGTTTGTTGGAAGTGCTTCTGATCAGGCAGTTAGGGTAGGGGCAGATGTGCCCAGGAGCCTGGCCACACAGTGGCACCAGCTGCCCCTCTGCCCTAGGTGCAGGCAGAGGAGCCACAATATGTGCATTGTCATGCAGATGTTTTGCCCACCCACCCGCCCCCAGTGAACCCACTAATGACCCTGAGAGCTGGTTGGAGGCTGGGGCAGGCTAATTACATGGCTCCAAGCCCGCCAAGACCCAATAATTACACAGCAAGTTGTACAGAGAGGGTGGCTAATTGTGTGACAAGCTGTGAGGGGAGGGCCAGGGCACCCCCCAAGCTAATGAGCTTCCCTCAGAGTCCATGGAGCAGGGGCAGGGCAGGGGATGTGGCAGGCAGGCTCTTCCCATTCCCAGCCCCCCATGGTGCCCAGCTCCTGGGAGGGTGGCAGGGTGTGCAGGAGGGAGGGAAGCAGTCATTTAGAGCCAAGACTTGCATCAGACCTGTCTCCTCTTGCCAAGTCTTGCTCAAAGCTGCACCTGGTTGGGTACTATGAGCCTGGCTGTCTCATGAAAACTACCCCCCACACCTCCCTCATCCCACGGTGGCTCAAGCTCTTCTACGTTTGCCTTCCTATCCCCAACCCAGACTGGCTAGCAGACTGGCCATCACAAGGAGTAAAAGACAGATATGGGGAATCATTGACCATCGGAGCTCGCAGACTTTTCCAGGATACTCCATTCTAGCTCTCGGTTTTCATAGGGGCAGGAAACCAGGTCAGGGCCAAAGTCCTAGAAAACTGGTGAGCTACTCTCTCACCTGCCTGACTGAGCCTTTTTGTTTCTTTGTAATCCAAAGCAGTCCTAAATACTCTGAAGGCCTTGGAGCTGGCCAGATCTATGTTCAGATTCAGTCCTACCAGTCTCAAACTGTGTGACTTTGAGCAAGTCGCTTTACTGTTCTGAGCCTCGTTTCTCCACCTGCAAAAGGACAAGGTTGTGAAGAGAAAATGAGTTAATTCCATTGAAACCTGAACTCAGTGCCTTATGCAATGTGATCCTATCTAGTTTTCTATTCATGCAAGTTCTTAAGATCTCATCTGAGGCCAAGCACCACAGAACAGCATGAGACCCCCTAGCCATCTCCAATCTCCTTTCCAGGCCCAGTCTCCACCCCTATCCACCAGAAGGCACCCTGACTGGCTGCCCCCACCTCAGCCACCAATTCCTCTCTGGATACCTCTCTTTCTCTGAGACTAGAGCAAAACTGGAGGGGGCAGGGGTGTGAGAGCAATAGATTAATTATCCCATCTCTCTTCCCTTCAGACATGGCATCTTATGGAGGTAAGGCCCCAAGGTGGAGAGAGGCTGGGCACCCTCTTCCTCAAAAGGTCTGTTTCGCAAATGACCTCCTCCTTTCTAGGCTGCCCCTCAGCTCTTGACATTTTTGGACCCCCACCCCAAAATAAGCAAGCAGGAGGCAGAGGCATTGAAGTGGCTGCTGACAAGTTGGAATAGTTTAACAAATTACTCCTAATAAACTACTGGGGACTGGAGGAAGGGAGGCCAGAAGCTAGCCTGTTCCCAGAGTAGTACCTCCTTCTGTGCCCTGGTAGGCCTGGCCAATCCCAGGACAGCCATAGGTCTTCTAGGCCTACACAGAGTACATCTCTAGCCACACACCCCCCCCCCCACCAGTCCTAGCCCTGGGATCTGAGATTCCCCGGGTTTCAGAACTATGGGGGCTCCCCAGGGCCAGAGGCTCTCATCTTCACTGTACCACAGGGGCTCAGCCCAGCTCTGCCTGGCATGGAAGGAGACATGGCAAGGCCAAGCACTCCCACCTGCAGCCTATTTGGTTCAAGAGCTTGGGCTGGAGGCCCCCAACGTACTTGGTACCTGGCCATCCATCCTTTCAGCATCTGTGTGGATAGGATTTTCTCTGTGGGCACAGCTCTGGCCATTGACTGAGACAAATCATCTCTGCTCTTGGCCTTGCTTGCTTTCTTGTATTTACATGGAGGCTCTCGATCTCCCATCACCTGCCTCCTAGGGCTATCCTAGGTATTAAATAAGGTTGTGGACAGGAAAATGCTTCCTCAACTTTGAAGTGCCAGACACATGTTGGTTTGAGGGATGGCTGATGATTATTGTTAGGTGTTTTTCATGTTTATCTATTTATTTTGAGAGAGAAAGAGCAAGAGTACATGTGCATGCAAGTAGGGGAGGGGCAGAGAGAGAGGGGGTGAGAGAATCCCAAGCAGGCTCTGCACTCTCAGCGCAGAGAAGAACACAGGGCTCAATCTCACAAACCGTGAGATTATGTCCTGACATGATATCAAGAGTCAGACGCTCAACCTACTGAGCCACCCAGACACCCAGATTCTTGTTTTTCTTGTTATTAATTCTTGCCCCTTCTGTATTCTTCACCTCTGGCCTCAGCTAGACTGAACCAGTGGGAGGATAGGGTTGACCAACTCCACCAGCAGTAAGGAACTCAAAGTGCTTTCACTTACATCTTGTTTAATTCTCACATCAGTGCTTCAAGGGAGATGTTACTATCCCCTTTTACAAAACAAAACAAAACAAAACAAAACAAACTGAGGTTCAAAGAGGTTGTATAACTTACTCAAGATCACACAGCTAAGCAGTGGTGGAGCTTAGCTTTGAACCCATTTTTGTCTCAACTGCAAACACACACCCTTTGAATCAGCTCATTTAGTGGTCCTGGACCTGGCTAAACTGGATAGATAGGAGGTCTCCATAGTGGATACTCAAGATGCCAAGCTTCAGAGTGAGTTCTGACCACAGGGTGTGGGTTCCATCCTGGAGAGCCTTGGAATGTGGATGCTTTTGAGGGTGAGCTGGGTACTGCTGGGACAGACCAAGTGCCGAGGCCTATAATCTAATTAAGCCATTAGAGCCGCTACCCCAAGCATGCTCTGCCAGGCCGACAAGCCCTTCAATTAATCCCCAGATTAATCCATTCCTCCTCCATGTCCCCTCCCCTGCACCTCTACCTCCCCAGCCCCAAGAAGCTCCTTCAAGGCCTATAGATGGAGGGAGACCAGGCCCTGAGGCTTGTGGAGCTGCAGCAGGGGCAGCAGACAGCCTCCCTGGTTGCCATTACTGCTCCTTCTCAGAGAAATGTGTACAGTCTTCTCTGGCCACCTTACCTTGGGTCTGTCTTGCCCTTTAACCCACCACAGACCATCTACTCTGCAAAGATCTGCATTCATTCAACAAGTGATTGAGCACTTGGTGTGTGGCATGTACTGATCTTGGGGTCTAGTGGTGAAGACAGACAAGGCCCCGGGGGGGTTCCCAGTACAGGGTAGAAGAGAAATAAATGCACAGTTACTGACAGTTCTGTGTTTTCCGTGCTGCAGCAGGGGACCTGCCAATTGTTGAAGGAGGTCAGAGAAAAAGAAGATGATCACCCCAGGCAGAGGAAATGTGCAAAAGCACAACGATGCAGTGTGAAAACACACAGCCTGTTTGAGGAAGGTGGCTTGGTTGGAGTGGGAATGGAGAGAGGCAGAGGCTGGTGGAGGACGCAGCTGGGAATGGGTTGTAGCCCATGCTGAAGATTTTGTATGTGTATATGAAAGCGTGAGCCATGCATGCATTAGTGTCTGTGTGTGCACATCTCTAGGCATGAGTTATATATCTCAGCTTGTGTGCATATGCAGTAATGGCCACTTTTGTGATGGGCATTTGTATATGAATGTGTGCTTCTATGTGTGCGTATTTGTCAGTAGGAGGGCCCAAAGCCACCTCCTCCAGAAAGTCTCCTTATATTCTCCTGAGCCATCTCCAAAAGCCTTTTTTTCTCCCTGCCGTTTCTGCTGCGAGCAGACATTAGGGCTGGGGACAGGCTCTTCCTTAGCTGGCGTGTCCATGTATATGTTCGGTGTCCTCAACCACACTGCCAGCACCCAAGGGGCAGGGACTGTGAATGCCATTTATCCTGTAAATTACTCACCCACCAAGTGCCAAGGACCAAGCCCTGTACACCAACAGATTCCAACAACAGCATCCCCAGACATATTTCTCCATCAAACATGCCCAATTCCTGATGAATTGGGACTGGAACTGATGAAATGAGGACTGGGACTCCTAGACCTAGATTCATATTCTCTTCTTAGTCAGGGCTCTTCACTCTGCCCTGACTAACCCCAGCCAGGGCTAGGCAAGCACAGGAGGCTGGCAATGATGAGGTCTTCTACCCACCTGTTTATTGCCATCCTGGCTGAGCCTCCTTTCTGTCTCACCAAGATTACTTCAGAAGCTCCTCACTGCTCTCTGCCTTCTCCCTTGACCCTGCCAAAGAATAGTCTCTACAAATGAGTCAGAGGGGTCTGTTAAAACTAAGTCAGGTCCAGCCACTCCTCTGGTGCCAACCCTACAGTAGCTCCCATCTCAGAGTAAAAGCCACTGTCCTTTCCATGGTCCTTACCATGCCACTACAAGATATGCCCTCCCCTGCCCACCATTACTTCTCTGACCTCCTCTTCTAACTTTCCCCATTACTCACTGCCCTCAGTCTCACAGGCTTTTTTACTCTTTCTCCAGCAACCAGACACTCTCCTGCCTCAGGGCCTTTGTACCTGCTACTCTTTCTGCCTGGAGGGCTCTTCTCCCAGATATACACAAGAATCACTCCCTCCCCTTCATTATTTACTCGCATGCCTTCTGTCACCCTCTCAATGGGGCCAACCAGAACCACTCTATTCAAAATTGCAGATCACTGCCCACCCCACCCTGGAACTCCGTATTTTCCATAATCTAGTCCTTTTTCTCTCCATACTACTTAATCATGTTCTAGCACAGTGTATGATTTTCTCATTTATTATGTTTGTTATTTGTCTCCCTTCAGTAGAGAGTAAGCTCAATAAGATCTTTGTCAGATCTAATCACTGATGTATCTATCCCAGCTCCTAAAACATTTTCTGGCATCTAGTAGGCACACAATGAATATGTATCCTGGAAAGGAAACCCCAAAGGCCAAGTTCTTCCTAAAGCTTGTTTTGGGATCTAGGAGTTCTAGTCCTCATTTCCAATGCTACCCAACCACCTCTCCTCCTACCAAGATGCCATTAAGTTCCTCACAGCCCCAAATAGGATTAGATCGACCATGCACACGTGTGCACACACACACACACACACACACACACACTACCCAAATGTGGGCACTGGGGTCAGGTTCTTTGGTTCCACCTATGGCTCACCACACTCCAGAGAGCCCCCAGGCCCTGCCCTTTCCCTCCTAAATTTCTCTCACCTGCTGCTCCTGTTCCCCCAATAACTCCCTTTTCTTCTCCAGGCCCCCTAGCCTCTGTCTCTGTACCCTCAAGGTCATCTATTCCCTCCTCTTGACCCTATTCCCTGTGTCCCCAGATCTTGTCCCCTCTCTCAGTGCCATCACCAGTCCCTTCTTCCCTCCGCTTGGTGTTCCTAGATCTTGATCCTTCCCTTCACTGGCTGCCCAGCTGCCATGCCTCTGCTCTCAAGATCTCTCCTGCCCCTATCACTTTCAGTGACCTTCCATTACCTCTGCCCCTCTCTTCTTGGTGGCCCCAGGTCCTGCCCCTCTCCTTGCAATGCTTTCCCTTCTTCATTGTTGGCAAATGCCCACGATCTGGGCTCTCACCACCTCTATGTGTTTCTCTGCCTGGCCTTTGTGCCACCTGCAGGCCAAGAGTCCCCAAGGGCTCTCTACACAGCCACTCACTAATTAGATCAATTATGAGGTCAATTATCTAATCCTCTCCATTTCAGCTCTGCATTGCTCCACACACTCACGTCCTCAGGCACTTTCAGAGGCCCCAGGCAGCAGATGCTCTGGCCCTTGTTACCTCCCATGCAGATGCCCTAAGCCCAGCCTCCTGGCTGAACAACTTCTGCTCATCACAGAAAACTTTGGGAGTTTTAGAAGGCACTGAATGGTAGCTAGAAGGACAGTGATTCCCAAAAGTAATATGTGGGGAGCACATCCCTAAGCGACACCAATATCACCTTCCCAGTGATGTGTGACATCACTGGAGTAAATCTCCAGTGTCTGGATTTGTGTGTGTCTGTATATATGTCTGTGTTGGGTACCAAAGGGTGGATCCTGCCTGAAGACAAGGGGAGGGACAAGAAGACTTCCAGAACAGGCCTTCTTAACCTTTCTCTGAAGTCATGTGCCTATTGAGCATCTTGATGAAAAGCCTGGACC
Source organism: Prionailurus bengalensis (assembly GCF_016509475.1). Classification (NCBI taxonomy): domain Eukaryota; kingdom Metazoa; phylum Chordata; class Mammalia; order Carnivora; family Felidae; genus Prionailurus; species Prionailurus bengalensis. The sequence continues at coordinate 56,368,444 of NC_057361.1, read as the reverse complement.
TGGAAAAACACACCCACACCTGTTTTCAATTCATTTCAAAGAATTGATCCCCATATCCCTGGAAGTTGTTCAGAGACCCTGGTCACGAACTTGGATCCAGAAACTCTGATCCAATGGCTCTTTCCTGTATGGTGCCACCAGTCTTGGGAAAGATTACCCCTCTAAGATAAACTCAAGAAATCCTCAACTTTTCCTGCCCTTTCCTAGAGCCTCAGTTTTCACTTCAGGAGTGTCTTGCCTGCCCACCCAGTTACCTGACAGCCAGTTCCAGGAAAGTGTCGCTGTAGCCACTTGGGTAGCAAGAAATGTCCAGGGCCCCGGCATCCATGGTAGGTCTCTGCCAGGCAGGACTGGTGTGGAACAGAGGGGTTGCATCAGCAGGTCAGCTGGGAAATGGCCATGACACACTGGTAGTTTGACCCAGTAGGAGAAACAAGGAGAAGTGGACAAAAACAGGGGGTGAGGAGAAGTGAGGAAGTGAAAAAAAGGAAAAAGGGAGCTCAGAGAAGGAAGGAGATGGAGGCCAAAGAAAGATACTAAAGAGAATGAAAGCAAACAAAGCACTCAGAGAGGACATTGCTTACATTGCCCAGGAAAACCCAAGAACTTCACCAAGTCTAATATCCTCCATTGCACAGGTGGGGAGATTGAGGTCCCAGAGAGAGAAAGAGACTTGTCCAAGACCCCACAGCCTATCCTTGGCAGGGTTCTAAACACCCAAGCCCAGACTATCACTACCCCACCTCAGCTAAAGGGTCCTGTGAAGGGAGGGGGCCAAGAGGGATAGAGTTGACAGCCACCAAATCTCTGCCTCACTGACCACAATGATATTCATTACAACAATCATTTTAATGGGGACACTTTAAAAATATCGTGAAGGTCCAACAATAGGGAACTGACTATATGCATTTAGCTTACTCATCGTGTAACAAAAGAAAGTTGTAGATTAAATTTAGTGTCAGAAAATGTTTACAACATACCTCAAAGATCACTTTATAACAACCAAACCAATAGACACATACAGGGGAAAAAAGACCAGAAGGATGAAATACACCAAAATGTTAATGCTTGTTCTCTCTGGCAGGGATATTGCAAATTATTGCTGTCTTATTTTTGCTTGTCTACATTTGCCATATATTTTTAATAAGCATATATTACTTTTGTAATAAGAAAAAGCAATAAGAAAGTTACATGTAAAATATTAAAAAAAATCTTCATCTCTGGAGCACCTTGGTGGCTCAGTTTGTTGAGCATCTGACTCTTGATTTCAGCTCAGGTCATGATTTCATGGCTTGTGAGTACGAGCCCTGCTTCAGGCTCTGCACTGACGGTGCAGAACCTGCTTGGGATTATCTGTCTCTCTCTCTTTCTGCCCCTCCCCTGCTTGCTCTCTCTCTCTCAAAAATAAATAAATAAACATTAAAAAAGTCTTCATCTCCAACTCAGACTTCTCTCCTGACTTCCAGGCTACAAAACCCACTGTTGGTTGTTCCACAGGGCTGCAGGCATCTCCCCCTCTTATGGCCAAGGCAACCTTAATTCCAGTCTTGACCTCAGTGCCCTTCCCAGCTTCCCCACAACAACACAGCCACACCCAGATTGGGCTACTGCAGCCTTTGGCCTGCTCCCTCCACTCCACCTTCCTCACACTGCAATCTGTACAACTTTTGTTAAAAGGTTCATCCAATCATGTCTCTCCCACCTGTAAAATAAATCAGTGGTTCCCAAGTGCCCATATAAGAAAAGAACTATGGGCTGTCAGCCTCTCTGAAAACTTCATTTCCCAGAGTCTCCTCCCCCATGGAGGAGGAACACGCACACACTTCCCACTTTTGCTCCTATCATCCCATCCCTACTTGGCAGAAGCCCTACCACAATGTAACCCATACCACCCTCCCTACACACATTCTCTTTATTCACTTCTAATCTATTTCTCCTGTCTGCCCTCATTTGGGTGCCAGGATCTTCTTCTCCCCTGACCAACCAGAGGCTGATTCTTTTTGTTCAGTTGTAGACTCTGGGAGAGCCCAGCCTCCTAAAGGAGGCAGTTCCTAAGGGCAGCAGGGCAAGTTGCAAAGTAAGGCCCGTATGTGGGGCAGAGAGATCACAAGACTGTCTCATGTGACTGGTGAGCTCAGTATACAGTTGTAAATACAACCCTTAAGTATCTGTATATGCCTTCATAGTAACCAACCTGCATTTCACTCAGCCCATGGAGCCCTCACACCACACAGTGAGTGCACAGACCTGTACCTCACACAATGAGTGCATTTTATCTGTTCAAAGAGACCTCTCCCGAGCTCTGTATTTTAGGATTTAAAAACATGGGGTGCACATTTACAAACAAGATCACCACCCTCACATCCAAGGGTATAACAATACTACAGTGAATGCACCCTACTGTGTACCAGGGTGAGAAGTGTTTGGTACAGTAGTGAAGAGCCTAAATGCAATCTATCTACATGCTCTGCCTCCAGCTACCTATGTGGCCTGGTGGTAAGTTATGTCACCTCTCTGAGCCTTCAGAGAGTATCTATCTCATAAGGCTGCTGTGAAGATGAAATAAGTTAATATATGTAAAGTGCTTAGAACAGTGTCTATCATAGAATGCTATGTGTTTGTTATTACATGTCATTAAAATGTATACCTATATACACACAATTCAGAATCTTTTTGCAAGAGTAATAGAGATGTGTGTGTGTTTTTGTGTGTGCGTGTGTGCATGTGTGACCTTATGAATAAGTGATTACCTAAGTGGTATGATTTAGAGGGGAGTACCCACACCTCCACCCACAATCAACACCATTGCCTGAAATTCCACCAATATAGCATATATCATTTGAGTCTTGAAGGCCAGTCCTTTTCAACAATCCCCTATTAAAATGCATATACCCCTTGGGGGGTGTTAAGCCTTATCAACTAACACCTTAGTTGTCAACTAACACCTTAGTTATCAGGTAACACCTTAGATATCAGTTAACACCTTAGTTGACAGCTAACACCTCAGTTGACAGCTAACACCTTAGTTGACAGCCAGATGAGAGAAAGACCCTATAGTACTGGCTTTTAGAAGAAGGAGGACAGAAATAGTAGAAATAGAGGGGTTTTGAAAGGGTCGAGACCAAGGCATCAGGGCCAAACCCCACCAACTTCCCAGTTCTACCAACCTTCTCCTGCCCTGCAGTGTATGGAAGGAACAGAGTCCTTCCTTCCAGTTGACATCACCAGGTGCAGGTGAGGGTGAGGCAGAAGGAAAGGGAGATCATACGCCAGACATTCCTCACAGCAGCTGTGAGTGTTGGCACAGCCAGCCAGAGCCTTCCTGAGAAGGTGGATGGAGATTCAAAGTTGGAATCTCTGCATTCTACTGCCTCTCCTGTAATTCTCACCCTTTCTCTACCTACAAACCATCAGTCAGGGGCTAAGCTAAGGGAGTTGAGAGGAAGGGGTCCAGGTAGATGGTCTCACTGACTTCCCCACCCTCCATTCACACCACCCATAACTGCCATTCTGGAAGCCTAGGGCTGGTCTCTGGGCCCTAAGGGGCAACCTTCTTCCCATTGACCTTAGAGGTCATCACTGCCAGCTCCTGCTCACAGCCATCCATGTCTCTGGCATTTATGATTCCATCCAAAGCCATTCCTGTTTCCTGCCTGGACCACTTCTGTGCGTAATGAAAGCCATAAGCTCATTAAATTGGGGTGAGGAAGGACTTCCTTTTATTTGTCCTCAATTTACCTCCCTCAAGCTTCAAAGAAGCCTCCCACATCCAGAGCTAAAGCTCTAGTGGCCAAAGTAGAGACCCCTGTGTTCACAATGCTCACAGTTAGAATGCATAAGCTCAACTCATCTCTACAAAAGTTAGAGATCCAGGATTCTTGGGATGTCAGTGCTAGAAAGATGGTAACAGATCATCCAGTCCCCTCTCTACACTTTCCTCAACCCCCACCCACTATTCAGAAAAGAAGACTGAAGTTCAAAGAGGTTAGTAATCCTTTATATATGTATGCATTGATAGAGTGGACAGAGCTCTTTAGCACATGTTTCTTCATGGAACCCTCAGAATAATCCTGTAAGGGATACTTTTTATACCCAGCTGAGAGAAGAAGAGATTGGGGGTCATAACTGCCTAAGAATTTGTCCATGATCTCATAGCAAATATGTGGCAGAGGAGAGCTCTAGCCTAAGTCTTGTCTCAAAGGCACTTTCAGGCTTTGAAGCTAAAGACCTGGGATTAAATCCCCATTACACCACCTCCTAGTGGGTGGCCTAGAACTTTCAATGAGCCCCTTAAGCCCCCAGTTTCTTGCCCTGAAAGCTGGGGGTAACAATTACCACTCTCATGGTGTTGTCAGGATGAAGGAAGCTGATGCATTATAAAGTGCTTATTCATTCAGTCCACAAATATTTAGTGAGCATTTACTATGTGCCGGGTACTATTCTGGGCCACAAGAATACACCAACAAAGAAAAACATATTACAATGCTTGCCTTCATGAACTTACATTTCGATGTCATGTAGCAGCATGTAGATAAATAAATGAACAGGACTACTTCAGCGAGTGATGAGTGCTGGGAAGAAAATAAAATAGAGCATGCCTGGGGCAGGAGGTAGGAGGTAACTTGAGACCGAGGCACTGTTTGAGCTGAGACCTGAGGACAAGTGCTAGACAGAGGGGAGCATGTTCAAAGGCCCAAGGTAAAAACTCTGATCCCTTCCATGCCCTATCTCTTCCCCTGACCATTCCACTGGGCTCCAGACGACTTCCAACTTAACACTTCTACCTGTCTAATAAGATCTTGAAGTTAAGATAGCCAAGGTAAAATTTTTGAGTTTCCCCAAAAGCTTCCTTCCTCCCATGCTTCCCAGCTCCATACTTGGTATCACTATCTAGCCAGTTGCTCCAGCCCCAAACTCTTGAATCTTTTCTTTTAGTCACCTTCTATATCTGGTCCATGAACCAGTCTAGCCACCCTACCCCCAGAATATATCCTAATCCATCCACTATTCTGCACTACACCTTTCACAAGCCTGACTCAAGCCACCATCCCCACTCACCCCAATGGACCTCCTCTCACCTCCATGGTCTATTCTCAACATAGAAGCCAGAGTGAGTCTTTTAAAAATGCAAATTAGATAAAGCCACTCTCATGCTCACAACCCCCCATTGGCCTCTCAGATGGCTTAGAATAAATCCCCAAGTCCACCTCATGGTCTCCAGGGCCCTACCTTTTCTGGCCCTGCCTGGCCCTCCCACTCAGTCCTCACGATTTTTCTCCTTACTTGCTCACCTCCAATGCCACCAACCTCCTCCTCGCTGAGCCCTCCAATATGACAAAGCTCTTCAAATGTAGTGAGCATTCAGAAGATGTTAGGGGGTGGATAAAAAAGAAGACTAGAGGTGGACAGGGCAGGAAGGAAAGGGAGGGGGAGGAGGAACATTGGAAATTCAGATACAGTAGTTCCCTGAAGCCACAGCCTACAGCCTGGAGAAGCTCAGAGTCAGTCTCTTCTTCTGCACTCATCTCTCCTTACTGAGGCAGGAGTCTGGTGCATGACCTTCCTGGTCTGTCCTCACATGCCCTCTCTTCCTCTATCAGGGGAGACAATTGAGACCACAAGAATAGATGGGTTTCCCAAGGTAAGGTATTGGAAGAAGAAAAGGAATCCAAAGAAAAGGATGCAGAATCCTGAGGAGGACTATTAGAAAGAAAGGAGGATTTGGAGAGCACAATTCCCAAGAAACCCAGGAAGGGGCACTGCAAGGAGAGGCTGGACAATGGTGTCAAAACCAAATGGATGTTGTAAAGGCCAGGTGGAAGGAGGTGACTTTGAGCCGCACAGACACCACTGTCTTTTGCCTTAAGAGTAGAGTGGGAGGGAGGTCAAGCCAGGAGACAATGCATGTAGATGCTCAGCTGTGACCAGGTAGGTGAGCAGAAGGGTGGCAGCTCAAAGGGGTATATAGCATGGAGGAGAGGATTTTTTCGGATGGGAAAAACTGGAACGTATTTACAGGCTGAGGGCAGGGAACCAGCAGAGGGGAGAAAATGACTGAATCATGGTCCCCTAAGGGATGAGCTAGTTGGACTTCAGAGGAGAAGGGCCACTCTTTCCTTTGAGGAGGGTAGGGGTAAGGAACAGAAGAGGGCAGTTGAGAAGAAGACAAAGGGGAAAGAGGATTCAAGCCCATGACCGTCAGCCTCCTGCTATATCCCTTCATTTCCCTGTTCTGCAATGCTTCACCCACCAAGGACAATGCCAGCAGCTGTCCTTCAGCTCTTGCCTTCACATTTAAAAGATAACTGGGGGGGGGGGGCGGGCAGGAAAGAGCAATGAAATGGGGTATTGCAACCACTCCTTTGATCTGCACTGGGGCCTATGGGAGCCTCCCAACACTGGGCTCAGGTGAAGAGGACAAGTGGATCTTATACCTGGTATGGCCTCTCTCCCTGGCTCCCTTGCCAGATTTCCTCAAGACCCAGACCAGCACCCTCAACAACCAATTCCCAGGCCCACCACCTTAACTCACACTCCTGTTGCAATGTGCAGGGGGAGTTAAGGATGGCTCTGCGACTGGGAACACCATCAGGGATGCTACCACCAGTCCCAGATCAATGGCCTCATGCTGCTCTAGGCTCACAGGCTCTTTGTCAGAACTTCTGTATACATGATCACCCACAGCTAATGCCCCCAAAGACCTTATGAGGTAGATAGTTTTATTATGCCTTATTTAGAGTTGAGGAAACTAAGCTAATCAATTGCCTAAGACCAGCCAGAACCATTGGCCAAGGGAAAAATTCCCCAGGAATTGTCAGTGCTAGAACTTATAGCATATGTCTAAAGGCAAGAACAGTAACTGAAGCAGGAAAAGCCCTCTGAGCACATCATAGGGCATACAGTCCCATTACAAATGGGAAAACAAAGAACCTTTCAGGGTCAATGACAAGGTCACATGGTGAACGAAAGAGAGGTTCTGTGTCTTCTGGCTTCTTCTTGTCAAGCTACCAGAGTGAACTGCCAATACAATGGTTGGCAACCTGCCTGACAGAGCCACGGAAGTGACAAAATATGTAAAGTCATGGAGAAGAATAGCTAAGAACATACTAGGTTTGGTGGTCTTGGGGGGGCAGCAACATATCTGCCTGTTCAATGTCCCAATAAAATCCCTGGCACAAGAATCAAGGCTCAGCAAATATGAGTTGAGTACATGGATGGAATAATGACTAGGTGGACACATGTTTGGAGTAAACCCAGAGAAAGGTCCATGCAGGATACCCAACACTGGTCCCAAGTCCTCTCCCAGATCCAGGACTTCACTCCTTTACCCCACTACCCTGGGGACCTGACTCCTACTGGGACAGAGTAGAGTGGAGAGGAAGCTCTTCCAAAGTTGTCCTGGGTCTTTCATTGAAAGCTGGACCCCAAAATCCATAGAGGCACCATCAATAAGCCTCTCATTCTCCTCCCCAACCATCACTCCAGGAATGTCTCCTGAATCCCCTCTTAACCATGCTGATGAAGCAAAAGCCCCATTCTTGTACACACACACACACACACACACACACACTAGTGCCCGAGTAAGTTGGTAACTCTCATGAAGGTAACTCCTTCTCGGTTCCCAGGGCCCACTGGAAACAGTTTTGTGGCTAGCTTGGCACATCTGGCCTGCCTATCTTCCAGGCCCCAAAGCCTGCTCAGCTCTCTGGGACCTACCCTCCTTTCCATGCTTCCCATTTCCCTCTTACCCAGCTTAGCTGTCATACTTGCCCTCTGGGATGTACTCAGGGAAGGTCTTGTTTTTGTTCAGAAGCAGGGAGCAGTAGGAACAAGTACTCTCACACATGGGCACCATCCCACATCCTTGCTTACACACACACACACACACACACACACCTTAGTTACAGACATTCTTGCATATGCCATGCACACATACATGCTACTATACATTCACATGCCACTATACACACTGGCACATGTAGACACTCATGGACACACAGACACTTGTACCAGAGATAGACCCAATTGGACCTAAGTACATATCTATCCTGCCAGGGCCAGTCTGTGAGTTCTCTTCCTGGGCAGACCTGTCTTTATTGAGGTGGGACTGATAAGAAAAGGTGGAGGCTAAGTGGGACAGTGAATGTGATTGTGTCTCTTGTGTTTGGAAATGGTTCTAGGGTCCAAAGAACCCGAGCCAGGGTTTGGATCTAATTCCCCTAGGCCCCTCATGCCCCAACGTCTCTGTTGTACTTCTTCCCAAAACTTGGCCCTCTTCTGCCCAGTGACCAGCTTGGTGCTCTAGCCTGGCCCTGCCCTGCTCAGTCCTCTGGGTGCAAAATATGTGGCCAGGGCTCAAGTAACAGGTCTCCTCTTGCCCAAACTGGGAAGCTGCTCAGTTGTGGAAGAGGGCCCCCCACCCCCACCAGAGGTTATTTAGCGTGGCCACTACTCTGATGGAGTACAGCCCAGGTCCTCTGAAGCCTCCCCAAAAAGAAGGCAGGAGCCTCCCTCAAAAAGCAAGCCATATTTCCTAGTATTGACAGGCCTGGTGTGGATCCTGCTAAGAGGAAATGAGAAAAGAAGAGGACACTGGGGCCATCAGAGCTGTGGGTAAAGGGGAGGCAGCACTTCCTGGCCACTGCTCTGCTGAGCCCCATCAGGGATTCCCCAATCCCTTCACTGCCCACTGTCCCCACCTCCACTTGTCTGCACCATCCTTCTCCTGATTCTCTCATGAAAAATGGATAGAGCTTTTATTAAACTGTTTTCTCTTCAAAAGAGCTTTCAATTTTTAATGCTTGGCTGGAGTTGGAGAGACAGACTGGCCCAGACAGACTGTGAGGAGGGCACAAAAGAGGTCTTCCCTGGACTGGGGGAGGGGACATGGAGAAGGAGGGGGGACTCTAGGTCTGCCTGAGGGTTAAAGAAGAGGGAGGCAAGAGAAGAGATACCTGCCAAAAGAGGTCGTTAGTCTTCAGAGTGGAAATACTTTCCTGTCTTGAATGTTACTGTCCTATTCCAACCTAGTCTCAATTTACTATGTGTCCCCTTATACTAATCACTTCACTCCTCTGGTGACAGACACCTGAGTACCCCATCTCCTTTTTCGGCTCTCTTGGTAGATGAAGCTCCTGTGGAAAGAGGAGGTATGAGAAGATCCCAGTTATTAGCTGATAGAATAAGCCTCCATGAGGACACGACTGCACAGGACAGGAACCCACATCCCAATCCCAAAGTACCCATCACAGTGTTTGGTAAATGGTTTGGGTCTGCGTTTTGAATATGTGCTTTCAATTTCTTATTGTGGGATTTATGTTTGCTAATTACAAAAGTAATACTTGAATTTCCTAATTGTAGGAAATGTAGAAAACACAGGAAAACCCATAAAAAAAGGAAGAAATCTGCTTTGAATCTATAAAGGCTATGGGGTTGATTTGACCTCAATTTGTCCACATGCATCTCTTCTCTGAATTCTGAAGCCAGAGGATCTACTTCAAGATGGATATTGCCATGTAAGTGTATAGAAAAAGGAGGCATGAGGCCCAGCTAAATTAAATTCAAGCATGGACCCAGTGGTGTTCTAGGCACCTCCAAGGAGAACAAGATGAGGACCTTTGTTCCAGCCTATCTGGTCTGGATCCAAGTGAAATGATGGAAAAAGAAAGTTGGTTCTAAATGATAAACTAGAGAAAAATACATACTCCTAACTGATAGATTTTCCAGTTATTGGCCATTTTGACATATGTGAGATGTTTCCACAAATGTTTTTGACAATTTTAAGCATTTTTCGTGTATTGTTCATGTCGAAGGGAGGAACTTGTTTATTTGTGGGGTGTTATTTCTAATTCATTTAAACTATTCTTCCTGGTCAGCTGCATTGAAGGGTATTTGTTTCATTTTGGTGGAAGGATCAACACATGCAGGGCCAGTGGGGCAACCACTCTGAGCCTAGACTCCACAGTTCTGCTACCCAGGAAAGGGGCCCCAATCAGTTTTTCAGACAGAGCCGGTGTTGGAACCACCAATGCTGAGACAATGTGGACCACCACTGAGGCAGCAGCACATGGGCTGCAACGAACCATACACCCTGATCCTTTTCACTGGCTTCAGATGCTTCCCTCACCTCACACCCCACCTGGTGTGCTGTGTGTGTGAACAATACGCCTGCTGGCATTTTCCTTGCCAATACTTTCAAGCACCATTACACCAACAAAGCTCAGCCTAAGTCTGTCCCTGTCCCAGAAACCATACAGCACTTCAATCCCGACAGCAAGCAGCATTCCTAGTGGGAGCAAACGATTACCATGGCACAGTTGAAAAGATGCTAAGGAAAAGTTGCTTACGTTGAAAAGGGGTGTATGTTGAAACTGGTGGGAGCATAGGTTAAACATAAAGAACATGAGCATCACTGTCAAGGAAAAAATTAATTCGAAAAACTTAAAGGCAAATCACTTGAAAAGCAGATTGCATCCTGGCTTGCACGGATTTATGGAAACTGGAAGTAGCAGATGGAAACATTTCAGTTTCAACTTACTTGCTTTTGGGGCAGTTTATTTAGAACCAGAGGTAAGATTTCAAAGTTTTTGAAAATATTGTTGAACAACCAGAGCAGAAAGAGTGAGTTGAAAATTAATCTGCAAATTATTCTCCCCCAAAAATAAAAAAAAATTGGAAAATCCAGAAAACAGGCAAACATGTTCAAAGTGCCTGAACATTATGATTACGTGCAAAACCATTGCTTGGAAATATTTATTTTCAACCAATTTATAATTAAAAAAAAATATTTTTAATGTTTGTTTATTTTTGAGAGGGAGAGAGACAAAGAGACAGAGCATGAGCTGGGGAGGGGCAGAGAGAGAGGGAGATGCAGAATCAGGAGCAGGATCCAGGCTCTGAGTTGTCAGCACAGAGCCCAATGCTGGGCTCTAACCCACGCACCGTGAGATCATGACCTGTGTTGAAGTCAGAGGCTTAACCAACTGAGCCATCCAGGCACCCCATCAGTATAATTTAACTAGTTTGCTGTTGCCACTGACTTTTCAAGTTTGTTTCCTTTTTTCTTAATGTTTATTTATTTTTGAGAGCAGGGAAGGGCAGAGAGCGAGGGAGACAGAATCCAAAGCAGGCTCCAGGCTCTGAGCTGTCAGCACAGAGCCCGATGCAGGGCTCGAACCCAAGAACCTCAAGATCATGACCTGAGCTGAAGTCGGATGCTTAACTGACTGAGCCACCCAGGTGCCCCTCACAAGTTTGTTTCTGATATGCTACCAGATCCTCAAAAATCTCACTGTCTCCAGTCTTCAATGGGGCAGTATAGGGCTAATGAGCAGACACTACATCAGGAAGCAGACAGCACACTTCCTAGCTTCATATCCTGTGGTCGAACTGCTCCCCCTCTCTGAGCCACAGGTTCCTCTTCTGTGAAATAGGGAGAAATAACCCATCTGGGCCCATTTCCAGGGCTATTACAAGGGCCGCATGACCTAAGGAAATGTTAAGGAAAATGGGCACAGGAATCAGTCTGCTTGGCTCTGCCACCTAGAAGGAGTTTACTTAACCTTCCTGGGTCTTGTTTTCCCCATCTACAAAGTAGGGCCACACCTCCTTCAATGACATCTTGACATCCTACGTGTACAGTACGTGGCATATAGTAAATGTTCAATAAATGTCTGTTAGCTATATGTATGACAAAGTTCACTTTGAACGCTTATGAGGCATTGCCACTACTTTTACATCTGCCTCCCCAGACAGTGCAGGAGCAGGGGGTCAGCAGAGGCTAGACTTTGCCCATCCATGTGTGTCTTGCAGAATGGAGACAGAGTAGTCACCATGGCATGAAATTGTGTGTCCTTCTTCCCCATTTACCCTCTGGCTGACTGGATCTCTTAAAGAGATCCAAATGACTCCATGCAGTCCCATGAACAGAAAGAGAACTAGAAAAATCCTAATGAAAACATCTGAGCCACACTCTTCTGTCACCCTGCCTGCCCCTGCCCTGGCCTGAACCATGACCCCTGCAAGTGTGACAGATAGAGCTCTGGGTCAGACTGTGGGAGTCCAGTCCTCCAGTATCAGCCCTGCTTCTGACTTCCTGGAAGACTTCAAGCAATTGCTTGGCCCTCTCTAAGTCTCAGTGTCCTCAACTGAAACATGAAGGGGCTGAACCAAATCAGTGCTTCTCAACCTTTGGGTGGAGTCCACAGATCTTCCCTTTACAGGACAAAAATTCCAGCAGAACCAGCCCCTAAAATGATATGTTTGAACAATTACGGCTCTCAACCCGAGATCTGCACGTCCTTCATTTGAGAAATGTCTTCAGAATTGAACATAGGCTATGAAAATGTCTTCCAGTGTGAATTATAGCTGTTGTTATAAATGTAAGAAAAATCATGTTTAGATTACCATCAAAATAAGAACATAAAAGTTCAATTCTCAAAGAACTCGTGACCCCTGAGAATAGACCCCTCCCTACCCCCAAATCACACAAACCCCAGGCTGAGAATCACTGGGCCAGATGTTTGCCAACATGCCCTGGACCTACGCCTACTTTTATGGTCTCTTGGCTATGTATATACCTTAATTCCATGGACCCAGACATGCCCCTTCTCCCTGTCTCTTCTTGTTACCCCCAGCCCCTCTGGCAGACTAGATAGGCTTCTCACTTTCCTGCCAGCGCCCCCAGAGCAGCTGTGTGGTCATAATGGGAGATGGGCCTGGGCAGAAATCAGCTTGAGGCCCCACCTTTCACCCTCCACTGGGGCTGGGCCAACCCCAGTAAAGCTTCCGTATCCAGGGGAGGAAATGGAGAAGGAACTCTGAATCCAAACTTTATGCTGCCCCCAGATCCACTTTTAGGTATCTCCTAGAAAATAGCCACTGGGCCCCTGGAGCCCCTTTTACTTCTGTGGACACTGCTCTCCTTCTTTGCCAGGTGAACTAACCTGGGGAAGAGGGAACTTGTTCTACAGGTGCTGCTGAAAGGAGGGTGGTGGTGGTAGGTGGTCAGAAAGCCAAGACCGGCCATCTCTCTACTCTCTTTCCTTTGGAAAGCTTCTGTAGGCAGGAAGAGCCCTGGACCAATACAGGTGGCAAGGGTGGGAGGATCCAAGACAGGCACTGGGTGAATGGAGAAGACCGCCATGTTTAGCATCTGTCAAGGACTAGCCGCTCGCTGTATGACCTCACCTCCCTGGCAGTCAGTTTACTCATCTGGAAAGTGGGCAGGATCCCCATTGTTGAGAGGGTCAAAGGAGGCTATAAGTAAGAAGACCCTTTGGAAACTGTAAAGTGCTGTGCCCTAAGTGTGTGTGTACATGTACATAGATGCATGCATCCCAGCATGCTTTGGGATGCTCCCAGCGATATCTAATGCTTACCACTTGTGCTGCATCAGAATCACCTGGAGGGCTTGTTAAAATACAGATTTCTGGGTCCCACCCTGAGTCTCTGATTCAGTAGGACTGGGGTAGGGCCTAGGAATTTGCGTTTCTGGCAAGTTCCCAGGTGATGCTGATGCTGCTGGTCCTGGGACCACACACAGTTTGGAGAACCACATGCAAAGGGTTACACATCCACCATGGTATCTGTGCATGTTCTTGCTAAAGTGTGCTGCTCTTCTTAGAGGGATAAGGGTATCTGGACATGAAGTCACAGCTATTTTGAACCTCTGGTACCCAAACCCCGGTCTTAGATAGCTTGCTCTGGGCCCCAGACAGCCCCTGTGCAGAGCATGAAAGAGCAATTGGGAATTAGCCAAGAACCCCTCCCAGCTCACAACTGACCATACACAACCATCATGTGTGCACACATACAAGCACACACACACACACACACACACACACAGAAAATCATCATGCACACACATTCATCTCACATCTGTATAACCTAGTGGCTAAATACAAAGACTCATCAACAAAACTGCCAAAGTTGGCCAACTCCCTCACTTCCTAATGTGTTAGCTTAGACAAGTCACTTAACTGCTCTGAGCTCTAGCTTCCCCATCAATAAAAATAGGGTTAGTAATACTTCAAAAGGTGAGATCAGTGAAATCAAAAGATCAGTGAGATCATGACTGGAAATCTCTTGGAAGAATGCTAAATGTTAGCTATTATTATAATTTTTAGCAGTGGGCTCCAGGCCCCCAAAGGAAGCCTCAGTGGGGGGCGGGGGGAATAAAGCTAGGGCAGGCTATAACTATTAACAAATTCACTCAGGTCAAAGCAGCCTCCCAGCTCAACCATGACCCACTTGGGAGGCAGGACACCTAGACCCCAGTTCCAGGTGGGTCATTCCCTTGCCACCCCTGGACTCAGCATCTCCATCTATCCTATATGGGCTGAGCTGGATTATTTGTCAGGGCTTTCTTCCAGCTCTGCCACATGGTGGGTTCATGGCCAGTGGTGCATGGCAGAGGCAACAGCCATAATGCCACAGGCCCAGCCCATGGCCCAGTTTCATCCTTACTGGAGCTGGGGGAAACTGATCACCCTCTCTTGAATAAAAGGCTGTCAGCAACTCTCCCACTGCCATCTCTTCTACTGGCTCCTCAGGCGCAAAGAGCCTTGGGGCTGCCAGAGACCTGGAAAGGGATGCCAGAGAGAAGATTCGTAATAACCCCTTTACCTCTGTGCCCTGCCTGTCAGATTAGAAGGCACCATCGTGTCCATCATCTCACCACAGCCTCAGGAGGCAGGGTGCACAGCAGAAATGGAGGCTCAAAGAGGCAGTTTCCTGCCCAAGGAACTAGGACTTGAATCCAAGACTGTCAGATCCCAAGTATACTGGCCTGGGCTGTGAAAATCTGTAAGAATCAGACATGAGAAGAGTCTTTAATATTATTTCTGCTTGCTTCACATTTTTGGATTAAATGTCATCTTCCCAAAAAGGTTGTAAACCAGGGGCGCCTGGGTGGCTCAGTTAGTTAAACGTCTCACTTCGTCTCAGGTCATGGTCTCATGGTTCCTGAGTTCAAGCCCCGCATCGGGCTCTGTGCTGACAGCTCAGAGCCTGGAGCCTGCTTTAGATTCTGTGTCTCCCTCTCCATCTGCTTCTCCCCTGCTCATGCTCTGTCTCCTTCTGTCTCAAAAATAAAAAAAATAATAAAATAAGCATTAAAAAAAACTTTGTAAGCCAGCCCCACCCTCATAATTTCAAGCCTCCTTATTGTGCTGTTTTCTCTTTTTCTATATAGCTCTTATCACCTTCTAACCTAATATGTAAATTACTTATTTATTATGCCTATTGTTTATTGTGTGTGTCCGTGGGCAAGGAGCTTTGTCCATGCTGTTTATTGGCACATCTCCAATGCCTACGACAGTGCCTGGTGCTTAATAGACACTCAATAGGTATTTGTTGAAGCAGTGACATATATGGTAGCAGCTCAGAACTGGGTGGTGAAAACTGCCTCTTAATTGGTTCCTTGTCTCCACACTCCACACTGCTCTATGTGGATGAATTTCCAAAATGCCAAGCTGATCAGGTCCCTGACCTGGCTTCAACATTTCCAGAACTCTCCATCTGTTGCATGATGAACTCCAAATGCCTTGGTCCTTCATGATTTGGCCTCCTTACCTTTCCAGCTTCATCTCTTAGGCCACCCAACACATCCCCTGCCTTTCAACCAGAGCAGATTATTTAAAGCTTCCCAACGTGCCCTGGTCTCCCCTGTCTTTGTGCTTTCATCCATGTGATTCTACCTGTCCTCTGGCACCTCTGCAACCTAGCAAACTGTTAATCATCCTCTATTCTTTGCTCAATCTCCCTCTTGGAAATATTTCCCAATGAGATGATAATTTAAAGCATTTCCTGATTCTCATTGACCTCCTGCTCCCAACCTCTGGCTGCCTCTGTGCTTCCCAGACACCCTGAAAAGGCCTGGGTTCTACCATCTGCATTGTGAGCTCTAGTCTTTTTTTAATTTTTTAAATGTCTATTTATTTTTGAGAGAGAGAGAGAGAGAGAGAGAGAGAGAGAGAGAGAGAAAGCATGAGTGGGGGAGGGGCAGAGAGAGAGGGAGACAGAGAATCTGAAGCAGGCTCCAGGCTCTGAGCTGTCAGTACAGAGCCCGACATGGGGTTCGAACTCACGGACCGCAAGATCATGACATGAGTCGAAGTCAGATGCTCAACCGACTGAGCCACCCAGGTGCCCCTGTGATCTCTAGTCTTCATGCATGTCTCACTCAGTGAATCAGGAGCCCCTTGAGAATGGGGACACACCATGTCTTAGTTATCTCTGTGTCCCTAGTGCCCAGCCACGTAGTAATTGCATGATGGATGAATGTATGAATGAATAGGGGTCCACAGGGGCATTAATGAACATCCACAACTATCTCAATTCCAAAAGCCCTAAGGGAGAGTGAACATTTCTTTATCATAGGATTGTTCAAGCTAATACATCAAGTTCTTTTGCCTTGGGCTAGAATTGTATCACCTCGATGAGGCAACTCTGGTTATCTTATGGAAAAACCAATCATATCTTTCATCTCACTGTTTGCCATGTATGCCTATCATGTCTGCCTATATCTATGTACCTAACCTGTCATCTGTATACATGCATTCCCTAGATACCTACCTGAGTAACTACCTTTCATTTATCAGAACGAGGATACAGCTCTGGACTCGGATGGCACAAGTTCCTACCCAGATTTACCAAGCCATATGACCTGGCATGAGTCATTTAGCTTTTCTGAGGCTCAGTTCTCTCATGTCTAAAAGTTGAATAATAATAATGGCCCCTTTCTCATATGGTTGTTGTGTGATTAAATAAGCTAATTCTTTGTGAGTACTGGTGACAATGCACATTCACTAAATGATGGTGGCTCTTACAACAGTCATTTATATCACAAGTTATTCATCAAAGGATTTGGGACAACTGAACAAATGCTATAAAATATAAAATGATAAAATATGTACTGGAGAGAAATCGAGATAAAATAAGGTTAGGAAAATAATAAATCCAGAAGTAAGATTCACACACACACACACACACACACACACACAATGCCTTCTCTGAAATTCTATGCAGATATTGGAGCCTGCATTTAGCTCTCAGCTCCTCTAGTAGTCTCATAAAAGAGGGAAACATCATCAATTATAAGCTTCATGGCATCTGTAACGTAAAAATAAACCAAGTATTCTAGAGAAGCATGGCTTTCCCTAGTCAGAAAAGAAATCACATCTTTTCCTTGGTCCTTCACAAAGAGGACCCTGGAAAAATAACCACACAATGTCTTTCAACATCCCTGCAGCCAGTGAGCTCCAAGCTGACTTTCTGACAGTGTGCCCTCTAGCCACCTAACTATGAGGACCCAAAGCAATTTTCTAAGAATAACAATAAATAATAACAGCCGCCATTTACTATGTGTCAGGCATTGGAGTCCCTTGAATAAACTCAGGAGGTGAACAATGTTATTATTCCCATTTTACAGATGAGGAAACTGAAAGGTGAAATCACTTGCTTGAGGACACACAGGCAGGAAGTGGTAGGGCTACATGCAAACCCAGATCGGTCTGTAACCAGAACCCAGATTCATAATCACTATACTCTCCTGCCTCTGAGAAGGCCACAGTGCTGTGCTCCAAATACCCAGCCCTCTGATGAGCTACCTTAAGCTCAGGATAAGACCCCAGGACAGAGGCTGTACATTCTGCTCTGCAGACTGTCCACCATAAATATTAGCTCTCTCAATGGAGCTGTTGATAAGGCTGGGGCATCAGGGGCTTCAAAGCTGGGTTATCTGGAGGAAGATCCTGGAGTGTCACAATTGTGAGTCGCTGATGCAGGGCAGAGCCGTACGCTTGGCTGGAGAGCTAGGCAGAGGGGAGGGCTTATGTGGATCAAAAGGGCCTAGGAGCGATTCTCACAGAGAGGCCTGGAGGGGTACCCATGTGCAAGGGCAGTGTTCTCCTGAAAACAGTTCTGAATCCCCTCCAATGTGCAAAGTTCTCTGCCATTGAGCCAGGCTTGCAGCCATTTCTGTCTGGAATGCTTTCAAAGCAGGCGTTACCAATTGCCACTGTGGCCATTTAAAAACTCAATAAAACACCCCTAGAACATCTAATTTAGGCAATATAGCTTCCTGGTGAACCCTCCAAGATGAATTAGTTGCAAATTGCACCCCCAGGTAACTAAATGATTTGACCTGCTGTATTAAATTGTTGGAGAGAAACCAACTGAATGCTGGGGGCTGTCTGCCAATGCTGATGATCTGGGTTTTCGGGTAGTTGATCTTAAGGTCTGCTTTCTGATAATAATTGGGCAGTAGAATCAATTGTCTGCTGCAGACAATCCTACAGCATGGCAATAAAGCTGTATCAACAGCAGAGAAAAAAATACTGATCTTTCTATTCTCATTTGCAGGGGGCCCAGCCAGGCCTCTGCTTTGCCCAGAAGTCACATGGAGTCATTCAAACTCAAGCTCAGAAGTGGGGTGTGTGGAAAAGGCAAAATCCATACACCTCTCAAATGTGGTATCTGATTTCCAGGAGACCTGCCTTCCCTGCTAACCCTGCATTATATGTTTTAAATGCAGAGTGTTTGCTAGACAAGATCTTTCAAAGCTTTAGTATTGAGGGCAGGGAGAAGAGAGGAATGAAGAGGAATAATTCCAAAAGATGATCCTAGGTGGTGAAACGGTTAAGAGCTACTGGCACTGAGTACCTTATATAGCTTCATGAAGGTGGTCACACGTGAAGTGTCCCTCTAAGTCTCTCCTGCCGACCACTCCCCCTCATCACACAAACCCTGCCTCTCCAGGTGCTTGCTTTGGAGATGGGTTCAGAATAAATACCTGAAAAGGCAGGGTTTGTGTTCATATATGCAGGATTCTTTTTTGATGGGGGTGGGGAAAGGGTCATTCCAAGTTGAAGAAACTAAGCCAGGGCTGGGGAGCAGGTAAGTGTCCTTGAAATTCTGAAAGCAGTCACTCAGTTCACAAGGTGATTTGTGGTGTGAGGAGAAGGACAGGTAAGAAAGCCTTGAGTGGCAGCTTAAAGAATTTAGACTTTATCCTATAGGTACTAGGGAGTCATAGACTGTTTTAGGGGCACAAAACAGCTGAGTGGTTAAGAGGCCAAACTCTGGAATCAAACAATGTGGATTCAAATGCTTGATCAGCAGGTTACTAGCAATGTGAACTTTGGGAAGTTGCATAATATTGCTGTGCCTCAGTGTATTCATCTGTGAAATGATAATGATAGCAGTGATCCCATGTAAAACTGTTGCAGAAACTTGATACACCATGACATGTGAAGTACTTAGAACAGTGCCTGGCACATAGTCACCACTCACTTGGTGTCAGTCTGTTTCATTATTAGCAGATGAGATGATAATATTGAGTGCTTCCTCTACTCCAGGCATGGATGTAAATGCTTTTACATCATGCTCTTGGTTCATTTCCACAGCCCCATGAGATAGGACTGGTTTTTATCCCCACCTCACAGAGGAGGAAGCTGAAGCATAGAGAAGGTAAGCAAATAACCTGGGTCTGGAGTTTAAGAAGGTCATCCTGGCCTCAGGGTGTAAATCATGAATTACAGGGGCAACTGGGCAGTAAAGTGGGACTGGGGAGGATGCAGAGGCAGGGGTTCAAGTGAGAGGCTGTGGGGCCAAGGCCATAAGAGCAGCAACAGAAAGAAAACATAGGGATGAGAGAGACCTGGGCCTCTGCTTCCAAGGCATAGATAAAGATCCCACAAGACCTGTGTGGACCTCTATAAATCTTGAGGTGATTGTGTCCCAGAGGCCTCATGGTTCCCTACAAAGCACAGTGGGTCTCAGACATCACCAAGGGGTAGGACACTAGGACTGAGCAGCCCCATGTTTTAGCCCTTTGGCCAGGATCATCCCAGACAAGAAATGGAGTCAGAAGTGCCATTGGAGCCAGGGGTCACTGACTGAGTCAAGTGTTAGCCATTCTCCTCATCTGGAGCCCTCAGTTTACCAGGCTATTAATTAGGTAGGTGATTCCAAGGTGTTTCTGAATAGTGTTGAGCGAAGGAGCACACAGAGGAGGTAAGATCAAGGTGAGAGGCAGAGGAAAGTGCCAGGTGGGAGAGTGAGGGATGGGAGGCACACTCCACTGCCTTTCCCTTCCTTAGCAAAGTCAAACCACTATCTGGCCATTAGGTACTGATAAAGTCTGTGTGTGCCCCACCACTGAGGGGGAAGGGACAACAGGGGAAAATTGTGCCCCTGACCCACAATGGCTTGTTTCTTCTCCTGGCTATTGAGAATCATGGTGGGAAAGGAGGGAGCAGTTGCCAAATGGATACACACCCTAAGGGAGAGCTGGATGAAAGCAAATTCTTTCTGACCTTCAGTGGTGACCACAACCCCTTGCCCTGTGTTCCTATCTCACTCCAAGGAAAGACTGCTGTCTTCCCAGGCTCCTTGGTGAAGTCTAACAAACACAAGCAGCTATACCTTGTCTGGGTGTCTGTCGGTCGGGTCAGAGGATGGTGGCATCTGTCAGTGTCTCACATGTAGCTGTGATGGTAAAGCTCTCTCTTTCTCTCGGAGCCATCCGCAGGATGGCAAATGGCAAATGGTTTTCACCTGTGTGTTGGAAGACCTGGGGCCAAGTCCCATATTTACCACCACCTTCCCACATGAATGAAGGTGAGTCTTTTCTCCTGTCTGGCCTGTGGAATTCAACTAAAAGGTCTCAGCTCATTCTTTCCTAACAATCCAACTATAATCCAATGGAAGCCTGGAGATCTGGTGTCATGGGCACTGACTCTGTGTCATATCAGTGGGTCCCATCTTAATCTAAGCATCCAGAGACTGAAATCATCCTTAGCAGATCAGGGTGGGGTGCAGGAAGAAAAGAAGCCTTGGAAGCAGAAAGCTCTGAGTTTAAAATCTCCGTTCTATCATGTAAAGCCTCTGTGATGTGGGCAAGTCCAGAAGCTTCTCAGATGTGCTATGTCCCTGTCAATAAACAGGGATAATATGACCCCCCTTTGTAGGAGATGGTAATGAGAATTTGATGAAATGATATATCCAGAGCACCCACAACCACTCAGAAATCACCCTCCCTGCTCAGCCCACCACACACCAGCATAAGATGCTCCCTGGACAAAGAGCCTAGCAAAGCAGAGGTAGATAATGACCAGGGGACTGACCAAGACTGGGAAGGTGACTTCTACCTCCACAGAGGGCAGAGGGCAAGGAAGGGAACTTGGGTGGAGGTGGAGAGGGGCAGAAAATGGCTGAGGAAGGGGAGGTGAAAGAAATGGGGAGGCTCTGAATGGGAAGGAAGGGAAAGGGGGACAGGATAAAGGAAGTTTATTATTCTTCCTGCAGACCAATCATGGGGCTCCTGGAGTGTTGAATTCCAGCTCCTGCAGCCAGATGTGACCTGTTCCTGTTATCATGGAATATTAATCAGAGGGGCCCTTGGGTAATTGGGGAGTTTTGATTAGAGAAATAGCCTTTACAATAATAAGCAGGCAGGAGCCTGGGGAAATCTACCCCCACTCCTGGTTACCCACCCTTAAGCTCCATACTTCTGAGGCTCAGGAACCTGGACTGAAGGGTTTGAGGAGTGTGGAGAGGGGGATGGTATCAAAGCTGGCATGAGGATCAGAGTTGGACCTGGGGGGCTGCTGCAAGGACAGATGGCTACAAATGGGACTAGAGACTGGGAGTTCCAATGGCCTGGTGCTGGCCTGGCTTCACTCACCTCCCCATCAATCATCACATTAGCTGTTCCAAGGCCTTCCCCCTTGCTGGGCCCCTCCCAGCCAGCCCTCTGCCTGCACCACTGCCTCAGGCTCTGGCCCTGCTGGGACCCCAGCTCTGTTGCAGGCTGCACATGGCCCCTGGGCTCTGTATATTTAGATGGTTAATGAATCTTCCTGTTTGGCTGGGGCCAGGCTAGAGCTTGAGATGGAGAGAATGAGGGCAAGAATGAGGAGAGTCAGCACAACTGCCCCAGCCTTGGAGACCCTCTGATCACAGGATACCAGACCCAAAGCATGGAAAGAGCCCAGGCAGTTCAGCTCAAGGAATCCAGAAGATCCCCAGCCCCCAGCCTCACCCCCAATTCCCCATGGCACCATAATTTAAGTACACAAGACCCAGGATGTAGGCCTAACCCTTGACTTGCCCCTTCCTTGGGCCTCAGCTGCATCTTCTCCATGTTGAGGGCATTGGACTAAATTTCTTTCATCAAACTCACTCAGCACCTACTGTGTGCCAAGCCCTGTACTGGGCCCTATAGATTCAGAGAGAAAAAATATATAGCATAACTTTCACCCTTGAAGACATCATGGTGTAATGACAGAAGCAGTCATGTAACTATCTCTCATTGAGATAGTAATCATCATAATAAAATGAATTGAGTGATTATGACATGCCAGGCCCTGTGCTGAGGGCCTTAAATGGCATCTCTTTAACAGCCCAACACTATTGATAGTATCAGAAGTCCCATTTTCCAGATGAGAAAACTGAATTATTGACAGGGGAAGAACTCAGTAACTGTGATCTAATGTGTCAGGGACACCCATAGAGCTCAGAAAAAGAACTGAGAAGGTTTCTTTTTGTAAAAACATTTATTTATTTATTTTGACAGAGAAAGGAGAGAAAGAATCTCAAGCAGACTTCATGCTTAGCACAGAGCCTGACGTGGGGCTCAATCTCATGATTGCGAGATCGTGACCTGAGCCGATGTGAAGAGTCAGATGCTTAACTCACTAAGCCACCCAGGCACCCCAAGAACTGAGAAGGTTTCTGAATGGAGAAGACAATTAATATATGCTACCTCAAAACATGTTCATTGTTACTGGAGGTGTGTGTGTGTGTGTGTGTGTGTGTGTGTGAGTGGATGGTGAAAACTTACCAGAGAAGGTGGCTTTTGAGGTTTCTCCCATTTTTCATTATTAGAAAAACACTAAAAATATGTACAAATGTGATGAAAATCCTTTACACAGGCCCTTAACCCACATTGGAATTGCTAAGTGAGAGGGTCTGCACCTCTTTTAGGCTTTTAATATGTATATTATTATCTAAGTGGCCTCAAGAAAGGCTGCAATGACTTAGACTTCACCAGCCTAATAAGTGTAGAAAGAAGCCGTTTAGTGTAGCTTCTTTCTTTTCAATGGTACCTGGAAGCCCCAGTGACACTGCTGAGGATCTCAACAAAATAGGCTCTGGATCTCAGGTTTTAGTTACCGGGCTTCTCCTCAACAGGCTAAAACATGCTTCTTGATTTCCCAGAAGCACTGAAGACAACTACCAGAGTGTTCCTGCTTCAGAACTGGACCTCTGGCTGCTGGAGCCTGGCTGGGGATGGGCACAGATGCTGGGTGGGATAGACACTTGCTTAGGCATTCATTCATCAGGTCTTTGCTCAGCACCAGGTTCACTGCCCCAAAGGAACACACATTCTGATGAGAGTTGGTGGCTCCTTACAACAAAGTTCAGTTGGTGCTTTTACCAAGCAGTTTTGCTCACATGGTTCCATTCCCAACAGATGAAGAAGAAACCCAAACCCCAAGAAATAAATTATTCAAGTGTTAGTGGCAGAGTCAGGCCCTGAATGCAGGCCTCCCGACCCTGAGTCCAAGCTCCTGTGGGGGCACAACAGACTAGGTGTTCCTACCTCTGGGCCTTTGGGAGCCAAGGCCAGGCCAGCCAAGCCCTCAGGCTGGGGCCTGGAGAGCTTGCAGCCTACCACCGCTGGACTCGTACTGGAATCATAGTGACCCAGGCTGAGGCTGAGGCCAGGGCTGGTGAGTCCCTGATTCATGTGGCCACACAGAGACCAGCCTAGAGCAGACATGGATGCCTACAGCTGGGTGAGAAGAACCAAAGGCTGCCTCAGGACTCAAAGGTTAGTAAGTAGCACTTATTGAGTAATTACCAGGGCACTGTTCTCAGGGCTTGTTATGTGTGTGTTCACTTAATCCTCACTGCAATCTCATGAATACGGTTGCTATGCTCAGCCCTATCTTATGGAGGAGAAAACAAAAGCACAGAGGGGTTTAAGTAACTTGCTAGAGAATTCATAGCTAGAGAGGGGTAGAGCTGGGGTGTAAACCCTGACAGCCTGACTCCAGGGCCTGGGCTCTTAATTACCACAGCAACCAGCCTCTGAAGCCACATGGCTGACATCGAGAGCACAGGCTACAGGGCCCAACTTCACTCTCTCCCCTTGCTGGCACTACCACCTCACCTCACTAGTGTGGCAAAGTACCTAAGCATTTAGGCTCTGGATTTGGGCTACTTAAGTTCAAATCCTTGCTCTACAACTGTGCTCATGGACAAGGTACTTTCCCTTTCTGAGTCTCTGTTTCTGTATTGGTAGAACAGGGCTAATCATAGTCCTGCCTCAGATAAGGCTCTCCTTGAGACCTCATTGAGACATGAGGTGTCAATGGAGTAATGCATGTGCAGTGTTGAGCAGTGTCTGACCCATAATAAGTACCCAATAAATGGTCACTGTTATTGTAGGGTAATGTAATAAGTCATTGACTCTCCAGATTGGCTGGACAGTAATGTAAGCAGGCAGGGTCAGGGACAGAGCCCTGGGATGACTGTCCTAGTCCATCCAAGCCCATTCAATTTGACAAACAGTTCAAGTTTATTGATATTGCCTCTGTGCTAAACTCGGTACTGGGCCTCACTCCAGGTGAGTTACAGAGATGAATTAAACAGTTTCTGCCCTCTGGAAGCTCACAATCTAGTGGAGGAAACAGGCCACATAGTGTGAGCAGAAGTACTGTGAGAACTGAGAAGGGAACTCTACCCTTGCCTGGATCTGTGGATCAGAAGTGTCCATGAAGGATTAATAGGAGTTTGCCAGGCCAAGGGCAAGGGGATGGGCATTTCTGGCTGATGGAAGGAAGTGCATCCAGAAAGGCTTAACGGTGCCTCTTGTGGTCAGGGACCAATGGGGAGGCTTGTGTTGTTGGGATGTAAGGTGAGCATGGTGTGGAGGGATGAGAGGTTCAAAGCTTAAAATATGGGTAGGGACCAGACCACCCAGGGCCCTGATAGCCATGCTAAGGAGCTGATGGATGATTGACAAATTTGAAAGGTAAACAGACTGACAGTATCAGGAGTGAGTTTGGGAAGGATCATTTTGGCTGCTGTTCTGCAAGAGATGGGGACAGGATGGAAGCCGGGAGACCAGTTAGGAGGCTATTGCCATAGTCCAGGCAGGAGATAAAGGCAGCTTGAATCAGAGTTGTGGCATTAGGGGTGGTTAGAAATGGTCAGAGTCAAGAGCTGTTTCAGGGGCAGAACTAAAGGATAACCCTGAAGTTTCTAGCTTAGACCCATCTGTGGCAAGACCGAGGCTGAGCTGGGAGCAGACACCTGTGCTCTGTAAACTAGTCTCTTTTTCCCCTTTGCTGTTTAGTTTTGTTTCCTTGTAAAGTTCATTTCAGAAAATTCTGATCTTGTTTCAGCTGAACTGAAAGGAAGGGAGATTTTTCCATACCCAACCTGGGGCCTGGGTTCCTGGGCTTCCCAGGGCCGAGGTTTTACCGGTGACAACTCCAGCAGAGTGATGATACACAAAGCTAGGAAGATCTGGTGAGGTTTGGCATGGCTTGGCAGGCCTGCTGGGCCGGGGGGGTGGGGGGGAATGGTGAGAGCAGTTCAGCCTAGATCGGGGGTCGGGGGGGTGGGGGTGACGGTTGTTGCACAGAGAGAGAAGTGAGCAAATCCTGCCTATCACTTGTTTCAAAGGAGAATGGCTCCCTTCCCTGGGCAATGCCTCTAAGTCATAGACACCTTTGGCCTTTTCTTCTGTGGATTCAACACTCCCAGGCCCCACTGAGAGCTGCCTCAGCTGAGTGTGCTAGAGGGAGGGATCCCAGAGTCCACAATAAACAACCCGTGGTGGGGGTGGGGCAGGGGGATTGGGAGCTGTGTGGTGGTTTGAAGCAGCAATGGGCTGGAAGTCAGAAGACCTGGGTGAAGGCCAGTCCTGGTGAACTTTCTATGTGACTGTGGGCAGTTCCTTCTTCCCCCTCTCTGGACCTCAGTTTTCCCATCCATCCAACAAGGAGGCTGGACTAGAAGGTCTCTAAAGGCCCTAACAACTTGAAAGATTCCATTCTCTTCTCTGAATCTGCCCAGGGGGAGGCCTTGGGGGCTGGGGCACCAACAGGGGCTGAGAATTCCATAGCAATTTGCATGTGAAAGCATGTTACTGCCATGGCTATTAGTGTGTGTAGGGGGGCTGAAGACAGGGCAAGGACAGCTAACTGTCAGGCTGTCCTGAAAGGCCCAGGCTGGCTGCCTGGGTGGGGGAGGGAGGGAGGAAGGTCCTGGAGGTGTGCACAGGAGGCTGTATGGCCTCACTAGGCTTCCAGGGAAGGGTGAACTGCATGACTTTTAAGCCTCCGCCCAATTGAGATGCCCAATTCTGGGTCCAGGCCATGAACTACACAAACTAGTAGGCCTGGACTCTACAGTTGTCCCTAAACTATTGTACTGAGTGACTTCAGAGCTGTGTGAGGTGCCACAGGAGAGGGGGGCCCTAGGGAATGGGGTGAACCATCAGTGCATTTTCGAGGTCTGCTCTGACTAGGCCTAAACTTCCCAGGGCCATGTTTTCCTCAGGGTTATAATGTGTCATTTTGGTAATTGCCTTGTGTCAACTTACATAGTTTGTCAATATAAATACTGTGTATATATAGATTTGTTCGGTTCACTCACATACACAAACGCCTGGGGATTCTGGGGGAACAAAGCAACAGTGTGCAAGAAAGAAGAGCACACAACCATGACCTGTGAGGTAAAGGAAATGGTTGTGATGCTTGGCTCTGCCAGCAAGCACTCCCTGTATGCCCTTGAGTAAGTCCCTTCTGGTGTCTGGGCCTCAGTTTCCCCATAAGTGGCTTGTTCTGGAAAGGAGCTCTCAGGACACTCCTAGCGTTACCATTTCCTGGCCTCTAACCTCTCAGATTCTACTGAACAGGCATGAGGGCAGCCAGGGAAACCACCAGCTAGTACCCCTTGAGAACAAACACTCTGCCCAGCAGAATTCAGCCAGTGTGAAGTCCCTGTGATGTCAGATGGATTCCAGGATCTCCTTGGCTTCTGGTAACCTGGAAGCAAAGAAGCCATCTGGAGCCTCTCTCTAGGGCCCTGGCCAGAGAAAACGGGAAGATTCTCTCTCGGAAGCCAGTGCCTCGTGTACTGCCTCTAGGAAGGATGGGAGAGACGAACCCATGGAGCCATAGGAGTAGGCAAGGACTAAGGACACACATCTCTTCTACTTTGGTTTTGGAAGTGTTTATCATGGATATATTTTGCCCAGCCCCCAGCCAGGGACCCAGGATTGGGGCTAGGGAAGGTAACTGGGGATTGGCGCCTCAGGAAAACTTCTGATGAGGATGTTCAGTAACTTTGCAAAAGGCCAGCTTTGGTCAGTGATGATGAGAAAGGCCGGGGCTTGAGGTCCCCAGGAAGCCCAGCTGAACTGCCCATTCCATGCCTCAGGAGGAAAACAACAGGTATTTGGTGCTTAAAATGTGCCAGGCCTTCAACATTTTATGGGGAAAAACTGGATGAATGAATGCATGAAAGGCTAACTTCAGAACCCAAGGTTTTAATCTGTGTATCTTCTATTCTGCCTCTCACATTCCCATGACCCATCATCACAGAAGCACAGTTAAGAGCTAAACAGGCACTTAAAGGCCTTTATAGAATGTGAGGTCCCTGGAAATAGGGACCTTATCTATTCTGTTCACCACTGCATCTCAGTGCCCAGACCACTAGCTGGCATATATTGGCTGCTCAGTAAATATTTTCTGAATGAATGAAGATATCTAGTTCTACTCCTCATTACCCTGACAGGGAAATTGAGGTCCAAAGAAGCAGGGACCTGCCTGCCTCTGGTCAAAAAGTTATGTTGGAGTTGGGACAGGCCCTTAGTCTCTAGCCTCTCAGCCTGGGGCTCTTTCCCCTGTATCAAAGGGCCCTGCAGCAAACTCCTCACACCCTTCCATATCCCTTCACACATTCCTTATTCCCCCCACTCCCCAGCTTTTCCTCTTTCCTTTCTCTTTGCCAGCTGGGTAATTAACTATTGGAAACAGAACATATAATTACTGTCTCCCCCATGCCCTTAAATTGCTTTCAGTTTGGGATCTGTGACCCCTGTCCTGGGTGGAGGTTGGTCTCCTCAGCAGCCTCCCAAAGGGGGAGCCAAGCTAACAAGCACCAGCTGGGGCCCCAGCCCCCCAGATCTAATGGCCAGCTGTACAGGAGACCGGCAGCAGATGGGCAAGGAGGGTCCCCAGGCCAGCTGGGGCTGACTCTGCTGGGGTGTCAGTGGGACTGTGACGTGCCTGGGCAGGACAGGCAGCTAGGCAGGCAAGGTGGATTTCTGAGACTGACTGATGCCAGGTGGCCAAAGCACCACCTAGGATGATCCCAGTGGGGCCTGGGTCTCTCCTTGGGTTCTTCACCTCCCTCCCCGACCCCCCCGACCCCCGCCAAGTCCCTGTCTCGAGTGTGCCAGGCCATCCGCATCCTCAGGGAGGCCTCCTATGAGCATCAAATGGACTGGTGCAATAAATCGTAAGAGCCCCAGGTCCCCAGCTCCACATGGCCTGTCCCTTTAGGGAAACTGAGGCCTGGCTAGCAGCTGCCCAGCCTGTCTCATTGGTGATCTGGGCTCAGCCTGCAGAGGAAGCCAGGCAGCCCCACCCTCACCTGGAAAGCATCCTCTATCCCTGACTCACCAGGAGCTTGGCCCAGCTGGGACAGGAATTAGAGCTGAGGGTGGGGCTGGTCTGGGGCCCTACCACAGGAGGCTCACACCTCCTGCCTCCACCTAGCTATGCTTGGTCTCTCTCTGACCCACACAGATGGGAAGGTAAGGGGGCAGGGAATGTCTCCTGTTCTTCAAGATCCCTAAGGAAGCATGCTTGCTCAGTCTCACCAGGGACAGCACAAGGAACAGGGGTGTGGGGAAAAGGAGAATCACCATCAAGAAACTTTTATTTGCTTGTGGTATAGAAAAAGGCCTGGGCTCCAATCCTAGTGCTCTGGATAACTTGATGTGTGTTCTTGGGTAAGTTACTGCCCCTCACAGGGTCTCAGTTTCCTCATCTCAAATATGAGGCCAAAATTCCTCACTGTCCACCCTCACAGGAAGTTTACGAGACTCAATGACATAGTGTGTGTAAGATAAGTGTTTGAAAAAAGTGGCAGGCACTGGCCAGGTAAAGGACACTCTGCCACAAGGAGCTACTGAGCACCACTGTGTGGCCAGCATGGCTTGGATACTGAGCTCACACCAGCACCAGTCACAGCACCCAGGCCAGGGCAAGTAAGAATAGGCAGTCACAAACCTGGGCTGTTGGAGACTGCCCCATACTTTCCTCTGCTCTCCCCCACAGATTTTTACTTCATACTCCCACAGCTACTCCCAAGGGGCTCCCAGGAACTCAACCCCCCACCGACAGGGTGAGGGTAGCTGATATCTTGGGCGGGGTGGAGGACCACCCAAGGACACTCAGTTATAGGAGTAAGGGACAGCTCACCCAACCCTGGTCAGGCTCCACCTCAGAGATATCAACCTGGCCTGAACCAGTCCTGGTTAAAGACCACCAAGCCAGGCTGAGGGCCCCACTCTGGGCAGTCACTCAAGTAGCAGAGGCCCCATCTGATCCAGGCACTTCCTTTGGTTAATGAGAAACCAAATAAACAGCCTCTGCCCCAGCTGGCTCCAGGAGCACCCCAGCCGGGCCCAGCCTCCCTTCCCTTCGCCCTACAGGTCCCGTGGCTCTCCTCCCCCTTGCTTCTCCATGTGCTTCCCAATTCCCTCATAGCCCTGCCTGCTCCTTGGCTGCTTCTCTGAGGCTTCTTGTTCTGGATCACTAACCAACCCCCCCGCCCCGCCTTCCTTCCTCTTTCTCCTTTCCTCTAGTGCCTTGTTACACATTTCTAGCTAGTGGGATCTCACATGGCCTCCACTTCTGACATCTGCCTTAGCCATCTCAACAGGGAATCCCCTCAGACTGGAGTGGGAAGGCCCCAGGCCCTGCCAGTATGCATCTCTGTTGCGGGACTGAGGCCAAACCCTCTTCAGGGCCCTTGCCACACTCCTGGACCACGAGCCTTCAGGGGAACTGAGTGCTCAGGGGTGCTCTAGCTCGAGGGCTTCAACTGCTAGCCAGAAGCTCCTAAGTATGCCATGGTGAGGGTTCTGGTGTGGCCCAGCTCTGGAGACAAGAGAGGAAGAATCTTCTGGCTACGAAGTGAACTGGGCAGCCTGAAACCTCAGTACCCAATGGGCCACAAGTGAGGGCCAGCTCTTAGGAAGTTATTTCTATCCACCTTTAGGTGTCTTGAGGCAGGGCAGGGCTGGGCCTGACAGCAGGTTCCAGATGTAGCTCCAGCCAGGTGGTGGCAGTACTTGCAGACACACCCAGGTCCCCATGGGAACACCTCCTCCCCCATCAATTCTCTCTAGCTGAGCCTAATGACAGACTGGGCAGATGCTCACGGCCTATGCCACAGAGGTGACAGGATAGACAGGGAGAAATTGTTACAGGCTCCAGCAGAACAAGAGGGCAGAGGATCCTGCGGGCAGAAGAGGAAAGGCACAGGACAATTGAAACATCTTGTTCCACTAGGAAAGCCACCCTCTTCTTATACCTGCCCAGATCTTCAGTGGTTTGGGCACAGGGAATCTCTCTGTCTCTCTCTGTCTCACACACACAGACAAACACACACACACTCACACACACACTCACATACTCACTCACACTTCATTCCACAACATCATGACACAATTTTACACCCAGTTCTCCATGTGGTTAATTTTTTTTTTAGTTCTCAT
The DNA here is from genome assembly GCF_016509475.1 of Prionailurus bengalensis. Classification (NCBI taxonomy): domain Eukaryota; kingdom Metazoa; phylum Chordata; class Mammalia; order Carnivora; family Felidae; genus Prionailurus; species Prionailurus bengalensis. Next base: position 56,337,630 of record NC_057361.1, on the reverse strand, counting down.
TTTTTCTAAGAAAAAAGCAACAAGAAAATAATTCAGAGTTTATACAAAACATCTTTACATTATTTTTTCCAAAAAGACTAGTATTTACACAAATGGCAACAGAAACAAAAACAAAAAACCCTTCCAACTGCCACCTGGAAGGGGATGGCTGTTCCGCTCCCTCTCCCACCTGGCACTAGGGTGGGCAGCTGGCCAGGAGGCAGTGTGGAGGTGGATGGTGTAAGGCCCAGCTCCTTCCATGGCCACTCTGGGAGCACCTGCAAGGCGCACTCAAGTGGCAGTCTGTTAGCAGCCGTGCTGGCAAGGAGCCGGGGTCAAAGTGCACGGCATGCTGGCCCAGCCCTGGGCAGCCTCTTCCTCTTTCCAGGCCCCAGCCCAAGATTGGAGGGGCCAGTGGAAGCTGGGTTGAGGGGGGCACCCACTTGTGCTAGAGCCCAGAAAAGGAGCAGACCACCTGGCCTTATACCCGCTTAGGTCTCTGCCCTGGGCCTCTGTTTCCCCACCGGGCCAAAGGATGCCAAAGGTGAGGAGAGAACAGGGCGGGGAGGGGGAGGGGGAACTCCCAGATCTGCAGGGCAAATAGCCACCTGGGCACCTTACCTCCCTCCACCCCCATGAGGTCATCTGCCTGCAGCAGCTCTCCTGTTCCCCAGGCAACAGCCAATTAAGACGTTAATTACCGTGAGAGTGAGGGAGGCAGGAGATGCCCAAGAATCCCACAAGGAAGAGATTTTTTTTTTTTTTGGTGGAAGGGTGGCAGCCACTACCCCATTCCCAAGATCAGCTTTGTAGAAGGAGGGTCAGGAGGACAGAGTGAAACACTTGGCCCATTGGCACTCTCATCTTCCCTCATGGGCAAGAAGAGCTCTGGCCTGCCACCCCTCCCCAAAATACCAAGGAGTTTTTAAAAGAAATGCCATCCTATGCTTCCTGGCTGGCCACATCTTGCCCCAGTTCCCTTAAACTGAGCTGGGCCTGGCTCAGAAAGCCTAAGGAGGGACTGCATTTTCCATTTTTCCATTTTCTTTAAAAAACAGATGCAAATGAGTTGACAGCTAAAAAATGAACACAAAAAACATTAAAAACAGTGATGATAGCAGACAAACAGTCCTGGGAAGGGGGAAAGGGGGTGGGGGGCAGGGCCAGGGGGGCATCTTCCTGCCTGCTGTCCATCAGCATCCAACCCTGCCCTCCAAGAAGGGGTGCCCCTGCAGAGCCCAGAGGCCTGGCCAGAGGGGGAAGGCACAAGAGCATGGTGGCTGGGGGCAAAAGCACCCCCCTCCGAAGCCCAGGGGGCAGGGCAAAAGGGGGATTATAAAAGCCAAGAAACTACAAAACTAAATACAAAGGTGGGCACAGCTGGTAAGGGGAGGGAGTGTGGGGGAGAAAGGAGAGGTGCAGTCCTGGCTGACTGTCCCTCAGGCCCGAGGCTGCACTGGGCTCTCAGACCTTGTAGTAGATGTTCGCTGGGCTCTGGGGTGGCATCTCCTGGACGATGTAGACGGGGTGCCCGTAGTCCCCACTCACCTTCTCATAGTGGGGGCAGTAGTTGTTTTCTGTAGTCCGTAAGGGGATGATGATGTCGCTGGGCTCGGTGCCCGCCGTGCCACTGCCCCCCTTGGGACTGGCCAGGGTACTGAGTGAGAGGGCGGGTGCCCGCTGTTGGGTGTGCTTGCGATGCCGCTTGCGCAGCTTTAGTAGCAGAACTGTCAGGAAGATGATGATGAGCAGGAAGATGACGCAACCAGCACCAACAGCCGCAAACAATGCCACCTTGGAGTTGAAGAAGCTGTCAGGGTCTCCACTGCCACCTCCACTCGCACCTGGGCCACTCTTCTCTTCCTGGTTCACAGTCTCTGAGGAAGGAGAAGGGAGGGGAGAAATGGTCAGCCAGGGGTCCCAGGGCCCTGTTCTGCCTCGCTTCAGAGACAGGGCCTGAAAAGGTAGCTAAGCAATGGGTTCTGCCCTTTGGGAGACACCTATACACTCACCATGCTTGCCATCAGAGTCACCCAGGGAGCCCCGACCACTGGGGGCCTGTGTGGCCATCTTGATAGTGTTATCTGCCTCCTTGCTTGGCCGGCTGGTGGTCAGCTGCTCAGGTGTCACAGCATTGGGGTCTGGGAGTGTGGAGAGCACAGGTTGATGGGGGACCCCACTAGCATACATGCCTCCATCATCTAGCATGGGCTCATTTAGCATGGGCCAACAATGGCCTGTATATCAGACCTCAGATACTCTAACCCCATTGCCCCTCCCCTACTCCCAAACACATCCATACCCAGACAGAGACATCTGTTATGACTGGGCACTCACCTTGCCCAACCTTCATGACGATCTTCATGGTGCGTGTACGGCACACACCTCCCTCCCGGTTTTCCAGTCCCTCCAAACTCCCATTGGATGTAGCTGTAGCAAGAGGCCAGAGAAGTCAGGGGGAAAGGAAGGTCTACCCTCATTACCTAGAAATCCTAGTGCTATCTTAGCCCATGAGAACAGAACTGGGAATTGGGGAGTGGCAAGCAGTGAACCTTTCTACTTATCTCCCTCTCACTGGGAACAGAGTAGCTGGCCCAGCTCAGGCCACATCAGAAACTAGGCCTTCCCCCAAGGGTGCTGCTCCTTTAATATCACCAGGGCTTAGCCCTTCTTTCTCAGTATCTTCTCATTGTGTGATCTCACTCAGAGGCAAAACAGTCAGAACTGGAATCATGAGGGAGGGTTCTATACAGACTAGAAGGAATCCAGTCAGGTGAACTGGGTTAGAGTCCCAATCCTGCCCCTAACTCCATGAGTGATATCAGGGCAGGAAGCTCCTTCACTTCTTGGGGCCAGTTTCCCATGAAGAGAAAGTCGGGACAGCCAGCTGATCCCAAAGGGTTCTTCCAACTCTGTCACTCCCAAGATTATATCTTAGGTAGGCCAAAGAAATAAGAGAGAGCACCACAAAGTGGAGTCCTCTCCCAGCCAACTCCTAGAGCCAAGGTGAGCTGGCAGCCATCCTCTTGGTGAATGTTAGGGCCAGAATTCCAAGGCCAGGCTGGAAGGAGAGCATGCCAGTCTTCAGAGGGAACCCAGATCAAGGTGGCCTGTGTGCTATCTCACTGTACTACTTAGAAAGCTCCTAGATAAGAGAGAACCATATGACGGGAAGAGACTCACAGGTAATGTAGTAATCATGGTGCTTCTTAAACTCCAGGCCCATGTAGTTGGGGCTGAACTCCTGGAACTTAATGGTGAAGCGGATTTCCTGCTCTGGCCTATTGCAGGTGACCAGCACGTTGGGGTCAAGCACAGTGCTGCAAGCAGCTGCCTGCTCAGGCCGCACCAGGTACAGCTTGTAGTACTCATAGGGCCGCCCTGCTTCTGCTCGGGGGCAGATGATGTCCAGCTTGTCTCCAATCTTTGGGTAGATCACCAGGCCCTTCCCACTCAGGAATCTGCCCAGAAGGGAAGAGATGGTCAGCCTCAGGGTCAGGGGTCCCGGACCATCTCCAGAATCAAGGGCACAAACAATGAGGGGCCAGGCTGAGCCTACTGGGTGGAGATGGCAAGAATAGGCATTCTGTCCTCCCTCCATCCTTAGGCTGAGGGTGCAGAGAGAGAATCACACTGCCAGCAGGGTGTGGAAGGGGTGGCCCATGGGCAAGGCTGCCAGGCTTTGACTGCTTGGTAGGGTGGGGCACTGCGTAGCTGGGGGAGCCCTTTGTCCTAATGTGGCATTTCCACAGGGGGCTGATGTGGCCAATGGTGTGAGGCTTGGGCTGCCTGGAGGTGGCAGCCCTGTCCTCTTCCCGCCCCCATCACACACATTCCTTCAGAGCCACTGCTACCATCTCCCTACCACACATGCATGTGTGTGCACACAAACATGTTGTGCACATGCACGCGTACACATACACATACACACACACACATACACACAAACAAGCCCACACATGCCTTAGCCACCACCCCTGCAGCTCCCAGAAAACAACTGGGGGAGCTCAACCTATCTGGGACCCATACCTTCTCTGCCATCCTTGCTAATCTTGGGCATGAGGAGGAGATATGAATAGGCATCACCTGGAACCAAGGGTGATGGGCATAGTCTCTGGCCAGGAGCAATTCCACATAGCTCTCCCCACCTCCCACTCCTACAGCCCAGTGTCTTATAGGGGACTGATTCAACTCCTGTAATGCAAGAATGTGAGTCCCCAAACTTGACCAGTCTCAGTCCTAAAAGAACAGAGGGAGGGGAGACGGGGCCCAAGCAGGGACAACAGATTATATAAGATAGGGCCCCAGGAACTTCACACATCTGTGTTCTAATCTACCCATCTCACACTGCCTCTGTTCCAGATCCTGAGGGAGATGGACAAATGCCTTCTGAGCCAGGTTCCTCTTCTAATCCTGAAGGCCAGGCACAGGGAATAGCAGGGAGAGAGCAACTGCCCAGGGCCATCTATTCATATCAGTGTCCTTGCCTAAGCACACAGCAAAATGGTGGTGCTATCTTGGCCATTTCTGAGCCTGGGCAGGCTGGAGCTGGAAACAAGGCAATAGTATGTAGCAAGGAAGAAGCAGACAGACTTTGGAATCAGACAGACATGCCCCTTCCGAGCTCTGCAACCTTGGATGAGCTACCTGATCTCCCTGAGTTTCCATTTCCTCACTTATAAACTGGCAGAGGTAAGAACCCTACCCTCCTGGGATTGTGGAGGGGATGCAATGGTGCATGCAGAGTGCCTAGCACACAGTAGGCACTCAACGTGTTTGACTCCTGCTTAGAAACAGTCTAGTTTGCCAAGAGGCAGGAGGCCAGATTAACAGCAAGTACCTATGAGGCCAGTCTTGCGGTTTTTTCAGCAGGTGAGGGGAAATAGGAAGAGGAGTTATGGCTCCATCCTCAAGGATTTTACTGTCTGCTGTAGGTCAGAAAAGTAAAAATGGTCCATGCTTTGGCAATAGACGAGACAAGGCTATCTGCAGGTTATGTGGGAGGAGGGTGGTTCAAATGGCAAGAGCTGGAGGCAGGGAGAGGAAGGAGACAGTTCATCTGACAGGATGGTCTAAGATGGTTCCTCAGAAGGAGCAGAATGAAAGTGGGTCCTGGGTAAGGAATTAGAAGTTAACACAGAGAAAGAATGGACAAGAGTGGCTGGGACACAAACCCCAGGCCAGTGATTGGCCCCACAACTGGTAGAGAGAAGCAGAAGAGGAGGCCGATAAGCTCAGCTGGAACCAGGGTGAAAGGCCTTGAGGGTCACAACAAACAGTGTGGGGTTCCTCCCACTGGAGACAGACTTTCTAGTAAGGACAATGAAGGGTTGAAAGCAGTGCTTCAAGAGAACAAAGCTCACAGTGGAAAAGCATGGCTCCACTTCCTGGAGGCCCATACCACAGTGGGGAGCACAAGGTATGAGTGCCTAGTGGTTGCACAGTGCCCTCACTCAAGGGAGGGAAATGATACCCCAGGAGGTGAGTCTAGACCAAGTAGATGAAGAAAGACAGCCCTCCCTCGATGTTAAAGGAGGATTCAACAAGCTGGGACATGCCATTTTGCTGTACAGGTCGGCAAAAACCACAATGAGAAGGTCTTTCCCTTAGTATCTAGCTTTACTGCACTCCAGAGGGCCAGAAAGGAGGTGGGGATGGGATGAAGGCCCATACAAACATTTGAGAGGACACATCCTCACCCCATTAACCACAAAAGGCTGAGAAGTTTCACCAGACCCCCTATGACTCCCAAGGCATTTTTCATTTTCCAATCCTCACACTGGTTCCATCCAGACAGCAGGATTAGACAACTTCTAACTTCTTAGCACCAGAAGAACCTTTAAGACCCACAGAGTCCAGGCTCCTCATGGGAGGGAGGGAGTGATCAATTGAACATTCCTATTGAAGAGAAGTTCTCAAAGGCAACCAGAGGAGGCTAACCTCACCCAGGATGTTGACCCCTAGGGGGTCTAAGAAGACCTGAAACATTGGCTGAATCCCTGTACAGCTGCACCTCAACAAGACCCTACATGGAGGTGACAGCAGGTACACAGAGGACATGCAAATGGGGGGTACGGGCCAGCTCACCTTCCTAACCACTTGGACCTAACCACTTGGACCACTTGGGCCTCCTCACCAGGGAGTCTTATGTGTTCTGAGCACATCTGTGGCCACTCAGGCTCTGGAGCTCCAGAAGCGAAACACAGGGCTTCCAGCTACTTGGGGTTATCCCTTGAATCCAGACACATTGAGGTAGCAGATGTCTATATAGTGGATGGGGGAAGGGGAAGAAAAGAGGACTATTGCCCCTAACACCCCTCAGACTCCTCAACCTCAGAGAAGACTTCATAAATATTCATTAGTTAATTTGCCTGGCAGCTGCAGAGGGGAAACTCACCTTCTCCTAAAGTGAAGAAGGGAGAAGACCCTGAGGAGACCTGCCTTCCCTGACCCTGATCCCCCATAATGGTGCCTTTTCAGCATCTTCTGTACCACCAGGAAAACTGCTTCTTGGCCTTTGAGAAGCCCAGGAAAGTGGCAAGGGGACCTTGCCAAGGTGGGCATGTAGCCAGTGAGAGTGAAACCTGAAGTCAGCTTACAACACTAGCCATACTGTATAGGAAGGACCCTGCTCATCTTTCCTCATACATATCAGGTTAGGAATAGGGGCAAGAGAGTTGGAGGAAGAGATTGTCCCCAAGTTAAACTCTTTATCCCCCACTTTTCAAAAACTACTACTCCCCCATTATCAAGCCAAGCTTTCTTGCCTGGGGCCACCCCTAGACAAAGCCCTTTTCTGGAAAATAAGGGGATTGACAAGGCCCAGCAGGAAGCCTAAAGCAGGTCGCCATGGTAACCCCTGAGGCCTTCCCTCTTTAGCTTCTGATAGCCCCAGGACCCCAGTGAGCCACCCCAGGGAGTAAAGGGACTTGAAGGAGGCCATTCCAGCTCCTGTCTTATAGCCTACTTCTTCCTTCTACCCTAGCCCGTTTGTCTCTCAGCCTTTCTACTGAGCTGAGAAGGGCCACCATGACTGCTAATCAGAATCCTGCCGTTCGAGAAGCCTGAAGAGTCTGGGGCAGTAGCCTGGTCAGAGGCCAACTGTCCTCCTGTTTCTTTTGTCCAGCTGAGCCCCTCTCCACCCAAACACATACAGTCTACGGTGGGGCTAGCTTGCAGATGTGGGTGTCATGCCCAGAAAGGTGCCCATGTTCCACCACATCTACATTTTCTTCTCTCTCACCCTTCCCACAGGCTCTAGGAACCTGTGGTCAGAGATTGGGAGAGCGTGGTCCCTGGCCATGCTAGCGCAAGTCTGGTTAAGACTCTAGACACAGCTTTGATTTGGTGACCCCAGCACCACTATGCCTGCACCCACAGAGTGGCAGGACGAGCAGAGGACAGACCCCAAGCCAGAGCTCAAGTCTGCTCTCATCCCAGCAAGGGTGGGGAGCCCCCAAATTAAAGGCTCCTCTTTCATTCCCCCAGCTCCACCCAGCCCCCAAGGCAGCAGGAGCAGGCCTGGCATGTCCCAGCAGTGCCCGCCCAGGCGTGGGTGGGCAGGAACAGCAGCTGGGTCCTGGCACACACGCAGCACTGTCGGAGGTAGGGAGGCCAGGAGAGTCCCAGAGGGTCACCCTCCCCACCTACATGGGACTACGCTCTCCCCTCTGCCCCACCAGGCTAACACTAGGGCCCATTGGGGGCTTAACATGCCCTTCCCTGTCTGCTTTCTAGGGGATCCCTGAGAGGAAGTGAGATTCCCGGCCCAGAGAGGAACCAAAGGTGAGATTCAGCACTCAGGAGGGAGAGTGCCAGGCAGTGAGTTGGCTGCCTCTAGTTCAGGTCACCCAAGCAAGGCTGCTGGTAGACCTAGCAAAATCAAATGAGGAAGCCAGAGCACTGCTCATCTGATGCAGGCAGGGCCTGAGTCATGAGGACAGATGCACGCACATCTGTGAAGTAAGAGGGGCAGGGAGATGGCACCTCTTTCCAAACCCCACCTTGAATTCCTATCTCTCCTAGATTCCAAGGTATAGCAGGATGGCATGGAAAGAATGGCATACAGCAAGCTCTACCCACTATAAGCAGACTGAGTTCAGACAATTCATTTCCCTGTTCCAGGCATATGCCTTCTCATCTGGAAATGGGGACAATTCCTACTTCCCAGGGCGGTTGGGAACAACCAATAATATTTACATATGAGGATGCTTTGTAAATAGCAAGGTGCTGCCTGTTAGTTAGCATTGCCAAGCACAGTACCATTTACGGCTTATGTTCCTGGCTGCTAGCACCCCCACCACAAATGACCACTATGAAAACACACCCAGGAGGAGTGGGTTATGGTACACAAGGCAAGGAACCCAGAATGTGGCTGGTAAGCATCCCACCACAGCTCCCCTGATAATCATGGAGTGTACCCTCCCCCAAACCTGGTGTTCTCATGGCAATAAGCTGCCTCCTGGCTGGCCCACCTCCTCCACAGTCCAAACCCCAGAAAAGAGTACTATCCACGGCCTGGCCGTCCCCATTCACCTGAGCTGATGAGGCAACAAAGAACCTGAGGGGATACAGGGAACCCTCAATTTAGCCTGAATCCCAGCCTCACAGGCCCTTCTTGCCCTGGCCTGGCTGCCTGGGGTGGGGGTGGGGAGGAAGGGGAACAGGAAACTTTAGGAGCTGCTGGGTTCCCATCACTCTCAGGCCCCCACCTGTGGCCAATCAGCCACAGAGTAGGAGAGGTCAGCCACCCTGGAAAGGGGCCCCCTGAGCTGGCCTCCCCAGGACTGTGAGCTGGAACAGCTGTGAGGGGGCTGGGACCAACACTTTGGCTTGTGGCAGGCAAGCCTGGGTTAGGGTCTGCAGCTGCCCCCACCCATGTTGGATAGAGTCAAGGGTCCTGGACACCAAGCTGAACCCCCCACCCCCACCCCCTTATAGGGAAGGTGTAATGTGATCTCAGGCACATTCCCACTCCCTGGAGGTGGGGCAACCTGAGTGGGGGGCAGGAAGGGGTCAGAATGGGACTGAGAGACTGAACTGCAGCAGCTGGACTTGGCTGAGGACTCAAGTGTGAGGCCTACCGGCTGCCCCAAGCTCTCAGGGGAAGAAGTTGGGGGAGGGGGCTGTTCTGGGACCTTCCATCACAGCCCCCAACCCACCCAAGCACATGCATTCATTCTGGTTTCTCCCAACCTCTAGTGGGACTAAACCTGCTTCCCCAACCTCTGTTCATCAGGGTAATCTGACAGGAGGGGCCGAAGAGGCAGAAGCTAATGCTACCCATTCAAAGACCCCAGCACGGATTTGGGAAAGAAGCTGGAAGTCTTAAGCCGGCCCTTCCAGCTCCCCTCTTCCAGTCAGGACTGGGCTGCACGCACCCTGGAACCTGGAAACATACCCCCAGCCCCATCACTTCTTTATTTTGATTTTTTTCCCAAGAAGGAAGCAATTAAGCAAGGTTTATAGGCACTGGGAGATTTGAGGGGTGGGGTGGGGGTGCCAGCTCCTGACAAGGCTGAGTAAAGAGACCAAAAGCAGGGAGGAAGAGGGGAGGGAAGAGAGAAAATGAGCCTGTGAGGGAGAGCACGGGCATGTGCGAGAAACAAAAGGACTTGAGAAAAAGAGGCAGAGAGTGACTAAGAGTGAGAGGGAGTGTGAGAAAGAGGGAGAGCAGGCGAACCTAGCTGGAGAGGGGAGGTGAGCACAGCTCACAGAGGGTGTGAGAGGGCAAACCAGACACAGACCTGAGAGGGAGAACTCGGGCAGGAGGCAAAGAGGGAGAGACAGAGAAAGACTGTTTAGTTGAAAGGCTGTGGCAGCCTGGAGGGTTGGGCGCGGTGGGAGAGGCAGCCCCCAGAGCTTGAGTGGAGCTGAGGGCAGTGCCTCCCTCCTGTCCTCCTGCCCATCCCCCATGTGCCAACACACACAGACCCTTGGGCATAGATGGAACTGGGAGTGTGTGTGTGTGTGCAGGGGTGCCAAGATCAGTCCCCCACCATTCTCAGGATCTGTTCAATTATGGGATAGAATTTGTGCAGGTCCTACTGAGTCCTCAGCCACCCCCCCACCTTACCACCCCCTCAAGGATGCCTGCCCTCAGCTTGAAGTGGATGGTGGCGTGGGCAGAACTCAAAAACCTATAAACTGGTCCAGAGAACTAAAGGCTCAGAACACAAAAACGGAGAAGCTCAGAGAGATCTTGTTTCTCCCAGCTCCCCCCCCCCCAACTCTGCAGGAGGGCTCCTTTCCAGCTGTGGAGCTGCATGCTATCTCTGGTTAGAGACCGGAGAGAGCAATTAGGTCACTCCCATGAGCCCCTATAATGGGCTACCCCAGGCGGATTTCAGCTATCCTGGTTCAAGAGAGAGCATTTCCAGCCTCCACCCTTACATGATGGAACTGGGCTCTTCAGAACCTTTCCCCTATTTAGCTCAGGGGTCCCCAGACTATCTTGAATCCCTGCTGTTAGGAGAGCTCTGCACCCAGGTTGGCTTCTAGGTGGGGGAGAAATTCTTGTCAATCCCTTTCCTTGTACCTTGTTCTCTTTCCCAAACCCTCACACTGACCTTGTTTTAACCATCCCACAAACCAGTAAATAGGACTCTACCTTAACCCAAGGAAAATAGAACTAGAGAAGCTGATTTCTTCCACTCCAGGGCTAAGAGACGCACTGTCCCTGGAACCTAAGAGGCCAAGGGAGGCAGGAGCCCGGGGAAGTTAGCGGGGAGCCCATGAGAGTGGACAGGGATTCCGGATACAAACATCAGAGAGCATAGAGGGCAGGCCAAAGCCCCCCATTTTCCCACTAAGTAGGGGTGTCTGCACATTGCTGGGACCTCCACAAAACAGGAAGAGCAATCTTGACCCTGGATTTCAACCCCAGTCCTGAATGCCAGAAGAGTAAAAGGTCCAGAGGTCATCACACAGCCCCAGCGACTCTTCACTAACAGCCTAGAAACCACTGAACCACCGCCCTAAAAGGTGTGTGTGTTGTTTGGGGTAGGGGGAATTGTGAAGGGGGAAGGAGGAGGAAGAAAAGAAAGGATCTTCTCTACATAGCTACCTCCCTAACCCCTTGGGAAAAGCTAAGCATAGCTTCCCAATCTGAGGGACATAGGGTGGGGGGGGGGGGGCAACGGGACCCGCTTGAGCAGGAATCCTTCGACCCCCACCCACCTCCCTCGCCAGCTCGGACGCCACTCTCTGCCTGGGCCGGCTCTCGAAGCTCTGCCACCGGCTCCATTAGACCCCCGACAGGCGCTGGATCGAAACCACCCCCTCCCAGATACCTCTCCCACTCCGCCCCTCTCCACCCGCCGCCTTTGTGAGCCTGGGAGCGACGCCCGCCCTTCCATGGCCCGGCAGGGAGAAAAGAGGGGCTAGAAGAGACGGCAAAGCGAAAAGCTAGAGAGGCAAACAGGGAAGAAAGAGAAATGAAAATGGGAGAAGCCCGAATGGGGATACAGGAGCTGCCACCCACCCCAAGCTCGGTGTCCCGCGCTGTGGTCCTTTCACAGCTAAACAAACGAGGAACCTGAGTTCTGGCCTCGCCCCCACCCAGGTCACGCTAGCCCTCGAGCGGCTCTCGGCGAAAACCGCCACGTTCCCAAGGGCCCCATAGGGGAATGCGTTCTCTCCCCCACCCAGCTCTCGGGTGCGCCCTCGAGCGCCGGGACTCCCAGCTCCGCCTGGCGCGACCATCCCGACTTGATCCGGGACGTGCGGAGGAGAAGGCGGGGAAGCCAAGGGGTCACAACCCAGCCGAGTGCCCCCACCCCACCCCGCCGCACCCTGCTCCGCCCGCCCGCAGGAAAACACACACGAAAACGACAGAGACAAAATGGGGTACAGCTCTTCCTCGGAACACCTCCCCACACGCACTCGGGGGCGCGTGGCCTCACCCTGCAGGAGTGCCTCCCACCCCCAGGGATCAGAGCCAATAAGTTACTCACTTGGGGTTGAGGGAGCTCCAGGACACGGGCTCCAGGTTCTTGGCCAACGGCGTGGCAAACCGGCACAGTGCCAACACGACCATCGCCACAAGCCACTTGCCGAGCCAACGCTGCCCAGGCCGGGCCATCTTCCCGGGTGCAGGCTGCACTTGGGATCCCCTGGGGCCTCCTCAGCAAACTGGCCTCGCCTTCCCGTGCTGCGCTGCGCTCTGAACCGCTCAGGCGCCCATCCTCCGCAGTCGCTGGCCTTGAAGTGCTCCCCTCCCGCCGGCTTCGGTGTCGCTCTTCTCCGCCCGGCGGGCCAGGAGGACTCACTGGGCAGCTGTCCCCAACCTGGGCATGGGCCGCGGCCTCCGATGGCTCGTTCCCTTGGTCTCTCCGCCGCACGAGGGGCGACGGGGGCTCTGCGCCCCCGGGTGATCCGGCCCGATTCCGCTTGGCTCCCGGAGACTGTTCGAGACTGCGCGCCCTCTCCCTGACTGGGTCTCCCCACTGAAGACTCGGTGGCCGCCCCGACGCCTCGACCGTCTCGGGATCGACGCCCCTCGGAAGAAATGGGAGTCTCCCCACAACACGAGCTCAATCCGGGGGCTCCCGGCTGGGTCGCCCTGGCACGGTCTCTGTTCCTCCAGGCCACACTGGGACTCTGGGCTTCGCGCCCCCCGACAGCTTCTACTTCAGTGGGGCCCCCGTTCAGTGTACTTAGAAGAGCGGGAAGACGCAGTCGAGCGAGCCAGTTCCATCAGTTTTCTATTCTGAAGCCTCCGCCGGGTAGCCCCGCAGCCCCTTCGCCGACTCCTAGCTCCCCAGCGATTGCGCCCGAAGGTCTGCGGCCAGTGCGAGCCTCACACAACTACCACTGCTGTCCAGCGCGCATAGACTCCCTTCGGCTGCCGCTGAGCTGTCTACTCCCCTGCTCAGGCGAACGCAAGGCCAACCCTACTCCTCTTAGCCAATAGTAAGCTCCGTCTCGGGGGTCCTCGTCCCGTACCACGCCCCCAGAACAGGAAGGGGGCGGGGCTTCTGGGAGCTCTTAAGGACGCCGTGCTAGCGATGGCACCAATCTCGGAGTGTGGCTCCTGCGGTTAGGGGTGGGTCCGGTATAGTCCCGTTCCCAGAGCGCGCAGCCCGTGGGAAGTTGGAGCTCCTCAAGGGCTGTTGGCCTGCCCTCCTCCCGCGCGCCTAGTCAACACTCTGGCCCACTGACCTGGGCCACACAGGCCCTGTCACAAGTATCCCGTGAAAGTACTTCCATTCTCTTTACGCAGGAGCCCTGAAGTCGTGCTCTGTGCCCCTCTCTGTGGCAAAAACAGCCTGTTTGCTCTTGGTCCCATCTCATGTAGAGTTCTGGTGGTCGTTTCTCCTGCCCTAGCAATGCAGTGTCTGCTTGCACTTGGACCTGGAGTCCTAAACATACGGATAGCGTTAGGTAATGGAGACTGAGAGAGGTCAATTACAAGTACGGGATGGAGGTGGGTGGGAGGTGAGTTCTTTGCCCCTGGGGACTGGGCCTTCGGAATCTCAGCTTTAGGGGAGAGCCTTGTGGGACCCAGGAACCCAAATTTGGCGTCGTGTCCTGTCCGAGGTCGCAGGCAAGGCCCCGGAATAGGCCAGCTGGGATGAGAGAGTGAGAGAGTACCTCGATAAAGAAAGACACCTGGAAGGCGAAGAGTCAAAGGCACGGGGTGGACGCTTTTTGAAAAAGCAAAAGCGGGCGTCCTGGCCCCAAAACACCAGACTCCAGCCCCTCCCGGCCTCGCCATCTGGGTCTTTGTCTCCCAGCCCTCGCCCATTCTTCCCGCCCCTCCTCGCTTCCTTGCTTATAACTTTGGCTCCATCCCATAGCTCAGACCCTCCCACTCCGACCCACTCTCGTGGTCGGACCCCAACAGGCGTACCTACGTGCTAATGTCTCCCCCTACTGGTCTTCTGTAGCACTGTGGGGACCTGGGACAAACTGGAAGCTCCAACCTGGGAGCTTGTCACAAACCTAGCACATGATTTGAACACAAGACTTGGGACAGGCTTAGTGGCCTTGGCAAGAACTGCGGCCCAGTATGTGGAGGAAGGGAAACCATTAGGAGGAAGATCTAGGTTTGGGTTGGCTTTGGGATTGCCAAGGATATACTGTCTTTGCTGATACTTTATAGAGATAATTAGGTGAGCAACATTCCCCAAATTCTCTACAATTTACACAGTTTTGTGTCATATCACTTAAGTAGGGGTTTCTCACTGGATCCTATGATGCTCCCTTTGGCTGTAGGGTGAAACTGTATTTGGAGGGAAATAAGGGAGAAGCTAGGCCACTTCTACTTTTAGGGACAGGGCCTGGAAGGTGAGAGGGATCTGGGTGGACAGGGTCGAGGAGGAACTATGTCAGGTCTCTCAACTGACAGCTGGACCCCTTATTGGGGTGTGAACAAGGAGAAATGAGAACAAGGTACAAGGGCACACCAATAGTCTGGCTTAGAGACTTGGATCCCTTGAAATGAGCATGCACCTGAGTATGGAAAGAAGCGTGTTGCTTCCTGAGTGCCTACTCTGTGCCAAGAATCATGTTAGATGGCTTTTCTCTCATAGTCTGATGAGATAAGTTTCACTCCCCCCATTTCAGATAAGAAGGAAGATAAGGCTCAGGGAAGAGAAGTAGCTCCACTGAGCTCATCGATGGCAGAAGCAGGATTTCCCCCAGGCTTATTTGTCTCCAAAGCCTATATTGACTTGACAAATTTTCAGCTGCTCCTTGCCTACTTGCTTACTTAATACATTCCTCGTTAAAAGCTGGTTCATACTTGGAAGGCAGCAGCCTTCAGGATGGCCAGGAGTCTACTCTTCATTCCCAGGTTGCTAGGCCTGGGAAAGTTCATCTGTGTTCCTGGCCACATCTCCAAGTTCCCACCTAAAATTGCCACCACCAACCCCAGAACCAGCCTCAGATTCTGCTGCTAATATGCCCAATGCCCCTTGGGAGGCAAACCCAAGATCAGGAGGGGAATAGGGGAGATGAGACTATGGTCCCAGACTTGGGAAACCTGGGAAGACAGAAGCAACTTCTGAGTGTGCCAACACCTAATTATGGCTGGAGAGGGCAGCAGAGAAAAGAGGAGAAGACCCTTTATGTCTAGGCCTGCTCTACATGCTGATCACCCCTGGTCACAGCACAACCTTTCTGCCTCAACCCATCCCCTCCAGTTATAGGGTCCTCAGTAGCCGGGCTGGACCTACTCTCTGCCACAGCCAGGGCCAGTGACTTCAAGCCCTCACATCCTGCCCCACCCTAGCAGGGCCTCAGATGTAATGATTCAGGCCCCTAAAGTCAGGAAAAATTACTCCCCAAGGGAGCCTGAGAAGAAGTTGGAATGTGTGGAGTATGTGGACCCTCTCTTATCCAAGCCCTCCCTACTCCAGTGGCAGTTGCACCCCTCCCCACGCCTCCCAGATCAGTGTCACCAAACATTCACACACACACACACACACACACACACACACACACACACACACACCCTTGGGATTCAAGTCCACCAGTGCTTCCTGAGCACTGACGTTGTGCTAGCTACCCTGGTGACCCAAAGAAGAGCCCCACCAGCCCTGTCTTCAAGGAGCTCCAAGCACACCAAAATCAGCACGTGGGGACCTCCCAGATCCAGGGATGATGAAGAACTTCTGAAAACTTCAGGAAACCTCAGACATCATGCAGTCCCCAGAAAGTTTCCATCAGTTCCTTCTGAGCCCAGCTTCCCACACCCACCGGAGGCATGAGGTATAAACTTCAGAGCCCCAGATTTCACTGCTTATCAGCTGTGTTTCCTTGGGCAAGTCAGTGAACTCATTTATAATTTGGAGATCATCCCTCCTTCACAGAAATGTGGTGAGGGGTGAATAAGATAATGTGTACATCAAGGGCTTAGCATCATGTCTGGCCCACCATGGTTCACTATATGGAAATTCATTCTTCCACAGAGATACCCTCATTCCTAGTCACACAAGTTCTCCCTTTTGTCTGTTCACACATTTCATGTACGCATGCACAGTTTGTAGCCCCTCTTGTATATTCACACACAGGTACATACATATTCATACAAGAATACTTGGTGTTTCTCACCTATCAATTCATGCAGTACCAGGTGACAGGATTGATTCCTGCTCCTGTGGAACCTAGATTCTCGCCCCCACATTTTCTCATGTCACTGTTGCATACACATGCATGAACACACACACACACACACACACATACACACAAACACACCCTCAATTTCTGTGGCCCTTGCCCTTGACCTCTCCTTGCCTGCTTGTACTCTGAGACGAGAAGTGAACTAACTCACCTAAGGCCACACCGCCAAGAAGTAGGAAAGTCAGGATTCTAACCTAGGCCATTTAGCTACACAACTTGTGTTGTAACTGATGACTCTCACGAATCTACACTGATATCCCAAGGCTCTGGAAAGGAGTGTGTGCCAAGGGGTGGGCCTTGCACACCAAAGGGTTAGAGAACAGGCCTAGGGCAATGTGAGCTGGGACAACCCAGTAAGCCTAGCAGCCCTCTCTTATATCTACAGTCATCCCCAGCTTGCCCTAGGTCTCCTGTCTGTCCCCTCAAAGATCCATAGCTTCTGCACATACCCTCTTCACAGACACACACAGCTATTCCCTACAGGGAGAGAGAGAGAGCTCCGTATCTTGAACACCCACTGTATGCTAGGCACTCTGGCTGGTTACTTTCCCCTTTGGTGCTATATTATACATCCCTGAAGTAGATATTTATGGGCCTATTCTAGAGATGAGAAAAACTGAGGTTCCAGGTTCCAACTGTCTACATCCTCTACCCCTGCCAACCTCAGCTTGCAAGGCCCTCTCTTGCCTGGCTAGCTCATTCCCACCATTCATTTCTCTCCTGTTCTTCCCTCTGCCATCATGGCTGCCCTAGCTGAGATTTGCTGGGGTCTGTGTTGGACCCAGCTGTCCTCCTTCCCCCACAAATACCTTGCTTTTCCCAAATCACTCTATCTCTGGGTTAGTCTCAGGGCAAACCCAGGGTGGGGCCTGAGCCCTCCCACTCTTCCTCCTCCCCTCCCCTGGATGCACCACACCCCAGGACTAGGTCAGATCAGGCCCCAGGTAGGTAAACCTTGCAAGTCTAGTTTCACTGCAGCCATGACAATTTTAAGTGGCTGGTGAAGGAGTGGGTGGTCCCCAAGGCCCAAGGTTCAACCAGACTCTCAACCCCTAGCCCCTCCCAAGTCCTGCCCCAACTTCATGCCTGGTTTATAGGTGTTTGCACTGAGATCACCTTGATCTTCTAGGTGTCAGCCTGGTCCCTGCTTAAGCTATCAGCACTATACTAGGGATAGGAGGAGCCCCTCTTCTTGAGATGGTCCTGCTCCCCTCCCTCTCACTCTCTTTATCCCTTCCTTATTCCACTTCACCCTACCCTGGACTTCTAGAAATCTGTCCCAGACCCTCAGGCCCCATACAGGCAAATGACCTATCCCCTGTCCCTGAAAAAAGCCTACAACAGGGCATCTGAGAGACAGAACATGGCTATGTGTGGCAGGGTAGGTAGCACAAGGCTCTGAATGCAGCTGGGACCCTGGGTTCCTTAGAAGCCTCCTCTTTGGACATCCCTGCCCTCCTGTGTCACTGATCTGGACTCAGCTTCCTCTAGCCATCCCTCCTGTTCTCAGCTCTCTAGCGCAGCAGGGGGCAGTCTAAGAGAGAAATCCCACAACACTCCAACCCAGCCCTCCTGTTGTTCTCTCACTCCTGGTAACCTATAGAGTGTGCAAAGCAAGGCTGGGCCATTCATCACTGTCAAGGTCTGAGGAATTTGGAGGAGGAGAAGCAGTAGCTGTCTCCACCTTGTCACTGACCCTAGCCTAGCTTCCCATCTCAGAAGCCCCGTAGGCCTGGGAGAGGATAATGCTGGCTGGAGAAATAGCATCTTTACCCAGTCCTGCTCCTGGATCCTTAGAGAACACATTGGACATGCCAGGCCTCTTAAACACAGGGAATAAAGTACCCTTGGAGGAACATCCCAAACAGAGCAAACATTTGAACAACCCAAGGAGCACAGGGAAGGGTAGCTGCTTCCTCATCTCTCCAGCCCTCCTAGCTCTAACCTCTCACCAGCCTGTGAGCTAACTTCCTATATCCCACCCTACCATGAAGGCTAAAGAATCAGGCCCTGGACTTTCTTGACTGATAAACACAGGCCTACTGGTGGAGAGTCCATGAGCCCCCGAGGGCATCCTGAGGATAGATAAGGGGCTGGACCCAGCTGCCCAGATAATGACTGGCAGATATATGGCACCCAGGCCCACCAGCCTCAAGCTGCCCCTTAGCTAACACAGCTAGTATTTCTGACATTGAAACCTCCCCTCCCCACTCACAACTTAGCCCAAACTTGGCTTAGAGACCTTCCTTCCTATCTACAGTTAGGAGGGCCCCAGTGCCTGGGCTCAGTGTACCTCCCAGTGAGGGCCCAGTTTCCTTCTAAGCCGTTAGTCTGCACCTAGCCTCCCCCATCCTGCCCCCACCATGCCTCCACCTCCCCAGAGGGCTGCCTAACTTGGGGTTGGGGTAAGACCTCAATTACAGAACCACCTGGCATCTTCCTTACAGGAAGCCACCTTCTCAAGGGAACATGAATTTCCTTGGCCTGGCTTGTTTTTCTTTTACAGACCCTCTCTAGGACACAAAGTAGAGCCTATAGCAGCACCTAATCTCAAGAGGAATTTTCTTCCTTGGGCTGATGTCCTAGGAAGAGGTGGGAAGTCAGGAAGCTGAGGGCTTCTGAACTAAGAGTGCCACAGGGGATTAGGGCTCTGAAGACATAGGAGGGAGAAGATAGGATTTCAGATTTGGGGAAATGAGGCTGTTGAATCACAGGGATAGAGTCCTTAAGGAAATACTTCCCTCTCCCTGGTAGCCTCCCTATTCCTCAATCTCTGTCGACCTCCAGTGGCCAGCCCAGTATTTGCATTCCAAATGCTGACCTAGCACTAAACCTGGCCACTTACAGCCCAACAGGAAGTAGGGGACACTGCCAGCTTTGGGTGCTGGCCTGGGCTGAGCTAAGCCAAGAACATCCTTTCTTATCCTCCCCATCTTCCCTTTCAGTACTGTAAATCCAATCTCTCCAGGCCTATATCAGCACCCAGCTCCTCTGGGCAGCTTTCCTGGAAGGTTCTAGAAAACAAGTCTGTTTCTTCCTTTGAACTCCATATCATGACTGTACTTCCTATGATTGGCACTTGAATTGCCATTATTTGTATACCTCCTAGCTCTCCCACTACATACTAACCTAGGGCAGAAATCACTGACTGCTTCTCCTTTATCTTCTACGTGAAGCCAAACATAAGGATGGGCATAGAGGAGGTGTACAGTGTTAATGGTGATGATGTTGATGATGATGGTGGTGGTAGTGGTGATGTGGTGATATTGGTGACAGCTGCCATCTACTGAGTACCTAATACATTCCACACACTTTGTATTCATTTTCTCATTCAAAAGTCATTTTATATACAGACCAGGAAACTGGCGTTATGAGAAGCCAATTGACTTAAATAATGCCTTACATCTAGTAAGACTGGCAGACTCCAAGGCTTGATGTGGGTCTCTCTGGCTCCAAACTATAGGTATCCCCATCTCCTACATGCCATACACTGTCTTTATCCCTGGAAGGGACATGGGGATGACTATGATTTAGTCCCTGACAACATGGCATGATATGGGCCACAGCAAAGGTGATATGCTCCACAGAGCATGGAGGAACTAGCTCTACATCTTTCCAATTTTTCTCTAGTTTGCTCATTTGACAGAACAGATTGCCAAGCCCAGATGGGAACTCTCCCAGGTCCCATCACACAAGGAGACTGGGGCCACCTAGGAGACTTCTAACGACAGTGAGGGCTTGACAAAGTCAAGAATCTAGCAGCACAGAGGAAGAGTCCATCAGAGATTGCTGTCAGTAGAATAAATACCCAGACCCTCCCATGAACAACATGGGTCTGTTAAATTCACAAGCACTGCTGGGACTTCTATGGGAGCCTGGCAGGTGCTGGCATCTGAGGTTTAAAGAGATGAGAGAGACATGTGACTTACTTCCCCTCTCTCCATGCTGAGCCCAGTTAGTTAACAGTGCCAGGCCAACAAGCACTATTGAGTAGAGCACCCATTGATCTGAACCTGAGCCATTTGCCTTTCTCCAGCCTGGTGACCTTAGAGGAAACCCACTCTCGCCCTCTCTCTTTCCCTAAGTAAACTCTTCATCTGAGACTCTTTCAGTCACTCTATTTTTAGTAGTCCTTGGTGCAAAGAGTACCTGTTTGAGTTGGAAAGGAAAAAAGCCCATTTTGGGTGGGTCAGAGGTGGTTCAAACTACCCTTCCCTTGCCTGCCCCACTACTAGGGTTCTAACGAGGCCGTGGGTTAGAGTTGACAGCCTTGGAAAGTAGGATGCTTAGTTTCCCAGGCACATTCTACAAGGGGCAGAACTTGCAGGTTTCATGCTGGACTTTCCATGGACAGTTTATTAAGGGGTTTCTATGGCCAAAGTGGCTGAATGGTAACACCTGCTTTTAAAAATGCCCAGTCTGAAATGACCAGAGCCAAGAAATAAAGCACAGGCCTTGCCTCTGAAATCTATTTTTCCCCCCTCACATTTGTGCAAAACACAAGTGCTTCCTGTAAGAAATCTCAGCCCTGCTAGCAGGGCCTCCCAGGGCCACTGCTGGGCAGAAGCACTGTGATCATCCTCTAGAAGCGTATGTGCCCTCACCAGGCAACCCACCTTCCATCAGCAGCAAACAACCTCATTCCCAGCCTTAGCTGATTGCTAAGACTTATGGGTGTGCATGTACCCCACCACACAGGATGTTTGCACTCCAGGAGCTCATTAGGGAAGTTGGACTCACACACTGCCACCTAGCACATAGCAAAACTTATACTTCCGGAAATAATGACTCCAGGAGCCTTGACTGAAGGCATGCAGCCTAGCAATCTATCCTGGCACCCTAAATGATCCTAGGGATGAAATCAAACCCCAGGTCAGTGGTGCTAAAATGGGAATTGTGGGGACACACATCATCACACACAAATCAACAGACCACCATGGATGGGGCAATGGTGTCACACAGTATTGGGTGGCCTAATGGCGTTCACCATGAGGGAATGGGAGCCCAAATCATAGAGCTGTTGTGAGGGTTAAATGGATGATATATGTGAAATATTTATACAGCATGCACCATAGATGTGTTAGCCCTTATGAATTGTCTTTTTGCCCTCTTCAAATATTTATTAGCCAATTTGTATTTCTTCTCAGCTTTACATATTCCTCTCCTTTGCCTTTGTGGTTTTCTTCTTATTAACTTGTAAGAATAATTTTTCTGTTAAGAATACTAAGTATTTGGGGTGCCTGGGTGGTGCAGTTGGTTGAGCATCCGACTCTTGATCTTGGCTCAGGTCATGATCTCACAGTTCATGAGTTTGAGCCCCACGTCGGGATGTGTGCTGATGGTGCCTGCTTAAGATTCTGTCTTTCCTTCTTTCTGCCCCTCCCCCCACCTCTCAAAATAAATAAATAAACTTAAAAAAAAGAATATCAATTATTTGTTGAAACTCTCTTGGACTTGGACCCCAAATTATTTTTATTATGTTTTTGATTTTCAGATTATTCCTTATTACAGCTTTGTTGAGAAATAATTTAGAAACCATAAAATTCACTCCTTTAAAATGTACAAATCAGTACATTTTAGTATATTTGTATAGTTGTGAAAACATCATTATTATCTAATTTCACAACACTTAATCATGCCCCAAGTACCATATCCATTAGCACCCATTCCCCACTCCCCATTCCTTTCTCCCCCCAGCCCCTGGCAACTAATAATCTATTTTCTGTCATGGTGGATTTGCCTATTCTAAACATTTCATATAAATGGAATCATACAATATGCCATATTTCGTGACTGGCTTCTTTCATGTAGCCAGTTTTTGAGGTTTGTCAATGTTGTAGTACATTGCCACATAATATTTCATTGCATGGATATACCACACAATTTTTTGGCATTCATCAGTTGAACATTTGGGTTGTTTCTACTCTTTAGATACTATGAATAGTGCTGCTATGAACATTCATGCACAAAATTTTGTGTGGACATATATTTACATTTTTCTTGCTTACATATACCTGGAAGTGGAATTGCTGAGTCATGTGGTAATTCTATAACTGTTTTAGGAACTGCCATATTGTTTTCTGAAGTAACTGTACCATTTTACATTCTCACCAACAATATATAAAGGTTTCAATTTCTCCACATCCTCCCCAACATTTATTTCCTTTCTTTGTGATTACAGTTATCTTAGTGGGTGTGAAGTGGCATCTCACTGTGGTTTTGATTTCTCTGATAACTGGCGATGTTGAGAACATTTTCATGTGCTTAAAGCACATTTTTGTTATTTTGATGAAGTACAATTTATCATGTTTTTCTTTTGTTGCTTATGTTTTTGGCATCACATCAAGAAACCACTGTATGACCCAAGGTCTCAAAGATTTACTCCAAAATTACTTCTAAGAGTTTTATAGTTTTACGTCTTACATTTAGATTGATCCATTTTGAGTTCATTTTAGTGTTTGGTATGTATTAGGGTTCCAACCTCATTTTTTTTTTCTGGATATTCAGGTATCCTAGCACTTTTGTTGAAAATACTTTTATTTATTTATTTTTATTTAGATTCAGTTTGGTTACTATATAGTGTAGTATTTGTTTTGGGAGTAGAATTTAGTGGTTCATTGTTTGCATACAACACCCAGTGCTCATCCCAACAAGTGCGCTCTTCAATGCCCATCACTCATTAAGCCATCCCAGCTACCTCCCCTCCATCAACCTTCAGTTTGTTTTCTGTATTTCTGTATTTCTGTCTCTTATGGTTTGCCTCCCTCTCTGTTTTTATTTTATTTTTCCTCACCTTCCCCATGTTCATCTGTTTTGTTTCTTAAATTCCACATTAGAGTGAAATAATATATTTGCCTTTCTCTGATTTATTTCACTTAGCGTAATACACTCTAACCATGTTGTTGTGTTATGCCCAGAATCCGTGATCCCCAAAAGACCACTAGGGAGCCGAGTCCAATGCAAAAGCAAAAGAGCCTTTATTCGAGCTAGCTTGAGCTCAGTCCCTTACCTGCAACGACGCAGCGGTGAGATACCAGGGAGAGAGAGCAAGTTTCAAAAGCACAAAGGTTTTATAGGGGTCTAGGGGCAGTTGGTGAGGTAATGGCTGTGGCCTCAGCCGATTGGCTGGGGAAGGGTCGGAGTCCTGTTACACAGGTCGCTGGGCGTGTTTTGATCAGGAAGTTTGAACGGGTGAGCAGGAGGTTACTCAAGGGGAGGAGGCGCGGTCTGAGGTTTCTGCGATTTTCCCAGAAAAGGGGTCATGTTGGGGACATAGTCACTCAAGGTGGAGAACACAGAACAAGATGGAGTCGGCCGGCGTAGGCCTGCCCTTTCATTCCCCCCTTGTCATGTAGCTTACGGACCCAATCATGGGACCGGCTGCATTTATGGTGACAAGGGGAACAGAGTTTGGAGGTTTATGCAAAGTTCTGGGAAGCAAGTGTCCCTGGGGTGGCTCTGGGAGGTCTGATTAAGTATTGTCTCCGAGCTGGTGTCTATGATCTGCCAGGTGATGTTTTGGGGGGCGTGGGGACTCCCGGCAGCATGAGCAATGACAAGCAGAGTTAACAGAGTTACCAATATTAGGTGGATCGAATGCGCTGTAGCTTGAGCTTGAGAGGGTTGTGTTGGTCCCGACTGATGGCCCATCGTGTGACGAAGTCCTTCTGGATCGAGGGGGGGTCCGCTGGCCGAACGTGGGTGTGATGGACCCAGGTCGTGATGCCGTCTACTTTGAGAGCGGTGGGGGTTGTCAGCACCACGATGTAGGGTCCCTTCCAGCGCGGCTCGAGGGTCTCTCGGTGGTGCCTCTTGACATAGACCCAGTCTCCCGGCCTGTACTGATGAGGTGTCAGGGTCGGGCCAGCCTCGTAGATGGCACGGAGGCGCGGCCAAATGTCCTCGTGTGCCCTCTGGAGCCCTCTCAAGGAAAGAAAAAGTTCTTGATCTTTAAACTCAGCAATAAGTTCAGCTCGAAGGCTGGGAATAACAGGGGGTGGCCTGCCAAACATGATCTCGTAGGGAGTAAAACCCAGAGTGTAAGGAGTGTTTCTAACCCGGTAAAGGGCGTACGGTAGGAGAGTCACCCAGTCCCCGCCAGTCTCCATGGTTAATTTGGTAAGGGTCTCTTTTAGGGTTCTATTCATTCCTTCTACCTGTCTTGCACTCTGGGGCCTATAAGCACAATGTAATTTCCAGTTTGCCCCCACCGCCTTGGCTACTGCCTGTGTTACCTGCGAGATAAAAGCTGGTCCATTGTCTGATCCTACCATGGCAGGAAAACCATACCTGGGTAAGATGTCTTCTAGTAGCTTCTTAGCCACCGTCTGAGCTGTTTCATGCTGGTTGGGTATGCCTCCACCCAGCCAGAGAAGGTGTCTGTAAATACTAAAAGATATTTATAACCATACTTTCCTGGTTTGACTTCAGTGAAGTCGACTTCCCATTGGGCTCCCGGTCTGGTGCCTCTGAGCCTGGTTCCTTTTTTATTTGATGTGTCTCTTGCGTTGGTGAGTTGGCAGGTCTTGCAGGCAGATACAACTTGCTCTATTTTGGTGTCCTGTTGGTAAATCTTGATTCCGGCATGTCGGATTAAGTCTTTTAATTTTCGGGCCCCCATGTGAGTAGACCGATGCATGTGCTCTAATATTGAGACTCCGAGCTGGTCTGGCAGCACGAGCTCCTTGTTAGGTGTATACCACCATCCCTTTATCTCCTGGGCCATGGGGAGTTTCTTGATCCTCTGTAACTCCTCCTGGGAGTATTTGGGCTGGTCTGGTAAAACTGGGTCTCCCGGGTCTGGTAGTTGTATGGTCATGGTGGGGACTGGAGTAAGGGCTACTGCCTTGGCTGCCTGGTCAGCCTTTCGATTACCTCTAGCTACTGGGTTATCAGCTTTTTGGTGCCCTTGGCAGTGGATAATGGTTAGCTTGGCAGGAAACCATAAGGCCGTAAGCAGGTTAAGTATCTCCTGCTTATTTTTTATAGTCCGTCCTTCTGCCGTCAGTAACCCCCTCTCCTGATAAATTGCCCCATGAATATGAGCTGTGGCAAATGCATAACGGCTGTCTGTGTAGATGTTAAGCCGTTTTCCAGCTCCCAGCATCAGCACCTTGGTGAGGGCTATGAGCTCTGCTCACTGGGCTGACGTTCTGGAGGGTAGAGCCTCCGCCCATACAGTGTCCGTTTCGGTGACCACCACTGCACCCGCATACCTGTGTCCGTCTCGCACAAAGCTGCTGCCATCAGTGAACCAAGTAGCCTCGGCATCAGGGAGGGGCCGGTCGGTCAGGTCCGTCTGGAATCCATGTACTTGTTCCAGGATTCCCGCACAGTCATGTAATGGAGAACCTAGGTCAGGGTCGGGCAGCAGGGTTGCAGGATTGAGGCTGCACTGGGGTGGAACCGCACTCGTGGAGGGTTGAGTAGGAGGCTCTGGTAATGAGTCACACGTGTGTTGCTCATCCGTCTATCAGGAGGCTGTTTCAGGACCCCTTCAATGGCGTGTGGGGTCGTGATCCAGATCTCCTGTCCTAGGGTCAGTTTGTCTGCGTCCTTGACTAGGAGTGCTGTCACCGCAATAATTCTTAGGCATGGCGGCCAGCCGGCAGCCACTGGGTCTAGTTTCTTAGACAGGTAAGCCACTGGGAGGTTCCAGGGGCCTAAGGCTTGAGTTAGAACCCCTTTTGCTATTCCCTTATGTTTGTCTACAAAGAGGTGGAAGGGCTTTGTAATGTCTGGTAGGCCCAGGGCTGGGGCATTTAGGAGGGCCTTTTTTAACTGACTAAAGGCAATTTATTCTTTTTCAGTCCATTTAAATGTTTTCCCCTCTTTGGTAGCTTCATATAGAGGCCTGGCAATCTCAGCAAAACCTGGAACCCAGAGGCGGCAGTAGCCGGCTGATCCTAGGAATTCCCTCACTTCTCTTCAGGAGGTGGGAGTAGGGATCTTTAGGACAGTTTCTTTTCTGGCATCTGATAACCACCACTGTCCGCCCTCCAGGATATATCCCAGGTAACTTACCCTCTCCCTGCATATCTGAGCCTTCTTCGCGGATGCCCGGTACCCTAAGGCCCCCAGGGTAGCCAGCAGGTCCTGGGTCCCTCGCTCACAGTCTTTGGCCGTGTCGGCAGCAATCAGGATGTCATCTACGTACTGTAGAAGGGTGAGGCCAGGGTGCTCCCTTCTGTACTCACCCAGGTCCTCGTGTAGTGCCTCGTCGAAGATGGTGGGTGAATTTTTGAATCCCTGAGGTAGCCGTGTCCAGGTGAGTTGCCCACTGTAGCCCTCCTCCGGATCATGCCACTCGAAAGTGAACAAAGGTTGGCTCTGGGGTGCCAGCAGCAGACTGAAGAAGGCATCCTTTAAATCTAGTACAGTATATCAGACCCTGGAGGGCGCCAAGGAGCTCAAGAGAGTATATGGGTTGGGAACAGTTGGGTGTATGTCCGCGACCCTCTTATTTACTTCCCAGAGGTCTTGTACTGGTCGGTAGTCATTTGTGTGAGGCTTTTTGACCGGCAGTAGGGGGGTGTTCCAGGCAGACTGGCAAGGAACTAGTACCCCTAGGCTTCGTAGTCTCCAGATGTGTGGCTGGATCCCCTTCCGGGCCTCCTGAGACATGGGGTATTGTTTGATCCTTAGTGGACTCTCTCCTGGCTTGAGCTCTACCAGGACTGGGGGCCTGTGAGTGGCTAGTCCTATCCCCCCCGTCTCTGCCCAAACCGAGGGGAATTCTTGTAGCCATCTGTCTATATTATCCTCTCTCGGGAGCGCCTCCTGGTGGAGGCGGTATTCATCCTCCAGTTTCATGGTCAGTACCTGGATGGGGTGGCCCTTGCCATCGGTGACCTGAGGCCCCCCTTGTCTGAAAGTTATCTGAGCTCCAATCTTGGTCAGTAAGTCCCGTCCTAACAGCGGGTAGGGGCATTCTGGTATTACCATAAAGGAGTGGGATACCCGGCCCGTTCCCAAATCTACTGTTCTTCGGGTAGTCCATGAATACTGGCTCATACCAGTTGCCCCTTGCACCCAGGACTTCTTGCTGGCTAGTTTTCCTTGTGGGGTGCGGAGGACCGAATGTTGTGCTCCGGTGTCGACAAGGAAGTCAACAGGGGTCTCCTCCACTTTAAGAGTTACCCTGGGTTCGGGGAGAGGGTCCGAACCCTGACTCCCCTAATCACTTAGTTCATCTAACTCTAAGACTTTTACTCGATCAGTCTTGCTTCCCTTCCCGTCGGCCCTTTTTGGACAATCTCGGGCCCAATGCCCTATCTCCTTGCAGTATGCGCACTGATCCTTCTGCAGCCTCTGCTTCCCCCCCTTGGTGGTTCCTTTACCTTTTCTTGCGTCGTCTGCCAGCTGCCGGAGACGGCGGTCTCGTTCCTCGGGGAGTCAGCAGTGGTAGCTAGTAGTATTCTGGCCAGGTCTTGAGTCTGCTTACTGCTGGCAGCCACCATGGCGCCAGCCTGCTTGTCCCCAGGAGGCTCCCAGTTGTTATATACCTTTTCAGCTACCACCAGTAAGTCCTGCAGACTTTTTTCTCCTAGTCTATTTTCTGTAATTTTCTCCTAATGTCTATGGCCGATTGGTTTACAAAGGCCATGATAACAGCTGCCTTGCTTTCTGGAGCCTCTGGATCCATGGGGGTATAGGTATGGAATGCCTCCACGATCCGTTCTAAAAAGGCAGCCGGAGATTCATCTTCCCTGTTGTACATTTCCTACCTTGGCCAAATTGGTTGGCTTTCTAGCAGCCATTTGGAGACCCCCCATTAGAGTCTGGGGGTAGACCCGGAGCCTCTCCTTACCTTCTGCTGTGTTGAAATCCCACTGGGGCCGAGTTAAGGGGAAGGAGGCATCTATCTGAGCCTGGTTGGTGGTGGGATTCCCGTCTGTGCCCGGAACTAGTTTTCGGGCCTCATTGAGGATTCTTTCTCTTTCTTCAGTCGTGAACAGGACCTGCAAAAGCTGCTGGCAATCGTCCCACGTGGGCTGATGGGTAAAAAGAACAGATACTACTAAATCAATAAGCCCTGCTGGTTTCTCGGAAAACTTAGGATTCTGAGCTTTCCAATTGTAGAGGTCACTAGTGGCGAAAGGCCAATAGTGATGGGGCTGATTCCCCTCCACGTCTGGGGGTCCAGTGGCTCGCAGGGGCAGAATAGTGGAGTCGGCGGCGGAGGTGGATTGCTCCCTCTGAGCCCTTTGTCTGGTAAAGGGCGGGCTTCCCACTGGAGCGTTTCCGCTTCCCACTCTCGGAACAGAGTCTGCCTCCCCCGGAGGGGGAGGATGGTGTTCTTCCAGCATCCTAGAGGGGTTATACGGGGGAGGAAAAATTAATTCTTCTTCAGTACCCCCCTGTAAGACAGGGTAGAGGGGTGCTGAAGGCTGGATAAGACTTTTCTTCTTCTTTGTCCCCTGCAAAGCAAGAATAGGCTTTGGTTCCGGAGGGAGCAGGGCTAGGAAGGGCTTAAGCCAAGAGGGTGGGTAGAGGCGTAGTCTGAGTCTGTCCCATAATGTCCGTCCAGTAAGTCCACAGAGAAAAACAGAGAAACACAAAAACAGACAAACAGAGGGCCCCTAGAAAGTCTTCCAACTCCATGGAAGCAAAACTGAAAGCTAGCTTAGACCTTTGAGGGGATTCCACGTCCCTCCAAAGACGACGGCCTCATGCCGACCAGTGGGAGCGACCCGCCTCATCTCAGACCTTTGAGGGGATTCCACGTCCCTCCAAAACAGATGAGGGGATTACACGTCCCTCCAGAAGGGAGAATCGGAACATCTTCCGAAACTCCCGGCCCGTGGTCCTCCAGTGCGTCCACTTAGACTGCGTCGGGCACTACCTTAATTCCAGAAATGAGCTCACACAGAAAAGACAGAACAAACAGACAGACACTAACTGTGGCCAGTCAGGCTCTCCGGGTCGGGGGTCCCTCGGGGGTCTTGGGGATCCCGGACGAGCCCCCAAATGTTATGCCCAGAATTTGTGATCCCCAAAGACCACTAGGGAGCCGAGTCCAATGCAAAAGCAAAAGAGCCTTTATTCGAGCTAGCTCGAGCTCAATCCCCTACCTGCACCGACGCAGCGGTGAGATACCAGGGAGAGAGAGCAAGTTTCAAAAGCACAAAGGTTTTATAGGGGTCTAGGGGCAGTTGGTGAGGTAATGGCTGTGGCCTCAGCCGATTGGCTGGGGAAGGGTCATGGCCTCGGCCGACTGGCTGGGGAAGGGTCGGAATCTTGTTACGCAGGTCGCTGGGCGTGTTTTGACCAGGAAGTTTGAACGGGTGAGCGGGAGGTTACTCAAGGGGAGGAGGCGCGGTCTGAGGTTTCTGCGATTTTCCCGGAAAAGGGGTCATGTTGGGGACATAGTCACTCAAGGTGGAGAACACAGAACAAGATGGAGTCGACCAGCGTAGGCCCGCCCTTTCAGTTGCAAATGGCAAGATTTCATTCTTTGTGATCCTTTAGTAATAGTCATGTACATATGAATATATGTATTGTATGTATGTATATATTTATATGTATGTATATTCACCACTTTATCTTTATCCATTCATCAGCCGATGGACATTTGGCAAACATTCCATAGTTTGGCTATTGTTGATAGCACTGCTATAAACATTGGGGTGCATGTGCCCCTTCAATTCAACATTTTTGTATACTTTGGATAAGTACCTAGTAGTGCAATTGCTGGGTCATAGGGTAGTTCTATTCTATTTTTAACTTTTTTAGGAGCCTCAATACTGTTTTCCAGAGTGGATGCATCAGTTTACATTCCCACCAACAGTGCAAAAGAGTTCCCCTTTCTCCACATCCTTGCCAACATCTGTTGTTTCCTGAGTTGTTAATTTTAGCCATCTGACAAGTGTGAGGTGGTATCTCATTGTAGTTTTGATTTGTAGTTCTCTGATGACAAGTGATGTTGAGCATCTTGAAAAGACTTTTCTTTTGCCATTCAGTTGTCCTGGCACCCTTGCTGAAAATCAATTGACCATAATGTGAATATTTATTTTATCATATCCCATTTATCTGTATGTTTATTCTTGTGCCCATATGATACTGTCTTGATTACTATAGCTTTGTAGTAAGTTTTGAAGTTGGAAAGCATGAATCGTCTAACTTTGTTTCTCTCTTTCAATATTGTTTTGCTTATTCAGGGTCCATAGCATTTCATATAGATTTTAGGATCTGCTTGTCAAATCTGCAAAACAAAGCCAGCTGGGATTTTCATAGGGATTCCACTGAAACTGTACATCAATTTAAGAATTAAATTTACAATATTAAGTTTTCCATTAAGTTATAAACAGAGTATGACTTTCCACCTATTTAGGTCTTCTTTAATTTCTGACAATAACACTTTGTGGTTTTCAGACTATAAGTCTTTCACTTCTTTTGTTAACTTTACTAGTATTTTATTCTTTTGATGTTATCATAAATGAGATTATTTTTTAAATTTTATTTCAGATTTCTCATTGATGGTATATAGAAATACACATTTTTGTACATCGATCTTGTATCCTGCAACTTTGTTTAATTCAATGTTACTTTTATAGGGTTTCAGTAGATTTGTTATGCTTTTTTATACATAAGATTATGTACTCTGTAAATAGAGATAAATATTTACTTTTTCTTTTGTTATCTAGATATCTTTTATTTATTTTTCTTTCCATATTTCCTTGGCTAGAGCTTCCAGTAAAATGTTGAAAAGAAGTGGCAAAAGCAGACATCCTTGTCTTTTTTCTGAACTTCGGGAAGAATTCAATCTTTCACCATTAAATAGGATGTTAATTGTGAGTTTTTTTGGTAGATGCCCTTTATCTGGTTGAAAATAGTTCCCTTCTCATCCTAGTTTATTGAGTTCTGTGTATTTTATTTATTATGAAAGGATAATAAATTTTATCAAGCACTTCTTGTGTATCTATGGAGAAGATCATGTAGTTTTTGTCCTTAATTAATATGGGTGTTAAATAAACCTTTTATTCCAGGAGGAAATTCCACTGGTTTATAGTGCTTAATCATTTTTATTTATATGTTACTGGATATGGTTTGGTCCATTGTTTTCTTATGATGTCTTTGTCTAGTTCTAATATCAGTAACATTTATTTCATTGGGTGAGTTGAAA
The DNA here is from genome assembly GCF_016509475.1 of Prionailurus bengalensis. Taxonomy (NCBI): domain Eukaryota; kingdom Metazoa; phylum Chordata; class Mammalia; order Carnivora; family Felidae; genus Prionailurus; species Prionailurus bengalensis. Next base: position 56,306,402 of record NC_057361.1, on the reverse strand, counting down.
AGTATTCCCTTCTTGTATTAGGATTCTACAAAGAAATAGAACCAATATTGTATATTTACTAATTGACTTATTCACTTATGCAGTCACGAAGGCTGGCATGCCCAAAATCTGCAGAGCTGGTGTCCCAATTCAAAAGCCTTCAAGAAGGAAGAGATGATGTTCTAGTTTGAAGGCTGGCAGGTAGGAAAATTCTTTTATTGGGGATAAAATCAAGTAATATTGGGGAGATAAGCCCTTTATTCTATTTAGGCCTTCAAGTGATTAGATGAGGTCCACCCACATTATGGAAGGCAATCTGCTTTACTCAGTCTAATGATTTAAATGTTAATCTCATCCAGAAACACCTTCACAGACATTCCCAGAATAATGTTTGACCAAATATCTAGGCACTCCATGACCCAATAAAGCTGGCACATAAAACTATCTGTCACAAGCCTACCCTTTATCAGTTTGGCACCCATATTCATCTTCTTAAACCATATTTAAACTCCAAATAAAGACAACAATGAGGTTATTGACAATTCCACCAGCACAATAAAATTATTCTGCTACAACCAAAAGCACACTAACACCTTTCCCAGATGAAGGGGTGAAGTCCTTGAGTGATATTTACTCTCACCATGATATCCTCATAATTTAAATAATATGATGTAAATTTATAATACTGATACTCAAATCTTCCTCTACCTTTCTCTTGTCATTGAATTTAGAATGCACCCAGATAATCCAACATGCTCTCTTCATCTCAAGCTCATTAACTTACTCACACTTGCAGAGATAGATTCTTTTTCCAAATAAGGTAACATTTGTAGTTTACATAGTCTTAGGGCATGGACATATATTTTTGGTGGCTACCATTCAGGCCAGTACAGTGGATAAAGGGATGGAGGGAATGGGGTGAAGAGCAAGGTTCAGAGAAGGTATAAGGAGGGACTGTCCTGTTGTGTTTGACTCAGGGAACTTCATCACCATCACAAACATTTATTGTGTGATTACATGTACCAAGCTCCATGCTAAGTCCTTTATGTACATTATATCATTAAAGTGGTCCAACCCTCTGAGTTGTTACTTTTACTATCCCCATTTGCCAAGGAGGAAGCTGTGGTACAAACAAGTTAAGCAACTTGACCATGCTCACATAGCCAGGAAATGGTGAGCCTGCTTACTAGCCGTCTGGCTTCAAATCCAGTATCCCTAATCACAATGCTGAGCTTCCCCCTCAGCCAGGCCTGGTAATTAGGATTCAAGGCACTTGCCATGGTTTTATAAGCATCCTCATATGATTTTTGGGAGCCTGGGCTCTGAGATTGAGTAGGCTTGAGTTTCCATTCTTTCTCTGTCCCTTATTACTTATGTGATCTCCCTGAGCTTCTGTTGGCCCTATGATAAACTGGGGAGAAATCGTTTACTCATGCCCACAATGTGCCAAGAAAATACACAATTTACACATTGCCCACAATGTGCCAAGGAAATAACACTTACCTATCAGGAAGCTGTGCAGATCAAAGAGTTCATGTGTATAAATATTCTGGCACATACTATAGGTTTAGCAAATAGTGGCTATTATTATTGTTGTATAGTTACAGTTTTTTGAGAAAGAGAGAAAGACATAGGGGGAAATGACCAAGAGGTCTTACATTTGGAGTGAGACCAGATGGAGTTCCCAAGACCTAGGCTGATTCAAATGCCAAGAAGGCAATAGTACAGTCAGGCAGAGAAAAGCTAGGATCCTTGGCTGGGCTCTGGAGACTGACAGGAGGGCTACAGAATGTCATATCAGCTTGAATTTACATTAGGTGAACACATGAGGGCGTGTGCTCCTCACAACAGGCGGGCTCAGAGACTCCCAGAGAAGCCCCAGGCTCTGGCTCCCTTGTTTCCATCTCTAGGGCAACAAGCCCAGGCCCTGTGACTGAGAAGGAGGCTGATGGAGGGAGAGTGGAGGCATAGGAGTTTAACAGGGTCTTCTCTGGTGCACAAAAGACACCTTATATTGACCCACTGAAAGGAATAAAAAGGAAAGTAGAACTGGTTCAGCATGTTTGGGGGTTGAGTGGAGAGGGAAGAGGTCACAATACAGAGGGTTGAAATTACCTCTTAGCCTCCAGGCTAGGCAGGTAAACAACATCAGTCTATTACACACACACACACACACACACACACGCACATACACACACGTATGCACACACACAGAAATTATGAGGGAGTCCCAGATTTAGGGAGGGGAGCATGAGTGAGGCATGAGAATGACCAGCCAGGAGCGTTTTGAGTTACACTAGATCTCAGTCTTCATGTTATAATTTTGAAAAATAAAGACAGTAAAGCTTCATGTCTCTATAAGGTTAGCATGTGGACAAAGCTAAGCTGATAGTTGTAGTGAGAAAGATCTGATGAAATTAAGCCTGTTCTGAGGTTAGGAATCTCAAAGAAGTTCTAGCCTGAATAATATGGTTTAAACTTCAGAATTAGGGAAGCAAGGAATGGTAGCAATATGCACCAGCTTTAGAGTTAGGCACATTCACTGCACACTTGCTAGCACTGTGGCCTTGGGCAAGTTTATAAACTCTTTAATTTGTTCCATCTTTCAAATAGGCATAATAATAATAGTACTACTAGATAAGAGTTAAGTAAGATACTGGGTATAGAAGTATCTGGCACACAGCACATGCCTAGAAAATGCTGGTTCAGCAGCTATCCATAAGGGGTCTTGAAAAATAACTTCAATATGAAGTTTTGGGGACCTTGAGGCAGGTTGTTCTACTTGGGATCAGTAACCTACTGTTCGAAGATAAAACCCATGTAGGATGGACCTTGTCTAGATAACTTTAGGAACCTTCCACCCCTGAGCAAGGCATTGTGGGAGGTACAAAAAGATCTAGATCTCATCAGTCAAGTTCCAGCTCAATTGCCACCTCCTTGGAGAAATTTCTCTAACCATCCAGACTAAATTAGTGCCACTCCCCCAACCCTAGTCATTGCCTAGGCCTCTGTCTTGTTTTATTTTCTTTATAACAGTTATCACAGTATGAAATTACCATTTTCCTTATGTGCTTACTTTCTGGCACGCACACACACAAAAACTCAGTAAAATTTGTTGCTGTGATGTATAAGAAATGGACCCTAGCATCAAAGACCTTATGATACAGCTGTAAGAGTAACTGAGGGCTCGTGTGCCAAGGTCAGGAGCTTACTTCCCCCCAAGAGGTATGAGTTCTAGGAATTGTTGGGTCTTGAGTGAGGCTTTGAAGGATGAATAACATTTGAAAAAGTGGAGATAAATAAGGAGAGAGGAGTTAATGAATGACAACAGCAACAGCAGTTCTCATTTTCTGAACACCACCATGTTAACATACCTGGTTCTCAGACCTGCAGCAGAGCAGTGAGTAAGCCAGAAGAGACTCTGGCTCTGAAATGGCACTCACATCACAGTGAGAGGAGACAGGATCTTTTCAGATAGTAAGCAATACTATGGAAAGGAAAATGGAGACAGAGGTGGGTGGGTTTCCTTTAGAGGTAGCCATCAGGGGGACTTTGAAAAGGCCATGTCTGAGCTAAGATCAGAATGGCTTAAAAAAATCAGGCACACAAATTCCAGTCCACTGTTCTATGCACAAGGCTCATTTCTCCTGCACTCACCTCTTCTCTTTCTCTGTCATCCTCTGATCTTTCCCAGAGCTTTTTTTTTTTTTTTTTTTTTTTGCTTCTTCTGGCCATTCTCTACTCCTTTTATTATAAATCAGTCCAGGCTTTCAAAGCCTCTTTCAATTTTCCTTTATTTAGTACCAATTAAACAACACAAAAAGCTCCAAATCAATCCAGAAAACTCAAGCCTCTTAGAAGGAGGAAGAGAATGGGGAAAGACAGTGAATCCTCATGCCTGATTTTTCCCTGTCACACTAGTGATATCAAAATAAAAATAGCAATCTCTCAGGGATGCTGCAGGGATTGTCTTACCTAGTACATAGTAGGTACTTAGAACACGTTAATTCTCTTCTCTTCCATCCTCCTTGATATTTTCAAGCACTAAGTGTCTATTTTGTTATATGTTCATCATAGGATAAGTGAAAGACCTTGTAAAGTAGAGGAAAAGGAAAGAATAGCAATCACTTTCACAAATTGCCCATAGCTCAAGGTTAACAACTATTTAAATTTTCGGTGTATTTTTTGTAGGATTTTTCCAGGTTTCCTTCTTTAAAAAAACAGATTTACTGAGATATACTTTGGCTACCATGAAGTCCACCTTTTTGAAGTGTGCAATATAATTTCTTAGCATATTCCCAAAGTTGTGTGATAATCATCACTAATTTTAGAACATTTCACCACCCCACAAAGAAACTTTGCACTCATTAGCAGTCACTTCCATTTACCCCAACCTCCTGGCCAGTCCTAACTAACCATTAATTTACTTTCTGTCTTTATAGACCTACCTATTCTGAAATTTTTATAAAAATGAAGTCTCTTGTGTCTGGCTTTACTTAGCATGATTTCAATGTTCATCCATGTTGTAGTATATATTGATAATTCATTCCTCTGTATGGCCCAATAATATTTTGTTGCATGGATCGCACATTTTGTTTATACATTCTGCAGTTGATAGACACTTGGGTTATTTCCATTTTTGACTGTTATGAATAATGCTACTGTTCAGTTTTTATGCAGGTACATATTTTCATTTTTCTTGAATATTGGATATACTTAGAATTGAACTTTCTGGGTCATGTGGTAACTGTTTAACATTTTGAGGAACTACCAGACTATCAGTGTTTCTTCATAGTTACGATAATGCTGTAACACAACCACGTGTACTAGCTTTCTGAGACGTTCTTATTCTTTTCCCCTAGTTTCTTAGTAAACTTTATTTTTTCAAGTGTCCTTTTAAAAAATGCATTTGAGAACCATATTATCCTCTCAAAAGATGCAGAGAAAGCATTTAACAAAATACAGCATTCTTTTTTTTTTATAAAAACCCTCAAGAAATAGGGATAGAAGGATCATACCTCAAGATCATAAAAGCCATATATGAATGACCCAACGCTACTATCATCCTCAATGGGGAAAAACTGAGACCTTTCCCCCTAAGGTCAGGAACAAAACAGGGATGTCCACTCTCGACACTGTTATTCAACATAGTATTGGAAGTCTTAGCCTCTGCAATCAGACAACACAAAGAAGTAAAAGGCATCCAAATCGGCCAGGAGGAGGTCAAACTTTCACTCTTCACAGATGACATGATACTCTATATGGAAAACCCAAAAGATTCCACCAAAAAACTGCTAGAACCGATCCATGAATTCAGCAAAGTTGCAGGATATAAAATCAACGCACAGAAATCGGTTGCATTCCTATACACCAACAGTGAAGCAACAGAAAGAGAAATCAAGGAATCGACCCCATTTACAGTTGCACAAAAAAACATAAAATACCTAGGAATAAATCTAACCAAAGACGTGAAAAATCTATACACTGAAAACTATAGAAAGCTTATGAAAGAGATTGAAGAAGATGCCAAAAAATGGAAAAAGATTCCATGCTCCTGGGTAGGAAGAACAAATATTGTTAAAATGTCGATACTACCCAAAGCAATCTACATATTCAATGCAATCCTTATCAAAGTAACACCAGCATTCTTCACAGAGCTAGAACAAATAATATTAAAATTTGTATGGAACCAGAAAATACCCCGAATAGCCAAAGCAATCTGAAAAAGAAAACCAGGGAGCCTGGGTGGCTCAGTCGGTTGAGTGTCCAACTTCAATTCAGGTCATGATCTCACAGTCTGTGATTTTGAGTCCCTCATCAGGCTCTGTGCTGACAGCTCTGAGCCTGGAGCCTGCTTTGGATTCTGTGTCTCCCTCTCTCTCTGCCCCTCCCCCACTCATGCTCTGTCTCTCTGTCTCTGTCAAAAATAAATAAACATTAAAAAATTTTTTAAAAAAGAAAAGAAAACCAAAGCAGGAGGCATCACAATCCCAGACTTCAAGCTATACTACAAAGCTGTAATCATCAAGACAGTATGGTACTGGCACAAGAGCAGACACTCAGATCAATGGAACAGAATAGAGAACCCAGAAATGGACCCACAAACGTATGGCCAACTAATCTTTGACAAAGCAGGAAAGAATATCCAATGAAATAAAGACAGTCTCTTTAGCAAGTGGTGCTGGGAAAACTGGACAGTGACATGCAGAAGAATGAACCTGGACCACTTTCTTACACCATACACAAAAATAAATTCAAAATGGATGAAAGACCTCAATGTAAGACAGGAAGCCATCAAAATCTTCAAGGAGAAAGCAGGCAAAAACCTCTTTGATCTTGGCCACAGAAACTTCTTACTCAACACGTCTCTGGAGGCAAGGGAAACAAAAGCAAAAATGAACTACTGGGACCTCATCAAAATAAAAAGCTTCTGCACAGCAAAGGAAACAATCAGCAAAACTAAAAGGCAACCGACAGAATGGGAGAAGATATTTGCAAAACGACATATCAGATAAAAGGTTAGTGTCCAAACTCTATACAGAACTTATCAAACTCAATGCCCAAAAAACAAATAATCCAGTGAAGAAATGGGCAAAAGACATGAATAGACACTTCTCCAAGGAAGACATCCAGATGGCCAACTGACACATGAAAAAATGCTCAACATCACTCATCATCAGGGAAATACAAATCAAAACCACAATGAGATACCACCTCACACCTGTCAGAATGGCTAACATTAACAACTCAGGCAACAACAGATGTTGGCAAGGATGCGGAGAAAGAGGATCTCTTTTGCATTGTTGGTGGGAGTGCAAGGTGGTGCAGCCACTCTGGAAAACAGTATGGAGGTTCCTCAAAAAACGAAAAATAGAACTACCCTATGACCCAGCAATTGCACTACTAGGTATTTATCCAAGGGATACAGGTGTACTGTTTTGAAGGGACACATGCACCCCCATGTTTATAGCAGCACTATCAACAATAGCCAAAATATGGAAAGACCCCAAATGTCCATCGATGGATGAATGGATAAAGAAAATGTGGTATATATATACAATGGAGTATTACTTAGCAATCAATAAGAATGAAATCTTGTCATTTGCAGCTACGTGGATGGAACTGGAGGGTATTATGTTAAGTGAAATTAGTCAGAGAAAGACAAAAATCATATGACTTCACTCATATGAGGACTTTAAGAGACAAAACAGATGAACATAAGGGAAAGGAAACAAAAATAATATAAAAACAGGGAGGGGGACAAAACAGAAGAGACTCATAAATATGGAGAACAAACTGAAGGTGGCTGGAGGGGTTTAGAGAGGGGGGATGGGCTATATGGGTAAAGGGCATTAAGGAATCTATTCCCGAAATCATTGTTTCACTATATGCTAACTAATTTGGACGTAAATTTTAAAAAATAAAATAATAAAATTTAAAAAATGCATTTGAGTCAATAAGGCCTGGGATAAGCCCTAGGAATACAAACATAAATAAAAGCTAGTCATTCCTGTCAATTAACCTACATTCCAGTGGGGAAAGCAAACACATCAAGTTCAATCCCATGTGGTCTGTACTATAGTAAAGAGAGATTTACAAACTATTGAAAGAGCTCAGAGTAAAGGGAGAAAAACTTCCTGTGGGGTGGTAGGGAAGTCTTCCTGGGGGAGGTGACATTTGCAGAGTCTGAAAAGATGAATATGGGTTCATCAGGTCGATGAGGCAGAAGGGGAGGAGGAGGAGAAGAATGCCAAGCAGAGGCAACAAAGTGTGAAAAAAGCATAAAAACATGAAAGGAAATGGCACCCAAGATGCTACAAATAGATTGGTGTGATCAGAATCCCAAGGCAGTTATGATGCTGATAATGTAGGTCAGGGCCAGATTTTGAAGGGCTTTGAATGACATGTAAAGAATGCATAATATAACCTGTATCATTGGAGAGACTCAGAAAAATTTAAGGCCAACAGTAGGCATGGTTAAAATTACAGAGTTTAAAAAATATTTTTAAATCAAAATATTACACATGTATATGGTTAAAAATCAAGGAGCAGAAGTGTTTATTATAACGACCAGCATTCCCTTGCTCCCTTTTTCCTATGTCAGACTCTCTCCTCTTTTGTTTCTCCTGGTAATTAGTTCCTTCATTTATTCCTAATGATAATATACATAAACTGCTATTTCTTGATCTATCAATTTTAGATACAACCTCCCTACTTTTGTTTTTGTGGTATACATGTTATTTTTGTATATTGTACTCCTATCTATGTACTCCCATCTTTCAATGGACACTGTGCCATTTTACATTTCTATCAGCAATGTTTAAGAGTTTCAATCACTCCTTTACTTTTCTGTGTAGCTTTAGACAATATACTTGTACCTGTATTTCTTGTTTATCAAGTCTAGATAGTATCTCTTGACTCTTCATTCTGTGAGATAAGGATATTAGTGGCCCTGCTTTTCCCTACTGCTTTTCTTTCTACAACCCATTTTCTATCACCTGTATTTTTAATTTTGCATTTTCAAGATTGATATTTGCATTCTGCTCTATAAGCATAATTAAATCTTCCATGATTTCTCTATACATTGATTCAAAATGTTGAAAATAAACAATGGTTGCCCTAATTATTGTGACTTCATATATTTTGTTCCTTTTGCAGCCAAGTAGTTTAGTATGCTCCCATTTCCCTTTCTTTTACAGCTTTTTGTATATTCTGCTGTAGTTCGATTGAGGATTCTGTATATGTCTGTTGGGTCTAATTGGTTTATAATATTAAGTTTTCTATCCCCTTATTTATCTTTTATCTGGTGGTTCTATCCATTATTGAAAGTGGGATATTAGAGTTTCCAAAAATTACTGTAGAAACATTTATTCCTCTCTTTAATTCTGTCCATTTTTGTTTCATATATTTGGGGATCTGAGTTCACTCACATATGCCATTCAGATGGTCTCAACACCACATCACTATCTCAAGGCTATGTCCTTGGGACACCTTATGGGGGCACTAAAGGCAAGCAGAATGCACATTCAAGGTCAGAGGAGTGGGTGAGGAGCCCTGGTTCAGCTCATGGTTCAACCGCTGGTCATGTCTTATCCATGACATCCCCTAACAATAACCTTAGATTTGGCAGTGGATCCTTGTGGAAGACACAAAAACACAAGAAAAACAATTAAAATAGATAAATTTGAAGTTATCAAAATGAAAATATTTTATGATATAAAAGACATCAAGAGAGTGAAAAAACAATCCCAGGATGGAGGAAATATTTGCAGATCACAGGGGACTTATATATAGTATATATAAACAACTCTTAAAACCTGATAATAAATAGGCAATTCAATTTTTAAAAATGGGCAAAATATCTGAGTAGACATTTCTCCAAAGAAGATATACAAATATCTAATAATTACATGAAAAGTTTCTCAAAATCATTAGTCAACAGTCCAAACCACAATGAGATACCACTTCACAACTACTAGGATGGCTATAATCAAAAAGTCAGATAATAACAAGTGTTGCTGAAGATGTGGAGAAATCAGAACCCTCATATATTGATTGATGGAATGTAAAATGGTGCAGCCACTTTGGAAAACAGTCTGGCAGTTCCTTGAATGGTTAAACATTGAGCTACCACATGACCCAGCAATTCCAATCCTAGGCATATACTCAAAAGAAATAAAAACACATATTCACACAAAAACTTGTTTATGAATGTTTATAGCAGCATTATTAATAATAGCCAAAACGTATAAACAACCCAAATATCTATCAACTGATGAATAGGTAAATTAAATATGCTATATCTATACAGTGAAAATTTATTTCACAATAAAAAGAAATAAAATTCAGACACATACAACAACACAGATTCACCTTGAAAACATTACATTAAATGAAAGAAACCAGTCATACAAGGCCATGTATTATAGGAGTCCAATTATATGCAACGTCTGTAGTAGGCAAAAATACAGATACTCCTGGTTTCCAGGAGTTGGAGAAAAGGAGGAAGGGGGAATGACTGGTAATACAGATGCAAGATTTCTTTTTGAGGTTGTGAAAATGTTTTATCACCACAGTCAATAGTTGCACATACACTAAAAACCATTGCATTGTATACTCACTAATGGATGAATTGTATAGTATATGAAGTATATCTCAATAAAGCTATTCATTTAAAAAAGCTCCACTTAGACAATTTTAAAAAGAAGCTGTGATCCACTCAGTCCAACTCAATTAGTGGAAGTTTCATGTATAGAGCAATAAGAAAATAAATATGGGACTTGAAGAGACAGAACCTTTGAATAATCTGGCCTCATGGAGGCTGGAACTGGATTCTAAGCTACTTCAGAGACCTCTGCAGCAGGAGTTTAAATTTTCACTCTTAGCTTCTCTTTTCATTCTTTCTGATCCAATTTTCAGTGTTGGGTGCTTGATGATTTTTCTCCAGTTCTCATATCAGAATTCCTTTTGCATAGAATTTTCTGCCAGACCACCTTTAAAGCAGCACCAAGTGGACTGCCCTCTGGTTAGATAGCTAACTTGATTCAACTAATCATGCTCACCTCTTCTCCACCTCACTAAATTCAATTACTTGCTCTTCTCTCCTTTGCTCTCACAGTACTCTGAGCCTCTCTCTATTATAGTCCTAAGCCTCTTGGATTCTGGCCAGTAAGTATGCATTTCTCTCTCAGGAACCTGGTCCAATTCTTCCCTGCTTCTCCCAGGGCATCTAGCACAATCAGGCACAATATGCACACTAAGTCAAAATGCATTCAACACTAATGATAATAGCATTTATCAAGTGTTTACAATATGGCAGGCATTGAGATATTTTCATACATCAACTCATTTAATTTTCACATCAACTTTATAGGGTAAATACTATTATTATCCCCATAATACTGTTGAGGAAATTGTGACTTTAGAGAAGTTAAGTATCTTACCCAAGATCACACATCTAGTAAGTGGTAGAGCTAAGAATTCTCAAGCCTAAGTCTTGAGAATTTTCAAATTACATGAAATCCAGAGGACTAATAGTGATGACAGTGAACCAAGCATCAGAGAGTTCTTTGCAGGCTGGAATAATGAGTTGAGATGGACAAGGTAAAAAATTATAGCACCAAATGTAACCTGCAACTAGCTCCACACCTCACCCCCTAATTCAACTACACAAGTCTAAGAAAGGGAAGATGGATCTTAGCAGCAGTGAATTTGGAAGCTTTTTGAATTTGCCCCCTTCCCTTTATTCCCTTTATTTTTTTTATATTTATTATTTTTTTATTTTTTTCAATATATGAAATTTATTGTCAAATTGGTTTCCATACAACACCCAGTGCTCATCCCAAAAGGTGCCCTCCTCAATACCCATCACCCACCCTCCCCTCCCTCCCACCCCCCATCAACCCTCAGTTTGTTCTCAGTTTTTAACAATCTCTTATGCTTTGGCTCTCTCCCACTCTAACCTCTTTTTTTTTTTTCCTTCCCCTCCCCCATGGGTTTCTGTTAAGTTTCTCAGGATCCACATAAGAGTGAAACCATATGGTATCTGTCTTTCTCTGTATGGCTTATTTCACTTAGCCCTTTATTCCCTTTAATCCACCATTTGCCAGGTAAGGCTGCAGTCACTTCCACATATGCCCTCCTCTCCATTCTCACTGACTGTCTTAGTCTGAGATACTAACATCCCTTCCTTAGCCCACAGCAAAAGTCTCTTAGATGACCTTGCCTCAAGCCACCACTTTCTCCACACCTAGGGTGAATCTAAAACCCTATCTGGAAGACTTCCCCTTCAAGACTCCCTATCTCTCCCTTTACTAAAATGTAAGCCCTTGAGGTAAAGGCCAGATCTTGTTTATCTTTTTGTTTCTCCCCACCATAACCAAAACATACACACAGGCACACACACACACACACACACACACACACACACGTGCACTGTGCTCAGTGCCGTGCCTGGTGTGATGAATACTTCTTAAATATCCTGGGTCTACCAAAGAGATATTTAAGTTTCTTCACTAAGGATGGTACACAAATGAGGAGAAAGGGCACCTCTTACTATCTGATGAGGCAATATCCTTTCCCTCCTTGCCACAGGTCATCAGCCGCGTTCTCTGGCACATGTAAACCCATCTGATAACCAATTACTGAAATCATCCAAAGGTTCATCCAAGGTCCAGGCATATGTGGATGGCTAGAGAAGTTTGGATGTTTCTACCTCTCAGCAAAAGAGTGAATGAAGATGGCATCCACCAAAGATTTTTATATTCCCCTTTAAGCTTTTCACATCATTTTCATCCTTAAGTATCCTGCAAAGTAAGTAGGGCAGGAGCTTCATATTTCAAATGGGGAAACTGAGGCACAGAGAAAGAACAGAAACTTCCCAGAGTCAGTGAGGCTGCACATGGAATCCCAACTCCAACACGCACACATAGTATCCAGAGCACATTTTCTATACATTAGTGGTGGTGTCTTACATTCATTCATGCCATCCTGATAAATTCAGGGACCTGAGATAGCAGATACAATCTGCACTGGTTAACCAGATTTGTTAGTCACACCCCCAATGATCACCAGTTTCAGCTGAAAGGAAGTAGCCACCAAGAAGCAGTTCTGGACTGTGAGGGTTGATGTGCTATTACAATGTGTATATGTGGTGAGGGCAGGGACCGGAGTGGGAAATGAGAATAGATGAGAATGCAGGCACCGTGAAATTTCAGGCTCACACCAATCTCCAGGGTGCCCACTTAGGTCCCTGGTACCTCACTGTGGCTTCCACTCACAGGCCCAGTGGGGAGCTCACCTCACCCTGGCCTTGCCCCTCCTCTGGGCTTCTTACCTTCTACAGGTCTGAAACATACACCCCCTCTAGCAACTTCTTAGTTCCCTTTGATCCTTACTTTTTATTCATAGATTTATAACCATTTAGCATTCTATAAATTTTATTTATTTTGTTTATTGTCTGTCTCTTGTCACAAATGAGAGCTCCATGAGGGAAGGGGTTTTTATATGTTTTTGCCTCTCATAGTCACTGCTGTGTTCCTCAGTGTCAAGAACAGTGCCTGGCACATCATGGGTGCTCAGTAAAGATTCATGGTATGGATGGAGTCTCACAGACGAAATCTTCCACTATCAGCTATCCAACCTACAAAACATCACAGTGTGCACAACATCCCACATGCCCATGAAGTATGGAATGGGCAGTGTGATTGCAGAGAACTCCTTTTCCCCTTAAAGGGCTAAAGCTGGTATCTTTCCTTCTGGTTTCCATGTTGTGGCATGCACCTCACATTCACCCACCTAGCCCTGCAGCCTGGATAGGCTTCCCCTTCTCTCAACTTACCTAGTCCTTACTAGCAGAAACTTCAGCTTTCAGCTGAAACTCTGCCTACCTCAAACTCTTTCCCAGTCCTATTCACTCATTGACATCCACACCTACCACCTCTTCTATGGATAGTAATTCAATCCAATAAAAATTGGCTTACTGTGCACAAGATACCAGACTGTTTCCAGAACGTTCATTCAACACACAATTATTAAGCATCTACAAGATGCTATACAAAGACAAATAAGACATGGTTTATGTCCTCAAGTTGATCCTAGTTGAGTAAAGGAGTCCAAAATATAACTAGATTCATACTAGTTAGTGTGATTAGGTCTGTGACAAAGAGAAGCCAGGGATTGTGGGAACCCAGAAGAGAAACCTCCAACCCAGACTGGCTTTCAAAAAAGAAGTTGTGTAAGCTGAGGCTCAAAAGATGAAGAGTTTGCCAAGTGATGAAGTAGAAAGGAAGATGTTTCAGGCAGAGGAAGCAGTGTGTGCCAAAGTCTGAGATACAAAGTTTGTAAGATAAGAGTGTTGCCATCTACCAGGAAGTGGAAGAAGTGAAGCTGGGAAGAAAGTATGTGTCAGACCATGGGAGGGTAGTTGTAGGCCATGATGAGGAGTTTGGATTTTACCTAAAGAACAATGGGGAACCACAGAAAAGTATTTCAGAGATGTGGAGCATGGGCTGGAGATGCAAGAGTGAACTCAGGGAAATCAGTCAGGAGGCACTATGGTGTTCCAGGTGAGTAGTGAAAGATGATGATGACTTTGTGGTACCGGTGCAGACATGGAGGAAGGGACAGATTCAAACTTGCGATGTAGGGAAGAGAAAAAAAAACCCACTGGACTTGGAGACTAGTTTGTTGGAGGATCTGGTTCAGAAGGAGAGAGATGCTGAGTTGGGTTGGAGCCAACCAAAGCCATGGTGGCTTTAAGTTGCTGGTGGCACTTCTGAAGGGAGATGTCCAGTAAGCAAATAGACTTATGAGTGCCAACATTTTTCTCAAGTAGCTCAGTTTCATCCATCTTGGGGTTCTCCATTCTCTTCATTATTCTAATCCCTTTGCCTTGTCATTTCTACTAGATCTCTATGTTTGTACCTCTCATCCTTCTTTCTGAGGCCATCAGCTTGTCTGCCCACCTCCATCCCATTATGTTCTGTTCTGTTCCATCCCAACTAAATATCCCTAAGTACATCTGAGTACAACCACATATTTCCAATTAATACATTATTATCTTTTCCATCAGTCAATTTCTTCTCCATAGTGAATCTTTAATTGCAGATATGTACATTAACTCTTGACATAGCATCATCTGATCAGAGGCTTTTGAACTACTAAATGGAAATACCCTTAGAATGTGAAGCCCAGAGAGAGAAAGTGTGTTGTTAAGAAGCTCACACAGTGAGTTCATAGCTGAAAGGGGACCAGAACCTAGTACTTTTGCACCCAGGCTTGTGCTTGAGTGCACACAGTGGATTATTTCTAGCACAAAAAGGGATACTTTATATATTGACCAATCAGAGAGGGTTCTTACTTGCCATGAAGACATAAAGAGGAGCTAGGAAATTTCCTCTTCCAAATTGTCTCAGCAGAGAGTTCTATTCAATTGACTCTGGCTTTTCTACTTTAAAATAGGGGTTTCACTAGGCCAACTTGTGCCCCATTTACATTCTCACTGGGTTGAATGTCACCTAGCAGGTAAGCTATTGGGATCAGCCCATGGGGGGATAATGGAGACTTGTATTTCTACTCCAAAAGTACCCCACTGCAGCAGAGATGTACGTGCCTTATTGGCCAGTTCAGAGATCATCCAGGGATGACACACTTGTTCAAACAGTGGCTTCTGAGAGCTGGGAGCCCAATGGAAAACAATTTCAGGCATGTAGTTACCCAAGATTAATTACCCACAAGGACTGGGGTCCATATCTTTCAGACCTTCCCTAAGGAGAAGGAAGACATCACAATGGGCTTAAGGGACACTGTGAGGCCTCCAACCTACTTGATGGCCTCTCTGAGACCTGAAATCTGTGCCAGCATCCATCCAGCTGACACAGAATGACCTATAATCATCACTGAGGGGCAGAAGACCTAAAATTGAATCTCTCCTCTACTACTTAGTAACTATGTGATCTTAAGCAAGTGACTTAATCTCTCTGAGATCCGACTGCCAATTCTGTAAAATAGAAATAATTAGTATCCACATCACAGTGCTATGAGATGCTTAAAGAAGAGTGTGAATATGAAAGAACTCAATAAACTGTAAACCAGTGCACAAATAGGAGGAAGTCTTATTGCCAGGAATTCTTTGTGCTGTCTGACCACAATTCCACCTCGAGCATGGACGCCTCTTGCTGTGTTTCAGCCTATGCTTCTTATTAGTCCTTATTCTCCAAAGTGGCAAGTACTACAACTGCTTTCCTAAATCTTGTGGAGCCCCCACTCTCATTTTACTTAAAAGTAGAGTGGATACTCAAGGGCACAATGGTATCTGACTTCAGACCTCAGAGGTATTGTCACAAGCAGAGGTTGTAGATGGGTTCTGGGTGGGAGCAATAAGGACCGATGCTCAAAATTTGCTCCTTCCCTTCCCTTAGCAGCCCTTCTTCCAATAGCAGACAAAAAGCCCCATGAAACCACTTCAGAAATCTGCATCTATAACATGCACCTCAGATGATTCCAATGAAGAATTCCTCAGACCAGATAACTACCTTAATTAATCTACATGAACAGGACCAGTAGCTCTCCTGGGTTCTTTGCAAGGCAATACCTTATCCTAAATGATGGCAGTGAGACATTGTGAGTGATGGGTAGGAGTGACATTTGGGGTCCAGCCTCTCCACATCACTCAGATGGTACCTCATGAGTGTGACCACAGGGTCCCATAAGGTGCAAATATATTTTTTTTATCTTCCCACACTTGAGCCAAACAAGCTTAGTTCCCAGCCTCTGCTAAAATTCAGCCTGGGGGCGGGGGTGTGAACACCACAGGAAGCATGGATAATGGAGAGGCACAAAGCCAATTTTTGTGAGTCTGGGAAGAATACACCAGTGGTTTGATGGAGGAAGACAGTAGGAAGCCCCTTTCAAAAAGGACATAAGAGGTTAGGAGATAGAGCAACCGAGGAATTTGGTCAGAGCCCAGGACACATGTTTAGGGAGATGTCTTTGAGGGAAGTCCAATGACAGCATGGGGCAGATGACTGTGGGGGGTAGGGTGGGGATTATATGATTTCCAAGCAGCTTGAGAGGAAAGTCCCTTAGCTCCTTTCCCCCATAACTATATCAGTGACAGCAGAAACTAGTGCCCTGCATTTTGTCAGTGTCAAAAAACACATACCAGACAAGGAGGAAGGAATCCCAGGTCTGAGTGCCACCCCTAATATAGATGCACTAGGGGTGAAGAGAGGGAAGGTATCTGTGAACATGTTGCACCTCTGTCTTTATAACCAGTACTAGGACCTCCAGAAGAGCCAGATAGCACTTGGCAAGGATGCTGCGCAGAAGGATCCAACACAAAATGATTGTTTCTTTATCTCTGCTTAATCAGATCAAGATGAAGAAGATTTTCCAGGTAAGAGACAATAGTAATAAATCCAACATTGATGATATGCTTTATCATATATCTCAGACTGTTCTAAGCCCATTATGTATGACCCACTTAATCTTTACAGGAGATTGGGACTTTTATGACTCTAATTTTACAGATGAGGAAACTGGGGCATAGAAAGGGTAAGTAACTTGCCCATAATTTCCCATTTGGGGCAGTACAGGCCAGATTATGCTGCAGTAGTAAACATCACCTAAATCTCAGGGATTTAAAAAGAAAGTTTACTGTCACTCGTATTATATGTTCATCATGGGTCAGCAGGAGAATCCAGGCTGAGGGAGAAGCCACCATTTTAAAACAGTAACACCACCATCTAAATCTGGGCTTCCACCATTACCGAAACTATGGAAGAAAAATGTAGAGAGTTGAAAACCTGCCATTAAATGTTTAGATCCAGATGTGACCCCTGTCACTTTTGTCCTCACTTCTTTGGCCAGAACTAGTCACATGGTCACATATAACTTCAAGCAAATGGGGACATCTAATACTCTGTGTACCTAGAAATGCAAAGAAAGACTGCTATTGGTGAATGTTGGTGATACCTATCACAACCCCACAGCTTACACAGATTCAACCTCTAGCTGCCTGTTTCTCAAGCCTCCACTCTCTATCACTAAGATTGACTGCTCTCCTCTTGTGCCCCCCAGGAAGAATGGCTGACACTCCTATGGTGACACAGCTAGCAATTGACATGGCTTGGGGTAGGAGGGGTAGGAGACTGGGGCCTCTCCTTGTCCAGTGTCTCTATGACTCTTGTCGCCAAATCCCTCAGGATCCCAGGGTGCTTTCTACTCCCGGGGTAAGTCTAGGAGAACTTCTGGAATAAGTTGAAGTCCACTGTCCCCTTCCATTCTCTGATTCTCAGAGAGGTAGGAATTCATAGGCTTCTGATGAAGCTCACCTCACCCCACCCCTACCACTAGCTCAGGCTCACATAAATACTTTTCTGTTGAGTTCTGGGTGTTGGGAGACAGAGCAGTGGAGACATAAAAGCCAGAGGAAAATTGGAAGTCTTCACTCCTGGTGACCAGAGAACAGTAGCAGAAGTTCAGCTTGATGGCTGAAGCTTCTACTGTAGCCTACCAAGGTGATGTCAGGAAACTGAGGGAGGACTTATATAAAAGAATCTGGCATGACATCATCCCAGAATGCAGCAGGAGAGATTAAAGTTAGATACTGAAGACTTCCTGATGATAAATGTAATTGTTTCTTTATGCCTGTCTCCCCATTCATTGAGGGAGAAACTGTCAAATTCATCTTTAGATCCTCAGCACCCAGCATAGGCCTGGCACAGAATAGGCAATCAGAAAATATTTGGGGTGGGGGCACTAGAAGCAGATTTTTTTAATATATTAAATTTATTGTCAAATTGGTTTCCATACAACACCCAGTGCTCATCCCAAAAGGTGCCCTCCTCAATACCCATCACCCACCCTCCCCTCCCTCCCACCCCCCATCAACCCTCAGTTTGTTCTCAGTTTTCAAGAGTCTCTTATGCTTTGGCTCTCTCCCACTCTAACCTCTTTTTTTTTTCCTTCCCCTCCCCCATGGGTTTCTGTTAAGTTTCTCAGGATCCACATAAGAGTGAAACCATATGGTATCTGTCTTTCTCTGTATGGCTTATTTCACTTAGCATCACACTCTCCAGTTCCATCCACATTGCTACAAAAGGCCATATTTCATTCTTTCTCATTGCCACGTAGTACTCCATTGTGTATATAAACCACAATTTCTTTATCCATTCATCAGTTGATGGACATTTAGGCTCTTTCCATAATTTGGCTATTGTTGAGAGTGCTAGAAGCAGATTTTTAAGAACAAGGTGAGGATAGCCAGGCTGGCTTACAGTTTCAAGAATGCCCCACTAAGCCTTCCTGTACCATGCTGGGTTGCTTGATGAAAGGCAGAGCTGGGCTCAGGACTAGGGAGGCTTGACAAGTTACTGTTTTCACAGGAACTGAGCAGCTGGTTTCCTTCACAGGCCTCATTCCTCCTTTCAAGTGGAGCCTACAGTCCCTGACACTTGGATACCTGGAAAAGGGATTAGGAAGGAACAAATCCCGCAGGGTGGCTCAACCTCTTTGCCCCACTAATAACACTCTCCTTCCAATTCTTCATGTACTCTGATCTCTTCCCCATCTTGAAGCCCTAGCTTAAAGTAGTCCCTCTATGTGAAACATTCTTCCTTTGGCTCTTGATTTAACAATTCTTACTCAACCTTTAGGTCTCATTTTAGGGCTTTTCTTCATAGGGGATTTCTTTGACACTCCCCTCCCCACCATCTGAATTGTGCTCCCCTTGCTATATACTCTCAAAGCCTTTCTATTTTTTTTTCAGAGCATTTATCACACTTTGTAATTTGGAATCAAATTGGGGGAATGATTTGCTTTATGTCTGTTTCTCCCAGCAGACTGTAGTTTCATGAGATCAGAGGTCATGGTTTTTCACTGTATATCCCCAGTATCTAGCACAATGCCTGATGCATAGTGAGTTCAATAAACATTTGTTATATAAATGGATAAAATTGTGAATGAATGAATGAACATCTGACTCTAAAGTCTTTGCTCTTTCCATTAACCCATGCTTCCTTTGGGGTTTAATATGGGGCATGGCACATAGGTGAAGTTTGATAAAAGTTTCCTCTATCCCTCCTCCCTCCCTTCCTCCTCCTCTCCTTCCTTCCCTTCTTCCTTTCTTTCTTCCTTCCTTCTCTCACTATTCCATTCCCTGGGAAACTCTTGCCCAGTTATGTATCTTCTACTGAGGACTTCAGACACTAAGACTCCAGATGGGTCAGCAGGAGCAAGGGGCATGGCTGGGCTACACAATGCTCAGAGTAGACCTGCATTATGAGGCATAAAACTTGCTACCTGATCCCCAGCATCTCCTACCTCCTCCAGGCAGATGCCAAACCACAGTGGGTTTGGTGTCCAAGGCTCATCTGTCACCTAGCAACAAAGGATACATTGAGGATGGGGACTAGAGTTCTTGAGGCATAAGGAGAATGGCAGGGATATCAAGAGGTCTCTTGGAGACAACTTACTAGCCAAAGGGGAACTTTGTTGACCTGGCTGGGGGACTGTGTCCCACTATCTGTCTATGGCGGAACTCTCTGGGTTCATCTCTGGAAAACAACTGGGAAGAATCTCTAAATTTCAACTTCCAAACCAGGAAAAGATATGGAAATCCACCTGGTTCCACTCCATGCCCACTGCCACTGGCTCCTGATGCCCCATAACTCTCTATAGCATCCCCAGCAGGTGTTCTCACAGCCTCCACTTGCACATCCCCAGCCACAGGGAGCCTACTACTCCTGAAGGAAGAAAAACCTGAAACCTCTGCTATATCATTTGAATTGTGCACTCATGGCTCAGATCCCTCCTCAAGGGAATGGTATTGGTCCAGGGGAATGATATGCCACTCAGTCCACAAACATAGAGGTATGGAAGGCTACAATCCTCTGTCCAGCCTCCAAAAGTCCTAGGGACTCTGCTTAGCACCCTAGTATACAGTCCATGCCAGAGACTGGACAGAGAAGCCTGTGCAAGTAACCAACCTGATAGTCAAAAGAGCTTCTTCATGGTGGGGACCACATCTCTCTTGTTTGCCATTTCTGTTACTTGGCTATTGCCCAGTAAAGGATAAGGATTGAGCTGTATTCATCTTTGTGACCAGCATAGTGCCTGACTTTGTTCATCTAGTGAATGGATGGATAGGTTTTCCTCCCTGGGTAAGTAACTTCTCTTCTCTGGGCTTCATTTACCTTATGCTTCAAATGAGAACCATAACCCTTGACCCATCTAGTTCCTAAGGATAGAGGGGGAAGGCAATGCCAGCTGGTATACTTCAGAAAGGGTGTGAGAAATCATTGGTATTCTTGTCTTTGTTTCATTTTTTTTCTCCACCAGAAACTCAGGAGTCCCCTGGTCATGAACAGAAGACTCCACAGGTTAGGTCACCCATCTTGCAGGCACCCTTCAGACATTCTTGCCACCATAGTCCCTGGCTTCAGCTGTCCCTACATTCCTCCCATGCCAACTCTAGAAGGATCTTGGCTGCTCTGGTTGGCCACTTGGCTCTGGAAGGTACCCCTAAAGTTAATTTTGTGGACCATGGCAAAGACTGCTTCTTGGCAGCTACCACAGTGAGTGGGTGGATAAGCCAGGAATGGGGATTTATCACCAAGAAGGCCAAAACTATAAGCAGCTTGGATTTAGTTGAAGAGCCACTTGAGAACTTGGAGGAATAGAGGAATAGTGTGTCAGCTCAGAGAGCAGACAAAAATAATCCCAACCATTACTGAAATAAATTTCCCAGGCAGAACAGAAAAGAAGATATTCCATTGGAGAGGGTATTTAGCACAAGAGGAGATTTAAGAGTACATCTCAGCCATTCCCCTGCCCTGTGCTGAAGCCATTTTGCACTAAGAAGACTCTCTGCGCTGTTTAAAACTTGGCAGCTTAAGATAAATTGGAAACACCCTAAAAACCCAACAATAGGAGATTGTTTTAAATAAATTACAGCTCACCCACAAGATAGAACACTGGACAGCTATTTCTTTAAATCACAATTTTGGAGGCTCCTTAATAGCATTATATATATATATATATATACACATGTATATACGTATATATATGTATATATGTGTGTATATATATGTATATATCTATATATATGTATATGTATATATATGTATATATGTATATATATGTATATATATGTATATATATAATGTTATTAATGCTAAATATATATTTGCTATATAATGCTAAATATATATATATTTAAATGTTATACATTTTTATATATATATATATTTTTTTTTTGGTCGTTACGTATTTATTTATTTATTTATTTATGAAATTTATTGACAAATTGGTTTCCATACAACACCCAGTGCTCATCCCAAAAGGTGCCCTCCTCAATACCCATCACCCACCCTCTCCTCCCTCCCACCCCCCATCAACCCTCAGTTTGTTCTCAGTTTTTAAGTCTCTTATGCTTTGGCTCTCTCCCATTCTAACCTCTTTTTTTTTTTTTCCTTCCCCTCCCCCATGGGTTCCTGTGAAGTTTCTCAGGATCCACATAAGAGTGAAACCATATGGTATCTATCTTTCTCTGTATGGCTTATTTCACTTAGCACCACACTCTCCAGTTCCATCCACGTTGCTACAAAAGGCCATATTTCATTTTTTCTCATTGCCACGTAATATTCCATTGTGTATATAAACCACAATTTCTTTATCCATTCATCAGTTGATGGACATTTAGGCTCTTTCCATAATTTGGCTATTGTTGAGAGTGCTGCTATGAACATTGGGGTACAAGTGGCCCTATGCATCAGTGCTCCTGTATCCCTTGGATAAATTCCTAGCAGTGCTATTGCTGGGTCATAGGGTAGGTCTATTTTTAATTTTCTGAGGAACCTCCACACTGCTTTCCAGAGCGGCTGCACCAATTTGCATTCCCACCAACAGTGCAAGAGGGTTCCCGTTTCTCCACATCCTCTCCAGCATCTATAGTCTCCTGATTTGTTCATTTTGGCCACTCTGACTGGCGTGAGGTGATACCTGAGTGTGGTTTTGATTTGTATTTCCCTGATAAGGATCGACGCTGAACATCTTTTCATGTGCCTGTTGGCCATCCGGATGTCTTCTTTAGAGAAGTGTCTATTCATGTTTTCTGCCCATTTCTTCACTGGGTTATTTGTTTTTTGGGTGTGGAGTTTGGTGAGCTCTTTATAGATTTTGGATACTAGCCCTTTGTCCGATATGTCATTTGCGAATATCTTTTCCCATTCCGTTGGTTGCCTTTTAGTTTTGTTGGTTGTTTCCTTTGCTGTGCAGAAGCTTTTTATCTTCATAAGGTCCCAGTAATTCACTTTTGCTTTTAATTCCCTTGCCTTTGGGGATGTGTCGAGTAAGAGATTGCTACGGCTGAGGTCAGAGAGGTCTTTTCCTGCTTTCTCCTCTAAGGTTTTGATGGTTTCCTGTCTCACATTTAGGTCCTTTATCCATTTTGAGTTTATTTTTGTGAATGGTGTGAGAAAGTGGTCTAGTTTCAACCTTCTGCATGTTGCTGTCCAGTTCTCCCAGCACCATTTGTTAAAGAGGCTGTCTTTTTTCCATTGGATGTTCTTTCCTGCTTTGTCAAAGATGAGTTGGCCATACGTTTGTGGGTCTAGTTCTGGGGTTTCTATTCTATTCCATTGGTCTATGTGTCTGTTTTGGTGCCAATACCATGCTGTCTTGATGATGACAGCTTTGTAGTAGAGGCTAAAGTCTGGGATTGTGATGCCTCCTGCTTTGGTCTTCTTCTTCAAAATTCCTTTGGCTATTCGGGGCCTTTTGTGGTTCCATATGAATTTTAGGATTGCTTGTTCTAGTTTCGAGAAGAATGCTGGTGCAATTTTGATTGGGATTGCATTGAATGTGTAGATAGCTTTGGGTAGTATTGACATTTTGACAATATTTATTTTTCCAATCCATGAGCAGGGAATGTCTTTCCATTTCTTTAAATCTTCTTCAATTTCCTTCATCAGCTTTCTATAGTTTTCAGCATACAGATCCTTTACATCTTTGGTTAGATTTATTCCTAGGTATTTTATGCTTCTTGGTGCAATTGTGAATGGGATCAGTTTCTTTATTTGTCTTTCTGTTGCTTCATTGTTAGTGTATAAGAATGCAACTGATTTCTGTACATTGATTTTGTATCCTGCAACTTTGCTGAATTCCTGTATCAGT
Organism: Prionailurus bengalensis; assembly: GCF_016509475.1. Taxonomy (NCBI): domain Eukaryota; kingdom Metazoa; phylum Chordata; class Mammalia; order Carnivora; family Felidae; genus Prionailurus; species Prionailurus bengalensis. Next base: position 56,282,747 of record NC_057361.1, on the reverse strand, counting down.
TCTAGCAGACTTTTGCTAGAGTCTATCGGATTTTCCATGTATAATATCATGTCATCTGCAAAAAGCGAAAGCTTGACTTCATCTTTGCCAATTTTGATGCCTTTGATTTCCTTTTGTTGTCTGATTGCTGATGCTAGAACTTCCAGCACTATGTTAAACAGCAGCGGTGAGAGTGGGCATCCTTGTCGTGTTCCTGATCTCAGGGAAAAAGCTTTCAGTTTTTCCCCGTTGAGGATGATGTTAGCTGTGGGCTTTTCATAAATGGCTTTTATGATCTTTAAGTATGTTCCTTCTATCCCGACTTTCTCAAGGGTTTTTATTAAGAAAGGGTGCTGGATTTTGTCGAAGGCCTTTTCTGCATCGATTGACAGGATCATATGGTTCTTCTCTCTTTTTTTGTTAATGTGATGTATCACGTTGATTGATTTGCGAATGTTGAACCAGCCCTGCATCCCAGGAATGAATCCCACTTGATCATGGTGAATAATTCTTTTTATATGCCGTTGAATTCGATTTGCTAGTATCTTATTGAGAATTTTTGCATCCATATTCATCAGGGATATTGGCCTGTAGTTCTCTTTTTTTACTGGGTCTCTGTCTGGTTTAGGAATCAAAGTAATACTGGCTTCATAGAATGAGTCTGGAAGTTTTCCTTCCCTTTCTATTTCTTGGAATAGCTTGAGAAGGATAGGTATTATCTCTGCTTTAAACGTCTGGTAGAACTCCCCTGGGAAGCCATCTGGTCCTGGACTCTTATTTGTTGGGAGATTTTTGATAACCGATTCAATTTCTTCACTGGTTATGGGTCTGTTCAAGCTTTCTATTTCCTCCTGATTGAGTTTTGGAAGAGTGTGGGTGTTCAGGAATTTGTCCATTTCTTCCAGGTTGTCCAATTTGTTGGCATATAATTTTTCATAGTATTCCCTGATAATTGTTTGTATCTCTGAGGGATTGGTTGTAATAATTCCATTTTCATTCATGATTTTATCTATTTGGGTCATCTCCCTTTTCTTTTTGAGAAGCCTGGCTAGAGGTTTGTCAATTTTGTTTATTTTTTCAAAAAACCAACTCTTGGTTTCGTTGATCTGCTCTACAGTTTTTTTAGTTTCTATATTGTTTATTTCTGCCCTGATCTTTATTATTTCTCTTCTTCTGCTGGGCTTAGGCTGCCTTTGCTGTTCTGCTTCTAGTTCCTTTAGGTGTGCTGTTAGATTTTGTATTTGGGATTTTTCTTGTTTCTTGAGATAGGCCTGGATTGCAATGTATTTTCCTCTCAGGACTGCCTTTGCTGCGTCCCAAAGCATTTGGATTGTTGTATTTTCATTTTCGTTTGTTTCCATATATTTTTTAATTTCTTCTCTAATTGCCTGGTTGACCCACTCATTCGTTAGTAGGGTGTTCTTTAACCTCCATGCTTTTGGATGTTTTCCAGACTTTTTCCTGTGGTTGATTTCAAGCTTCATAGCATTGTGGTCTGAAAGTAAGCATGGTATAATTTCAATTCTTGTAAACTTATGAAGGGCTGTTTTGTGACCCAGTATATGATCTATCTTGGAGAATGTTCCATGTGCACTCGAGAAGAAAGTATATTCTGTTGCTTTGGGATGCAGAGTTCTAAATATATCTGTCAAGTCCATCTGATCCAATGTCTCATTCAGGGCCCTTGTTTCTTTATTGACCGTGTGTCTAGATGATCTATCCATTTCTGTAAGTGGGGTGTTAAAGTCCCCTGCAATTACCACATTCTTATCAATAAGGTTGCTTATGTTTATGAGTAATTGTTTTATATATTTGGGGGCTCCGGTATTCGGTGCATAGACATTTATAATTGTTAGCTCTTCCTGATGGATAGACCCTGTAACTATTATATAATGTCCTTCTTCATCTCTTGTTACAGCCTTTAATTTAAAGTCTAGTTTGTCTGATATAAGTATGGCTACTCCAGCTTTCTTTTGGCTTCCAGTCGCATGATAAATAGTTCTCCATCCCCTCACTCTCAATCTAAAGGTGTCCTCAGGTCTAAAATGAGTCTCTTGTAGACAGCAAATAGATGGGTCTTGTTTTTTTATCCATTCTGATACCCTATGTCTTTTGGTTGGCGCATTTAATCCATTTACATTCAGTGTTATTATAGAAAGATACGGGTTTAGAGTCATTGTGATGTCTGTATGTTTTATGCTTATAGTGATGTCTCTGGGACTTTGTCTCACAGGGTCCCCCTTAGGATCTCTTGTAGGGCTGGTTTAGTGGTGACAAATTCCTTCAGTTTTTGTTTGTTTGGGAAGACCTTTATCTCTCCTTCTATTCTAAATGACAGACTTGCTGGATAAAGGATTCTTGGCTGCATATTTTTTCTGTCTAGCACCCTGAAAATCTCATGCCAATTCTTTCTGGCCTGCCAAGTTTCAAAAGAGAGATCAGTCACGAGTCTTATAGGTCTCCCTTTATATGTGAGGGCACGTTTACCCCTTGCTGCTTTCAGAATTTTCTCTTTATCCTTGTATTTTGCCAGTTTCACTATGATATGTCGTGCAGAAGATCGATTCAAGTTACGTCTGAAGGGAGTTCTCTGTGCCTCTTGGATTTCAATGCCTTTTTCCTTCCCCAGTTCAGGGAAGTTCTCAGCTATGATTTCTTCAAGTACCCCTTCAGCACCTTTCCCTCTCTCTTCCTCCTCTGGGATACCAATTATGCGTATATTATTTCTTTTTAGTGTATCACTTAATTCTCTAATTTTCCCCTCATACTCCTGGATTTTTTTATCTCTCTTTTTCTCAGCTTCCTCTTTTTCCATAACTTTATCTTCTAGTTCACCTATTCTCTCCTCTGCCTCTTCAAGCCGAGCTGTGGTGGTTTCCATTTTGTTATGCATTTCGTTTAAAGCGTTTTTCAGCTCCTCGTGACTGTTCCTTAGTCCCTTGATCTCTGTAGCAAGAGATTCTCTGCTGTCCTGTATACTGTTTTCAAGCCCAGCGATTAATTTTATGACTATTATTCTAAATTCACTTTCTGTTATGTTATTTAAATCCTTTTTGATCAGCTCATTAGCTGTTGTTATTTCCTGGAGATTCTTCTGAGGGGAATTCTTCCGCTTGGTCATTTTGGATAGTCCCTGGTGTGGTGAGGACCTGCAGGGCACTTCCCCTGTGCTGTGGTGTATAACTGGAGTTGGTGGGCGGGGCCACAGTCAGACCTGATGTCTGCCCCCAGCCCACCGCTGGGGCCACAGTCAGACTGGTGTGTGCCTTCTCTTCCCCTCTCCTAGGGGCGGGATTCACTGTGGGCTGGTGTGGCTCGTCTGGGCTACTTGCACCCTGCCAGGCTTGTGATGCTGGGGATCTGGCGTATTAGCTGGGGTGGGTAGGCAAGGTGCTCGGGGGCAGGAGGGGCAGGCTTAGATCGCTTCTCCTTAGGTGATCCACTTCAGGAGGGGCCCTGTGGCAGCGGGAGGGAGTCAGATCCGCTGCCGGAGGTTTGGCTCCGCAGAAGCACAGAGTTGGGTGTTTGCGCGGAGCGAGCAAGTTCCCTGGCAGGAACCGGTTCCCTTTGGGATTTCGGCTGGGGGATGGGCGGGGGAGATGGCGCTGGCGAGCGCCTTTGTTCCCCACCAAACTGAGCTCTGTTGTCAGGGGGCTCAGCAGCTCTCCCTCCCTTTGTCCTCCAGCCTTCCCGCTTTCCGAGCAGAGCTGTTAACTTATGACCTCCCAGACGCTAAGTCGCGCTTGTTGTGGGAGCACAGTCCGTCAGGCCCCTCCGCTTTTGCAAGCCAGACTCGGGGGCTCTGCTTGGCCGGCGAGCCGCCCCTCCGCCCCGCTCCCTCCTGCCAGTCCGTGGAGCGCGCACCACCTCGCCGCCCTTCCTACCCTCTTCCGTGGGCCTCTCGTCTGCGTTTGGCTCCAGCGACTCTGTTCTGCTAATCCTCTGGTGGTTTTCTGGGTTATTTAGGCAGATGTAGATGGAATCTAAGTGATCAGCAAGACGTGCGGTGAGCCCAGCGTCCTCCTAAGCCGCCATCTTGCCGCCGGTCCTTTTATATATTTATTTTATGTACTCATACAATTTTTAAATACTTTTAAAATATACATATATAATATATACATTCATATTATATATATATTTATATGTACATATAAAAGACTACAAAAAAGTACACCAAAATGTGTACATCGATGACCCTTGGTGGCAAAGTTATATATGATTTTTATTTTCTTCACTTTACTGTCAGTTCTTACCAAATTTTATCCATTAAATGCATGTAATATTAAAGTACTGATCAAGACTACAACATGAGTTTACCTTGAAAACAACATTTGGAGAAGTAGCTTTCCCCAAGCTACAAAACAAATACTTGGAAAATCTCAATTTGGCACCTAGGACTTAAGTAAATTATTAATTCAGTGCCCCAGTGGAGCTTGGAAGGGGAGATGAAAAGCCTATGAAGTAGAGAAATGAGTCTAGACACAGCTCTGCCTTCAGCTCATTGAGTAGCCTCTGGGGCAAAGCACTTAAGAACCCAAAACCCTCAGAACTGAATGGGCTCTTAAATACCACCTAATCCAAAGAAGGTAAAAGGGTGGTTTGCTATTGCTTCTCTCTCCCTCATCCATGGCAGATATTCCTGATTCATTCACTCCTTCTCCTTTAACCTAGATGTCCTCAGAATCTACCTCCAGGTAGTGATCCAGGTAGCCACTGCCTATTGTGTAAACTTATGTACCTGAACTGATCCAATCCCATTTTATAGTTAGGGGAAAAGTATCTTAAGGTCACAGAATGAGTAAGTAGCCATGGCAGGACTTGCACCTGGGAGTCCTGCATCCCTGTCAAGTGTGCATTCCACTTACCATCTCTCTCTCATGGTACCTCTTTGCACATTTGGTGGGGGGCGGGGGTCAAATAAGATAATGTATGTGCAAGCACTTCCCCAACTGTTAAATGCAGTACATATATGTGGGTGAAGGATGACTGTTATAGGCATTGGGTGATTTATCAGTCCATATATATTTCAAGCACTGAGGCTGTGTGAGGCTCTCTGGAGGACAAGAGAGAAGCACACAGAATAACACATTATTCTAGGAAAGAAGCTAGTGAGAAGAGGTGGCCAGTGAGAACAGATTCCAGACATGCAAATACATACCAGCCCACAGGTCCAGGATCTGAAAGAAATCAGGTAGTAGGTGGGAATTTGCTTTTTCCCTATTTGGTTTCTTCTTTGCATTCTGTCGCAGTTTTTCATAGTCACAGATGCCACAGGCTGGAGTTCTAGAAATATTTGCTACAGGAAGTAAAAATTTATGAATTATATACAAATTAGAAGTTGGAGTACAGGGCCAGAGAGATGAATACATAGCCCGACTCTGCTGCCAGATTTGTAGTGGCTCACACTTTGGGCCCTATACCCAAGGCCAACCCCATTTATCCTGAGCTGGATGTAATATTCTTTTATAAATTGTTTTAAAACATCGTTATGGTTTGTGAATATCTGTCTGCATGGAGAGCTTTGGTGATATCATGGGTGGTTTACTCTAGGGAGTGTTTGATAAGTGGCTCAATCCCAGAGGATGCCTCAAAGGCATGTGCAGTCTATAGAGTAAAGCTCACCACAGTGGGTACCACCATCCATGGCTGGCAGAAGGTGGCTCTTCTATACAAAGACTCTGGAAAGTAGGAAGGACTGGGCCTTTCTTTGGCAATAGAACAGCTTTTCCCACAATGCACTGGGGCCTGCTTTTCAGAGCAGGGGCCTGAGCCTCAGGCTGGCCTGTTTTCTATTCTCACTTCTTTTTATAAGGCCTTGGCATTCTTATCTGTGACATGAGGATAATGACACTGCCTCAAGGGGAGCCATCAAAGTGCAGAAGAGAAGGTAAATAGAGCACAGAACACAGAGCTGAATGTGGAGGGGCCATAGTAATTGACCACTTCATTTCTTTTCTTCAGGGACACAGCCATTCAGGGAAGGGCCTTTGCCTCCCCAACTTGTAGCTTAATTCTCTGAGAGAGAATACCAATGAACATGATAAGGAAACCAGCAAGGCAAGAGATGCTACTTCCACTGTCAGAGACCTCATTTTTATTCACTGCCTCACTTAATGTCTCTGGACACCTTGGAGGCTCTAAATTATCATTAGCTCCATACTAGGGATGAGGAAACTGAGGCTACCTAGCAAGGTGAAATGACTTGCCTAAGGTCACAACTTTCACACTGAGATCTGTCTGTCTTGGAAGACTAGGCTTGGTTTATAATGCCACATAAGAGTTAAGAGAGTTTCTGCTCACAGAATTGCTATGTTCAAAGCACTATGAATGGGGAGGATCGAGAGAGCCTTCCCAAAAGACACTGGATCCCAAAGAATTTCATCTAGGACAAACAAAGGAAAGGAAGCAAAAAAGAATCCAAAGATGCGTGGCATGGTGGGTACAAACTGAGTAAAGCATCAGTTATGGATAGAGGCTACAACTCTGGCTCTTACAGTTGTGTAACCATGCAAATTTTACCTTACTTCTTTGGGCTTCAGTTTCCTCATCTGCAAAGTGAAGATAGTTATAAGACCTTCTGTATAGGGATATTATAAGAATTTGATGAGATAATACATGTAGAGCTCTTAAAATAACATCCAGCACATGGTAGACATCTCAATAAATAGCAATTAGTACTACTATTTAATAGAAGGGGGAGATCAAGTTAGGGAAGTAGATTGGAGCCATTTCCTAGACAATCACAGATGTCCACAAGCTAAATTTTGACTTTCTCCTACAGGTAATGGGGAGCCATTGATAGTTCTCAAGTCAAGGAGTGTCATGAGCCAAAGCTGTGTTCTAAGAAGATGAGATTAGCAAATTCATAGGACAGACTCTCTTAGAAAGGACTGAGAATTCTGGAATTTTCCTGATGTCCAGAAGATATGGGAACAATTAGTACTTTGGAGATTTGGTGAGAAGGAAGCAGTGGTAGCCTGAGTACTTGAAACCTCTGCTCAGGGATTTGGCCTCCTAGAAATGTGACAGCCTGTGACTGGAGCCTCCTTTGTGCTCTGTGCCTCAACCCTATCACACTTTCCCTGACCATAAGATACTCAAGAAGGCTTATCCTTGGGATGGGCTGCTGGAAATGTCATGATGTTTGGGTGCAGGGAATAGCAAAGCTACTGAATGAGTTAGTCCACCTAGCTCAGGCCACCAGCATTCGTTACCTGGATGGTGACACCAGCCTTTTGTGTTTGTCATTTGTGAGTTTATATTCAGATCTTGTCTCTGGCCCTTCCCTCCCTCTGTTATATGTTGGGTCTGGCCAATGGGAGGCACTGGTGGAAGATTAGATAGCAAGAGGAAGTAAATCTTTCTCTACCTCTGGTTCTGCTTTGTGCGCTGGCTATGGCAGCCGCTATGTACCCTCTGTGCTCCATCTGTCACTAGGCAACTCTGTGTGGTTCTAGTTCCCACTTAATTAGCCAGCTTCTGGGATCGAGTAACATGACACCACTTCCCATTGTTCCTCCAGCTTAAGGATGACAGTGGCCTCCTGCTGCTGTTAAACTGTGGGCTGCTTCACCGTCCTCTATTTGGCTTCTCAGCTCTTCTGTTCACTGTGTAACCCTGTTCACATGTTAAATTCCTTCTGTTTGAAGGATGAATATCATATGATTTCACTCATACGTAGAAGTTAAGAAATAAAGCAGATGAATATAGGGGAAGGGAGAGAAAAATGAGATAAAAAGAGAGAGGAAGGCAAATGATAAGAGACTCTAAAATATAGAGAACAAACTGAGGGTTGTGGGAGGGGTGTTGGGTGGGGGAATGGGCTAAATGCATGATGGCCACTAAGGAGGCCACTTGTTGGGATGAACACTGGGTGTTATATATAAGTCATGAGTCACTAAGTTCTATCCCTGACATCATTATTACGCTATATGTTAACTAATTTGGACTTATATTTAAGTAAAATAAATAATATTAAAAATTAAAAATTAAAAATTAAAAAAAGAAAGATACAGCATGGGTTGTTTCCTTAATTGGACTTTCCCTGATATACCTTCATTTTGGTCTCTCTGAGTTGGCTCTTGCCTTCTTCCAATCCATCCTTCCCACCAAAGCCTGAATGACCTTTCTAAAATGCAAATCGAGAGATTTTAAGATGGCGGCGTAGGAGGACGCTGGGCTCACCGCGCATCCTGCTGATCACTTAGATTCCACCTACACCTGCCTAAATAACCCAGAAAACCGCCAGAGGATTAGCAGAACAGAGTCGCCGGAGCCAAGCACAGACGAGAGGCCCACGGAAGAGGGTAGGAAGGGCGGCGAGGCAGTGCGCGCTCCACGGACTGGCGGGAGAGAGCCGGGGCGGAGGGGCGGCTCGCCAGCCAAGCAGAGCCCCTGAGTCTGGCTTGCAAAAGTGGAGGGGCCTGATGGACTGTGTTCCGACAGCAAGCACGACTTAGCGTCTGGGAGGTCATAAATTAACAGCTCTGCTCGGAAAGCAGGAAGGCTGGAGGACAAAGGGAGGGAGAGCTGCTGAGCCCCCAGACGACAGAGCTCAGTTTGGTGGGGAACAAAGGCTCTCGCCAGCGCCATCTCCCCCACCCATCCCCCAGCGAAAATCCCAAAGAGAACCAGTTCCTGCCAGGGAAATTGCTCGCTCTGCGCAAACACCCAACTCTGTGCTTCTGCGGAGCCAAACCTCCCGCAGCGGATCTGACACCCTCCCGCTGCCACAGGGCCCCTCCTGAAGTGGATCACCTAAGGAGAAGTGAGCTAAGCCAGCCCCTCCTGCCACTGTGCACCTTGCCTACCCACCCCAGCTAATACGCCAGATCCCCAGCATCACAAGCCTGGCAGTATGAAGGTAGCCCAGATGGGCCATGCCACCCCACAGGGAATCCCGCCCCTAGGAGAGGGGAAGAGAAGGCACACACCAGTCTGACTGTGGCCCCAGCGGTGGGCTGGGGGCAGACATCAGGTCGGACTGTGGCCCCGCCCACCAACTCCAGTTAAACACCACAGCACAGGGGAAGTGCCCTGCAGGTTCTCACCACTCCAGGGACTATCCAAAATGACCAAGCGGAAGAATTACCCTCAGAAGAATCTCCAGGAAATAACAACAGCTAATGAGCTGATCAAAAAGGATTTAAATAATATAACAGAAAGTGAATTTAGAATATAGTCATAAAATTAATCGCTGGGCTTGAAAATGGTATAGAGGACAGCAGAGAATCTCTTGCTACAGAGATCAAGGGACTAAGGAACAGTCACGAGGAGCTGAAAAACGCTTTAAATGAAATGCAAAACAAAATGGAAACCACCACGGCTCGGATTGAAGAGGCAGAGGAGAGAATAGGTGAACTAGAAGATAAAGTTATGGAAAAAGAGGAAGCTGAGAAAAAGAGAGATAAAAAAATCCAGGAGTATGAGGGGAAAATTAGAGAACTAAGTGATACACTAAAAAGAAATAATATACGCAAAATTGGTATCCCAGAGGAGGAAGAGAGAGGGAAAGGTGCTGAAGGGGTACTTGAAGAAATAATAGCTGAGAACTTCCCTGAACTGGGGAAGGAAAAAGGCATTGAAATCCAAGAGGCACAGAGAACTCCCTTCAGACGTAACTTGAATCGATCTTCTGCATGACATACCATAGTGAAACTGGAAAAATACAAGGATAAAGAGAAAATTCTGAAAGCAGCAAGGGGTAAACTTGCCCTCACATATAAAGGGAGACCTATAAGACTCGTGACTGATCTCTCTTTTGAAACTTGGCAGGCCAGAAAAGATTGGCAACAGATCTTTAATTTGCTGAACAGGAAAAATATGCAGCCGAGAATCCTTTATCCAGCAAGTCTGTCATTTAGAATAGAAGGAGAGATAAAGGTCTTCCCAAACAAACAAAAACTGAAGGAATTTGTCACCACTAAACCAGCCCTACAAGAGATCCTAAGGGGGACTCTGTGAGACAAAGTACCAGAGACATCACTACAAGCATAAAACATACAGACATCACAATGACTCTAAACCCGTATCTTTCTATAATAACACTGAATGTAAATGGATTAAATGCGCCAACCAAAAGACATAGGGTATCAGAATGGATAAAAAAACAAGACCCATCTATTTGCTGTCTACAAGAGACTCATTTTAGACTTGAGGACACCTTTAGATTGAGAGTGAGGGGATGGAGAACTATTTATCATGCTACTGGAAGCCAAAAGAAAGCTGGAGTAGCCATACTTATATCAGACAAACTAGACTTTAAATTAAAGGCTGTAACAAGAGATGAAGAAGGACATTATATAATAATTACAGGGTCTATCCATCAGGAAGAGCTAACAATTATAAATGTCTATGCGCCGAATACCGGAGCCCCCAAATATATAAAACAATTACTCATAAACATAAGCAACCTTATTGATAAGAATGTGGTCATTGCAGGGGACTTTAACACCCCACTTACAGAAATGGATAGATCATCTAGACACACGGTCAATAAAGAAACAAGGGCCCTGAATGACACATTGGATCAGATGGACTTGACAGATATATTTAGAACTCTGCATCCCAAAGCAACAGAATATACTTTCTTCTCGAGTGCACATGGAACATTCTCCAAGATAGATCATATACTGGGTCACAAAACAGCCCTTCGTAAGTATACAAGAATTCATATTATACCATGCATACTTTCAGGCCACAATGCTATGAAGCTTGAAATCAACCACAGGAAAAACTCTGGAAAACCTCCAAAAGCATGGAGGTTAAAGAACACCCTACTAACGAATGAGTGGGTCAACCAGGCAATTAGAGAAGAAATTAAAAAATATATGGAAACAAACGAAAATGAAAATACAACAATCCAAACGCTTTGGGATGCAGCAAAGGCAGTCCTGAGAGGAAAATACATTGCAATCCGGGCCTATCTCAAGAAACAAGAAAAATCCCAAATATAAAATCTAACAGCACACCTAAAGGAACTAGAAGCAGAACAGCAAAGGCAGCCTAAACCCAGCAAAAGAAGAGAAATAATAAATATCAGAGCAGAAATAAACAATATAGAATCTAGAAAAACGGTAGAGCAGATCAACGAAACCAAGAGTTGGTTTTTTGAAAAAATAAACAAAATTGACAAACCTCTAGCCAGGCTTCTCAAAAAGAAAAGGGAGATGGCCCAAATAGATAAAATCATGAATGAAAATGGAATTATCACAACCAATCCGTCAGAGATACAAATAATTATCAGGGAATACTATGAAAAATTATATGCCAACAAATTGGACAACATGGAAGAAATGGACAAATTCCTGAACACCCACACTCTTCCAAAACTCAATCAGGAGGAAATAGAAAGCTTGAACAGACCCATAACCAGCGAAGAAATTGAATCAGTTATCAAAAATCTCCCAACAAATAAGAGTCCAGGACCAGATGGCTTCCCAGGGGAGTTCTACCAGACGTTTAAAGCAGAGATAATACCTATCCTTCTCAAACTATTCCAAGAAATAGAAAGGGAAGGAAAACATCCAGACTCATTCTATGAAGCCAGTATTCCTTTGATTCCTAAACCAGACAGAGACCCAGTAAAAAAAGAGAACTACAGGGGCACCTGGGTGGCGCAGTCGGTTAAGCGTCCGACTTCAGCCAGGTCACGATCTCGCGGTCCGTGAGTTCGAGCCCCGCGTCAGGCTCTGGGCTGATGGCTCGGAGCCTGGAGCCTGTTTCCGATTCTGTGTCTCCCTCTCTCTTTGCCCCTCCCCCGTTCATGCTCTGTCTCTCTCTGTCCCAAAAATAAATAAACGTTAAAAAAAAATTTAAAAAAAAAAAAAAAGAGAACTACAGGCCAATATCCCTGATGAATATGGATGCAAAAATTCTCAATAAGATACTAGCAAATTGAATTCAACGGCATATAAAAAGAATGATTCACCATGATCAAGTGGGATTCATTCCTGGGATGCAGGGCTGGTTCAACATTCGCAAATCAATCAACGTGATACATCACATTAACAAAAAAAAAAAAAAGAGAAGAACCATATGATACTGTCAATCGATGCAGAAAAGGCCTTTGACAAAATCCAGCACCCTTTCTTAATAAAAACCCTTGAGAAAGTCGGGATAGAAGGAACATACTTAAACATCATAAAAGCCATTTCTGAAAAGCCCACAGCTAACATCATCCTCAACGGGGAAAAACTGAGAGCTTTTTCCCTGAGATCAGGAACATGACAGGGATGCCCACTCTCACCGCTGTTGTTTAACATAGTGCTGGAAGTTCTATCATCAGCAATCAGACGAACAAAAGGAAATCAAAGGCATCAAAATTGGCAAAGATGAAGTCAAGCTTTCGCTTTTTGCAGATGACATGATATTATACATGGAAAATCCGGTAGACTCCACCAAAAGTCTGCTAGAACTGATACATGAATTCAGCAAAGTTGCAGGATACAAAATCAATGTACAGAAATCAGTTGCATTCTTATACACTAACAATGAAGCAACAGAAAGACAAATAAAGAAACTGATCCCATTCATAATTGCACCAAGAAGCATAAAATACCTAGGAATAAATCTAACCAAAGATGTAAAGGATCTGTATGCTGAAAACTATAGAAAGCTTATGAAGGAAATTGAAGAAGATTTAAAGAAATGGAAAGACATTCCCTGCTCATGGATTGGAAAAATAAATATTGTCAAAATGTCAATACTACCCAAAGCTATCTACACATTCAATGCAATCCCAATCAAAATTGCACCAGCAATCTTCTCGAAACTAGAACAAGCCATCCTAAAATTCATATGGAACCACAAAAGGCCCCGAATAGCCAAAGTAATTTTGAAGAAGAAGACCAAAGCAGGAGGCATCACCATCCCAGACTTTAGCCTCTACTACAAAGCTGTCATCATCAAGACAGCATGGTATTGGCACCAAAACAGACACATAGACCAATGGAATAGAATAGAAACCCCAGAACTAGACCCACAAACGTATGGCCAACTCATCTTTGACAAAGCAGGAAAGAACATCCAATGGAAAAAAGACAGCCTCTTTAACAAATGGCGCTGGGAGAACTGGGTGCAACATGCAGATTGAAACTAGACCACTTTCTCACACCATTCACAAAAATAAACTCAAAATGGATAAAGGACCTGAATGTGAGACAGGAAACCATCAAAACCTTAGAGGAGAAAGCAGGAAAAGACCTCTCTGACCTCAGCCGTAGCAATCTCTTACTCGACACATCCCCAAAGGCAAGGGAATTAAAAGCAAAAGTGAATTACTGGGACCTTATGAAGATCAAAAGCTTCTGCACAGCAAAGGAAACAACCAACAAAACTAAAAGGCAACCTACGGAATGGGAAAAGATATTTGCAAATGACATATCAGACAAAGGGCTAGTATCCAAAATCTATAAAGAGCTCACCAAACTCCACACCCGAAAAACAAATAACCCAGTGAAGAAATGGGCAGAAGACATGAATAGACACTTCTTTAAAGAAGACATCCGGATGGCCAACAGGCACATGAAAAGATGTTCAGCGTCGCTCCTTATCAGGGAAATACAAATCAAAACCACACTCAGGTATCACCTCACGCCAGTCAGAGTGGCCAAAATGAACAAATCAGGAGACTATGGATGCTGGAGAGGATGTGGAGAAATAGGAACCCTCTTGCACTGTTGGTGGGAATGCAAATTGGTGCAGCCGCTCTGGAAAGCATTGTGGAGGTTCCTCAGAAAATTAAAAATATACCTACCCTATGACCCAGCAATAGCACTGCTAGGAATTTATCCAAGGGATACAGGAGTACTGATGCATAGGGGCACTTGTACCCCAATGTTCATAGCAGCACTCTCAACAATAGCCAAATTATGGAAAGAGCCTAAATGTCCATCAACTGATGAATGGATAAAGAAATTGTGGTTTATATACACAATGGAATACTACGTGGTAATGAGAAAAAATGAAATATGGCCTTTTGTAGCAACGTGGATGGAACTGGAGAGTGTGATGCTAAGTGAAATAAGCCATACAGAGAAAGACAGATACCATATGGTTTCACTTTTATGTGGATCCTGAGAAACTTAACAGGAACCCATGGGGGAGGGGAAGGAAAACAAAAAAAGAGGTTAGAGTGGGAGAGATCCAAAGCAGAAGGGACTTTTAAATACTGAGAACAAACTGAGGGTTGATGGGGGGTGGGAGGGAGGGGAGGGTGGGTGATGGGTATTGAGGAGGGCACCTTTTGGGATGAGCACTGGGTGTTGTATGGAAACCAATTTGACAATAAATTTCATATATTAAAAAAAATAAAAATAAATAAATAAAATGCAAATTATGGTGCCTGGATGGCTCAGTCAGTTAAGTGTCCAACTTCAGCTCAGGCCGTGATCTTGTGGTTTGTGTGTTCAAGCTCTGCTTCCGGCTCTGTGCTGACAGCTCAGAGCCTGGGGCCTGCTTTGGATTCTGTGTCTCCCTTTCTCTCTCTGCCCCTCCCCTGCTCATACTCTGTCTCTGTCTCTCTCTCTCTCAAAAAAAAAACAAACATTAAAAAAATTAAAAAAAATAAAATGAAAATCAAACCATGCTACTCCCATGCACGGAACCCTCCAATAGTTTCCTATTATCCTTAGAATCAAGTCCAATCTTTAGCATGCCTCTCCTTACCTCTCCCATGTCATTCCCTACCACTCTCTCCTGCTTTCACTACACTCTAACTCCACTGGGCTTCTCAAACATTCCCAAATGTTTCCAGCCTCAAGGCCTTTGTCCATGCTGTTTCCACATCCTGAAATACTCTTCCTCTGCCCAACCACACTATTGCCTAGTTTATTTATTTTTTTTTAAATTTTTTTTTCAACGTTTATTTATTTTTGGGACAGAGAGAGACAGAGCATGAACGGGGGAGGGGCAGAGAGAGAGGGAGACACAGAATCGGAAACAGGCTCTAGGCTCTGAGCCGTTAGCCCAGAGCCTGACGCGGGGCTCGAACTCACGGACCGCGAGATCGTGACCTGGCTGAAGTCGGACGCTTAACCGACTGCGCCACCCAGGCGCCCCTCTATTGCCTAGTTTAAATCCTTTTCATTCTTCAGGGCTCAGTTTGTCAATTCCTCAAGGAAATCTACCTGGCCCTCCAAGATAGATACTTTCCCATCATAGAGCTCACCACAAATCATGGGAATTAATTATTTGACAGATTTACAACCTGTTTCTCCCTCTACTTTCATAAGGAAGAAGGATCAAATATCTTGTTCATCACTGTATCCTCTGTGCGTAGCACATAATAGATGTTCAAAACAATTTGTTGGATGAAAAACTTACCTCTTAACTCCAACTACCCTAGTGAGGTCAGGCTGAGGAGGGAAGGGCCAGGGGATAGCTGGGCCAGCCAGGCCCTTTCCAGCTATTTGACTTTGCCTTGCCTGCTGAGCCCTGGGGAAGACAGGGTGAGTGCCTGGCACCTTAGAGCAGGAAAGGCCTCTGATACCTCCCTTCTCCCTCTCAGGAATAAGTATTTCCTGACTTTCCAGGGAACAAATAAGCTAGTAAGCAGTATTCTGCTGCTCAGATGAGACTATGGGGTCATAGCCAGGCCTGAGTTCCCAAGTTCTTCTCCAAAGCTGGAGAGGTAGATGGGAGTAGCTGTGGAGCCGGGGAGGACAAAGGAAGAAAGCTAGGCTTTTAAAGCAATTCAGACAGGGCCGTTGTGTGTGTGTGCGTGTGTGTGTGTGTGTGTATGTGTGTGTGTGTGTGTGTGAGAGAGAGAGAGAGAGAGAGAGAGAGATTATCATTGTGAGTCTGTGTGTGAGTCCCTGCATGTCTCTGAAGGACATGGATGAGGCTGAAGGGAAAGGGAGTCTGTACCACATGATGCTGACAACTGCATGTAAATGTGTGTACATGAGTTCCAGTGCATGGGGGAGCCAGTTTCTGTGTGTACGTGTGTGTGTGTGATACTATGTCAATGAATACATGTGTGACTATGGTGACAGCAAGGGGGTTGGGAAGGAGGGAGGCAGGTAAGGGGGTAACAGAGAAAGGAAGGAAGGCAGGAAGCAAAGAGATAGCAGAGTCTACCCCAGCCAGTCAAGGGCCCTCAGAGATGAGCCAAGTTCTGCCAGAGATTTCCTTCTCCTTGTGCTTGCACTCCTAGTCACAACAACCTAAAGAACACCTCCTGTCTGCTCATAGCCCTCTTTAAAGTACCTGCTGGTTCCCTTCTGTTTTTCTCCCATCCAGGGGAGAAGAAGAAGGGTGGTTTCCCTAGTCCATGACCCCAGAGAGGTGGTCCCCAGTGGGTAGATGGCTGAGTGAGGGGCTGGCCTGTTAGCTGTTCCAGAGAGTTTGAGTCAGAGAAAGGTGGCCACCAACAGGAGGGGTAATTCTATCAGAAGAAGGTGCTACCCCAGGTAGGTAGGTGAGAAGTAGAAACATCTTGACTTCACTCTACTCCTCTCCTAACCCTTGCAGGTGCTTCCCATTGACTGAACCCAATGGGAAGCCAGAGGGCAAGGGAGACCAAGTGATACTGTCCCTAAGGATCAGCTGCCTCCTGCCCACCTAGGATAAAGAGCAGGGTAGAGAGCAGGAAAGAATGAAGCTGGGGGAGGGGTTGTGGGGAAAAATCGAGTTAATTAAGGAAGGTTCTCTGGAAAAAGTGAACTTCAAGGGAGAGGTTAGGGAATCCAGCCTCTGAGGCCTAGCAGCCAGGTTCAGATTGGGTGGGCTGAAGAGAAACTAAAGGATGTGGGCCTCAGCTTTATCCCTGGGCAAGGTTTCCTAGAGGTCAATAAATGAGACAATGAAGTTATAGTTTTCCTGAAGAAAGTTCTGGTCACTTTGCAGAGTGGGGGACATCCAGCAAGGTAGGTGGCACTGTGAAATTGGGTGGGAAGCTCCTTCCATCAGGGTAGGCTGTGCCTTGACTTTTCCTGAGATACAAACATTCTGGAGTCATTGAATCAGATCATCCAAGTGGGGACTGCTGGGCTCCATAGGGATTGCTCTCTCTCTCTCTCTCTCTCTCTCTGTGAATAAGAACATCTTCTAGAGGTCTTAGCAAAACCCTGCAATGCCAGCCAGAGAGTGGAGCACATGGTGGGGATACAGATGCAGCAAGTACATTCAGTTTCTCTTTACTGCCCTGGCACTAAAGTCATTTCTGAGCCACTCCATTCTCCTCCTCACTGACTTCTTCCCTCTATACCTTCAGGGGAAATTCAGGGCCTCTCTTGGCAAAACACTCTGTGAAGTCTCAGATGTTACATAGTGACAGAAGAAGAGGAGCTGGACTGCATATGCCAGCTGCATAGATTGGGGTAGGACATTAAAGAAAAGTGAGGGATATTCAAATACTAAAACAGTTGCCCATGAGAGAGTGTAGGAGCATATGCCTGGAGGACGTGGCCTGGTGCTATGGAGTTAGCACAGAAAAAGGACTCAGGAAACTTGAGTTCTAGTACTGGGTTTGCCACTAACTCTGATCTTCAGAAAGTACATCCTGGTCTTTGAGCCTCAGTTTTCCCATTTATAACGGTGAGATCACCAGGTGGGCCTCAAATGGGTTTTATAAAGAAGAAAGCATAAAGTGAATCAGGAAGTATTTCTAAAATTATAAATCACCAGGTGAACCTGAAGTATGGCTAAAAAAAAAAAAACAGTAATAATGCTGACAGAAGCTCCCAGTGTCTCTCTTGGTAGGGAAACATGTTTGTTGACTACATGAATGAATGTCTCTATATGGAAACACATTTCCATGTATAACTAAACCTGAAATATGCAGAAACTTGAACATTGCGTAGGGCACCTTTGGATCCAGAACATATACACAGGTCTGAATGCTTGGGTGAAATGGTCTATGAGGGCTGCAGTGTCTGGGCAGAAAACAGCCTGGAGAAGTGATATGCAGCCTGCTTAGAGCCAGCCCTAAAGATACACACTTGTCTTCACTTCTAGTGAAAACTTAGTTCCTCTAGACGAAGCCAAGCTTTGGCTTCACAACAAATGCCATCTTGCCTAACCCACTCTTCTTTCAGCTTGTCTTTGAGTCTGTCTGAGAAACGCATTACTCACTATGATTTGAGGCTTTGCCTGGGTTTGGGGGAAAGAGTTTAGATGGGAAAATGAAAGAGATCTCATAATCAAAAGAACATTGGAATAGGAAGTCAAAATTCCCTTCTGTTCCTGGTCCACCATGGGACCCAATGTAAGTTCCTTGCCCTCTTTGGGCACTTGCATCTGAAGCTAGTAGAAGTGTCTAAAGGTTGCATGAGCTGGGACTGCCCTTTCTATCCTGGCATAGAATATTTTGGAGAAAGAGATGCCAGGGGAAAACCAGGAGCTCTAACAAACTGTCTTAAAAACTACAGACAGTCTGCTTGAGATATGTACTTTAGAAGCAGTGGTTGGGGAACAGCACTGTACACAATATGCTCTTCCTTTTCAGAGGGTTGAAAGATATCAGAGACCTCCAAAGAGAAGGTATGAGTAAGAGCAGGGAGCTGATTGCAGGATGAGTCCCAGGCTATATGAGCCCACTGGCCCCCCATGAGAGGAATGGCAAGGTTCAGCTCCTTGCTCTGGCTACCGCTAGGCCAGAACTGGGGTTTTATCTATTTTAGAGATGGGGATACTGAAGCACAGTAAGGTGAGAAAAATTGCCTGATAGCCTTCAGCTACTAGGCAACAGAATCAGAATACACACTCAGGTAGTGAAATTCCAGAGCCTGTGTGCTTGCTTCCACACCTCTTGCCATCATACTGGACAGTATGCTAAGGGCTCTCAGAAAATAAGTAATCAAGCTTCTACTCTGTGCCAGGCATTGCTTTAAGCACTTAACAAGACAAAATCCCTTCCCTGATGGACTTCAAATCTAGTGCAGGTAGATGGACAGTAAACCAGTGAATGGTTAATGCGGTGTTAAGTTGTGGTAAGTGCTTTCATGAAAAGTGAAGCAGGGTCATGTGCTGGAGAGTGATGCATGTGCTGTTTTAAACAGGATGGTCCCAGGGGCGTCTGGGTGGCTCAGTCAGTTGGGCGTCCGACTCTTGATTTCAGCTCAGGTCATGATCCCAGGGTTGTGGGATCGAGCCCTGGGTTGGGCTCCATGCTGAGCATGGAGCCTGCTTGGGATTCTCTCTCTTTCTCTCTGTCTCTCTCTCTGCCCCTCTTCCCCATTCACCATCTCTCTTCAATAAACAAGCAAACAAACAAGATGGTCCCAGATGGCCTCATGAATAGCTAACACTTTTATCTTTTTTCTATGAAGTATGATTTACATAGAATACAGTACACTAATCCCACATATGGACAGTCAATTGCTCCAACATCATTTACTGAAAAGGCTGCCCTTTCCTCCATTGAATCACAATGAGGGCCTTTTTTTGTAAGTCAGTGACCATATGTGTGAGTCCATTTCTGGCTTGAGGTGATCTTTGAGCTGAAACATGAATGAAATAAGAAAGTCAGCCACAGTGCTAAGGGAGACAGAATATCCCACGGCCTGAACTAGGGTGAGGCAGTTGCCTTTGGCTAAAATTTACAGGATCACACACACACACACACACACACACACACACACACACACAAACCCTCAGAAATTTTGATGTATTTTAGCCTAACATTTTAAAAATATTTTTAAAAATTTTTTTAATTTATTTTGAGGGGGGAGAGAGGGAGAGAGAGAGAGAGAGAGAGAGAGAGAGAATCCCAAGTAGGCTCTGCACTGTCAGCACAACCCTGCTGCATATAGTGCTGAAGGACCAGAGAGGGAGCAGCCAGGACAAAAGGCCTAAGCAGTTGGGCCTGAATTAAGGGAGGTGCATATCAGAGGTGCATAAGGGAGGTGCATATCAGAGAAAGCATCCCATAAGAGGTGACATTTGACCTAGTCTTGAAGGAAAGCTAGGAGCTTCCTTGCAGTCTGGGGTGGAGTACAGCATGGGCAGAGCACAGTGTGAGCAAAGGGATGCTGGCCTGAAAGAGCCTGGAATTTGAGAGAAATCAAGGGTAATCTGGTGTGGCTGGGTCCTGCCCAAAGTAGGGAAGGAGAGAGGGTGAGAGAGGCAGCTGGAAAGATATTCTGAGACCAGATGGTGAATGGTTTGTAACTCCAGCCTAGTTATGGGTTTGGTTTCGAAGGTAAGCAAAGGACATAGATGCATTTTCTTAGTGGGGGGTAGTTAGGACATGCAGTGCTTTGGAAGATGTTACAATCTCTATGCCATGGAATTTAGGGCTGGAAGAGAGTTAATGGACCATCTAGGATAGTGGTTCTCAGCTCTGCCTACACATTGGAATCACGTGGGAAACACTTCACAGTTGGACTGCGAGAGTTAGCCAAATAACCCAGGTTGTTTAGAGAGTCTAGGTGTTCCTGGGCTTGAATAACAGATGTGATGCTAAAAACCAGCTTTCAAATCAAACATGGGCACACCCAGTTATGCTTCAAGTGCAGGAGTGAGAGGGGTGAAGTGGCATTTGACTTCAAGGAATCCCACAGTAAGCCCTTTCCTGGAACAAAGTTACCTCCTAAGTGTATTTTATAGGTGGCAATGAGGAGAGGGACAAAGGAGGGAGAGAAAGGAAAGAAATGTAAGGACATCTCATCCATCCTCCAAATGGATATTCCTGTGGGTATGAATGGTTGGTTTTTGTGTTGTACTTTGGCAGTCCATGTGTGGGTATGCTTTTTCTTAGAGAGAAGACATTTCTGGGGTCATTGACTTGGGGAAGAAGCAGATCCGGATACAGAAACCTGAACTGTGGGGGAACCTGGGTGGCTCTTTCGGTTAAGTGGCCGATTTCTGCTCAGGTTATGATCTCACTGTTCATGAGTTCAAGCCCCACATCGGGCACTGCACTGACAGTGGAAGCCTGTTTGGTATTCCCTCTCTCTCCCTTTCTATCTGCCCCTCCCCCACTTGTGCTCTCCCTCTCTCAAAATAAGTAAATAAACTTAAAAAAAAGGAAACCCAAACTGTGAGAAGTGGCCATTTGGCAGGACA
This sequence comes from Prionailurus bengalensis, assembly GCF_016509475.1. Taxonomy (NCBI): domain Eukaryota; kingdom Metazoa; phylum Chordata; class Mammalia; order Carnivora; family Felidae; genus Prionailurus; species Prionailurus bengalensis. The sequence continues at coordinate 56,261,759 of NC_057361.1, read as the reverse complement.
GAACCTCTTCAGCCTGCTGGAGCACTGGACTACATACAGGTTTCTGGGTGGCATCTACACTGTGGTAGCAGATCAGAAGCTGAGGTGGGACTGGCATGGGCCTCATGGATAGGTTCTGTTGTAAGCTTGATAATGTACTTTTATGTCATTTCCCTGCTATTATCCATGCGCCTATAGGAAAGCTTTGGCTGTATAATTCCACACTGAAGGCAAGGAATGAAGGGAAATGACCTAGGTCCTTCCCCAGGCCAGAGCATTAAATGGGTCCTGCCTGTGTTTGTATGGAGTCCCAGAAGAGGGGAGATAGCAGAAATTACTGAGAGACCACCAAGGTGGGTCTCCCTTCACTTTAGTTAACCATGAGCCAGTTAAGCTGTCTTTTGTTAAGAATGCCAAGGATGCAGCAGTGGGGGACAGGTCTCATTTTGCAAACACACCACCACATACTTTGTTAAAATGCACCCCGCCCCCACTGGAGACCAAACACTGCTCACAATAAGCAAGGAAAGCTTCTGCAGACAACTGGGCTGAAGGAAAAAGAGGCCAAGTGTCAACAGCAAAGCATACACAACACACATTACAGACACCCCCAAAAGAGCCAGGCTCTGGAGAACAGAGGATACTGCACTTCGGGACACTACAGAACCTCTTCTTGCTCTTTAAGAGCAAGAGAGGTAGCTGACTTTCCTAACACGAAGAAGACACAGAAAGTCAGTCAAAGTGAGGAGACGGAGAAATATTTCCCAAATGAAAGAACAGGACCAAATCACAGCATGAAATCAAAGCAAAATGGATATTAGTAATATTCCTGATAGAGAATTTAAAGTAATGATCAAAAAGGTGCTCACTGGACTTGAGAAGAGTGGAGAACAGCAGTGAGACCCTTAACATGGAGATAAAAAGAAAAAGAACCAACTAGAAATCAAGAACACAGTAAATGAAATACTACTTTTTAAAAAATGCTTATTATTTCTTTTGAGAGAGAGAGAGAGAGAGAGAGAGAGAGAGAGAGAGAGAGAGAGAGAATCCCAAGCAGGCTTTGCACTGTCTGTGCAGAGCTCAATCCCATGAACCATGAGATCGTGACCTGAGCTGAAATCAAGAGTCAGACGCTTAACTGACTGAGCCACCCAGGTGACCCAAGGCTCCATTTTCACATCAGGCCTTCAAAGCTCTGGAAAAGATCCCTGCCCCTGGAAATGAAATTATATCCAGCTCTGTGAAAGGGCTACTATGAAGCCACAGATAAAGTAAGGCTTCATACAGTAAGAAAAGGGGAGGCAAGAAAGAGATCACTGGTCATTTTTAAATTAATAAACAAGGATACATTTCAAAGTCAAAATCAAAGCTCGTGTAAATTCACTAAGAAAGAACCCAGCACCTCAGAGCAGTTCTGAATTGTGAGCATGTAGTGGTCATTCTCAGATTTCCAGGGCTACCTCTGCACTTTCCTCTGGCATTAAAGCCTTGTGGTCGCACAGGGACCAGGCACCTTATGGAATACTACACTTGTACCAGAAAAACACACAAGAGTCTCCCACTCTAGAGTGCTACTCAGCCACTGAACCACAGGACCACTTCTCTCCTCAATATCCACTTTGTTTCTTTGTTTTGCACCTTCTATCCACAAGCACAGCATCATTTCTACTTCTGCCTTCTGGTGGCCTGTCCAATGCTGTGGTGGCAAAGCTTTCCCTAGTGTCTTTTCCTGACCTCAATGGGTGATCCAGGTAAAATGGTTGGTTTGCACCTCTTCCTTCAGATGATATTCCCAGTCATCTGCTCAAAAGCATAGGCCAAGCTCCACTGAGGCCATACCCAAGCAAAGTGCTGGAGACTCTGAGGAACTGAGTCATAGTTCTTGCCTTCCAATGTTCCACAGTTAATTGAGAACAGAGCACACCAAAAGGTGATGAAAATGCAGTATTGTCAGTGCCATTTAAGTAAATACAGGGGGGATTCTAGGGAAGATGGCAGCGTAGGAGGACGCTGGGCTCACCGCGCATCCTGCTGATCACTTAGATTCCACCTACACCTGCCTAAATAACCCAGAAAACCGCCAGAATACTAGCAGAATGGAGTCTCCAGAGCCAAGCGCAGACGAAAGGCCCACGGAAGACGGTAGGAAGCGCGGCAAGGCGGTGCATGCTCCACAGACTGGTGGGAGGGAGCCCGGGCGGAGGGGCAGCCCACCGGTCAAGCAGAGCCCTGGAGTCTGGCTTGCAAAAGTGGAGGGGCCGGACGGAGTGTGTTCTGACAGCAAGCGGGACTTGACATCTGGAAGGTTATAAGCTAACAGCTCTGCTCAGAGAACGGAGAACGGGAGAGCTGGAGGACAACGGGAGGGAGAGTTGCTTAGCCCCCAGATGACAGAGCTCAGTTTGGCTTAGATTCCACCTACACCTGCCTAAATAACCCAGAAAACCGCCAGAAAACTAGCAGAATGGAGTCTCCGTAGTCCAGAGACTACGACAGGCCTCAGTTTGGGAACAAAGGTGCTCGCCAGCGCCATCTCCCTTGCCTATCCCCCAGTCAAAATCCCAAAGGGAACCAGTTCCTGCCAGGGAACTTGCTTGCTCCACTCAAACACCCAATGCTGTGCTTCTGCAGAGCCACCCCTCTGGTGGTGGGTCTGACTCCCTCCCGCTGCCACAGGGCCCCTCCTGAAGTGGATCACCTAAGGAGAAGCGAGCTAAGCCAGCCCCTCCTGCCCCCGTGCACCTTGCCTACCCACCCCAGCTAATACGCCAGATCCCCAGCATCACAAGCCTGGCAGTGTGCCATTAGCCCAGACGGGCCACGCCACCCCACAGTGAATCCTGCCCGTAGGAGAGGGGAAGAGAAGGCACACACCAGTCTGACTGTGGCCCCAGCGGTGGGCTGGGGGCAGACATCAGGTCTGACTGCAGCCCTGCCCACCAACTCCAGTTATACACCACAGCACAGGGGAAGTTCTCTGCAGATCTGCACCACTCCAGGGACTATCCAAAATGACCAAACAGAAGAATTCCCCTCAAAAGAATCTCCAGGAAATAACAACAGCTAATGAACTGCTCAAAAAGGATTTAAATAATATAACAGAAAGTGAATTTAGAATAATAGTCATAAAATTAATCGCTGGGCTTGAAAACAGTATACAGGACAGCAGAGAATCTATTGCTACAGAGATCAAGGGACTAACGAATAGTCAGGAGGAGCTGAAAAACGCTATAAACGAGATGCAAAATAAAATGGAAATGACCACGGCTTGGATTGAAGAGGCGGAGGAGAGAATAGGTGAACTAGAAGATAAAATTATGGAAAAAGAGGAAGCTGAGAAAAAGAGAGATAAAAAAAAATCCAGGAGTATGAGGGGAAAATTAGAGAACTAAGTGATACACTAAAAAGAAATAATATACGCATAATTGGTATCCCAGAGGAGGAAGAGAGAGGGAAAGGTGCTGAAGGGGTACTTGAAGAGATAATAGCTGAGAACTTCCCTGAACTGGGGAAGGAAAAAGGCATTGAAATCCAAGAGGCACAGAGAACTCCCTTCAGACGTAACTTGAATCGATCTTCTGCACGACATATCATAGTGAAACTGGCAAAATACAAGGATAAAGAGAAAATTCTGAAAGCAGCAAGGGATAAACGTGCTCTAACATATAAAGGGAGACCTATAAGACTCGTGACAGATCTCTCTTCTGAAACTGGGCAGGCCAGAAAGGAATGGCAGGAGATCTTCAATGTGATGAACAGAAAAATATGCAGCCGAGAATCCTTTATCCAGCAAGTCTGTCATTTAGAATAGAAGGAGAGATAAAGGTCTTCCCAAACAAACAAAAACTGAAGGAATTCATCACCACCAAACCAGCCCTACAAGAGATCCTAAGGGGGATCCTGTGAGACAAAGTACCAGAGACATCGCTACAAGCATAAAACATACAGACATCACAATGACTCTAAACCCATATCTTTCTATAATAACACTGAATGTAAAGTAAATACAGGGACACTTACTCCACACTGGGATTGAGGAGGAAGACCAAGGAAGATTTGCAGGAAGAAGTGAAATCTGGCTTAAGATCTGAAGAAGAAATTATAGTTAACTAAGGAAAACAAATGGCATTCCAGGCAAAAGGACCTGCATGTTCAAAGTCTAGGAACAAAATGAAAGCATGACATGTTCCAGGAACTGCAAGAGGATGAATGTGGCCAGAGCAAAGAACGTAAGGGAATGTAGTGATGGGCGATAAGGTACATGGGCAGGGATATGTTGTGGAGAGCCTGGTATATCATGCCAGGAATCTGTGATTTTATTCTGAAGGCCTGAGGGAGATATTGAAGAAATAACCTCATGGACCCTCCTGTGGCAGAGAGGGTCAGTTGTCTAACTAGCCCTGTGCCCTTGAGAGTTGCACACCCAGCTCACTTGGCAGAATGGCCTAGAGATGAAACACCTGGGCTCTGGAGCCAAACTCCCTGGGTTGGAAATCCTGTTCTGCCTTGGACAAGTTCCTAAACCTCTCTAGACCTCAGTTTCTTTATCTGTAAAATGGGGATAATTATAGTACCAATCTTGGAGTGCAGTTATGAGGATTAAATGAAATAATACATATAACGTATCAGGCGCCTAGAAAGTACTTAATACATAGTAGCTATTATGCCTTATTACACACAAAACTCTCACTATATGCTAGGCACTGTTCTAATAAGTAACTAAGTATTAACTCGTTTAACCCTCACAACAACTCTATGATGGCTGGCTAGAAAGAGCTACAAAAACCTCTTAAATAAGACTGACAAGGCCAGTAATCAGCTCAACCTGGACAGAGTTCCCATAAACACAGTGGGACTGGGGCAGTGTGACACTCCCCTCAAAACACAAGTTTCTGGCTGGACTGGAGTGATTGATACGTGTGTGTGTGTGTGTGTATGTGTGTGTGTTGGGGGAGTGACAGTGAGAGACTGTGCCCTGTATCAGGCCAATCCCCTCCAGCTGCGGAGCCAGCTTGGCCTGTGGGTAGAAGAGTGGCTGTGGAAGGGTCTTGTATGAAGACTTGCCTCCAGCAAGAGACCCCTCCTCACATGGGCCCGGCCTGAATGAGGGGTAAATGCATACCCCTAGCCCTGTCCCCTGCCAATGTGGTCTGTTTAGAAGGCCTGGCCTGGGAGCTGTCTGGACCAACACCTCATTTCAGCCTGGAGATCACTGCCCTCCCAACTCTTTCCTCTCCACAGCCCCCAGATGGTTAGAGGACCAGGTCCGGTCCCTTCTTTCTCCCAAACGGTCTGTCATCTTTCCTTATAGGGAAAGTACCTGAGGACAGACATTCCCATGACCCTGCAAGGGGCATACAGAGCAGCACCCCACATATGCCCTATCACCTCTGTTGACGGGGCTGACCATGTGTGTGATTCACCCCTGGGGGAGGACTATAGGGTGGTCAATGGGTGAGACCAGTCTTGGGTCTCCAGCATTCCTTCAGCCCCACAAGCTTTGGGACAAGCAGTTCATCTAGTACTCATGTTTTGAAGGGCGGCAAGTGCCTGCATGCCTCTACCCTTGCGCTGTGACTGGTGTGCCCATCACACACCCTGATTCCAGCAGAGGCTGTGTCACTAAGACACACTACAACCCAGAGTTGCATAAACAAGTAAATGATAAGGGGAAATGATGTGTGTTAGAGACTCCTATATGTTTGTGCAGGAGCCTGTGTGTCTTTGTGCCTAGAATTGTTTTTCTGTGCCACTGTGTGGACACATGCCTGTGTGCCCTGCATCTCCATGCACCACCATAACCAGCACATGCTAACACAGAACAATTTAAAGCCCATTCTACTGGAGCCATTAACACACTATACCCAGATGACTGGGTTACAATATATAATCACCATGATTTTATTACCAGGTAATGGACTTCTCCCTGAGCCTCCCTTCACCTGTGAATGCCTCTATAAGTCCCCACCATAGCCAGTGTCACTAATAGAGTGAGGTGAAGTAGTAAGTTGAAGATGTCCTTTTCTTTTTCTTTTTAAATAAACCATTAATGTGTATTTATTTCTTATTTATTTATTGCAGGGCCAAAAATTTTGCATCATCTGCATAAAATACAGCCATAATGCATCTTTTATGATTTTCAGTTTGGGTTTGTTTTCTTCTTTTCCCAGTTTTAATGAGAAAAAAAATTGACATATATCACTCTATAAGTTTAAGATGTACAGCATGATGGTTTGATTTACATGTATTGTGAAATGATTACCACAATAGGTCAGTTAACATCCATCAAATAATATAGATACAATAAAAAGAATAAAAAACAAAAAAAAGTTTTTCCTTCAATTAGAACTCTTAGGATTAACTCTCTTAACAACTTTTCTATGTATCATAGAGCAGTGTTAGCTATAGCCAGTGTGTTGTACATTACAAATTTGTACAATACAAACTTCTTGCAACTGGAAGTTTGTACATTTTGACCACCTTCTTTCATTTCCCCCTCCCCCCCACCCCCACCTCTGGTAACTGCAAGTCTGATCTCTTTTTCTGAGTTTGTTTGTTTTTGTTTTTTGTTTTTGTTTGTTTGTTTGTTTAGATTCCATGTATAAAGGAGATCATACAATATTTGTCTTTCTGGCTGACATGCTTCACTTAGGATAATTTCTTCAAGGTTCATTCATGTTTTCTCAAGTGATAGGATTTCTTCATTTTTTTATGGCTAAATGATGTTCTATTCTGGCTATATATGCCACAACTTCTTTATCCATTCATCCGTTGATGGACACTTAGGTTGTTTCCATGTCCTTGTAAACAAGGCTACTATGAACATGGGAGTGCAGGTACCTTTTTGATTTACTGTTTTTATTTCATTTAGATCTATTCCCAGAAATGGAATTGATGGATGATATGGCAGTTCTATTTTTAATTTTTGAGGCACTTCCATACTATTTTCCATAGTGGTGGCACCAATTTGCATTCCCATGAATAGTGCACAAGTGTTCCCTTTACTCAATATCCATGCCAGTATTTCTTGTCTTGCATTTTTGACAATGGCCATTCTAACAATCATGAGGTGATATGTCACTGTTGTTTTAATTTGCATTTCTCTAATGACTAGTGGTGTTGAGCACTGGTTCATGTACCTGCTAGCCTTCCTTATCTCTTTGAAAAAATGTGTTCAGGTCCATTGTTTAATTGGCTTGTTTGTTTTAGCAACTGAGTTCTACGAGTTCTTTATTTTCTTATTTAATTTAAAAATTTTAATTACAGGATAGTTAACATACAGTGTTATATTATTTTCAGGTGTACAATATAGTGATTCAACAAATCTATACTCGTGCTTTGTGTGAGTTTATATACTTTGCATATTAACCCCTTATCAGATATATGGTTTGCAAATATTTTTTTGCCATTCCATACGTTGTCTTCACTTTGTTGATGGTTTCTTTTGCTTGCAGAAGCTTTTTAGTTTGATGTAGTCCCATATGTTTATTTTTTGTTTGTGTTTTAGGTGTAATCACCAAAATATCATCACCAAGACCCATGTCACAGAGTTTTGTTTTCTTCTAGGACTTTCATGGTTTCAGATTTTACATTTACTTTTCTTATTTTTTATTTTTTTGGATTCTTTAATTTATTTTTTTAAATTTACATCCAAGTTAGTTAGCATATAGTGCAACAATGATTTCAGGAGTAGGTTCCTTAATGCCCCTTACCCATTTAGTCCATCCCTCCTCCCACAACCACTCCAATAACCCTCTATTTGTTCTCCATATTTAAGAGTCTCTTATGTTTTGTCCCCCTCCCTGTTTTTACATTATTTTTGCTTCCATTCCTTTATGTTCATCTGTTTTGTCTCTTAAAGTCCTCATATGAGTGAAGTCATATAATATTTGTCTTTCTCTGACTGACTAATTTCACTTAGTGTAATACCCTCTAGTTCCATCCACGTAGTTGCAAATGGCAAGATTTCATTCTTTTTGATTGCCAAGTAGTACTCCATTGTGTGTGTGTTTGTGTGTGTGTGTGTGTGTGTGTGTGTGTGTGTGTGTATCACATCTTCTTTATCCATTTGTCCAATGATGGACATTTGGGCTCTTTCCATACTTTGTATATTGTTGACAGTGCTGCTATAAATACAGGAGTGCATGTGTCCCTTGGAAACAGCAAACCTGTATCCCTTGGATAAATACCTAGCAGTGAAATTGCTGGGTTGTAGGGTAGTTCTATTTTAAATTTTTTGAGGAACCTCCATACTGTTTTCCAGAGTGGCTGCATCAGCTTGCATTCCCACAAGCAATGCCAAAGAGATCCTCTTTCTCTGCATCCTCACTGACACTATTCTTGCCTGAGTTGTTAATGTTAGCCATTCTCACAGGTGTAAGGTGATATCTCATTGTGGTTTTGATTTGTATTTTCCTGATGATGGGTGATGTTGAGCATTTTTTCATGTGTCGATTGGCCATCTGGATGTCTTCTTTGGAGAAGTGTCTATTCATGTCTTTTGCCCATTTCTTCACTGGATTATTTGTTTTTTGGGCGTTGAGTTTGATAAGTTCTTTATATATTTTGGATACTAACCCTTTATCTGATATGTCGTTTTCAAATATCTTCTCCCATTCTGTCGGTTGCCTTTTAGTTTTGCTGATTGTTTCCTTTGCTGTGCAGAAGCTTTTTATTTTGATGAGGTTCCAGTAGTTCATTTTTGCTTTTGTTTCCCTTGCCTCCAGAGACGTGTTGAGCAAGAAGTTGCTGTGGCCAAGATCAAAGAGGTTTTTGCCTGCTTTCTCCTCAAGGATTTTTATGGCTTCCTGTATTACATTGAGGTCTTTCAGCCATTTTGAGTTTATTTTTGAGTATGGTGTAAGAAAGCAGTCCAGGTTCGTTTTTCTGCATGTCGCTGTCCAGTTTTCCTAGCACCATTTGCTGAAGAGACTGTCTTTATTTCATTGGATATTCTTTCCTGCTTTGTCAAAGAGTAGTTGGCCATATGTTTGTGGGTCTATTTCTGGGTTCTCTATTCTGTTCCATTGATCTGAGTGTCTGTCTTTGTGCCAGTACCATACTGTCTTGATGATTACAGATTTGTAATCAGCTTGAAGTCTGGGATTGTGATGCCTCCTGCTTTGGTTTTCTTTTTCAAGATTTCTTTGGCTGTTCGGGGTCTTTTCTGGATTCATACAAATTTTAGAATTATTTGTTTTAGCTCTGTGAAGGATGCTGGTATTCTTTCGATAGGTATTGTATTGAGTATGTAGGTGGGTTTGGGTAGTATTGACATTTTAGCAATACTTGTTCTTCCTATCCAGGACCATGGACTATTTTTCCAGTTTTTTGTGTCTTCTTCCATTTTTTTTATAAGCTTTCTATAGTTTTCAGTGTATAGATTTTTTTCCTTCTTTGGTTAGATTTATTCCTAGGTATTTTATGGTTTTTGGTGCAATTGTAAATGGGATAGATTCCTTGATTTCTCTTTCTGTTGCTCCATTATTGGTGTATAGGAATGTAACTGATTTCTGTGCGTTGATTTTATATCCTGCCACTTTGCTGAATTCATGGATCAGTTCTAGCAGTTTTTTGGTGGAGTCTTTTGGGTTTTCCATATAGAGTATCTCCTGTGAAGAGTGAAAGTTTGACCTCTTCCTTGCTGATTTGGATGCCTTCTACTTCTTTGTGTTGTCTGATTGCTGAGGCTAAGACTTCCGATACTATGTTGAGTAACAGTGGCTAGAGTGGACTTCCCTGTCTTCTTCCTGACCTTAGGGGGAAAGCTCTCAGTTTTTCCCCATTGAGGATGATATTAGCCGTGGGTCTTTCATATATGGCTTTTATGATCTGGAGGTATGATCCTTCTATCCCTAGTTTCTTGAGGGTTTTTTTTATCAAGAAAGGATGCTGTATTCTGTCAAATGCTTTCTCTGCATCTATTGAGAGGATCATGTGGCTCTTGTCCCTTCTTTTATTGATGTGATGGATCATGGTAATTGTTCTGTGGATATTGAACCAGTCCTGCATCCCAGGTATAAATCCCACTTGGTTGTGTTGAATAATTTTCTTAATGCATTGTTATTTCTGACTGGCTAATATCTTATTGAGGATTTGCATCCATGTTCATCAGGGAAATTGGTCTATGGTTCTCCTTTTTAGTGAGGTCTTTGTCTGGTTTTGGAATCAAGAAAATGCTGGCTTCATAGAAAGAGTTTGGAAGTTTTCCTTCCATTTATATGTTTTGGAACAGCTTTAAGAGAATAGGTATCAACTTCCTTAAATGTTTGGTAGAATCTCCCTGGAAAGCCATCTGGCCCTGGACTCTTGTTTCTTGGGAGATTTTTGATTATTATTTTGATTTCTTTACTGGTTATGGGTCTGTTCAAACTTTCTATTTCTTTCTGTTTAAGTTTTGGTAGTTTATATGTTTCTAAGAATTTGTCCATTTCTTCCAGATTACCCATTTTATTGGCATATAATTGCTCATAATACTCTCTTATTTTTGTTTTTATGTCTGTTGTGTTGGTTGTGATCTCTCCTCTTTCATTCTTGACTTTATATATTTGGGCCCTTTCCTTTTTATTTTATTTATTTATTTATTTATTTATTTATTTATTTATTTATTTTTTAAAATTTTTTTTCAATGTTTATTTATTTTTGGGACAGAGAGAGACAGAGCATGAACGGGCGAGGGGCAGAGAGAGAGGGAGACACAGAATCGGAAACAGGCTCCAGGCTCTGGGCCATCATCCCAGAGCCCGACGCGGGGCTCAAACTCACGGACCGCGAGATCGTGACCTGGCTGAAGCCGGACGCTTAACCAACTGCGCCACCCAGGCCCCCCTCCTTTTTATTTTTGATCAAAGTGGCTAGTGGTTTATCATTTTTTTTTAATTCTTTCAAAGAACCAGCTTCTGGTTTCATTGATCTGTTCTACTGTTTAGTTTTGTTTTTTCTTTTCTTTCTTTTCTTTCTTTCTTTCTTTCTTTTTTTTTTTTTTTTTTTTGGTTTTGATAGCATTGATTTCTGCTCTAGTCTTTATTATTTCCTGTCTTCTGTTGGTTTGGCGTTTTATTTGCTGTTCTTTTTCCAGGTCTTTAAGGTGTAAGGTTAGGTTGTGTATCTGAGACCTTTCTTCCTGCTTTCGGAAGGACTGGCTTGCTATATACTTCCCTCTTATGACCACCTTTGCTACGTCCCAGAGGTTTTGGGTTGTGGTGCTATCATTTTCATTGGCTTCCATATACTTTTTAATTTCTTCTTTAACTTCTTGGTTAGCCCATTCATTCTTTAGTAGGATGTTCTTTAGTATCCAAGTATCTGTTATCTTTCCAATTTTGTTCTTGTGGTTGATTTCAAGTTTCATAGCGTTGTGGTCTGAAAATATGCATGGTATGATCTCAATCTTTTTGTACTTGTTGAGGGCTGATTTGTGTCCCAGTATGTGATTTTTCTGGAGAATGTTCCATGTGCACTGGAGAAGAATGTAAATTCTGTTGCTTTAGGATGAAATGTTCTGAATATATCTGTTAAGTCCATCTCGCCCAGTGTGTCATTCAAAGCCATTGTTTCTTTTTGATTTTCTGTTTAGATGATCTGTCCATTGTTGTAAGTGGGGTGTTGAAGTCCTTTACCATTATGGTATTATAATAAATGAGTTTCTTTATTTTTGTGCTATATATATATATATATATGGGTACTTTCACATTTGGAGCATAAGTGTTTACAGTTGTTAGGTCTTCTTAGTGGATAGACCCCTTAATTATTATATAATGCCCTTCTTCATCTCTTGATAGTCTTTACTTTAAATTCTAGATTGTCTGATATAAGTATGGCTACTCCGGCTTTCTTTTGTTGGCCATTAGCATGGTAGATGGTTCTCCATCCCCTTACTTTCAATTTGAAGGTGTCTTTAGGTCTAAAGTGGGTCTCTTGTAAACAGCATATAGATGGATCTTGTTTTCTTATCCATTCTGTTACCCTATGTCTTTTGATTGGACCATTTAGCCATTGACGTGTAGAGTGAGTACTGAAAGATATGAATTTATTGCCATTATTGTATAGTTTGAGTTTCTGGTGACGTTCTCTGGTCCTTTCTAGTGTTTGTTGCTTTTAGTCTTTTTTTTTTTTTTTCCATCTTTTCTCCCCTCAGAGAGTCCCTGTTAAAATGTCTTGCAGGGCTGGTTTCGTCATCATAAACTCCTTTCATTTTTGTTTGTCTGGGAAACTTTTAATCTCTCATTCTATAATCTATCCAGCCTTGCTGGAGAATTCTTGGCTACATATTTTTTTTCTGATTCAGCACATTGAATATATCCTGCCACTCCTTTCTGGCCTGCCACATTTCTGTGGATAGGTCTGCTGCAAACCTGATCTGTCTTCCCTTGTAGGTTAAGGACTTTTTTTTTCCCTTGCTGCTTTCATGATTCTTTCCTTGCCTGAGTATCTTGTGAATTTGACTATGATATGCCTTGTCGATGTTTGGTTTTTGTTTAATCTAATGGGAGTCCTCTGTGCTTCCTGGATTTAGATGTCTGTGTCTTTCCCTTGGTTATGAAAGTTTTCCACTATGATTTGCTCACATAACCCTTCTACCTCTTTTTATCTCTCTTCATCTTCTAGGACCCCTATGATTCTGATGTTGTTCCTTTTTAATGCGTCACTAATTTCTCTAATTCTTAAATCGTGCTCTTTCGCCTTAGTCTCCCTCTTTTTTCTGCTTCATCTTCTCTTTACATTTGTCTTCTATATCGCTGATTCGATGCTCTGCTTCATCCATTCTTGCCGAAATGGCATCCATTTGAGATTGCAGCTCAGTTATAACATTTTTTATTTCATCCTGACTAGATTTTACTTCTTTTATCTCCACAGAAAGGATTCTAATCTATTTTCGACCCCAGCTAGTATTTGTACTATCGTGATTCTAAATTCTGGTTCAGACATCTTGCTTGTATCTGTGTTGATTATGTCCCTGGCTGTCGTTTCTTCCTGCTCTTTCTTTTGGGGTGAGTTCCTTTGTTTTGTCATTTTGAAGGAAGAAAAGGAATTAACAAGGTAAAAAAGATTTAAATTAAAAAATTAAAAACACCACACACACACACACACACACACAAATCAAATAAATGATGTTAGATCTTAGGTGTGTTTTGATCTGGTTGTTGAAAGGAGCTTGATAGATTAGAGAAAAAAGGAGGGGAGAAAGGAAAACGTTTGAAAATTTGAAAAAATGGATACAATGAAATAGGATAAAATGAAATAATGGAAGTAAAATAGAATCTGAGAAAAAATTACAAGAAATTAAAAATATGTAGTAGAAAAACATTAAAGAAAAATATTTTAAAAAATTTTAATGTTTCTTATTTATTTTTGAAAGAGACAGAGTGTGAGTGGGGGAGGGGCAGAGAGAGAGGAGGACACAGAATCTGAATCAGGCTCTAGTCTCTGAGCTGTTAGCACAGAGCCTGATGTGGGGCTTGAACTCACATGCTGTGAGATCATGACCTGAGCTGAAGCTGGGAAGCTCAACCAACTGAGCCACCCAGGCACCCCAGAGAAATATTTTTAACAAAAAATACATTTTTTTCTCTTTCTGTATTCAAGAAAAAGAAAAGAAATGAAAAAGGAAAAAAGGGGGGAAAAAAAGAAAATTTAATAGAAGGATCAGCAAACATACTGAAATACAATTGAAATTACATCGTTTTCCCATAGAAGTCAAACTATGATGCATTTTATAGCCCGTGAACTAAGCAGAGGGAGAGACTTGTGGTGTTCCTGAAGAGCAAAGTTGGCCCAATTGGGCAGGGCTTAGTGTAACGGCTCCATTCTCTACTAGATGGTGCTGCTTAGCTTACTGGGGTGGATTGTTGTGGCTCTTGTAGGTGTGTATGGGCATGCGTGGGAGTGGTGAAAATGGTGTCACCCATCTACCCAGTGTCTAGTATTGGAACTCTGTTCTCCCTGATCAGCAATCACACACCTGTCTCTGGCTTCCATCCACTCCCCGTTTTTACACTGTCCATGACCAAGCCATCAGGTTACCAAGTGGCACCTCCCTCCTGAGTTTTATCTCAGATGTAGCTATGTATGTCCAAGGTTACTTTTCAGCTATACAATCAAATCTTAGAGATGCCTGGGTAGCTCAGTCAGTTAAATGTCTGACTCTTGGTTTCAGCTCAGGTCATGATTTCACAGTTCATGAGATCGAGCCCCATGTCTGCAGCTTTGATCCACTCATTTCTGAGGGACTGCGGCTTTGATCCACTCAGACAATGACCTCACCAAACAATGACTGGGTCCTGGATGCACCCAAGAATGTTCATGGGACCATGCTGCTTCCGATGCCCAGAGACTGTGGCTGGGTGCCCGCCAACACCAGGAAAAGTTCACACGATCATGTAGTGGCAGTGTTTCAGGGATTATGGAAAGTCACAACACCCATCTGGCACCAAGCATCACCCTTAACAATCTTGTTCCAGCACCAGCGAATGTGGTTGTTCTCTGGGGTCTGCTGGAACTGGGTGGCTGCATAGCCTCTACCAAATGTCCTTCCAGTAGGGGAACCACCTCTTCCCAAGTGGTCCTAGGATCCCCAGACCTACTTTGCTGCTGGGTATTCGCCCTTCCCACCAGAGCACCACCAGGTATCGAGCTCTGGGGTTTCAGACCCTGCACTCTCCCTGTTTATAGAGTCTTAATGGAATTTAAACCCTCTCCTTTCTCCCTTTTTAGTTCAGTCCCTGTGGCTGTTTCCACTTTTCCACTTTCTCTCCAGCTGCTTTTGGGGGAGTGCTTTTCCAGAACTCCCCCCCATCTCTGTCCTCTCTCTGCAAGCAAAAACATCTCCCTGCTCTCCGCAGCTTCTTTCTCCCCCAGTTCACCTCTCCGGTGCCATGTACCTGCTGAGTTCTGTGGTTCAGGTTGTACAGATTATTGTGTTAACCATTGAATACTTTTTCTAGGTGTGCAAGATGGTTTAGTGTTTATCTGGCTGTATTTCATGGGCATGAGACACAAAAAAAATTTCCTTGTTGTTCTGCCATCTTGGCTCCTCCCCTCAGATTTTACATTTAAGTCTTTAATCCATTTCAATTTAATTTTTGTGAGTGGTGTGAGATAAGGATCCAGTTTTATTTTTTTACATATGAATAGTCAATTATCCCAGCACCATTTATTGAAAAGACTTGCTTTTCTCCACTGAGTACTCTTGGTTCCCTTGTCAAATATTAGTTGACTGTACATGCTTGGGCTTATTTCTGGGATCTTGATTCTGTTTCATTGGTCCATTTGTATGTTTTTATGCCAGTACCACACTGTTTTGATGACTATAGCTTTAAATCAGGAAATGTGATGCCTCTGACTTTTTTCTTCCTTTCAGGATTTGTTTGGTGTGGGTGTCTTTTGTGGTTCCATATAAATTTTAGGAATGTTGTTCTACCTATGTAAAAAAATGCCGTTGAAATCTTGCCAGGAATTACATTGAATGAATAGATGGATTTTGGTAGTATTAATATTTTAACAATATTAATTCTTCCATTCCATAAACACAAGATATATTTTCATTTATTTGTATCTTCTTTGATTTCTTTTATCAGTGTCTTGTAGTTTTCAAGTACAGATCTTTCACCTCCTTGCTTTAATTTATTTCTAAGGATTTTATGGTTTTTATGCTATTATAAATGGGGTCAATTTCTTTCATTTTTAGGAATTTTGTTGTTAGTGTGTAGAAATCTACTGGGGTTTTTTTTGTAGTTAATTTTGTATCCTGTAACTGCACTGTGTTCATTGATTAGATCTAACAGTTTGGTTTTATTTTTGGTTAAGCATTTAAGGATTTTCTATATATAAAAGCATGTCATCTGCAAATAGAGACAATGTTACTTCTTCCTTTCCTATTCTGATATTTTTATTTATTTTTCTTGGCTGATTGCTCTAGGTAGAACTTCCAGAACTATATTGAATAAGAGTGGTGAGAGTGAGTTCTTTTGTCTTATACTTGATCTTGGAGGAAAAGCTTTCAAACTTTCACCATGGAGTATGATGTTAGCTATGGGCTTGTCACATATGGCCTTTATTATGTTGAGATATGTTCCTTCCGTGCCAAATTTGTGAAGTTTTTATATGAATTAGTTTATATGAGTTTTTATATGAATATGTTTAATTTTGTCAAATGCTTTATCTGTATCTACTGAGATGATCCTATGATTCATTTATTCTATTTATGTGATTGATTGACTTGCATGGGTTGCATCCCAGGGATAAATCCAAGTTGATCATGGTGAATGATTCTTTTAAGGTGTGTTGAATTCAGTTTGAAAGTATTTTGTTGAGAATTTTTGCATCTATATTCATTAGGGATATTGGCCTATAGTTGTTTTCTTTGTTTGTTTTGTCTCTTGTTGTTTCTTCTAGTAGTTTTTCTGGGTTTGGAATCAGGGTTATGCTAGCCTTGTAAAATGTTTTGGGGAGAGTTTCCTCCTCTTTGAATTTTTGAAAGAATTTGAGAAGATTTGGCAATTATTCTTTAAATGTTTGTAAAATCCACCATTAAAGCCATCTGGTCCTGGGCTTTTCTTTGTTGGGAAGTTTTTGATTACTGATTCAATATCCTTACTAGTAATTGCCCTATTCAGATTTTCTATTTCTTCCTGATTCAGTGGCAGTAAGTTTTAAGTTTCTAAGAATTTTTTCATTTCTTTCAGGTTTTCCAGTGTGTTGGTATAATATTCTTTTATGACCCATTGTATTTCTGTGGTATCAGTTGTAATATTTTCTTCTTCATTTATAATTTTGCAGATTTGAGGTTATTCTTCCCTTGCTTAGTCTAGCTAAGGGTTTGTCAATTTGTTTATCTTTTGAAAGAACCAACTCTTAGTTTGTTTAATCTTCTCTGTTGTTTTTCTGTTCTTTATTTTATTTATTTCTGCTCTAATATTTATT
Source organism: Prionailurus bengalensis (assembly GCF_016509475.1). NCBI lineage: Eukaryota > Metazoa > Chordata > Mammalia > Carnivora > Felidae > Prionailurus > Prionailurus bengalensis. The sequence continues at coordinate 56,244,860 of NC_057361.1, read as the reverse complement.
ATTTCCATTCTCCTGTTAACTTTGGGCTCAGTTTATTCTTTTTTGACTTCCTTAACGTATAAATTTCAGTTGTTTTGGGGGATCTTTCTTGCTTTTTCTTAACATAGGCATTTAATGCTCTGAATCTCCCTCTTGGAACTGCTTTTGCTGCATCCCATAAGTTCTGGTATGTTGTATCTCCATTTTCATTTGTCTCAAGAAATTTTATTATTTCCCCTTTAATTTCTGTTTTTGCTCCATTGGTTATTCAGGAGAGTGTTGTTTAATTTTCATGTGTCCATAGATTTTCTAATTTTCCTCTTGTTATTGATTCCTAGTTTCATGCCATTCTGGTCAGAGAAGATACTTGGTATGATTCTAATCTTGAATTTACTAAGGCTTGTTTTATGGCCTAACATATGGTCTCTCCTAGTAATGTTCCATGGCACTTGAGAAGACTGTATATTCTGCTGTTGCTGTATAGAATATTTTGTAGAGATCTGTTAAGCCCATTTGGTCTATGGTGTTATTCAAATCCACTGTTTCCTTATTAATTCTCTGTCTGGATTATCTATCCATTGTTGGGAGTGTGGTATTAATGTCTCCAACTGTTATTCTTTTAGTGTTTATTTCTGCTTTTATTCCTGTCAGTTTTTGCTTTATATGTTTGGTGCATAAATATTTATAATTGTTTTATGTTCTTGATGTATTGATCCCTCCATTAATATATAATGGCCTTTTCCCCCTCTTTTTATCATTTTTAGTTTAACGTCCATTTTTTATATAAGTATATCTACCTCTGTTTTGTTATTGTTGCTGTTGCCACCATTTCCTTGAAATGACTTTTCCTGTCCCCTCACTTTCAGTCTATGTTCATCTTTAAGGCTAAAATGAGTTTCTTGTAGGCAGTATTTCTTTAAATCTTGTTTTTTTAAAATCCATTCAGCCTTTCTATGTCTTTCAACTGGAGAATCTCCAGTCTTTTTTCATGTTTTGATGTATTTTGGTATCAGTATGCTTGAGTTCTTTATCATGCTCTTTTCTGTAATTGCTACAGGTTTTTCCTTTGTGGTTACCATGAAGCTTACATAAAATATCTTAAAATTATAATACCTTATTTTAAGCTGATAACAACTTTTTTTAAATTTAATTTTATTTTTGAGAAAAACAGAGAGCACAAGCAGGGAAGGGGCAGAGAGAGAGGGGAGAGAGAATCCCAAGCAGGCTCTGCACTGCCAGTGCAGAGCTCAACAAAGGGCTCAATCTCATGAATAGTGAGATCATGACCTGAGCCAAAATCAAGAGTTGGATGCTCAACCAACCAACCGAGACACCCAGACACCCCAAAGTCATAACAACTTAACTTTAATAGAACTTGTAAACTTTACACTTTTATTTCTCTTCTCCTTACATTTCAGGTTATTGTTATTAAAAGTTACATGTTTTTATATTTTGTAACTAATAACACTTATAGTTATTTTTACTACACTCATTTTTTAACCTTTATACTATAGTTTAAGTGAATTATTCACCACCATTAACAAATTACAGAATATACCTTGAGATGTCTTTTTCAAATAGCACTTGACAATAATAATAATTTTTTAAAGTAAAAGTTTATTGGTATAGGGGTGCCTGGGTAGTTCAGTCAGTTAAGCACCCGACTCTCAGTTTTGGCTCAAGTCATGATCTCATGGTTTGTGAGAATGAGTACCACATCAGGCTCTGTGCTGACAATGCAGAGCCTGCTTGGGATTCTCTCTCTCCCTCTCTACCCCCCCCCCCACTCATGCTTTCTCTATATCTAAATAAATAAATAAATGAAAACTTAAAAAATTAAAAAAGAAAAAGTTTATTGGTTTAATTTTAGGCCTCGTAAAAAGATATTTATATCAAATTCACCCCATTAAAGCACTCAGAACAAAATATTCCAGGTGTCCAAATGTATGCATCAAAACAACCAGCTCAAAATATCATGTACCTGTGTGTGTGTGAGAGAGAGAGAGAGAGAGAGAGAGAGAGACAGAGAGACAGACAGAGGCAGAGACAGAGAGAGAAAGAGAGAGAGCCTCATGTGAGTAAAATAAGGGTCAGTGGATAAATGCTCCCTTTATGAACACTTTGGTCATCCCAAGTACCCATAGACCTGAGGGCCTTGTTTGGTGTATGTAGTGTGTGTCCATGAGTGCAAAGGTGCTTATCACCATTGCCCACAGAAATAGTCTGCCAGAGCGTTTTTATCTGTGCCCTTGACTTTACATTTGGCTGGGGTGAGGAAGTAAGGCTGATCCACGGGGAGAAGAGCTACTATTTGCACCCCCTCCTCACCTTTTCATTGCTAGCCTGTCTAGCTAGCCTTTCTAACACAGTGCCTCCAGTGGAAAGTCATAAAATGCTTCATAAAAGATAAGGGAGCCTGATGCCACATCTGCTCAGGCTGCAAACCCCAATAGGGTGAAATGAAATTGAAGAGTATGGGCCTTGTGAGATGCCAGACTTTTAAGATTTTACTGAAGGAAGAACCTAGCCTCCTTCAGTGCAAGCACACTCGCATTCTTGGCAGTATGGAGGAGTGAGGGCTGGGAGGGTGGAATAGAACTGGGTGGGGAGAGTGCAGACAGGCCTACAGTGGGACTAGGCTGACTGAGTGGGCTTAGTCTTGGTCTGTGGGCAAGCTTCAGGACGCATGGACTGGGTCCAATTCAAACATGATATGTGCTCCAATGCCATCCATCATCCCTGCTGCACCCTTGCTATGGGTGGGACTCTGAATTCTCTTGCCTGGGTGATTGCATTGGTCTCTTCTGATCTTCCTGTGGCTCTTCTCTCCCTCTCCAGTCCATGATCCACACAGTGTCCAGAGTGAGCCTTCTAAAACAGGCTCAATCTCATCACTCCCAGACTGAAACCCTTTGCTGGTTCCCTAGTGTCTATGACAGCATTTCTCAAACTCTGTGGCCTGGGATAATAACTGGGATCTGGTGACAAAAGAGGCTTTAAGGATAATACTTTAAAAGAATGCTGGGCTCAACAAAGTAAAGCAGGCATCTTTATTGCAGGATGGATCAGCACTTCTATTGTAATAATGTGTACTGAGGCTCAAGGCTCACTAAAACCCTCCTCTACTTCATCTTTCTCATAGAACATTGTGTTCAACAGAACCCATTTCAGGAAACACTAGCTCAGCAGGTCTCTGGGACCTGGTGCCTGCTTGCACCTCCAGCCCCTGTGTCCACTAATGCTTTCCCCTCAACTGAAATGCCTTCCTCGACCCTTCATTTTCCTAATTCCTACTTATCTGTGAGGACTTTTAGACTGTACCTCCCCCAGGAAAGCTATCATGGCTATGCCCACCCACTACGCATCACTCAGTCTCCAGGATGTGCTTATCTCCGACTTCTCAGTAATGGCCATGTATTAAAATGATTTCTATATTTGTCTCCTGAATGAGATTTTTAGCTCCTTGTAGGTGGGGTCTCAGCTTTAACTCTGGGCCCAGAGCCCAGCACAGGGCCTACAAGTTCTCAGTAAATGCTGGATGGAGAGATGGGACAAAAAGAGCAGCAGGGAAAAAAGAAGAGAAAGAAAGCTTAAGAAAGAGAAGGATAAATGAGGCGCCTAGGTTGCTCAGTCAGTGAGCGTCCAACTCTTGATTTCAGCTCAGGTCATGATCTCAGGGTCATGGAATTGAGCCCAACATCAGGCTCCATGCTGAATGTGGAGCCTGCTTAAGATTCTCTCTCTCCCTCCCTCTTCCCTTCTCCCCACCCCTCTCTGTCTTTCTAAAATAAAATAAATAAATAACAAAGCGAAGGATAGAAAGAGAAAATGAGGGAGCAAAAGCAAGTACATTTGACCCTTGAACAATGTGGGTTTGAAATGCATGGGCCCACTAATATGTGGATTTTTTATAGTACAGGATGGTGAATGTATTTTCTTTTCCTTGTGATTTTCTTAACATTTTCTTTTTACTAGCTTACTTTATTGTACGAATACAGTTATAGTATATAATAAATATAACATTCAAAATATGTGTTATGTTATCAGTAAGGCTTCCACTCAACAGTAGGCTATTAGTAAAGTTTTGAGGAGTCAAAAGTTATACATGATTTTTTTTTACTATATGGGGTGTCAACATGTTCAATTCCTACATGTTCAAATGTCAACTATATGGAAGCTTTTGTTAGGAAGCCCTCAGAATGCTCCAGGTTCTATGTGTCAAGTTAATAGACTTGAAATTGAACAGTAGTACATTATATAAGATACTCTATTCAGCTTTAGTAAGAATCACCGATTATTCTTAGCTTATTGACATCCAGTGATGCTTTATCCCACAAACAACAACAGGGAGGCCAGTACATTGGGCCAGTCCAGCCTACTAATTCAGCAGTGTTCACTAATTTGAAAAAACAATGTCTGCTAAAAAGCTTAGGTGGGCCATCCCCCTGGTCAGGTGACCCTCATTTGGCCCTCATGCAGCACGTGTCAGTGTCAGGTTCCACTCCACTGGGGCCTTTCCCATAAACTGCTGTAGTGCTTCTATGGGAGGATTAGACCTGAGGACACACCCATATCTATAGAAGGACACTAGGGCATCCTAGCATCCATGCAGGTGATACACCTCTTTCTCTACATCTGTTTCCCTCTCTTTTTTTCTGAGGCTCAGAGTTTGGAAGTGGGGAAAAGAGATACTAGAAAGCAAGGCCAAGGTTAGAGTTTGGATGGGCTTCCTTGTTGACAAAGGACTAGCCTTCCTAGAACCTGGCATAAAATAAGTACTCAAGGAATATTTGTTAAATAAGTGAGCCTGGGTAAGGGGATATGAGTTTGGGGCTAGAGTGAAATTCAAGGAGTACCTCAAGGAGTACTCACTTTTCCCAAGTGAGTGGCTGATGTGGCTATAGGGCCTGAGTTTCTACCACTGCTGGTCATCCTTGGGGTTGAAGCATTGTGTTTTGAGAGGACTCCTTTGAAATGCAAACATTTTACCAAAGAGGAGAAACCAGTACTTAGTCAATTCACATTTGTCTATCAACTTGCCCTAATATCTGTTGATTGAACAAACACTGGGTACCTATAAAGTGCCAGATCCTGCATCAGGTGGACATAGTCCTTGCTCTGTTGAACTCGTAATCCTATGTTCAAGATGCTTCCATGTGGGCACTAGCCCATTTGAAGAAGGGTAGGGTTTCCCAGCTTGATCTGAAAGGTTTCACTGCTAACTCATTTAATGCTTATTCATTGAGTGTGTACTACCTATTGTCCTTATTCTGGTGATAAAGCAGAGACCAAACCTATTGAACATCTCTGCCCTTAGTGGGACTTCTGCTGAGTGCAAAGGACAGACAATATATGAAATACATAAGTGACGCAGTATTTCACATGGTGATAAAACAGGAAAATGACATAGGGTGAATTGGGCCCAGGATGGGGGTATGAATTGCCATCTCAAATAAGTGATCACAGAAAGCCTCACTGACTTTTGAGTAAGAAGTCCAAGGAGATAAGAGACAAAGCTTTCCTGATATCTGGAGAAACAGGCAATATAAGGACACCAAGGCAGGAGTATGCCTGATAAGGTAGAGCAAGGAGGTCATTGTGGCCAATGCAAATAAAATGAGGGGCAAGTAGTAGAAGATGTGGTTAGAGAGGTGACAAGGGGCAAAGTTGGTCAGGGTCTTGTAGACCAACACAAAGAGTAGAGCAAAGTCAGAAACCACTGGAGCGCTTTGAGCAAAAGGTCTTTCTGGTTTCTGTATTGAGAGTGGATTGTAGGAGTCTAGGGTGGAAATAGGAAGGCCAATTTAGAGGTTCCTGCAATCACCCATGTGAAAGATGATGTTAGCAAGGACTAGGGTGGTATCAGTGGATTTGGTAGGGAATGGGGAGTTTCTGGATGGATTTTGAAAGGAGAACTAACAGAACTTGGATTAAATTTGGGGTATACAAGAAAGATAGGAGTCAAGGATGATTCCAAGGATTTTGGCCTGAGCAACTGAAAAGATGGAGTTGCCATTTATTGCTAGTTGCTTCAGATAATCAAACCAATTTGCAGGGCATGGTGAAGGTAACCCAAGTTCCTGCAAAGCCCATTTATCCCCCTCAGTGACTGCCCCCAGTACAGGTCCTGCTTGACTTGACGAAGCCCCATGTGTTTTGCTGGAAGGAGGAGAATGAGATCTCTGGCAGGCCCAGGTAGAAACACTGGAATCTGGGAAAGTCAATGAAGCCAGAGAGAACACAGGATCTGTTTCTTCCCTTGAGTCCTGGACTTCTCTAGGGCATGAGAGCATTGGTTACTATAAAGTACCCCAGCACCTTTCTTTCCTTAACAGCTTCCTTTTTTCAACTCAATCCACTCTATTACTTCCAAGGTTTTCAAAGGTTTGTCAGAACTAAGAAAGCTCTGAGTGCCAGGTTTCTTTGTTGGATCCCGGGGCTGGTGGTTAGAGAGCAGAGACTGAGGCTTTGGGAGCTAAAGATGGAAAGGTTCAGCTGTTGGGCTGGGGAAGAGGTAAGATTGGACCACTTACCAAAGACCCATTAGCTATTGGTAGAATGGGTACCCAGCCCAGAAAGAAACGATATTGAGGTGACCTTGGTATTGTTTGGAACCCATTTCTATGGGCCACTAGTAATCAGTCTTTAGCAGAGGCCATAGGAAAAGGAAGCGTGTTCAGCCCCCAGTTGTAAGTGACTATGTACCCAGGAGTTACACTTGTCTCTGATCCTAGGGATCACTGGTCAGGCTTTGGAGGGACATCTGTCACCTCTTTCTGTCCCAGATCTTAAAGATGACTAAGGCTTTTGTCCTCACTCTTGCCTAAAGACCAGGACCATGAATTATGTGTCCAGCAAGTGGATGTGCTACACAGAACCATCCCTGCTCTCACTTCCTCCCTTGGCAACCCTGGGCACTTGGTGAGTTTGGCCCCTTTGGATAAACTATTGTTCTAAGGAAGCAATAGTACACTTCTTAGTAACCTTAGTAACATTTAGAAAAATTAATCTTCCATAGGAAGACTCAGCTGAGAAAAGGTCTGTGCCTTTCATGGCCAACTAGGAATTTACTACATATTTCTCTCTTAAAGCAGATTCACTCTTCAGTGCTTGCTTTTTTAACTCAAACCAGTCCTCCTGGGCCCTTCGGCACACCTACTGCTCAGGTAAGCCCCATGTCCAGCCCTGCCCTTGTTCCTGACTCTTCTCTGTCCTTTAGGGTCCTTGTGGTGCCCCCTCCTTGACACTTTCAGGACCTTTACCTGGAGTGTAGATTCTTTCCAAGGAAGAAGATGGAAAGGAGTCCAGAAAAGGCTCAGTGAGAGTTGGGAAGGGCAGTCTCATGCAGTCTTCCACCCATACCCTCCATTTCCCTCCCCTCCCCATTGGGCTTTGGACCTAGAACCTTGTGCTGGGCATATAGACTTGTGAAGGACTATCTCTCCCTCTTCTGGGATTGATCCATACTCATGTGTTCTGCTTCAGTTCCCATGTCAGTGGCCATGAGGCATGCCCCAGCTTTCTATATTTCAGACCCTGCATGGGGGAAAGATCAAGTCCTTCCACTGAAGCATGAAATTGGGTGCCTGCAGTCACACTGCCAGTTGTAATACAGATCCTCTGGCATGGGAGAACCTCTTCAAGGGGCTGGATCTTGTGCACTGTCTCATCCCTTGTTTGTAAGTAAGAGCTATGCCACTTGAGCCCGGTATGTGTGCTGTTTATTCTCAGTGACCTTGAATCATGTATTTGTCTCTTCCCTGGGTGGCACTTTTCACCTTGACTGCACAGCCTCAGCACCCTATGAATAGTAAAACAGTGAGACCAGTTTGTGCCTTGGCTACTGGCAGCCACCCCTTGTGTTTGGATAACAAGGAAAAAGCAAGACTGAGGGCCTGGTAAGGCCCACCCTCAGAAGGAGACTTCACCTCATATGTTCAAAAACTTCTTGCCCCCACTGTCAGGGCAAATCTGTGATGTTTTCTTGTACACTATCCAGAATAAGGACAGCAAATCAGGGAAAAGCTGACTGGGGACCACACCTCTGGTTGTACCCCACCTTGGAGCTAGGCCCCCTGCCTGGGCAATGCCCACCTGCTGTACCCCCTTGCTGAGGCTTGCCTGCTGCAGGATTTTGGACAGCAATAACCTCATCCAGGTGCTCCTGGATAATTTTCTGGGCTGAGTTCCTTGTGAATAACTGAACTTTCTGTAAATTCTTGATCCTGTCATCCATTTTCCCCACATTTACTCCAGCCAGGGATCAAAGAATCTGGTGACTGTGTGTATATTTTTGTGACTTTGTGCACATAAGCATGTGTGTATAGTACACGTCTGTGAGCGTGTGTGTGTATGCATAGAACTATATGCAACCAGGAGAGGCACAAGGGCTTCTTCCTAGAGAACAGGGACCCACAGGTCCCCAAGTCTATCCCCTGGAAGTGGTGGGGGTGTGGAAGGCAGACCCTGGCTTAACTCCCTAGACCATGTCCCCAGTTACACTGGGTGGGTTTGGAGGAAATGCTAAGTGGGGTGTCTTGCTCAAGGTAACATAGTTCAGAAGTAACAGAGCTGTGACAGACTCCATGGCTCTTGATTCTCAGAGCAGTGTTTTTCCTACCACCCCAGAGCAGAGAGAAGAATCTTCATCCTGCCAATCCCATGGAGCACGTGTGAAGCCTGCAGGAGCCAGTGGACAGAGCAATGCTTGGTTAGGTGTAAAGGGCCATATGGCTGTAAGAGGTGACTCTTAGGCATTGTGTCTCCCTAGGTGTCTGGGAGACTACTGAATCCCTGGAGGGTACTCAGTCATGCTTACTTGCTTGTCACCTTTTAGGATCCTGCTGAACAATTCTCTCAGCTACATGCCCACTTCATGTATCTGTACCCAGAGACCCAAGCTGAAATGGCTGTGAAGGCTCCTCCTTCAGAACTCTGCAAATAAGACTGGGGGATTCACAGTCGGCTCCCTGCAGCCCTTCTTTTCTTCTCCCTTTTTCTTCTCAACTTTTATTTTCTGGATTTATGGACTTCAGTCCCAATGGCCTTGGCCAGTTAATCCCAATTGCAGCTGGAAGGATTTGGGTTAGACCAGAATTTCTCAATAGTTAGCACTATTGACATTTTGGGTAGGGGAGTTCTTTGTTGTGGAGCCTGTCCTATATCCTGAGCAGCAGCATCCTTAGCCTCTACGTGGCATTTGGTGTGCCACTGCCACATTTCTCCTCACTGTCCCCAAGTTGTGACACAAAAAGCATTTCCAGAAATTTTGCCCCTGGGAGGCAAAATTGCTTTCCATTGAGAACCACTGGGTTAGGCTGAAGGCAACTACTCTGGTTCTGCCTCCTTTTTCCTGGGAACACTGTGGTGTTGGTGGCGAGCTAGACCAGCTCCAAAGCTCCCAGTACCTCTCTGAGGCCTTTTCCCTGCCAGACCCCTTGCTTGCTTGGCAGTAAAATCCAGAATTCCGGGAGCCAACATTTGGCAGCTAGGCCTGAGCACTCCCATCCAAACAAATTGTGAGGACTTGGAAGTGGATTGGGATGAGATCTAATAGTGTGGGAAGGGGAAAGGGCTGGGGGAGGACAGTGGGACTTGCCAGTGTATTAGTAGCAAATGGCCCTTATTTGCAAGGCCAAGTCCTAGGACAAAGTGCCACTTTCATTTCAGAGCCCAGCTGGGTCTTTTAAAGACCTTACCTGTCCTGCTAGGTGCTCATCATGGCTGAGGCTTATAATCTGAGCCTCATAACTCCTTGTTTTTCTCCTCTCTAGGCAATCTGCCATCACCATGGGGTGCCTGGGAAAAGTGCCTCCAGAGTGTCCCTGGGCTCAACCCTCTAACTGCTCTACCCTGAGGGACCTGGAGTGTGACAATATCAGTGGTCTGAGCACCTCCATGTTTCAGGGCTATAGGGCCTTCATTGTGTTGTAAGCAAGTCTTTTCTCAGCACACTTGCCCATACTGCCAACCCCACTTTACCACCCTTCAGGCACCTTCACCTTTTCAATCCTCTGGCCCATGTGGCAGGAGTAGCCAAGGTTTTGAGTTGGTTTCTCCAGGAACTCTTGGAGGGACCTTGGCAAATTAGAGCTACAGGATGTGTTGGCTGTAGGACCCTTGGAGAACCAAAGCCCAAATCACTGTGAAGATCAGAAAACTGAGGCCATGAGAAGAAGACAATGACTCAGTGGCTGTATGGGGTCTAGAACTGACCCCTCTTGGTTCCAAGTCCATGATCTTTACCTACTCTTTATAGGAGTCTTGGAAACAGCTTTCTCATTGGGGTTCCTACTCCCAGACCTTCCTCCCTTCTAACCTTACTGTACTATGCTGCCAGATTTATCTTCCTTAAGCATGGTTTTCATCATACTCCTCTCCTGCTCAAAAACCTTCAATGGCTCCCTGTGGCCTAGGCCATAGGGAATTCAATTCAAAGTCTCCCTGTGAGGAGCCTCTTCTCCAGACTCATCCTCCTTCTCTCTCTGCCTCTACTGTGGTCACCTGCCAACCCAGTTCCTCAAGTTCACTAGGTGGGACCTGTGCTCTCCAAGCTGCCAATCCTAGCTCACACTTATCTCTTCCACAGTATCTCCTCCCATCCTCCCCAAATTGTCTCACTCAAATGTTTCTCTCAAATGAATCTTTAAATTGATGCTCCCCCTACATTACCCAATTAGGATGAAATCTTGCCTCCTCTAAACCTTTGCCGTGTGACACATCTCCCATGTTTCCTGTCACATTCTAGTCCTCTCTGAATCTGTTTCCCTGTCCTGTAAAATGGGTCTAATAAGCTTTCAGCACATGGGCCTGCTGTGGAATTCAGATGAAAATAGCCTATGTAGCATGAAGGTGTTTGACAGTGCTCTCCTGTTGCCCTTCTTCATCATGCTATCCCCAGTGAACCGAGGCCTCAGCTAGTGGTGCACCTAGTTCAGTAGTAATGTGGTAGCACTCTGCACTGTCCTTTAGCTCCTCATCTTGTGGGAGGACAGGGGGTGCAAAGCATTCTGAGAGGCTGGGTCTCTAAACCTCAGAGTAGGAAGTAAGTTTGCCACTCAGGTGTAAATAATCAAATACACAGCCAGAATAGACCTGGCCTAGGAAGGGGCAGGTGGTGGGAAATCTTGTTCTTGAGGGCTCAGGCCCTCTGAGGCTGAGGCCTCAGACCTGAGGGCTCAGGTCTCTGTGAGCTGGTCTCCAAAAAGGAACTCAGTCCTGCTCTTTTCCAGACAATCTGAGTCCTTACATGTCCTCCCTGAATTCTGGCTCAACCTCCAGACCCCATGGGAGTCATTTTAGACAGCCCCTGTCTCCAAGTAAGGTGCTGCCAGGTAAGGGGTGTTTTAGTGATACATAGAATGAGGAAGTGTTCCCAACCTCTCAAGCTGTTCCCTAGACCTACTTCCTCTCTTTCCTCCATAGACAAGGAAACCACTTCTTACCATATCTGGATAAAGAATGTCTCAGTCATGTGTTGCTTCTTCTCTGGCTGGGCTCCATTTTCTGCCCCCTCACTCTGCCAAGCTTATCCCACTGGATCTAATGCCCACCACGCTGCCGAAGCACAGCCTTCCTTTGGTCTTTAGAGTCTGACAGCCCAAGCTTCAAATTCAGGATCCCTCACTTGCTAGCTCTGTGACCTCAGGTAGGCCCCTTTACCTCTCTGGGTTGCAGTTGTTCTCATCCATAAAATGGTTCTACTAATCATAAGATTGTTGTGAAAAGTGAATGAGCGAATGCATATAAAGTGTGCAGCACTGCCTGGCATGATAAATGCACACTAAACATTAAAGGAGGAAAGGCATGCAAACTGTGTAAAGCAGTGCTTGGCATATGGGAGGCACTGAATAAATGTTAGCTACTATTATGCTGATACCCAAGGGAAGATCTTTTGGAAACAAATCAAGTGTACTTTATGGGAGGCAGTAGAGAGACTGACTTGGCTTTCCAGACAAGTGAAACCACCAGAAAAGGCACTCCTGCCTCACTCGTTCTCCCCACCCACCTCAACCAATACTGAGTCGCACAGGCCAAATTTGTTTAAATCTAGCTCCAGTAGTACTGGAGTACTGTTAACTAGCTTAGTATAACACTGGGCAAGTACCTTCTCTCACCTCTCTGAGCCTTAGTTTCTGCACCTTTAAAATGGGGACCAAAAGTATACCTATCTTCAGGGTTTTGTGAGTATCTAATGAGAAAACAGGTATGTGATCTGTGTCAACCACACTGGAGAGAGGCTGGATTTTATTTCTGTGGTTCCTCCTCCTTTCCCTAGGCCCTGGGCCCTGCCTCCATTCTTAGCACTCTGCCCCTTTACCCCCCATCTCACTCTGTCCCCCACCTCCTCTTCTTCTCCTCATAAAGCTGTCATAAGCCAGGGCATGGCCATTTACTCCATACAAGCAGCACTTGTTTATGCTGGCATTATTTTGTGACCTGCACAATGTGTCCCACTACATGGACAAGCTGGAGTCACCGATTTAGCTGCTGACTCAGAGGAGAGAAGGCTGGGAACCCCGAGGGCTCTGCCTCCCAGTCATGAGCCCTGGGCTATATTGCTTTCACTTGGCAGCAAGGAACTTGTCCAGGGACATAGAAGTCAGTTCGAGGCCCTGACGGAAACTTGCTTGCCTCTCTAGACTAAGAAGCATAGCTAGGGTGGAGTTAGTAAATGAGAAGAGGTGTCTACAGTCCAACAAGGGAGGCAAGAAGTGTCCCTACGGTTGCACACGCTAGATCACCTGAAGTATAGAGTCAGGCATCCAGCTGCCCATGCCTAAGTACCTTTCTCCCTAAGCTGTAATGTTTTTACTTTAACACAGGCTCTGTGCTTCCTTCTGACAGGCCCAACTTATCATTAGGCATTATCAGTAGGCACAGCTTCTAGGGCACAGGAAATTGTTTTAATCTTAATTTATTTTAACCTCAGAGGAAAAAATGAGTATAATAACACCAAATATATAACGAATAGTGCAACCCAAATAATATTTACCTTTATACCAATGCAGTTGTAAAATATATTTTTAAATGTTGCTTATAGAGGAATGGCCCATGAAAGTCCAGATGCAGCCTTCGTCTCTGCTCAGTCCTCAGCCATCCCCATTGATTGAAACACCATCTGCTTGTGTTAGAGGTGTGGCGGCAGGCCAAGGCCACTCTATGGGCCTTTGGATCACTGCTGGAATCCAGGAGGCAAGGCAGGGCAGAGAAGGCTGACTCCCAGCAGGCTGTGAGGATGGGCTGGGGCCAGAGAAGAGCAGCCTCTATTTCACTGTTCATCCTAGCATCCCTGGCCCTCTTCCCTCTCTCCTGGCCAGACTGCTCTTCAGCCAGCATTCCTCAAACACATTTCCTACTTTGTTCAACAGCTGTCATACCTACCACTCCCAGTTCACTCCCCACTGCCCCTCACACACACACACACACACACACACACACACACACTGAAGCCAGCAGCAGGAAGTAGGAGTGTCCTATCCCTTTGCACTGGGCTCCAGTGGAATGAAGGCTGGCTTAGGATGAGGTGCCTGGGTGGCTCAGTTGCTTAAGCTTCAGACTTCAGCTCAAGTCATAATCTCACAGCTCGTGGGTTCAAGTCCTACGCTGGGCTCTGTACTGATAGCTAAGAGCCTGGAACCTGCTTTATATTCTGTGTCTCCATCACTCTCTGCCCCTCCCTCACTCAAGCTCTGTCTCTCTCTCCCTCAAAAATAAACATTAAAAAAAATTTTTTTTAAAAGACAGGCTTAGGAGTCTGGGCAGAAGTCCCCATTCAGCCCCTTACTTGCTGTGTACTCCAGGGAAAGTCACCTTATTTCTCAGACTCCAAGATCCCCAACCAGAAAAAGGGGGTCCTAACACCTCACAGGAGACTTTTGAGGTTGAAAGGACATCTTGTATTGGAAAATGCATGGCATGATGCCTGCTATACAGTAGGCGCTCAGTATTCATGTGTTCCCTCTTAGGCAGTAGAAGGGTTTGATGCTGTTCTCACCCACTCTACCAGGTTCCTCAGGTTCCAGTGCACCCACCCTCACACTCCCCACCTCGTGCTCTCTCATGTCTCCCTGATCCTACACACAAACATGAAACCACATTCAGCATACATTCCCCGACACTGGCTCTTCTAGACCAGACATTGTACTGGACACTGGGGCCACAGAGATGACTCTCACTTGGTCCCTGTCCTTGATGTCATAGTGTAGGCAAAGAGACAGGTTTGTCCATTTGAAGTTACTTTTGTGTGATAAAAAGTGCTTTTTGAGTGTCCATTCAAAAAGTGCTTAAGGAGCTCAGGGGTAGGTTGGTTAGAAAAGGCTGGTTGAGTCTTGAAGGGTGTGAATAGCTAGAGGAGATACAGGAGGGCAAGCCAAGCAGAGGGAAGCTTGTAGAGCAAGGGCTTGAGGTGAACAAGCTAACATAATCAATGGTGATGAAACACTCCCTTTATGTCCATTAATGTACTGGGCACTGTTCTAGGTGCACGGGCTCCTGTCAACACCCATTTTACACATGAGAAAACTGAGGCTCAGAGAGCAAAGTAGCTTGCTCACAATCACACTGCTAACAAGTGGCAGAGCCAGGACTTAAACCCACCTCTGTGTGTCTCCAGATGCTTTCCACCAGGCCTTCCTGCCTCTCTGAGGTGGGAATTATAAAGGACTCAGAGTTGAGCCTCTCTATGATCCTGATCCCAGGTGCTCCCATGCCAATGGGGGTCATGTGACTGGTACCCAAAGAACCCTAAGAGGAGACATAAGCAAGATGGAAGCCTTGAAACAGATGCAAAAGACAATGATGTCTCAGAAGACGGGAGTCAACAAATCTTGCCAGAAGCTTCAGGGACAGCTTCATAGTGGGGATATATTGGAATTGGGCTTTGCCAGACTGATAAGGTTTGAGGGTAATAGCACTTTGTCATAAGTAGTCCGCACATCTTTCCAAGCCTCATTTTACATATGGGGAAACTGGGCTTCCAAAAGCTTAAATAACTTGCGCACAGGCTCACAGATAAGAACTGACAGAACTGAGACTTGAGCCTGGGTCCTCTAAATCCAAGACAGTCCTATGTCTGCTTATGGCAAAGGTAACTAAAGGAGCATGTCAGGCACATGGCTGAAGAAGGTAAGTGAAAAGAAAGTTGGTGGACAGGTTAAGGCCACATTGTGTGGTCCTGAATGCCACAGTCTGAAAAACATAGGAAGACACTGGATTTTTGAAAGACTCACCTAGTAGTAAGTATAGGTGGAAATGGGTGGGAGAAGAGAGAAAGGAGGTGAAAGCTTCTAATACCTGGGTGGAAAGGCATGCAATATGAATTGAGTGCTTCAGACACTGGGTAGAAGCTAGATACAGGAGACATGGTGGAGGTAGATCAGATAGCATGTAGCTAGCTCCCCTTTAGGCCCACACGATCTAGGCTTCTATTTACCTCTGCAACACCATCTCCTTCTCCTCTCCCCTTGCTCCCTGCATTCCAGCATGCTACCCGGCTACTCAGCCCCAGAAATGCCAACTTTGTCTTCACCCCAGGTCCATTGTACTTGCTATTTTCTCTGCTTAGAACTCCTCCCCATAGATCTTTGCATTGCTGATTTCTTCTCCTCTCTTAAGGTCTGACTTACATGTCACTTCCTCAGGCCTTCCCTGATCAGTCACCACTGCCTTACCCTGCTTGATTGCCTTCATAACCCTTATCATAGCTGAAGTTAGCTTGTGTATGTGTTTATTGTCGACCTCCTTCTACTCATGCATCCACTAGGATGTGTGCTAAAGGCAGGTGGGAACTTTTTCAGTCTTTGTCATTGCTCTATTCTCTGTGCCTCAAGTCTGGCATATGGCAGACATTCTGCAACTACTTGTTGAATGGCAGAATGGATGAGTGTTTGGATTGATGGATGGATACCTGTATGCATTGGTTATGGGGGGAAGTGAGAGAGAGGGAGGAGTTCTCACTGATTTGGGGATCTGAGTTTAGCAGCCAGGAAGATAACAGTGCTAACAGAGATAGAGCGGGCAGCGGGGAGCTATGTGTGAGAAGATGTTGAATTTGGCTTGTGCCTGGTGAGTCTGATATGCAGATAGGGCCTCCAGGTAGAGAGGTCCACTTATACAGCAGGAAATACTGGCCTGAGCTCAAAGAAGTGATGGGGTTCTGGGAGTGATGGGGGTCATCTGCACAAAAGTATAAAATGAAACCATGGATGCCAGTGAGGTCCTTTATGAGCAAGGTGATGCAGGAAGACGAAAAGGAAAAACTTGAGAGGAATGATTGAAGTTGAGGTGGGACTGAGGGAGAAGAGAAGTGGAAGGGGCAAGGAAAGAGGACCAAGAGCTGCAAAGAATTGAGAAGAGCTCTCCTTGTGTGGAGGAAGGAGAGCTTTGAGAGGGAAGATAAAGTCACAGAGCCAAATTCTCAAAGAGGACATGGAGTGGAAACCAAAAGATGCAAAAAGGCCACTGGGATTTTTTGAGCCTAATGAGGAGGTAGGTGTGTCCAGAATGGTAGCTGAGGCTATGGGGGTTTGAGAGCCAAGGAGGTAGGTAGGGCCCTGATGCCAAGCAGAACATAATGTGCATATCCACTCATCCACCCAAGCCTAAGCCCTCTTCCAGAACCTGACTGGCAAGGAGGAGGCAGGTAGGAGGAAGGACAGGGGAGACTACCATTTATTCATGTCCACCATGTGCTAGGCACTGTGCAGCCATGTTCACAGCTATTGGCTCATTTAACCCTAATGACAACATTGCAGTATATAAACAATTATTAGCCCTATCTTCTGTGAGGAAAAAGAAATTAAAAAGGTTAAGTGTCATTTAAGATCACAGCCAGGAAATGATACAGCTAGATTTGAACTTGAGTCTATCTACCATCTACCCTCAGCCACTCTAGCTAGGAACAGGGCACTGGAGACTAAAAGCTCCAGGTAGATTAATTCCTATGTGAGATTCTCTCACTGCCTGGTTTCTTTGAGGTGCTGGGTCAGGGGAAATATAGGAAGAGAAAATATAGGCAACAGGATTGGGAATTTGAAGATGAGAGTTGTCTAGCATAAGGGAAAGGAAGAGATCAAGTCAGGGTAGGCCAAGGTAATGACTGAGGGTTAAAAATGGTCATAGGCAGTGCTTGCCATGTGTGTGGAATTGAGAGGCCCCATAATCATGACACCCAGTCCCACATCTATAGGCCATGGTGGTCAATTCATTGACTTCACAGTGGGCCACGCAGAGAGGCAGAAATGGGAGCCTCTGCTTTATGCAGGGGAACTACACTAAGGCCCAGAGAAGCTCCCTAACTTGGCACTAGATCTCCCAGAATGCCAGAGATGTAGAACTACACTGGGCAGCTAGTTCTGGGCAAAAGTCCAGAGCTGAAAGTTTGGAGGAATTCTCTGGCTCTTCCAAGAATCTCCACCATACACAGTTCTTTATCTGTCTCCTAGAGACCATCACCTGGGTGGTCATTTTCATATTACTCATTAATAGCATTCTCAACCTCATCCTCTGTATTATCACTACAGCCTCCTTCCATGACCAGGTCAGGCAGTGTTTGTGCCATAAGGTGCCCCTGGCTGCTGGCCTCAAGCTATTGGCTGGAGCTTCACACTAGTGTCCCTTAACACCAACACTGCTTGAGCCATCTCCCATCACCCATACCCACATGTGGGGTGCCTTCATTGTTTTCCCAAAGGCAAGAGGCTGACAAGACCTCTGTTTCATCTTGCTCCCAAGGCTATCTGAGATCCCCAGGCAGCAGCAGTGAAGAAAGGCCAAAGGGATGTAGGGACAGCTGAGCCCAAAAGAAGAGAATGAAAGGTGAGAGAGAAGTGTGACTTGACAGGGACCCCAACCTGTTCAGGCTGAGTGGGGCAGAGCAAAGTGAACACTTACTGAGCCAGGCTTGTGCTCAGGTTTCACTAGCCTGTTTGGCTTATGAGGAGGCTGAGGTTCCGGTAGAGGGAGAGCAGCAGGATGTTTACCCCAGGCTAGTCAATACCACTCTATGGGTGGAAATAGAGATTGAATTGCAAAGCCTATACTCCCTCTCTAGCTGCCATTAGGAGCTTAGAAACTTTATGGCTACAGAAGTGTGTCAAAGAAAGCCTTTTCCTATGAAGAAGACAAGGGGGGGGGGGAGAGAGAGAGAGAGAGAGAGAGAGAGAGACTTTCTAGCCCCCTGGGATTTGCAGGCTACTAGAGCCAGACCAGAGGTTGCCTTCAGGCACTCTAACCTCTCTTAGGCTGGCTTATGGAGAAAACGGTCTTGTAGCCATCCAGGGCTGGGTTTCCACTCTTCATCCTTAAGCTTAGACTGTGTGTACCAGGTGAAGGAAGGACAACATAGCCAGGGACATCTCTCACCAGGGCCACTGTCAGCATGCCTGAGATCATGCTTGTGGGCCACTCAGACTGGGAACCCTGGCCAGATCAGGGGATGGGATCTGCAGCTTCTGCCCAGGCCCTTGGTTCTTGGAGTCCCACCTCCCCCACCCCCAAATTGCCTCCCAAAGAGAAGCGCTGAGGCCTTCCCCATTCCTCCTATGGCCTTCCCTTGAGTCCTAGAGTGTTTCTGATCCTAACATTAAGCCCACATTGTAACCCGCCCTCAGTTCCTAACCCATCATCTCAGTGAAGACAGCCACACAGCCAGAGTGGATCTCTAGTAATGCTTTATTGTTCTGCTGAGGGGTCACATGGTTCCTGGTCTCCACCTCCCTCATCTTAAATGCCCTGCCCCCTTAGGCTTTCAAGACCCCTGCTCATACCCACAGATTATAATATAGTCTGAACAGAATATGTGTGCATATATATATGTACATGTGCATGTATACATGTATACATATATACATATATTATTCTGACTGTACAGTATTTATAGGTAGAAATAAAAATGGCTTAAAAAGTTACAATATTGCCTGAGATCCATCTCACTCCAGTTTATTTTGCTGAAAGAAAAATAAAGCACTAGTTGGCATTTGAATGTCATTGGAAATTCCATATAAGCCAAGATAGTTGCTGGGTAGGATGAATCAGGTTTGGATCAAGCCCCAGCTGGCTGAGATGACACTAGGCCCTTCCATCTGGCTGGCTGGCTGCCTCAGGCAGGGGCCTGGTCCCTGCTTGAGGAAGGGGCTGTTATGTCAGCCAGCTACCACAGGCAGGAAGATCAGGAGAAGAGACACAGATACAGATGTGTGTTTCTTTTTACCACCATCTGTTTTTGCTTGGCCTGTGTGGTGGGAGTGAGCTTGTTTGCTCTCCAGACAAAAGAGTGTGTGACCACAGGCCGCACAGGACACCAGAGAGTGGCAAAGTATGGGGCCCAAACTGGGGAGACTGGTTCATTGATCTCCTGAGACCTGAGAAAGGAAGCCACCTCCCCCCACTACCATATCCCAAGCTAGCCGAAATTGTCATGTCACCTACTAGGAACCTGTCAGTGCTCACTCTTTAAATCAGCCTCATAAAAATCAGCATTGTATGGCACAAAAACAGACACATAGACCAATGGAATAGAATAGAAACCCCAGAACTAGACCCACAAACGTATGGCCAACTCATCTTTGACAAAGCAGGAAAGAACATCCAATGGAAAAAAGACAGCCTCTTTAACAAATGGTGCTGGGAGAACTGGACAGCAACATGCAGAAGGTTGAAACTAGACCACTTTCTCACACCATTCACAAAAATAAACTCAAAATGGATAAAGGACCTAAATGTGAGACAGGAAACCATCAAAACCTTAGAGGAGAAAGCAGGAAAAGACCTCTCTGACCTCAGCCGTAGCAATCTCTTACTCGACACATCCCCAAAGGCAAGGGAATTAAAAGCAAAAGTGAATTACTGGGACCTTATGAAGATAAAAAGCTTCTGCACAGCCAAGGAAACAACCAACAAAACTAAAAGGCAACCAACGGAATGGGAAAAGATATTCGCAAATGACATATCGGACAAAGGGCTAGTATCCAAAATCTATAAAGAGCTCACCAAACTCCACACCCAAAAAACAAATAACCCGGTGAAGAAATGGGCAGAAAACATGAATAGACACTTCTCTAAAGAAGACATCCGGATGGCCAACAGGCACATGAAAAGATGTTCAGCGTCGCTCCTTATCAGGGAAATACAAATCAAAACCACACTCAGGTATCACCTCACGCCAGTCAGAGTGGCCAAAATGAACAAATCAGGAGACTATAGATGTTGGAGAGGATGTGGAGAAACGGGAACCCTCTTGCACTGTTGGTGGGAATGCAAATTGGTGCAGCCGCTCTGGAAAGCAGTGTGGAGGTTCCTCAGAAAATTAAAAATAGACCTACCCTATGACCCAGCAATAGCACTGCTAGGAATTTACCCAAGGGATACAAGAGCACTGATGCATAGGGCCACTTGTACCCCAATGTTCATAGCAGCACTCTCAACAATAGCCAAATTATGGAAGGAGCCTAAATGTCCATCAACTGATGAATGGATAAAGAAATTGTGGTTTATATACACAATGGAATATTACGTGGCAATGAGAAAAAAATGAAATATGGCCTTTTGTAGCAACGTGGATGGAACTGGAGAGTGTGATGCTAAGTGAAATAAGCCATACAGAGAAAGACAGATACCATATGGTTTCACTCTTATGTGGATCCTGAGAAACTTAACAGGAACCCATGGGGGAGGGGAAGGAAAAAAAAAAAAAGAGGTTAGAATGGGAGAGAGCCAAAGCATAAGAGACTGTTAAAAACTGAGAACAAACTGAGGGTTGATGGGGGGTGGGAGGGAGGAGAGGGTGGGTGATGGGTATTGAGGAGGGCACCTTTTGGGATGAGCACTGGGTGTTGTATGGAAACCAATTTGTCAATAAATTTCATAAAAAAAATCAGCATTGTATTTACACAAATAAAACAGCTCATAGTGCTTGTAGCTGCCCTGTGCTCATCTTGTCTAATTTCTGTGGAAAAACCAGTTCAGGGCCAATATTAGGCCCCAAGGCAGGACCAGAGCCTCCTGCCAACCTCAAGGGGATGCTAGCACCAGACAGGATGGCTTGCCCTCTCAGAGAGGCAAGGAGTTGGAAGCAAATATTGCTCTCTACCTCCTTCCCCTGAAGGTGGGGGAGCTGGTAAGCCTTCAGATTGATGGTGGCTCTGTGGGCCTGGAGAGCAGCAGCAGTCTTCTTGTTCCTAAAACGACTCCTCTCTCTTGGGACGACAGACCACAGGCTTGGGGGTGGAGGTGGACTGGAGATGGGGCACTGAAAATCTCTTTTCCTCCCTTGAATGTGTGGAGGAGCTTCAGGAAGTAAAGGGGACAGTCAGTGGGAGCTTCAAGAGCCTGGCTCCGCCCCTGGAAGCAACATCTGGGGGCTGCTCTGCTCTCTTTATCCCCTTACTCCCTTGGTGCCAGGGGGCCTGGATGGCGCCACCTTTGGACCAAGCTGAGGCTCACAGTTTTGTCTCAGGGCCAGCTGCCTGCAGGGTGGGGAAGGAGTCCCGGATCTTTGCCACTTCCATGGCACACAGGTGCCCAAAGACTTTGTTGTACCAGTCAGGAGAACGGCCCCTGGGGAGGTAGAAGCAGGCAGGCATGAGCTATGGGTTCTTCCCTGGAGCCCTTCCCAGGAGGAAGAAAGGGCTTTCCCCCAGCCTCCCGGGATCAATGGCATGGGGCAGAGGTGGGGAAAGGGCCAGGGCTAAAGGGGCCTGGTACCTGAGATCAGCACGGCAGATGTGAGTGAGCCGGGAGCGGCCCAAGCCACAAGGCTCCATGAGGTACTGGGAAGTGAGCATCATGGCCCTCACCCCTGACTCTGGCACAGGTTGCTCGGGATCCAGGGACTGGGAGACAAGCAGACAGCCACCACGGGGCAAGTCGGAGCGCCACATCCTGTGGGGAAGAGACACATACGTTCACATTCCTGGTGTCTGCTCCCACTCCACCTCCCTGGTTCCCCAAGCGCATCAGGATGACAACCAGAAGCCCTCACCGGAGCACCACAAAGTCGCGGCAAGGATGGGGTGCCATGCTGTCAGTGACATAGTGGTACAGCTCCACACCCGGCATCAGGGCTTCCAACACCTGGGCCCGCAGCAGGTCCTCATCCCAGAGGGCCCGTTCCCGCAGAACACGGTGCAGCACTACAGCCGGAGGGGCTGCTACCTCTGTGGACACCTTCCACACACGCAGGGGATGCCCATCGGACGCCTGGGAGCCACAGGAGTGGGGACAGGGGACAACTGTCAGAGCTGGAGAACAGCCACTCCACCCCCCAGTTTCAGCCTGCCCTCACTTTAGCCCCTGAAAAGGGAAGGTTGCAGAGCTACTGTGCTAACCCCAGCCAGATCCAGACAGGCCTTCCCTGTGTTCCCTGTCCTCTCTCTCCTCTTTGGACATCTGCTTCTCCACCTAGTCAAAAGCACAAAGAGATGACAAGACACAAGTTCTCTGGGGCCTAGGAGGCTCTACCATGAAATGGACTCAGAGCTTGGAATTTCTAGAAGTGAACAGGAAGAGAAGATGGTGATCATCCTCAAGGAACTCACCATCTAGTGCAGGAAGTAGAACATGGGCACAGCAATCAAAGCTGCCACTTAGTGAGTCTTTTGTATGTGTCAGGCACTGCACGAGCTTCTCATCCTGATCCCGTAAGGGAGATTTTAGACGGGTTTATACATGGCAAACCTCAGGCTTGCAGTCTTACTTGTAATCAGAATCCAAGAAAGAAGATGGCTAGTGCCAAGAGGAGGACAGAGAGAAGTCATCTCCAGTTTGGGACATGACAGGAGGCTCTGAATGAAGGAGAGTGCATATCAAGTCAAGGCTAAAAGTGGCTTGGGAAATTTAACGCTTGGGGAAGGTCAGTCCAGACAGCAGGAAAGCAGGGGCAGAAGCACAAAGGTGGAAGTATAAGGAGCTCAGCATGACCATGGTGCAGAAAGATACTGGAGGTGAGGCTCTGAAAATAGTGACCTGTCTGGAATGGAGATTTGGTATAGGAATTCTGTCAGGCAATGCTCAAATGAGGGCCCCTGGTCTCATTTGGTTCTTGACTCCTTAAGGAACTTGCTTTGCTGGCTTACACCTTCCAGGATCAAGCTGAGGCACAGTGACACTGGCTGGGGAGCTCCTTCTTTTGGGATTCTTGGCCTCCCCTGCATGCACCACGCCCTCTCCCAGCCCCATGGCAGCCATTGGCAGCGTGCTACTCACTTTCCGGCAAGCCAGCTCCGTGTGCTGGGGCCCTGGCATACTCATCCAGCCCTTGAAGCGCTCAGCAGCATCACGCAGCAGCTCTTGGACACTTTCTTCCATGTAGAGGCTCAGGCTCATGCCTGCAGCTTGGGCCTGCCGCAGTTCAGCCAGAGCTGGGCCAGGAGAGCTGAGCTCAGCTGCACTGTAGGAACCACACAGTTGCAGCACCATGTCCTGGGGAACCTGGGAGAACACACATACACTAGGGCCATGGGGAGAAACAGGGGGTGAGAGACCATCATTCCCAGAGCCCATGGGATCTTTCAGGTCCATGTTACGGGGGTAGAGAAGCCTGACTACTGCAGTGAGATAGATGAGAAACCTTGTAGGAAAAGAGTTGGAAGTTGAGGGGCATGCATCAAGTTGGGCCCTTACCCCTGACTTGGGGTAAAAATCTCTGGCCTGATAGTTCCTCCAGGTGTGAGCCTAGAGTTACTCACTTGGAAAAGTTTCTTGCAGTCATTGATCATGTGTGATAGGCCCTGAGTAGCAGCCATGTTCTCACTCAGGTCCTTAGGGCCTGGCCGGCCAACGATGCTGCGTTTGTTCCTGATCCTAGAGGGAAGGGCAGGGAGGAGAGGATGGCACATGGGCACAAGACAAGATGGGTGACTGGTTGGCTTCTAGCTCCCCTAAACACAAAACAACCTGCTGCTCTTTAGAAGGCTCTGCTTCAAAACATCCAACCAGTTTCAGGCCCCTGAACTGTCAGGCTGACCCCTTGTGGTGATGCTGGGGAACTGTAGGACCAGCCATCAAGGACCAACAGTCCAAGGAGGCCCAAACCCTCCCTGCCTGGCCCTGCCACACACTGCCATGTTTCACCTGGGTGAGGTGCCATCCTTCTTGGAGACATTGAGATGGAAGATGGAAGGTGCCAGGCAC
The DNA here is from genome assembly GCF_016509475.1 of Prionailurus bengalensis. NCBI lineage: Eukaryota > Metazoa > Chordata > Mammalia > Carnivora > Felidae > Prionailurus > Prionailurus bengalensis. The sequence continues at coordinate 56,220,752 of NC_057361.1, read as the reverse complement.
ACTGCTAGGTTGCCAGCTGTCATCTGGTTTTCTTCAGCAGAGGCAATGTCACTTAGGAAATAGAGCAGGGTCTGTAGGACCTCTCGGTTCTCATCAGGGAGCAACAAGGTGGCGGCTTGTGCTGCTGCCAACCATTGATCCTTGGGGAGGACTGTGAGGAAGGAATGGTAGAACAGCTTTCTTATTCCCCTAGAGCTTCTGGCAGCAAGTCTCCTGCTTCTAGGAATTCAGAGAGCACAGCAGTCCCAAGGGAAGTCAGTCAGTGAGAGGAAAGGGTAAAGATGGGCTCTGGGTAAAAGAGGGGATAAAGCCCCACTCTAATATACAATGTCACCTTAGGTAAGCCCCTGCCTTTCCTCAAGGCCTCAGTCTATCTTTCCATATAATGGGTTTGGGGAATAGAACATGATCTTCCAAGGGCCTTTCCAACTCTGGATAGCAAATCTTCCAATGAGCTCATGGATGTGGCTAGATTTTCTCACACTAGGTTTAGCTTTCACAAGCCCCAGGATTCGGAGAGATTGAGAATGGGGCAGGTTGCTGGGGACAGGTGCAGGTGACTCACGCTGGTAGATCTGCAGGAAAGTGGTGGTGAGCTTGCTGGTGAAGATAGGCTCTGGTAGGTCCCGGAAATACTGCTTCAGCAGGTCAGCCACATCATAGGCCGACTGGCCCTCATAGCAAACATTGTCAGGGGAGGTCTCATTCATTTGGCGCAGGTTCTGGATCCTGGACTTCACCCCAGATTTGCGGAAGATGCCCACCTGGCCCATGCAGGGAAGGGAGGGAGGGAGAAATGCAGGACAAGGGTGGGGTGGGGAGGAAGATTATGAGGCCAGCCCTGGATCAGGTGTCAGGAGAGTAGGCCACCCTAGAGACTTCCAAGCCTGGAAGGTTTCCTGCTGGGCAGGGTAGGAGAAAAATGGCAAAACCAAAGAGAAGCATTTTTATAGCCTTAGGGTCAAGAAGAAATATGGTTTTAGTGGGAATGAGCAGGAAGAGAGGGACCTAAAGCAGGCTCCTAAAGATGGGCCTTACGGTGCCCGGGCTGGAAATAAGCTGGCAGAGAGCTTGGCTGAGAGGAGCTTCAGCTCCATCCTTGCTGGGCCTTCCTAAGGCTCAGAAAGGTCTCTAGTGGGCCAGAAAGGCCATAGCAGCTCCCCACCAAATTCCTCAGTCTTGGATTTCTTCCCCAGTGTCATTTCTCTGTAGGTTCCCTGGCAGGGCTCACCTGGTCCAGGCACTGGCTGCGCAAGTAGCGCATGGCTTGCTGAATGCTCTGTGGCAGTGGCTGGCCTGTGCGCTGCACGTGGATGAGGGGTGGCACCCCAAACACCTGCTGGCCCCGGTAGTCTGGGGTCTTATTCCTTTTCATGAACTTGGGCACTGACCTGTTTGGGGGAATGACAAGAGATCTGTGAGGGGTGTGGGGTAGGCCCAGACACAGCTTGGAGACTCTGTAGTCTCAGGGGGCTCAGGCAGGGGTGAGGGGAGTAAAAAACACACCACATCCCCAGAGTCAACATTCACTGAGCACCTGCTGTGGGCCTGGCCCAAGGGAGTCACAGAGGAATACAAGGAGCTCTCTGTCTGGTTAAGGAGATAACTGTGTCGACAGGCAATGACAATATATGTGGCCAGGAGTGGACCAAGAACTTAGGGGAAGACCCATGAGGAAAGGGAACTATACCTACTGGATCAGAGAAGGCTTCAGGGAGGATGTGGAAATTCAGCAGGCTCATGAGGGATAGGTAGGTGTTGTCCCAGAGGAGAAATGGGGAAAAGGCATCCCAGGCAGAGAGAACAGCATGGACAAAGGCAAAGAGGTAGGAAAAAAGAGTATAGCACATTCAGGGAAGGGCAACAACTTTAGTGGCCTATATGGTGGTAGTGCTTGAGAGTGGCAGGCTAGAGAACCCAACAGCAAGGGCAGGGCTGGAACATGAAAGGATCATCATGGGAAGGAAGCTAGGCCCTATTCTTTGGCAGTTGAGGGGCGGTGGGGTGGGGGGACAGAAGGGTGTTTATCAGGAGAGCAGCAACCAAAGATGTATTTTAGAACAATCTCACTGGTAACAGCCTGGAAGTTGGGATGGAGGAGGTTACAGCTCAAGGACCTAAGGTCCACTACCCCCACTCCTCCTCACACATGGCACACACTCATGCATGTCCCATGAGCATCCCCCACAGACATATGCAAGCCATGCTGACCTCTCAAGCCATGGCCCCTCCAGCTTCCCAACACTATTGGCTTCTGGGCTCCACCTTCTCACACCCACCTTCAGGGGATGACCCTTCCAGGGTCCTGGAGTGGGGACAGGGAGGGGGCCAGCACCTGGATAAGAAGCTCCCCACACACCATGGCCCAGGAGCACTCACCAGACCCATCCTGGTTTGTGGGGCACAGTGTACTTCTCCATGAAGGCAGTGAGCCACAGCAGTGAGCCCTTGTGCAGGAGGTGGATCTGGCCAGCAAACTGCCGGTTGATCTCCAGTGACTCTGAGTTGAGGCTAGGCCGGTGGGAGTTCTGGAAGCTGTGCCAACGGAGCTTCCTGGTGAAAGATGAGGAAGTGCAGAAGGGCCAGAGGAGCAGGTTTGGATAAGCCTTAGGAAATGGTGACTTCTTCTGATCCCTTTATTCTCCCCAAAGAAAACAAATGCAGGGAGGGAGATGTGACTACTGTCAGCATTGCTACTGGGTCCCAGGGTGGTAAACCTTAATTTTAGTTTCCAGGGCTGCCAAGTGGCCAAGAAGCTATCAGGGAGGGTGGCACAGAGCTGAGGCCCATCTAGTGCCAGCAAGCAGTACCAGCCCCTTATCCCTCCAAGACTGCAGTGTAGGGGCTGTTCTGAGAACCCAGAATGGTAAAGCTGGGGACCAGAGACCATGTCCTCTAACACCTATGATTTACTCATGGGGAAAAAAATGCCCAAAGTGGAGCTAGAACTTGTTCAAGGCCATGGCAGAGGTAAGCCCTGAACTTAACCTGGAGGCAATCAAGAACCTGTCCCTGGGCCTGGGCACTTCTTAGAGCCTTGAAAAAGAGTTGTGCAGAGGAGAGAGGGAGGTATGGGAGAGAGGGGAAAGAAGAAAGGGAGGATGAAGGATGGGGAGCAGGACAAAGAGACACAACAGAGTCCTCTGTCCCCACCCTTACTCAAAACTCCCACCTGCACGGTCTAGTCAGTGAGGCCCCAACGCCTGAATCTCGTCGTTCACGTGGTGCTGATGCCTGAAGTCCAGCTGGTGAGCCTGCAGCCTCAGCCTCATTCACAGAGTTTCCGCTACTGTCCAGTTCACTGGAGGAGGCCACAGTGTCATAAATGGAGTGTCCTTCTTCCACAGACAGGCTGGAGGCAGAGGTTGGTTCCCCACCTGAATTTGCCTCTTGCTCATTATCCTGGGCTGGGTGTGGGGCCTCGGCCTGTGCCTGTTCCAGGGGCTCAACCTGAGCCTGAGCCTGAACCTGAGCTGGGACTACTGGATGAACATCAGCCTGGCCCAGAGCTGAGGACTCTCTATGGGTCAGAGCCTCTAATTGGGCCAGAGACTCAGCCTGCCTTTCAACGTCAACTGTGGCTACTTTTACTGAAGTGACCTCCTCCTCTTCTTCCTCTTCCTTATCTCTAGTCCCCAGGTCTGGGCAGATGGCCTGAGACCAGAGCTCTACCCGTTGCTGCAGCCCCCACACATGCTGGAGAATGTCATCTAGGTGGGCGTAGTTGCCCCCACCCTCCTCATCTTCAGCTTTAGCCCCAGCCAGTACAGGCTCAGCTGGGTATAGCTCAGGCATGTTGTCATAGGTGCTGGCATGGCTGCCTGTGGAGCCACAGGAGCCCCGGTGCCCTTCATAGCCCCAGGGCCTACCTGGCTGCCAATCTGCCAGGCGGTGTCCATCCTCAGGAAATAGGCTCTCAATGGACAGGGAGCGAGGGAATGTGCCTGGTTTGTGGTCCCTGGGCACATGCACGAGGCAGTCACCCCGGTGCACCTGCTGAGGATGCCGAAACATGGCCACAGGCCAGGCTTCCCAAGCCCTCTGAGCCTTAGTGCCACTGTCACCAGCTGAGGTGGCTGTCCTATTCTTGGCCCTATAGAATCCAGCTGAGAGGAAGCCACGGCGACTGCAGAAAGAGGAGGCTTTGGTGGTCTTTGAGGTGGCTGGGCTACGCTCAGGCTCTGTTTGCTGGCTGCCACCCTTTTCCTTCCGCCTCAGAGAATCAAGGTGCTTAAGGAAGCTACGAGAACGGCGCTTCTTGGTTTTGTCCTGGAGACCCTCTTGGCCCTGGGTGGGGCTGAGGAATGGCTGGTCATTTGGTCTGGGGGCACAGCTTAGCAAGGGCAGGTCTGCTGGCTCGGGCAATAGGCTCACGGTGATGGCTGGCAGGGAAGTGGCACTAAGCTCAGTGAGGACGCTCTCACAGCTGGAGGTCACTGGCAGGCCAGGGCTTGGTGGGGCCAGTAGGTCAGAGGAGCCTACACGAGACCAACATTTACTTTCACGCTTGAAAGCCCAGTGGTTGCTGATGGTACACTGCTCTTCCTCTTCTGAGTCTTCATTCTGGGGAGGGAGCCACAGGGTCAGGTCAGAATAGTCCTCAAGTGCTTGTTTGTACTCCACTCCCTGCCTCCAAACTCTTAGAGGACCTTGAGATAAAGGGCGCCACTTTCTGACTCAAGACATGTCGTAGATGTGGAGCTGGCTCTGGAGTACCAGAGTAAGCCAGGAGTCAGAGAAAGAGCCCAGATGGATGGTAATGGTCATTGAATTAATCTAATCCCTCCTCATTTTACAGATAGGGAAACTAAGACCCACAAATGAGAAGTCATTTGCCTAAGGTCATCCAATGTCATGTAGTAAGTCAGTGACAGAGCCAGGGTTAGAATCCAGGTGTCTTGACCTGTCCTCAGCAGCCTCCCAAGTCTCTAGGCTATAGTCTTAGATTGGAATCACAGAATTCCAGAACTAAAAGGAGATTTTAGATTTTCTAATTTTCTATTTTGCAATATGGGGAAATCAAGGCCCAGAGAGGGGAAGAGGCTTGCTCAAGGCCACTGAGTAGTCAGTGGCAGAGGTGGGATCAGGCCCCAGGGGTTTCCTGCTTCCCAGGCCAGGGCTCTGGCTGCTTAGCTGACCCTCCTGGCTCCAGACCTCTGGTGGAGAAAGCTCCAGAGGAAACTAACAAAGCCTGACCCCATGGAAAGATGAGGTCATCAGGCCAGCATTCCAGGGCTACATGTGGACTAAGAGTCCTCTCGGTTTTTGCAATCCCACATTGGCAGAGTCAGAAAGGCCTCTTGAGTTTAGAGATGGGAAAAACGAGGCTCAGGGGTGTAAGACCTCCTGTGGACACAGTTGGGGATCTTGACTTCTAAGATCACATAGGCCATGATTTTTCCACCACATTATTCTGTCTCTGCTGTCTAGTGAAGGAATTCTCACCATCACAAAGCAAGTAGTGGAGGCAGATAGATTTCCCTGAGGAAGGGCAATCACTAGGTCAAGTTATTAGCAAACTCAGTGTGGAGAGGTGTGCTGAGGGGGTGGGTGTGGCCATGGTACTTATTTTCACACTCTAAACTCTAGACCAGGCTTGCCAAAACCCATCAGGCTCATAAAAGCCCCCTATACCTCACTCTCAGGTTGGGGCAAGGCACTGCTCTTTACATCCCAGACACCCAGGACACTGGATCTAGTTTTGCAAGTGGTCTATGTATATCCTGGGTTCCCCACGGTGCCACAAGACCCCAGACCCCACCCTTGCCATGACTCACCTGCTTGCATTGAAAATTAACTTCCAGTTTCATCGAGGCACAATTGTTCAAGGTCATCAGCTTTCTATAAGGAAATGAAGCAGTGTTCACCCAAGGGTCCCAACCCAAGTTTTCAGGGCATAACCTATTGAAACAGTCCCATGATGCCATCCACTACTTTACATGCTCAAGATATCAAAACCTCTCCCAAGATCCAGTGCTCATGAAGGTTTCAGTGCCAGACACAATGCTAGGAAAATTATGGCTTCTGTCCTCTGGAAGCTTACATATGTGGAATAAACCACTAGAGAGACAGCACAGGTTCAGGAACTTAGACAGAAGACACAGCAGGCACACAGAGAGTAGGGCAAGGAACTTCCATGAAGATGGGGTGGGAAGTCAGAGAAGGTTTCCTGGTGGTCAGAAATGGGTTTCTGGAGGGAAAAAAAAAACAGGGACTCTTATCCTGGGCTTCCACAAGAGGCTGTGACAAGGTAGAGAGGGAAAGAGTAAACTGACCAGTACTGGTGTGACAGAGGAGACTGAGGCTGATAAGGTCGGTCAAAGCCATACTGCAAAGGTGCCTCATGCTAAAAAAGTTTCACTTTTCTCTGCAGGCAGTTACACACTCTAAGCAGAGGAGTTCCTGCTTGGAAACTGAATCTAGTGGCTGTAAAGAGGCTGGATCAAGGCACGGAGGGACATGGCAGGAAGGCCAGTGAGTTGGCTACTGTAATGGATCCAAAAAGCCATGGTTTGGCCTCAAACAAGGCCCAAACCAGTGTAAGCAGAGAAGGGGAAAATCAGAAGAATGTCTCAGGAATCTAACTGAAGGGAGAAAAGAGTCAACACCAGATTTTGACTTTCCAGCTAGAGTGCCTGGGTGGTGAGGTGTCACAGACACAGAAGACAGAGTGAGCAGTGTGACTGTACCAGATGAGCTTTGTTACAGGTTGGGCTCCTCCTCTGTTAGAGGGGACAGGGATTGTTTCTTTACATGAAGAAGCTCCAAGCAAGGCCCTGACCTCCCAGGCCTGGCTCTTGGTGCTCCCTACCTGCACAGGGCCCCCAAAGAGTCCTCGTCCAGAAAACCGTGGTCCTTCTTCACAGAGCCAATATCCAGGGGAAACAGACCTTCTGTACAGCAGAGAAAAGCCAAGATGAGTTGAGAGTGGTATGGTCAGAAACTCAGTGCCAATAGCCCTTGAGTTGCAAAGGGGGGGGCAGGGAAGGGAGGAGGCAGGAAAGCAAAAGCTGAGCAAAAGGAGCAAGCCTGGAGTAAAGAAGGGGCCCAGGGAACTCAGGCTGACCATTGGGGACAAGTTCAGGGTTGAAGGAAAGGAGGGTTGAGCTGGATAAGAGGACCCAGCAATAATACAAGTCCATGGGAGATGGCAAGCCTGAGGCCTTGGGTGGCTGCCAGGAGCCAAGCTGGGCTCGCCCAGTCCTCTTTGAATCCTGGGTACTAAGACAAGGAAACTCCTCCCTGCCCCAAGATGAACTGGGGGGATCAGGAAGAGAGTGAGGACAGAAAGGACAGTGTGCAGCTAAACCCCACCTCATTTCCTCCTACTGCTCAAAGCAGGGGAGCCCACTCCTTGGGATTTAAGAAGGAGAGGAGAGAGAGGATGGTGCAGTAAGAGGACAGAGCATCCAGGAAATCCCATACCTCTCCGTGTCTTACTGGTAAAGCAAGCCCATTTATTCATTTAACTAATATTAATCATGCATCTACTTGGTGACAGATGCTAGGGCTACAACAGCGAACGAGATAAAAATGATCCTTGCCTTCACAGAGTTTACACTCTAATGGGGACAAAAGACAATAAGCAATGTGTGAAACAAGATAATACAGTTCTGAATGCCATGAAAGACATTAGACAGGGTGATGGGGTAAAGAGAGGCTGGAGAGGTGGGGGCTACTCATAGAGAGGTGGTCAACAGAGGCCTTTCTGAGGTGGTGACCTCTGAACTGAATCCTGAAGAACAAGAGGAGGCTGGCTATGCCAAGAGCCTGGGAAGAGGGCTCCAGGCAGGACCAACATTAAGGTGTTGAGTGAGAAAAAAACATGGTGAGCAAGTGAGCAAGAAAGGAGCCTGGAATGTAGTGAGCAAAGGGAAGAGGAGTAAACAGCAGTTGAGTGATGTAGTCTTGTCAGTCATAATAAAACATGTAAGCTTGCCTCATTCTGAGTGTGCTGGGAAACCATCAGAGGAGTGACAGAGCACAGAAGTGACAAAGTGAGTCCCAAGGCTCACAAGGTCCTTCTGGCTGGTGTGCATTGCAGAGAAGAGAAAGGGGACGCCTGAGTGGCTCAGTAGGTTAAGCTGCCAACTCTTGGTTTCGGCTCAGGTCATGATTTCACAGTTCATGAGTTAAAGCCCCATGTTGGGCTCTGTGCCGACAGTGCAGAGCCTGCTTAGGATTCTCTCTCTTCCCCTCCCCTGCTCTTGCTCTCTCTGTCTCTAAACAAACAAACAAAATTTTTTCTCAAAAGGAATAGAGGAGGTAGCAAAGGAAGGAGGCTGGTGCACTTTGGCAGGTGAGCAGTGATGGCAGGTCACACAGGATGCGGCAGTAAAGATGGCAGGATCTAGACTGATCCGAGACATACCGTGGAGGGAGGAGGGACTTGCTGAAGGATTAGATATAGAAGATGAAAGAAAAGAGGAATCAAGGGTGATTCCTGGATGCAGGGCTTGAGTGGACAGCGGTGCTCTCAGGAGTTGGAATTTAGACCTGCTACATTTGAGATGTCTGTCAGACATCCAAGGAGATACTTAACTGCTGGCTGAAAAGATGAATCTTGAGCTTGGGAATGAGGTCTGACAGAAATATTTGAGAGTCACCAGAATATAGATGGTACTTGGAGAAAGATCTCCTGGGAAAGAAATGTTGAGAGGGAAGAGGGACCAAGACTGAGCTTTGGGACACTCCAACATTTAGATATCAGTTACAGAAAGCAGAGTCCTCTATAAGAAGACTAAGAGCAGCATCTAGAGAGACAGCAAAGACAGGTGAGTGTTCTAGAAGCCGAAGTGAGTGGCCAGCGGCACTGAATGCTATTGAGAGATTAAGTAAGGACTGGGAAGTGACTAGTGAACTTGATCACATGGAGGTCAATGGTGACCTGGACAAGGATTGTTTTATTGGCAAGGTGGGGTTGAAGGCAGAGTACAGTGGGGAATGTGAGAAGAAGAAGGAAAGCAGAAATAGAAAGTATAGACAACACTAAAGAAAAACAGAAAAATGAAGGAAACAGAGAAATGAGGCCATGGGGAAGTGGAGATGAGGTCGGGGACACCAGGATGCACCCTCCACATTGCATCTATGCCAGTGGCATCCTCAGAACTGGTACAGTGCAGGGACCCTGGTCAAGACATGGGTGACACCAGAGCTTATGAGAGCCAATCAAAGTGACCCAGTAGACATGACGATGTAACTATAGGAGGAGGGCCAAGGTCCACAACTACCTGTGTGGTTGGAGAAAGGATCTGATTGGCACCATTTTACAGATGAAAAACAAAGGGATATGGCAAGTTTTGGGGTAGAGGAGGGGGAGCAGCTGAGTATCCTTACCTTCAAAAAGCTGAGCATATTGAGGGAATCCTGTTGCTCGGAGCCACTTGCATGCTCTTTTGGCCTCAACTTCTAAAACGGAACAGAAGGAGAGAAATGGGTCTAGGTGGGTGTTGGCACTGAGCCATCCTGGGTGTATGCTGCCTCATTTCCAGCAGACAAGCACCTCTAGTTCCCATGATCTGGAAATGGCAAGAAAAGCATGGAGGGAGCTGGCTTATTTGTTTCATATCACAGCCAGCAAGAGTTTACCCTGTTCTCCATACCCTACCCTCTGTATGTCCTGCGAGGCCATTCTTGAGCCTCATTCTCCTGCTTGTCTCAATACCCCTCTCGCTCTCCTGCCCCTGCCCAAGAACAGAACCCACCAGCAGGAGCAACTCTCAGGAAAGTCTGAAGTCAAGGAGTACTGCTGGGGGAGGAAGCCATAGCTGTGTCTTCACCTTCCCCTTCTTCAGGGAGACATCCCCTTCCATGACCCTGGGTAGACCATCCTAGTCCAGCTAGGGATACAAAATGTTCAACGATTATCATTCTTTTTCCCACCATCATACCTCACATTCCCTAGCACTTTGATAACAAAATCTCACTTAACACACACAATAAGCTGTGAAAGAGGTTTTACTATCTACATTTTATAGATCTCCAGACAGGCTCAGAAAGGAAGAAGTCATCCACAGTCTCACCGCTGACCAAGGTAGCAGTGCTGGGGCCAGAGTTAAAGCTCAGTCTCCCTCCCACTCAGGGCCCCTACCTTTCTGACATGGAAGCTTCCCCAGTGCTTACTCTTCCCCATCACTCATGGATTTACAGCCCTCCCTTCCCAGGGAACCTCCCAAGACTGCTCCAGCTCTCCCTTGTGGCTAGATCTATGTGGCATAATCCAGTGCTGACTGTCATGATGACACAGTGGTACCTGTGGGAATCTTGGAGGGCATTGGCTGGGTTAGCCTCCCACCTCTGCTCTGGGAGTGCCCAGCACCTCTGCCAGCCTCAGTGAAGACATGCAGCTGGAGTAAAGGAGGCCCTCCTGGCAAGGATAGGCTGAGTGCCAGAAGCATTGCCCTGGGACTACCCAGGCAGCCATCTGTTTCCTACCCCAAGCACTTCCAGGGAGCAGTGGGGCTGGGACTACAGGACAAGGCACTGTGGGGTTGGAAGGTGGGGTAGGCTGGTGGCTCAGCAGAGCTACTCTGGCCACAGAGTCATACTCCCAACATCTCCTTGATTTCCTTAGCGCCTGTGACCAGGCAACTCCGAGGAGACTGGTGGGGTTTTTCCGAGACAGGAAGAGCTCTTTATTTCCAGTGCTCTTCTACAGGAAAATCCAGGATGAGATCCTGGCAGCTGAGACTGAGAAGTTAAAAGACAAAACAACATTTCAGAGGATGCGGGTAGGTAGACAACAGAGGGAAGAATACAGGAAGATCGAAGTTGATGAGAAAAAACAATAGGCTTCTCAAGGGCCACAAACTGATGAGGATTTGAGGGGGGAGAAGAGAAGGTTCTGGAGCCCCTGGAGCTCCTGAAGGCTTTTGGGGCAAACAGGAGTGGGGCGGAGATGAACATCTGGGCATTTCCCAGAGTGAGTGCATCAGGTCAGTGCCACCCTAGCATCTGCCTCAGCACATAGCAGTAGCCAAGTTTGCTCATGTCCGTGATCCGTGAAGATTGGTATGAGATGGTGCACCTGTACACACACCCCCTATAGGCCCCCTTAGTCTGTGCAGCACTTGAATGGTGTGTGTATGTGCCCATGTTTCTTGTTACTGCAACTTTCTAACCTATGATAAAGATCTAGGAATCATCCGGACTTCAGAGAGGTTCTGGAAAGTGTTTGTTCCCACAGAGCTTAGCTAACAGTACCTCAGACCCTCTGACAGGGGGCAATGCAGGCCTAGCAGAGGATACAGGTCTCTAGGCAATTGGTGGTGTGGGGGAACTGTGGTAAGAGCTGTTGGAAGGGACCTCACACCAGCCCAGGAAGCATCTGAGGTACCTGGTTTTGCTGCTAAAACAGCTTAGCTAGCTGACACTACCACCTCCCTGTCTCCTGATCCTACCACACCCCCAGGAGAAGGCCCTTCTCCATCCTCAGAGCCCCTCCTAGCAGCCAGCTATGCTTTCCCATTATTAGGATGAAGAGAAGGTACCAAAGAAAGGACCTGATAGTTCCTAGAAAGGCAGGAACAGGCACAGAAAGAAATAGTGACCCTTAAAGGGCCATGAGTCTGCTATGGCCACCCCAGGTAGGAAAGCTAATCCCCAGGGTTAGGCCTGCATGCCAAGAACACACCATTGAAGTCCACTGCAGCCCTTAGCCATTTATGGCTACAGGCAGAACAAAGAGGAAAGGGAAGGAGAGAGGCACCTGCCTGCCCATTAGTCCTGAGGTCCTTCTTAAGCCTGAAGAAGTTGAGAGAGTGTAGTAAGAAAGTCCCGCATCTTACACATCTGCACCATCTACCAGAGCCACAGAGGCAGAGCCCACAGGAGAGTGGTGAGCCGCCTGCTCCTCTAACGCTAGGCATTGGCCCTAGCCAGGGTTGGTGGGAAGGAAACCAGTGCACCTGAGTGGGCACCAAGTTCTTTTGCTTTTACCTAGATCTCTCTAGCCTGCTACTACTTTAACTGTGATCTCTGGACCAGCAGCATCAGCATCACCAGGGAGCTTGTTAGAAATGCAGAATTCCAGACCTACTGAATCAGAATCTATATTTAACTACATCCTGAGTTTATTTGCATGCACATTAAAGTTTGAGAAGCACTGGCCTATATCCCTAGCTGAAGGATTTTCACCCTGGGATGCACGTTAAAATCAGCTAGGAAGCTTAAAAAAGACCAATTCCCTGGGATCCCATCCTCAGAGGCTGATTTAATTGGTCTCTGGTGGGGCTTTCCATGTCAGCACTTTTAAAAAGCTATAGTATGGGGCATATTGAGTCCCGAGGAACTTTCCCAATTCCCACAGAGTTACATGTCACAGCTGAGACTATGATCCTAATCTTTAATTTTTTTTAAGTTTTTGTTTTAATTCCAGTTACTTAACATACAGTGTTATTTTATGTTCAGGTGGACAATATGATGAGTCAACAATTCCATACATCACCTGGTGCTCATCACAAGTACACTCCTTAATCCCCACCACTTATTTCACCCATCCCCTGACCAACTCCCCTCTGGTAACCATCAGTTTGTTCTCTGTATTTTAAGAGTCTATTTCTTGTGTGCATGCTCTCTTGCACTTTCTCTCTCTTTCTCTTTGCTCCTTTGTTGTTTCCTAACTTCCACATATGAGTGAAATCATATGGTATTTGTTGTTATCTGACTTATTTTGTTTAGCATAATGCTCTCCAGCTCCATCCATGTCATTGCAAATGGTAAGATTTCATTCTTTTTGATCACTAATATTCCATTGTGTGTGTGTGTGTGTACACTATACACACACACACGCACACACACACACACACACACCACATCTTTACCCATTCATCAATTGATGGACATGGGCTACTTCCATAACTTGGCTATTATAAACAATGCTGCCATAAACAGAGGGGTGCACATATTCCTTTGAATTAGTGTTTTTGTATTCTTTGGGTAAATAGTAGTGCATTTGCTGGATCATGGGGTAGTTCTATTTTTAACTTTTTGAGGAAACTTCATACTGTTTTCCAGAGTGGCTGCACCAGTGGCTGCATTCCAACACTGCACGAGGGTCCTTCTTTCTCCACATCCTCACCAACACCTGTTGTTTCTGATATTCTTGATTTTAGCCATTCTGACCAGTGTGAGGTGATGTCTCATTATAGTTTTGATTTGTATTTCCCTGATAGTAAGTGATGATGAGCATATTTTCATGCATCTGTTGGCCATCTGTATGTCTTCTTTGGAGAAATGTCTTTTCATGTGAGACCCTGACCTTTTAATTTCCTTTACAGCTCTCTCTTTCCCATTTCATTATGCCACTTGCCCTCAGAGGCCAGGTAAACAAAGGGCTTAGACTCAAAGGAACAAACTCCAGGTCCCCAAACTTTTTTTTGACCTCCTGATGTAGTGGAGTAACAAGCTTGAGTTGAAATCCTAGTGCTGTCAGTCACTAGCTCTCAGACCTTGGCAAGTTGTTTAACCTCTGTAAGACTCAGTTTCACCCACTGTAAAATGGATGGAATTGCGTCTACCTGTAATAGCTACTGAGAGCATTAAATAAAATACTGGAGAGTGGAAAAATACCCTGACACATAGTACAAGTACTCCCAACTAACTGAAGCGTTCCAAGAAAGAACGACAAACAGGAGAAGGAGGCCCAGCTAGCATTCCCTTATGGGTCTAGAAAGTGGCTGCATCCCAGCGAAGGCAGTCCTGAGAGGAAAATACATTATAATCCAGGCCTATCTCAAGAAACAAGAAAAATCCCAAATATAAAATCTAACAGCACACCTAAAGGAAATAGAAGCAGAACAGCAAAGACACCCCAAACCCAGCAGAAGAAGAGAAATAATACATATCAGAGCAGAAATAAAACATATAGAATCTAAAAAAACTGTAGAGCAGATCAACGAAACCAAGAGTTGGTTTTTTGAAAAAATATACAAAATTGATAAACCTCTAGCCAGGCTTCTCAAGAAGAAAAGAGAGATGGCCCAAATACATAAGATCATGAATGAAAATGGAATTATTACAACCAATCCCTCAGAAATACAAGCAATTATCAGGGAATACTATGAAAAATTATATGCCAACAATCTGGACAACCTGGAAGAAATGGACAAATTCCTAAACACCCACACACTACCAAAACTCAAACAGGAAGAAATAGAAAGCTTGAACAGACCCATAACCAGCAAAGAAATTGAATGAGTTATCAAAAATCTCCCAACAGGGGCGCCTGGGTGGCGCAGTCGGTTAAGCGTCCGACTTCAGCCAGGTCACGATCTCGCGGTCCGTGAGTTCGAGCCCCGCGTCAGGCTCTGGGCTGATGGCTCAGAGCCTGGAGCCTGTTTCCGATTCTGTGTCTCCCTCTCTCTCTGCCCCTCCCCCGTTCATGCTCTGTCTCTCTCTGTCCCAAAAATAAACGTTGAAAAAAAATTAAAAAAAAAAATCTCCCAACAAATAAGGGTCCAGGACCAGATGGCTTCCCAGGGAAATTCTACCAGACATTTAAAGCAGAAATAATACCTATCCTTCTCAAGCTATTCCAAAAAATAGAAAGGGAGGGAAAACTTCCAGACTCATTCTATGAAGCCAGCATTACTTTGATTCCTAAACCAGACAGAGACCCAGTAAAAAAAGAGAACTACAGGCCAATATCCCTGATGAATATGGATGCAAAAATTCTCAATAAGATACTAGCAAATTGAATTCAACAGCATATAAAAAGAATTATTCACCATGATCAAGTGGGATTCATTCGTGGGCTGCAGGGTTGGTTCGACATTCGCAAATCAATCAATGTGATACATCACATTAATAAAAGAAAAGAACCATATGATCCTGTCAATCGATGCAGAGAAAGCATTTGACAAAATCAGCATCCTTTCTTAACAAAAACCCTCAAGAAAGTTGGGATAGAAGGAACTTACTTAAACATCATAAAAGCCATTTATGAAAAGCCCACAGCTAATATCATCCTCAATGGGGAAAAACTGAGAGCTTTTTCCCTGAGATCAGGAACATGACAGGGATGTCCACTCTCACCGCTGTTGTTTAACATAGTGTTGGAAGTTCTAGCATCAGCAATCACACAACAAAAGGAAATCAAAGGCATCAAAATTGGCAAAGATGATTTCAAGCTTTCACTCTTTGCAGATGACATGATATTATACATGGAAAATCCAATAGACTCCACCAAAAGTCTGCTAGAACTGATACATGAATTTAGCAAAGTCGCAGGGTACAAAATCAATGTACAGAAATCAGTTGCCTTCTTATACACTAATAATGAAGCAACAGAAAGACAAACTGATCCCATTCACAATTGCACCAAGAATCATAAAGTACCTACGATAAACCTAACCAAAGATGTAAAAGATCTGTATACTGAAAACTATAGAAAGCTTATGAAGGAAATTGAAGAAGATATAAAGAAATGGAAAAACATTCCATGCTCATGGATTGGAAGAATAAATATTTTTAAAATGTCAATACTACCCAAAGTTATCTACACATTCAATGCAATCCCAATCAAGATTGCAATAGCATTCTTCTCAAAGCTAGAACAAGCAATCCTAAAATTTGTATGGAACCACAAAAGGCCCCGAATAGCCAAAGTAATTTTGAAGAAGACCAAAGCAGGAGGCATCACAATCCCAGACTTTAGCCTCTACTACAAAGCTGTCATCATCAAGACAGCATGGAATTGGCACAAAAACAGACACATAGACCAATGGAATAGAATAGAAACCCCAGAACTAGACTCACAAAAGTATGGCCAACTCATCTTTGACAAAGCAGGAAAGAATATCCAATGGAAAAAAGACAGTCTCTTTAACAAATGGTGCTGGGAGAACTGGACAGCAACATGCAAAAGGATGAAACTAGACCACTTTCTTACACCATTCACAAAAACAAACTCAAAATGGATAAAGAAACTGAATGTGAGACAGGAAACCATCAAAACCCTAGAGGAGAAAGCAGGCAAAAACCTCTCTGACCTCAGCTGTATCAATCTCTTACTTGATACATCTCCAAAGGCAAGGGAATTAAAAGCAAAAATGAACAATTGGGACCTCATGGAGATAAAAAGCTTCTGCACAGCAAAGGAAACAATCAACAAAACTAGAAGGCAACCAAGGGAATGGGAAAAGATATTTGCAAATGACATATCGGACAAAGGGCTAGTATCCAAAATCTATAAAGAGCTCACCAAACTCCACACCCGGAAAACAAATAATCCGGTGAAGAAATGGGCAGAAAACATGAATAGACACTTCTCTAAAGAAGACATCCACATGGCCAACAGACACATGAAAAGATGCTCAATGTCGCTCCTCATCAGGGAAATACAAATCAAAACCACACTCAGATATCACCTCACGCCAGAGTGGCTAAAATGAACAAATCAGGAGCCTATAGATGCTGGTGAGGATGTGGATAAACAGGAACCCTCTTGCACTGTTGGTGGGAATGCAAATTGGTGCAGCCACTCTGGAAAACAGTGTGGAGGTTCCTCAAAAAATTAAAAATAGATCTACCCTATGACCCAGCAATAGCACTGCTAGGAATTTACCCAAGGGATACAGGAGTACTGATGCATAGGGACACTTGTACCCCAATGTTTATAGCAGCACTCTCAGCAATAGCCAAGTTATGGAAAGAGCCTAAATGTCCATCAACTTATGAATGGATAAAGAAATTGTGGTTTATATATGCAATGGAATACTACATGGCAATGAGAAAGAATGAAATCTGGCCTTTTGTAGCAACATGGATGGAACTGGAGAGTGTGATGCTAAGTGAAATAAGTCATACAGAGAAAGACAGATACCATATGTTTTCACTCTTATGTGGATCCTGAGAAACTTAACAGAAGTCCAGGGGGGAGGGGAAGGAAAGAAAAAAAAAGGTTAGAGAGGGAGAGAGCCAAAGCATAAGAGACTCTTAAAAACTGAGAACAAACTGAGGGTAGATGGGGAGGTGGGAGGGAGGGGAGGGTGGGTGATGGGTACTGAGGAGGGCACCTTTTGGGGATGAGCACTGAGTGTTGTATGGAAACCAATTTAACAATAAATTTGATATTAAAAAAATAAAACAAAAAAAAAAAAACAAAACAAAAAGAAAGTGGCTGCATCCACATCACTGTCAAAATTGCAGCCAAATGGCTCCAGGAAGTGACGTTAGTTAGGAGGCAGAAGTTTCAAAGAGGCCACAATAGCTCCAAAAGACAAAGGATCCAAGTAGTTTGAAGCAGGGTTATGGGATGAATCCCCAGAAAGTACTCCCTGGCAGGAATCTGGAGAATGTAATAGGTTATTACCCAACAGGATGTCAGGGACACTGGCTCCTAACAATATACCACCTCATGGAGGGCTGGGAGGCCCTGAGGCTCCCTCCCAAATGGAGCAAAGATATATGTCTTGGTGATTAAGGGCTGAGCTAAAGTGCTTTGCTTTCATCCCTCCCACACATCCCAGCCTGTAGAGGCTGGGGCCAGGAGTGACCACTTACCCCCAGTAGAGTCCACTCACCTGAGGTTGGGGCCCAGGTGTCCTGGACTGAGGACTGCCTTACATGCCTCGTGGGGAGAGTAACACCAGGCAGGCTGAGGCGAGTGATGTGGGAATGTCTGTGACCCCTAGTCCTGTTTCTATGTCCAGATGTGCAGATTTCAGCAGTTTCACTATATTCTGCAGGCCATGCTCTGGTCAAGGCTAGGTTGATATGCTGGGACAGGTCAGGGATGTCACTCATCTGGCACAAGCTCGATTTCACTGAGATTAAAAAAAAATTTTTTTAAATGTTTCTTTATTTTTGAGAGACAGAGACAGAGCATGATCAGGCGAGGGGCAGAGAGAGAAGGAGACACAAAATCCGAAGCAGCCTGAGATGTCAGCACAGAGCCCGATCCAGGGCTCAAGCTCAGGAACTGTGAGATAATGACCTGAGCCGAAATTGGACGCTTAACCAACTGAGCCACCCAGGCACCCCAGGTTTCCACTGAGATTTAAGCCCAGACTCTTTCCCTGGGGAGGGTCCCAGCTGATCTGAGCCATAAAAGTTTGGGAAAAGGGCATACTCGAAAGCTCCAACATCAAATCAGGCCTCAAGGCCATACCCACGAGTCTCCTGGAGGGAGTGTCAAAGAAACATTGCTGAGCAGCAATGGATGACTTCAGACGCCAATGACAGGATGTGCACCTACTAATATAGGCCATGCACCAGGGATCCTCTTAGCACAGCGTTTTTTTTTTCTATTCAGAGAAGGATGGAATGAGGAGAAAAGCCGGGCTTTTCTTCTTGAGAAATGCTATATGAACAAGAGTAGAGTTTATGCGCTCGGGAAAGGGGCAGCAACATCCCCACTGAGGAAATGCAATAATGTTCAAAGATGATAACTGAGTTGAAGAAAGAGCTTTTTACAATCAAGCTGGCTCCCCTACCTGCTGCCTAAGTCATTTTAGGCAACTTGCTTCATTCCATAAGCTTTGGATTTTGATCTATACAGCAAGGACTAACAACTTTCCTGCTTACTTCCACAGCTATTGTGTGGATTTGGTCAGCTTTTTCCTGGTTTTGAAACTGACTATATGAAAGCTATCATTAGTGCTACTTTTGTTAAGGCTACTTGAACTTGGCCTCTCTCTCCTGAAACTAACATTACACTATATGTTAACTAACTGGAATTTAAATAAAAACTTAAAATAAGACTACTTGAACTTAGTATTCACAAATTCAGTCTCTAAGGCTCAGTTCAGATTGTGTCCTAGTTTTAAAACAGTAAGAATGAGCTAGGAGAAAAAGAAAAGGCAACTGGCAACTAAGCTGAGGGAGGTCAGGCTGCACCCAGCCGATATCACCAACCTGACCCTCTTCATGCCACACTTGGGGGACTTTCGCATTGTGGTCACTCTGGACCGTGAGAGAGCCACTTGAACCCCACTTCTGCCTGTGCTTCCCCAACCCAAAAGCCAGCTCAGACATAGGTACCAGGTAAGACTCAGGGCCCAGGATAAGCAATGGGTGGATGTCACAGAGGCCCCACATCAAAGGATCCTTGTCCTGCTGAAGCAGTACTCTCTCAACTCGGACTGCACATTATAATCTGGGATCTTTTAAAAATTCCAGTGCCTGGGCCCCCATCATGACCAAATTAAATTAGAATCTCTGGGAACAGGGGTGGTTAGTTTTCATTTGTTTTTGAGAGCTTTCCAGATGATTCTAAAGTGTAGGCAATATAAAGTGTAGGCCTTAAACAAACATGGCCAGCTAAAAAGCCACAGCATAGGTCTCTGGAAAGATTCTAGCCAGAGGCCAGACTCAGGCCCATTCTAATCACTGGTCCATGTTCTCTCAGCCAGAGTGAAGGAGCAAGAAAGCAATGAGCTTATGGTAAGACAGGGGAGGGCATACCTATGGGTATATGTGAAGGTAATTTATTCAAACAGAGGACCAGCAATTGTGTTGATTTCCTTTACCTTACTTTGTTTCCTATTTGGAAAGGCATCTCCTTCACGGCCCTCACCGTAGGAGGAGTGTCTCCAAAATAAGGTCTGGCATCATCATGGTCTTTCTCACCTTTAGTGAGCACAGGAGGAAAAGCCACCATTGTGAAGGAGTGGAGAAAGATCTGGGATGCCACTGTGTGATGACCCAAGTGTCTAAGGTGGACTTTGTGAGATCAAGCTGGTATTCAAGGTAGGCAGAGGGGCCCCCTACCACTCCAGGCCCTGCTGCTAGGTCCTGGCAAAAGGCTTCTCAGATTGTTTCTCTTGGTTGATGCAAGGCCCTTTTTCTTTGCCCATCTCCATTACTAGAGAGGGATCCTCCTTAAGGAAGAGATGTTGGCTTTGTGGCAGATGGCTCGGATCTCACTTGGCCCCAGGCAGCTATTACCAGCTCTTTTCACCCTCTCATAAGGATACATCTAAGGAGCCCAGGCCACAAGAAGTATGCCCACCCAGTCTTGATCCTTGGATCCCTCAGAAGTGGATCTTCATTCAAATTTTCACAAATGCTGCAACAGGTGACTGTCTGGCTATGCCCCCTCTCTCCCTGAGGGACAGTGGGAAGGGAGCCTTCAAAAGGGCTCATAATAACAGCTATCATGAATTTAAAGACTGCCAAGATTTCCCCCTTCCTGACCTTGGAAGGGAGATTCAGGGGAGTCTGAAATACCCTGTCCACTAGGAGACTGGGTACACTCGTTGTCTCCCTGCTACTACTGCTCTTAGCTGTAATTACAATTCTTACTAGATTCTTACAGGAGAGGGACACAAATGGAGGAAAAGAGACAAGACCAAAATAGCTCTCATCCCACATTCTAAACCTCACAGGAGGGGTGCCATGGTAAGGGCTGTTGGATTTCAAGCAACTAGCTTGGCTGTGCTAGTCACTGGCTGGCCTCTGGCTTGTTAGGTCACAGGCAGAACTCGGGGCCCCTACTACACCTGTTTGGATGCCAGCCTCAATCTCAGCCAGATCTACAGCTGGATGCCAAGCTCCTGCGCCCACACATGCAACACTTTTGGAGTCTCCCTGTCAGAACTGAGGCACCACCAAGGCACACAGCCCAGGAAGGGACAATACCATGGGACTGGGTGGCAACATTAGTGAAGCCACTGAATCTTGCTGGCTAGTGGCAAGCTCACATGTGTGGCTCTCCATTCTAATACCCCTTTCTCCTTAACACTCCATGTCCACACCAAAGCCATTAGGCCTCAGGGATTCTCAACCAGAGACAATGTTATGCCCCAGGGGACCTATGGAAATATCTAGAAACATTTTTGGCCATCACAACTGGGGAGGGATGTTATTAGCATCTACTGAGTAGAGGCCAGGGATGCCGCTAAACATGCTACACCACACAGGACAGTCCCCACAACAAAAGAACGGTTGACCCCAGACCTGAAATGTGAAACTATGAGGGTCAGCTCCACCTTACCTGGGATCCTCTAGCACTTCCAGGTATTCCCATCCTTCCTTGGGGATATCCTGAGGGATGAGGCAAATAATGGATACATGATTCAGTGGCATCCCTGGTCTGTGGACCCTGTTAATCCTTCATAGGCAGAGTTGGGTCAGCCACAGACAGGTGGCAGTTCTAGTTTGAAGTTTTTATAAATATGGAAGTCATGCATGAAACCCCCAACCATACACCTCTTCCCATAGAAGCTGTAGCCAGAGATCTGGTATGCAGCTTTAAGCAAGGGAGGCTCACGAGGGCCTTGTGGCTAAATCAGACCTCTGGCCTGCTGGGGCTGCTTGAAAATTTGGGTCCAGTCTGTGGTCTCCTGAACTGGCACTTGATACAGCAGGGTTAAAGCAGGCAGCTGACATTCTTGCTTAGCCCAGGGCTTCTCTGTGACAGTGAAGGTCAAAGCTGTCACCTGCTTTGTTGCAGTCACCCCATTAGCTTTCTTGCCTCCAGGGGATCCTGCCCCCAACCCAGTCCCCAAGTGCTCTGACAAGGTCATGGTGACAAGGAAAGACATGTGTTTTAATAAGTCATGTACTACTCCATCACCTCCAGTTCCCAGCCTTGAGGCAAGAGCTGCCAGCCTAACTGGTCTGGGGCAGATGTTAGACCAGTGGAAACTGCTCTCCATTATGGTATGGGTGGAAAGATTATTGGATTTAAGGCCAGGAGATCTACATTCTAGCCCCAACTGTACTAGGAACTTGTTGGGTGACCTTGGGCAAGCCATCAACACTCTCTGGGCTACAGTTTCCTCATCTTCTAATAGCAACTCACCAAATCTAGACCCAGAGCAAGGGTGTGTGTGATTAGCAGTGGCTGGTTCAGTATAGGGAGCTTTCCTCCTCCTGCACATTCTCTTCTGGGAGACTCCAGTGAGGGTCTTCGGTGAAGACCAAGACCAAACTCATCTTCCCCTCCCAACCTGGCTTTCTCTCCAGATTTTCTACCTCCAAAGGCACCAAACACCCAGGTTTGAAACACTAGTCATCCTATTCTGTCCTTTCTTGGCTCATGTATTTAGTCACCAAGTTCTATCAACTTTTCCATCAGGTGGTCACGGTTTCCCATGCCCAACCGTGCTCTAGGTTCTCATGTCTAGATTACTTAAGCCCTCCAAGTTCCCAGGCTCTAGTCCCTCCTTTCAACAGGTTGTCCTGCCAGCTTCTTCTTACAAGAGCCAAGCTTTGACCTGGCCACTCTCCTACTCTGCAACCTAGCAGGCTTCCCACTGCCCACAGCCCAGGGTAGACACCAGACTGTCTTCCACCTAGCACTTGAGGCCTTCTACACTCTAGACCCAGCCTGACTTGAAGCTGAAAATTCCTATTATGCATCAGGATGGATGCATCCTATGAAATCTTCCTTCCCTGACCTCTCACTAACCCCCTACCACCCAATGGCTCATTTAAATTAAATGACTTTCTACACATTTCCATTACCTTCTCAGCAGTACATGAGACTATCTCCCCCATTCAACTGGAGTTCAACTGGGTCTTATTGGTCTCAGTATCTCCACTGCATTGTAATCAGAGCTACAGAATGTTCAGGCAACATCCAGACAGGAAGTCCTGCTTTCCAACTAAACAGTGTGCGAACGTATGACTCCACCCATTCCTCTGGCATCACTATAGCAGAGACACAGAACTGAGGACACACCTGCAACTCAGCCAAATAGATGACTAGCAGAACACCTTGCTCCAGTGCAGAAGCCACAGGAACAGGAACCAAGGCCCAGAGGTATAAAAATGGAAAATAACCTCTATGTGAGGGTGAAGGCATTCTGACCTCAAGGAATACTCAGCTCTTCCATCCCAAGCTCCTATGAAGGCATCCAAGCCCACTTAAGAAGGGACATGCACCATATCCTGCTTCCTCTCTTGGCCTGCAAAGTCTTGGCATGCACCCATTTTGACCTTGTGCCACCACTTCTACATCCCAACCCCACCCCCTTGCCTACTTCCTTTTCCTTTTGCTGGGGCCAAATATAAACTCCTGGGCAGGAAATGCCTTGAAGGAGCCTGGCCCCACCCTAAGATCCAGAGAAAATTGTCTCTTATAGGAAGAAAAAATGGGCCTAAGAGAAGTAGCCTCTTCAAGAGGGGTTTGTTCTCCCTCTGGAAGCCAGGGGACACAGGCCTTCCTGGAGACCTGAAGCCAAAGGGAGGGCTGTGATTCTGAACATAAAGGAGAAGGCAGGGGCCTTGGCTTTGTGGGCAGGGGGTGACAACATGCATATTTAGGTCATATGGGGTGAAGGGAAGGAGAATCCACAATGGTGGCCTAACAGCTGTGTAAAGTCTAGAAACATAGAGGTTTTGGGTTACAGAGGGAAGACTAACAGGCTAGCAATCTGAGAATGTGGCTTTTAGTCTTGACTCTGCTACTTCTTAATTGTGGTTGTGTTCATTATTGATAACAATATTTACAATAGTGAATGTAATTATTAATAATAATTAATATGAAACACTAATATTTACTGAGCACCTACTATGTGCCAGGTCCTGAGCTAAGGACTTTACACAGATCACATTGGGCAAGACATAACTTCTTTGTGCTTCAGTGTTCTCATCTGTAAAATAGGGATATGATTATAGCACTGACAACATGAGGTTTCTGCAAGTATAAAATGAGATAATAATAACAACAGCCAAATGGTACAGAGTCATCGTTATGTTCCAGGCCTAGGTACTTTTTATATGGTTTATATCAATGAATCTTCACAACACCCCTGTGGGGTAAGTGCTATATTTCTATTTGACAGATTGAGAAAACTGAGGCCCAGAGATAGCTAGTGACTTGCCCAAAGTCAGCAGCTAGGAAGTGGTGTGTCAAGATGCAAATCCAGGCAGTCTAGTTACAGAGTCCTCCAAGTCCACCAAGTGGACTTGTTTATTCTTCATTAAACAGGAGAAATCATGTTGGCCATAGATACAAAAAACATATACTAGGATTTTTGTAGTATGAACCCTTGGCCTGAAGTAACTTCCCATCAGCAGAGAAGACATTTGACCATCCCACATCTCATTTGGTCCCCATGACAGCCCTGTCCAAAGCAGGCCTACTGCACAAATGGGGGATCTGAGGCTACAATAGGTCAACTGGCTTCTATTGTACTACAGATGGGGGCCAGGAGCCTGCCTAGATGACCATAGCCATCCTATTAATCTGTTCCCGTGTCAGTCTCCCTAGGCTCTCCCCTCCAAATTCACTCCTACTTGGCTGTGCACTTATTCAATCAGTATTACCTGAATAGTTAGTTGGTGCTAACCACTATGCTAGGCACCAAGGTCTAAAACCGAACAAAAGCCAAACTCTCCTGGAGTACCTGGCCAGAGCTGCTACCAGGCCCATACTTCCCAAGGAGGCAGAAACTAAGATGGGCTGTCCTTTGAAGCATTCCCTGGAGCTGGTTGGGTGGTAAGATAGCATAGAATAAGCTCAAAAGCAATGGAGCTGACAGCAACAGTTACAGCCCGGGGGATGGAAGTCTGTAGCACCCAAGGGCCCTGAGGTAGGAACACTGTGGGGGGCGGCTAGAACTTCTGGGCAAAAGCTTACCCCTCCACATTCCCAATACCAGCATGGGCCACACCAGCTGGAGGGGGTCAAAAAGTTAATCCAGCCAGGCTCCTGCTTGCCTCTAACTACCCACACCTTCTAAAAATATTTTTTCTAATGTTTATTTTTGAGAGAGAGAGGTAGAGCATGAACAGGGGAGGGGCACAGAGAGAGGGAGACACAGAATCAGAAGCAGGCCCCAGGCTCCCAACTGCCAGCACAGAGCCTGATGCATGGCTGAAACCCATGAACCATGAGATCATGACCTGAGCCAGAGTCAGACACCCAACCAACTGAGCCACCCAGGTGCCCCAACCACCCGCACCTTCTAAATAATGAAATCTGGTTGTCAAGAGGGCTCATTATAATGTCTCTTTTGTCCTGGGGCGCCTGGGTGGCTCAGTCGGTTGAGCATCTGACTTCAGCTCAGGTCATGATCTCGCGGTCTGTAAGTTCATGCCCTACGTCGGGTGCTGAGCTGACAGCTCAGAGCCTGGAGCCTGCTTCGGATTGTGTCTCCCTCTCTCTCTGCTTTTCCCTTGCTCACACTCTATCTCTCTCCCTCTCTCAAAAATAAATAAACATTAAAAAAATTTAATGTTCCCCCAGTGCTGGAAGGTGCTAATCAGGCAGACCTACTGCTCTCAGAACCACCTCCCCAACCTTCTCCTGCACACCCTCCCCCAACTGTGCAGCTCTGCTATAGAGCATCAATACCCAGCCCTTTGATTTTCTCTCCTCTCCATCTGTCCACCTTGGTGGGGAGGGGGCAGGCAAGGACCTAGGGACTGTCTGCCCAGGAGTGACTGATCACTGGTGGGTACAATAAGCTGTCAGGGGCAGAAGGAAGGCCCAAGTCTCAGCTCTCACCTCCTGGCCAGGCACCTGGGAAACGGAGAAGAAGCATGGCACTGTTGCTAAGGGTGTGAGTGGTAGAGTCAGCCTGCTTGGATCCTGATCTCAGCTCCATCATTCCCTAGCTACGGGACCTTGAGTAACTTCTTCATTTAACCTCTTCTTGCCTCTGTTTCTTCATACGTAAAGTGGGGATGATGATAGCAGGACCTACCTTACAGAATTATCCTGAGAGCTAAATAAGGTCAAATGTGCCAAGACCTCAGAAGAATTTACTATTATTATTGGTGGTATCAGGGTTACTAAAACCTGTTGCAGTGCCACAAATGCCACTAAAGGAGGCCAGAGGGAGGGATCCCTAAGCGTGCGCTCTACCACTGAGCTACACCCCCTTCTAAGGGAGGGATCCCTATAGGTGGGTATGGCCAAGGAATGCTTTTCTGGGGAAGGTGGAATCTGAAGTGACAGAAAAATCCAGACGTAATGCCTAGGGGGCAGCATGTTTGAGCACCGCACTTCCCCAGGTCATTGAAAAACAGCAAAGTTGGGGCGCCTGGGTGGCTTAGTCGGTTAAGCGTCTGACTTCGGCTCAGGTCATGATCTCACTGTCTGTGAGTTCAAGCCCCGCGTCGGGCTCTGTGCTGACCGCTCAGACCCTGCAGCCTGTTTCAGATTCTGTGTCTCCCTCTCTCTCTGCCCCTCCCCTGTTCATGTTCTGTCTCTCCCTGTCTCAAAAATAAATAAACGATAAAAAAAAAACAGCAAAGTGACGAGGTGGCACAAAGTACTACTAAACAATAACAGTGAGATTTCTTTTTGTATTATGGGATTTAATACTCAGCAACCCCATGAGGTAGGTACATATCTCTATTTCATAGCTGACAAAATGGAGGCTCACAGAGGTTAAGTAATTTGCCCAAAGTCACCCAGTACTGTTTATACCAGAGCCCCTGCTCCCCACCATGACACTTTCCTGCCTCAAGCTCCATGTATACAAATCAGCATGAGTTTTGCTTCATCTCCAGTCTGGCCCCTTTCCCACAAGCCCCTCTACAAATGTTCTTCCGATTTAGAAAGCCCTGCTCAGGTAGGGGCTGCTCAGGCCAGATGTCTGGGGCCAAGCTCTTCCCAAGCTCCATGCTCCTAGCCCCAGCCTGACTTGACCTCAGCCTGGAGCAGAAAAGCTGGCTGCAAGTGCATGTCTCACACCTCAGACAGGCCAGCCTTTGGCCAGCCCAGATAAAGGACAGGAAATCCTTGGCCACCTCCCCTGGAGATTGTTCCCTCTACCATGGGAACAGAGTTGCAGCCTGGGCAGATGTTCCTCTGTGGTGAGGAAGCTGTTGAGTCAGCCCCAGATGCCTTGGCTGCCGGGTGTGGTTTAGGGGAAACAGGGACGGCTGAATATGAGGAGACCTGGGTTCTAAATCCTCCCTCCTTGGAGACCATGCCCTTCCCCTTTCTGGGCCACAGGCACATATCAACAAGGATCACACTGCTTATCTTACTGGGCTGCTCTAAGAACAGAATGGAATCACAGAAGTGAAAGTGCCTTGGAAATGGAAAGAAATGGGAAGAATTGTTGTTGTCATAATCATCAATTGCAGAAGAGGAATGGCTGAGTTGGTATTTCTCCCTGTCCGATTCACCTTTCTAGGCCCTACTGTGGGCATGGCTCATACTCATTTCCGGGTTCAGTGCTCCTTAAAATATCCCCTTCCCCCCACCTCCACCAGCTCAAGGGAAGAAAGCAAGTGGCAGGAAAACAGGATATACTGGCAGCCCCCACAGAGTACACTGCAGTCAACTGGTCAGAGGTAAGTACCTCCTCTCACTAGGCTTGCCCTCTGCTACGAGGACAACAAGAAGAAAGCTCTAGCCTCCAATGGCTCCCCAGTCATGAGAACTGGCTGGACCTGACCAACAAACAAATCAGAGAGCTGTATGAAGTGCTCAGACCCAGGACTCTGGGGATTCACCTGTTAGTCACCAGAAAAAGATGATAGAGAAATCTTATAGAAAAGTTCAGGCTAGAAATAGAAAGAGTAGAGTGGCCATTTCCCATTCCCAGGGCCACAAATAGTAGCATGTGCAGAAGGCAGTAACGAGGCTGGGAAGGGGACTTGCCCCAAGTACCTGGAGGAGTACTTGGAGGAACTGAGGCTGTTTGTCCTAGAGAAGATGCAGGAGGACTTGGATTCCAACCTCAGACCCCTGAAAGTCAGAGAGGACAGTGGCTAGGTGGTCCCAGGGGGCAGAGCTGGGATCCAGCATTATAGAAGCCACAGAGATACAGAGTTCAATCCAACATAAGCAAACACTTTTGGATAGTCCATGAATGAAAGCAACTGCTTTAAACATTGTGCTCCCATGTACTGAAAATGGGGGAACAAGAGCTGCACAAATACTTGGCGGGAAGATCTAGGTTCATAAGGAGAGTTGGACCTCTAAAGGCCCTTGTCCCCTGAGCTCTGTCTGCTTCCTACCTCTGGGGTATTATGGGAGAAAGCATAAAAGTGACTGGGGCCGGCTAAGCCCTTGGCCACTTGCCATAGAGACCCGGGATCCCAGGAACACCTTAGGTTGGCACTACCCAGGGAGAGCAGGTCATTCATTAACTTGTGGCAGAATGGGTCAGAGGGTAACCACTTGGAACAGACACAAACATGGGGAGGGGGCTCGAGAGCAAACTGTACAAAAGCCCATGCTCAAGGAAAACCCAAGCTCTGGCAGTTCAAGGCCTGGTCAGCCCAAAGTGACCAGCCAACTGGGAATATTTAGTGACCAGGCCTGGAAGAATTTAAAGCCAACTGACTTTTGCCTTGTGGATAAGCAAAAGGTTTTGACTGGGCATGCATAATTTTACAGGTGGAATGGACCCTGAGAGACCATTGAGTCCACGCCACTTGCCCTGATGATTCTAAAGATGTGGAAACTGAGGCACAGAGAAAGCAATGTCTTCTCTAAAGTCACTCATGTAGAGGTAGCTACAGAGAGGCACAACCAGAAGCCAGGTTTCCTGACTCTATAGTAGGCTTACATGGTTCACTAAATGTCGGTTCCTTTTCTTCTCACTGAAACTGCAGAAAACTGCTTGTGGTCCAGAGCTTTCCAAACTGGACCTGGCCTGAGCCTTCCCAATTCCCATTGCTTGTCAAGATACAGGCTCTTGAAGGAAGGTCTCCTCCTCCACTATGGAGGCCTCAGCCTTACAGCAGCAGCGTGGCTGACAGTTCATGTCCTTGCCTTGTGCGCGGGGACCCACAGCTATACTCAAAAGAAACACATGCACATAGCCCCACTAACGGGGAAGATCCTTTGGGTGGACATTTCTCGCTCTTTCAAATTGACATTAGGGGCTCAGGTGCTCCTGGAAACATCCCCAGCCCCTTCTGACTCTGATGCCTAAAAATCCCCCTTACCCCAACTGCCCATCTGAATCCCTATCAACTCAACTCCCTGACTCTCTCAGTACCACCCAAATGAATGTGTGTCCTTCAGCAATGTGAATAACAACTTCTGTTTGCCCAAACGAAAACAGAGGGGCAGATGTTTAATTGGCCCTGGAAGTTCCTGTGAAGGAATGTTTGTTAATGTCCTCTTGGGGGAAGTGAGGGTTAAGATGGGATCCCCTCAAGGCCTGGGGTGGACAGGAGTTAGTTAATGGCCATCCCCAGAGGTGACTTTTCAAGGTGGTTATTATGTGGCTCAATCATTAACCAAGCAGTGGCAGGACCCCAGGCTTGTTGGAAAGGAGCCACTCCTTTCCCAAGGACAGCCCAAGAGCAGGAGGCTGCAGCCAGGGAGAGCACTCATAGGGTCTTTCTGTCCCTTTCACAGCCTGCTCTGGGGCATTAGGAAGAGAGACCTGGATGAGGGAAGCTGTCCCTCAGCTCCACATGGGGTGGAGGAGGGCTGGTCCGGATGTGGAGGAAGTCAGCACACCCTTACTGGGGTGGAGGGAAAAAGGAGACAGTGAGGGTTTTTATCATGAATGAGAGAGGAAGCTCCAAGCTGGGCCTTGGTGATTAGATGACAAGCTGGGAAAGACGCTCATCCTGAATGTATCCTGTTTTGCTCCAAAGTGGCCTCAGGGGAGAGGGGAGGGGCCAGGAGGAAAGAAGCCTCCCAGGAATTCTCCCAGGCCTTCTGACCTCAAGTTCCTGGGTGGCCCTGGAACTGGGGAAGCAAGTGGGAGAGTTTATCCCATTTACTGCTAGAGAAGCAAGGCACAAAGTTTCCACAAGAAGATTCCACAAGTCAGCCTCTGTAGCTGCAGCCCCAGAGACTGTGGCCAAGTGCTATAAAATGAGGAGCTAGGGCTCCCTAATTGACTTTCCCTGGGCCTCTCTTCAAAGGTTCAGCTCAAATGTCACTGCCTTGCCTCGTCAGCCACCTTCCCCTCAGTCAAAACCAATGGCTCCCTAGTCAGGCCCGCCAGGGCAAAACAGTCCCCTCAACAATTGGAAATATGAACACTGTCAGGATATTTGACGATATTAAGGGGCTGTTTTAGATGTGCTAATGGTACAGTGGCTATTTTTTATGAATCCTTATCTTTTAGAGATATATACTAGACTACTTACATATAAATTGATAAGATGCTTTGGATTTGTTTCAAAATAACAAGAAAGAAGGTAAGGAGGTGGAAGTGTTAATAGGCAAGATTGGTGATGGGCTAATGGCTGTTGCAGTTGAGTGATGAGTACATGGGGCCTCATTACACTAATCATCTCTACTTTTATATATGTTTGAAAGTCTTTGTAATAGTCTTTTAAAAAGTTCTCACTGAAGTAAAGACTTAGTATGACATACTCATTATTTATGCCAGTAACCCCCAAACTAGATGGTAATTCCCTGAAGGTGAAGGTTACATTCTTTGTCCTCTACAAGACCAAGCCAAGACTGAACTTAATGACTAATAATTTGTATAGCACTTGGTAGTTTACAAAGCACTTAGCCATGGATCCCCTCACTTAATCCAGTGAAGTGCAAAGAGTGGGGAGAACCCAAGAGTCTGACAGGCCACGAATGGAACAGCAGAGCTTGTTTAAACCTCATTTAAACCTCATATATTCAGGGGCACCTGGGTGGCTCAGTCAGTTGAGCGTCTGACTTCAGCTCAGGTCATGATTTCACGGTTGGTGAGTTTGAGCCCCGCATCTGGCTCTGTGCTGACAGCTCAGAGCCTGGAGCCTGGTTTGGATTCTGTGTCTCCCTCTCTCTCTGCCCTCCCCCACTTACACTCTGTCTCTCTCTCAAAAAAATAAATACATAAACACTAAAAAAAATGTAAACTTCACACATCCAGCTCTCAGTCCCCTGTGTTTTGCCCCATACCTGCCTGGACCCCTGAGGGTCTGAGGAACTTAACATCCAGTTCTACAGTCCCTGAGAGTTGGGGTAAACAGGGACAGCAATTGTCCACAGGGACAATTGTGTACATGTGAGTTCCCAAGGTGGAAGGCTGGGAAAGAGGAGACTCAACACACAAACACAGCATTTCAGACTTATGACAGACTGATTCAAGGACTGGTCCTCACTCCTCATATACACACAAACCAACATTTCAAGTCACAGGTGAGAAAAGCCTTAATAAACACTTGACACCAGCAACTGTGTGCCCAGCCCTGTGCCCAACTACTTTGTTTAGGGTTGCAGGATAGGGGAGTTCACACTTCTTATCCTAGACCCCTTGCATTTTTGAGATCTCTTATCTCTATTTTATCTGATAACAGCCCCCCAAGAGCCCAGGGCCCTGACACTTGATCTTACCCAAACTTGAGGCCCAAAGAATAAGTTCTACTTTATTCAAGACAGAGGCAATTCCTTCTTCCAGCCAGAGACCCCTTGCCCCACCTTCTTGAGAAAAGTGGGGGCACAGTCTGCTTTTGTTAGGACTGCCATCCATTGAACCTGAACTTTTTCCATGGCTAGAACAGGAAGCTCCAAGAGAGTCCTAGCAGAAAAGCACAGGCAGCTGCAACAGCACCCAGATTAGAGACTCCATCCTCTCCTCCCTTTGGAATCTTCTTGCTTTTGTATTGTTGCTGGTATTCCTATACCAGGCTCCAGGGGCCCTCTGCTCCCTCTCCAATCCCTATCCCTAAGAATAGAATTTTAAAACTTCAAGAAGGCAGAGTGGGTCAAAGTTCGGGCCTCTTTGTTCCACTTTCTTTGCTCCTATGCTCAAACTCTGGAGGTGTGCTTTAATAAGGAAGGCCCTTCCATTGGCCCTGCCCAACTCATGCTCCACTCTGCAGCAGTCACTCAAGATACACAGCTTCTTTGTGCACCTTCTGCCCCTCTTCATGCTCTAAACACCTCCAGATATCTCTCAACAATGTCTCCCCCCACCAGATGGGGGAGGGGAGCTGCAGATGCACAGGGAGGTTTAGCATACTTCCTGAAGAGTTGCTTAAGAGGTGAACAGAAGGCAAGCGAAGAGGGGAAACAGGACTCTATCTATGTGGTGTTTTCTAGACCTGGTTACAGGGGTCCAGGGAGCAAAAATTCTAAACCCTAACCCTGGAACAAAACTGGACAAAGACTAAACCCTGAAAATGAGGATCAAGACCAGAATGTCCACTGATATGGTAGCTGTAGTTTTAGGGTAAAAGAACCACCAACACCCAACACCATCATAACCATCACACTCTTACCCACTTGCTCTGTCAACCATTCATAAACCACCTGCAGCCATGACTCCTTCCTTATGCCCTTGGACACTCTGCCTTCCCATACCCAGATAGAAACTGTCTCTTCTTTATTCCAGACAGATGGAAGTGTGGAGAAAATTCAGAGAGCAATAAGACAAGATGGTGGGTGGTGACAGCAACCCCTAGAATGGAGACGGGAACAGGTCTCACAGTAGGATTCAGGGTTTGAAAATAGCCCTGGTGTGATTCATCACCCTCTCCTCCTGGGTGGGCAGACCTGGGTGCTCCAAGTGGGATAGAAACAAGCCAGGCTTCTCCAGCCCAACTTCTGTAGTTCTGGCTCTGAGTTGGCCCTACATTCAGTCTGGCTGTTGTCCTGCTCACCCTTCCCACCACTACTAGTTACAGGGTGCTTGGCTGCATATCACCACAAAGATTTCCATCTGAATAGTTCCTGTCACCCCAAGCATCTCAAAGACAACCTTTCACCATGTGACAAGTCACCAAATGTCATGGAAGAGACTGGCCCTTGCAATACTAAAATGCAGCCCACCACCTGAAGTGCAGTTGAAAACACTGTGGCCCCCAGAAGTAGCATGACTCACCTAAGGTCACATGAATTAGTGGATGAACCCCAGTTTCCTGAGTTCTAATTCAGTGCTTAAGTTTACAGAGTCTTGGTGGAAGAGAAATGGAGAACACCCCAGCCTAACTAATTTGAAAATCCCAAAAACTTCCATTAAAAGACCTTTCGTGAGAGCATCTGCAATCCAAACCCATTTTGGATTTCATGGGGAAACTCGGCCCTGAAAGATGCGACTTCTCCAAAGGTTTTCACTTGATCCCCACAGCTACCTTAACTACCAGGAAAGTCTGGAGCATTTCTCAGAAGGGAGGACAGTGGCCAAGGGGAAAGCCCATAGGGCCGGACTGGGGCTTTCTGGAAATGCCCTCAAAAGCAGAGGAAGGAAAAGGGTAGGCGAAGTGGCGCAGAGCCCAAAGGCCTGCCACCCCTGCTTGGTTCTAGTTCCCCTCCAAAGCCCCACAGCTACGCCTTCGGACTCTGGCCAGGCCCTGGATAACAGGCAGAAAACCTCCTTCTACTACCAGACTTCCCTGGGGAGAAGCGCTGCCAGCCGGCTCAGCGGGTCCCGCAGTTTCGGCGACTCCAACCCCAAATCCCAGGGCGGAAGGTGGCTGGGCTTGCTTCCTCCGCCCCTCCTGTGTGTGCCGCCCAGCCGAACCGCTAGGAGCGGGGGCCGGGCCAGAGCGCTCCCGAGACTAGGCCGGGCAAGGGGTCCCAGGAGGCCCTGCTGGTCCAGATTTCTCCCTGCGGTCGCCCCAGCTCCTACCTGGAGGCCGCGTCCACCGCTTTGGTTCAAGACCCTGCCAGTGCGCAGGACGTGAGTGCAGGAGGGACTGCTCTGTCCGGGGCACGCGCGGAGCCTCGGGTCGGGCGTGGGTAATGGTGCCAGCCAGAAAGAGCGGCTGCCGCAGCTGCTTAGCTGTTGTCAATCCGAGGCCACTTTCAGCGCAGGTGGGGAGGGAACGGCAGCAAGTGGGGCGGCAGGGACGCCCCGCCCACCTACACGACCTTCGACCAATGAGGCCGCAGTCCGGCCCACCGGACTCCCCCGAAAGTCGCCCAAATTGTGGTGGGCGGGGCTCTGCCTTCTAGCTCCTCCAATATCCTCGCCGCTGCCTCTTCCTCAGGTCACACCGCTAGTGAGGAGGGGGTAGGCGGGGAGCAGTCAAGCCAGAGCTAGGGACTGAAGGTGAAAGACAGAGTTGGCTAGGCGCACAGATTATTTATTGGGCTCTGAATGTGCCTGGTACCATATGGGGGATTTAAATACATGTGCCATGTAGACGTGAAGATTCAGTGGCTTGCTGAGGATAATTTATGGGGATTTCAGAAGACAAGTTCAATGAGATGTCTGATTAGTACGGACAATCAAGAGAGAATCTTGGACATTAAATATGTGAGCAGGAAGTTGCCATTCCCACCTTGCTCAGGCCCCAGCATTCTGCAACTTTCCCACTACCCCAGCTCTCTGCCTTAAGTCCAAACATGGAAAACTTGGAGCATATGCATTAATCATGGCAGACGAGGGCTCCCAAGAGTGTATCAGCAAGTACCATCAGAGTTGGTTTAAATTCAGTAAGAAACAGAGTGTTAAGATTTGATCTCTCTCTTTCCTTTCCTCACAAAGGTCCAATACATGTTCACAACCATGATTTCACTGTTGAATTGAGGACTCCTATTAGCTGGGATCTGGAGTACTCAAGGTGCCATGCCATCCAACTACCATCCTCCACATTTACAAATACAGAAACTGGGAAGAGAATACTCACTCATCTTGACCAACTAAATCCATAGCAGGGATAATACCTGCACATGGGTTATTTTCTCCATACCTAACAGGTAGAAAGCAGGCTCCACATCCATCTAATTTGTTTGCCAAAGTACCCAACACAGATGAAAGCAAAAATTCATGTTTCTTGGGACAGCAACTTTCTTAAGGTCACCCAGGCAATGGCAAAGACAGACATAGCCCCAGGTGTCCCCCTCCTGTCTGGTCTTCAGACTCATTAGAATTCTCCCACCTTACTTACCTACTGGCCTTGATGAGAATCAGAGGAGAAATAATGAAGCAAGGCTACCTCCAGTGTGCACCTCTCCTTTCCTCTCAATGGCAAGACTGGAGCTGGCACTTTGTTTAAGATGAGTCATGTACCTGTGGGTCTTGGAGTTCTGTACAACAGAACTCACTTCTTGAAACAAAATCCCATCCAGAGTCAGGAACCACTATGATGGGTGGGAAGGTAGAAGACCTCCTTTCTGAGGCTGTGCTGTTAAAGCTCTGAGTTGGAGCCAAACTTATCTTGCCTCTGGAAAATGCTAAAAGGATATCCTATAGCTTCCCTAAGGGCAGGAAACCACGTCAGAGCCAATTCCATCCAACCTCATGGCACCAAGCACAGTGTCTACAGTAGTTTCTCAGTAATGTTTGCTAATGGATGAATGAATGTTGAAAGATATTCAAGGGACAACCATGAAGAAATTACATTCATATAGATAATGACCAAACCCCACTTACCTTTTAGTAGATTCATTTAACTAAATCAGATATGATGGGTCCTGAGACATCCAGTTCTTTTTTTTTTAAGGTAATCAAACCAGAAAACTAAAAAAGGGAAAACTACAGAAAGTACAAAAACTACAAAAAGAGAAAGTGCTACAAATAAGTAGAACAAGAGCTTCACATGCCTGGCATAGAGCATGTGTGTACTCAATAAAAATATCTGTCAAATGACTTAGTGAACACAATAGCCAGAGAAAGCTATAATCCTAATATTTGCCATGTACCTTGTGACATTGTAGAATGGCCCAAGCAATAAATAAATAGAAATGCATTTTTAATGTTTATTTATTTTTGAAAGACAGAGACAATGCACGAGCAGGGGAGGGGCAGATAGAGGCACACACACACAGAATCTGAAGCAGGCTCCACACTCTGAACTGTCAGCACAGAGCCTGACATGGGGCTCAAACTCATTAACTGTGAGATCATGAACTGAGCAGAAGTCAGATGCTCAACCAACTGAGCCACCCAGGTGCCCCCCCCCCGCAATCAATCAATCAATCAATAGTCCAAACAATGTCTAGACTGTTTCTTTGGGTCTTTCTTGATCTCCTTCTCTTAACCCATGAGCTTCAGAAAGACAAGAACCCAACCTCTTTAGAAGGAGATAGCTCACTCTCTTCAATTTTTGCTCCCTGATCTACTCCCGTGCTCTGACCTAAACCAGAGTCTTACATGGAACAAATATACAATAATGGTGCCTGGAACAGATGAAGAAATAGTAAATTTCGATAATCTCCTTTCTGGGTTGCATCTGGAGTGGCTCTGGTGATAACTGGAGCCTTTAGGTCCTGGGTGTCCCTTTCCCACACACCCCCACTATTTACTGACTGTGTGTCATATAGTGCTGCTGCTGCTGCTGCTGCTACCTTGGATGCCAGCTCAGGCATTAAGCAGGGAAATGTAGAGTGCATGAGGGCAGGCTGAGAGCAGGTGGAAAAGCCGTGGGTACATGTATGCATATCCATGCCCTATACGTGGGGTTTCCATATTTCTACCACTACGAAAGCCAAGCTATGCCATACAAAGAGCAGTATGATGGATTCTGGAGCCATACAGCCTAAGAACAAAGCCCGGTTCTGGTAGGTAGTTTCCAACTTTCTGTGCCTCAGTTTCCTCACCTGTAAAGTGTGGATCATAATCACAGTCCTGACCTTATGTGGCTGTTGAGTGGATCCACTGGGCTAAAGCACACTTAGAATGGTGGCTAGTACATAATAAGTGATCCTAAGTGTTAGATTAGTGGTGACAGAGGCACTGAGAAATGGAAAAAGCCCTGGATCAGAAAGTAGGAGAGTTGGGTCTACTCCCAGTTCTACCATTTTCTTGCTGTCACTGAGGGGGAAGTCATTGCACCACTAACCATCAGTTTCTTGGCCTGTAAAATGAGAGTAGAGCATAATCCCTAGCAGGCAAAATTAAGACAATGGATGTGAGGATGTACTGTAAAGGGCAGGTGACAGGATATCACTGAAGGTGTTAGACAGCTCACCTTTTTTCCAAGGCCAATCATTCCTTTTCTTCCAGGAGATGGCAGAGATAAACTCCATATGCTGTTACTGTGGGCCTCACTCCAAGATACTTAGGTCCCAATAAGTGCCTATCTGGACTTATAACAGCCCCCATACTCCTCCCTGCCTAGAAATGGGGATTCCTCAAGCTGTTGCAGCCACTCTGGAATGGCTGAGGGCAATGAAACAGGCCCTTCCACTACTCTTTTCCATGGAGCTAAAGGAGCAGCAGCAAATCCAGGGACCTGAGCTGAGAAGAAAAAAGGGGAGTAGGAACCATGGGGGGAAAATGAATTACACTTGGACCAGCCCCGCACAGCACATGACCATGGATGTCCTCACACTTGCACACACATTCCTGCATGCCTCATCAAAAGCCCACCAGTCAATCCTGGGAGGGTCAAGGCCTGCTTTCCAAAGATTTGGGGGTCCCCACCCAATTTCATGAAAGGGGGATACTGATCAGACTCCCACAACATGAGATAGTTACAGCTCATTAAA
The DNA here is from genome assembly GCF_016509475.1 of Prionailurus bengalensis. Classification (NCBI taxonomy): domain Eukaryota; kingdom Metazoa; phylum Chordata; class Mammalia; order Carnivora; family Felidae; genus Prionailurus; species Prionailurus bengalensis. The sequence continues at coordinate 56,183,551 of NC_057361.1, read as the reverse complement.
AAAAATCCTCAGGAGCCATGCCATGGCAGAGGGGTTTGTACTAAGAGGGGCAGCCAGAGCAGAGCCAATGTGGGGAGAAGGGGATTTGGTAGTGGGAGGGGATTGAAAAGGTGAGGAGCACACAGGCACCTCACTGTGCATTGCCAAGTGGGAGTGAAGGCACAGAGCTATGTCCAGAAGAGCACAAAGACTCCCTCTCAGCCCACAGCCCAGGAGACCACTCTGGCTGTGCCCACCCCACAGATGGAGCAGATGGAGCGCACCCACCATTCCCTCAGGGAATGCCTCAGTTCAAAAGAATAGACGGGGGTCACCCTGGGCTGAGCAGTTGGTGAATCTGGCACAGACACCCAGAGCAGGATGTCCACTCCCACCCTCCCACTTCATTCCTGCCCTTCAGAGAACAGTCATAGTGTGGTGAGGAGAGATGAGCAAAAGCAAGTCAACTTCTAACACAAATCCCCTCGCCTTGCCTCAATCCCATGCACCTACAAACACCTGAGGCCAGAGGAACCTTCCTTGTACCCCTCAATAGTCCCCCCTACCTGACTTTGTTTCAGCCCTTGAGCTTTCTCCTTCCTGGCTAGGCTCAGTTTCCTCATCTGGAAAACAGGACTGGTTTCTTGAGTACCCTCTTTCCGTAGCATTATCTTCTGTAAGCTTTTCTGTGTGTTCCTATAGGGGTGAGGTTCATGCAGCTTCTGAAGAAGAAGGGAGTGTTGGGGGTGTGACAGCCCTCTGAGGATGAGGAGAAAGAGCCGAGGAAAGTGAGAAAAAGGAAGGAGGAACGCTGATGTGAAAGGCAGAGAAAGAAGGGAGCAGGTGCTGAGACCAAACAAGCCCAGAAGTCTAGAAACCTGGCCCCCACCTCCAGCACTGCCTCCAGCTCACCTAGTGGCAGTGGACACACAGAGCCTCTGAAAAGAATTCAGGATCCTGCCTCCTTTCCTGGGACTTTTCCACATGTCCCTCAGGGGAAGCAGCTCTCAAGACAAAACTGAAAGGGTAAAGAGGAGATGGAGTAGGATGAAAGGCAAGGGCTCTTCCTTCCTACCCACAGGCTACCCCATCAGTCCACCATGGCCTGACCTCATGCTGCCACCAGATATAGTGTCCACAAAGTGGGACAGCTGCTGGTGGGAGGTGGGGGATGGGGATTAGCTTTCACAGGCCTGCCCAGAGCCTGGCCCAGTCCAACCCTGTGATTATGAGTCTCTAGGACTTGGTAATTTCAATTCAAGCAGACAGAGCCATCCTCTGGCCACCCACCCTATTTTCCGTGAAGAATACCCTCAGAGGCTCCTGGATGGCATCAGAGAGGATACAGGATATGTGGTGAGGCTCGAGGGCCACTCAGCTAAGGGTCTGGGCTCTTGTAACCCCTGTCAGTGTGCCCTTCTCCAAACACAGCTTCCCCCTTCTGCAATCCTACACACACACACACACACACACACACACACATACACACACACATGCACACACGCACACACATTCTAACTAAATAAAAACTCTGAGCTGATCTTCAACCAGGGCCAGGGCTTCCCTACACATACACAGCAACCCATCAGTCAACATGGGCACCCAGGCACTGATGGGGGGGCTGGAGCAGAGAACAGAGAAAGTAGGCCCAACAGCCAGGGTGCCTGTCTTCTGCTCCCATGCCAATGGAAGAGGCAACAGCAGCCCCCAGATAGAGAATACCCAACTCAGGCAGGTGGGCAGCCAGGTCACATCCCAGAGATCAAGGAGAGAGGGGACAACCAGGCTCCCAGGTTGGACACCTGATATCTCTGGATCAACAGACCTCCAGGAAACACCAGGGAAGTAGCTCTGGGCCCCACCCCCACCGAGGTTCCTGCCATCAGGGTCCAGGACACTGCAACTCTGGCTTCTACCCTGCTTTTACCACTGAGGAGCTGTGTAACTTGGCTGAGAGCTTTGACCTCTCTGGGCCTCAGAGTCCACATATGTACAATCAGAGAGTTTGCTCTGAGGATTTATGTGGGCCCTGTCTTGTAAATGTGTTCATGTTCCATGACAAACCCATTTCAAGAAACTCGACCCAGTTTTCTATTTCCACCCTACCATTTGGGCAGGAGCAAGGGAGGACTTATTGGAGAAAAGGAAGGAGCACAGCCTGTAAAGTGTTTTAAGAGAAATATATACTTTTTCAATTTTTAAAAAGACAAAGTGCCAGGTAGTCTGGAAGACCCGCTGGAGTGGAAACAGGCCTTAGGGTGGAGCTTTAGGCAATTCAAGATGACTAACAAGGTGCTTCCAGGGTGGCTGGGCTGTGTCATGCAACAAGGGGACAGAGTGAGGCAATAAGGGTACCTTGGAGTGATGGAGGGGGGTATGGAGCTACCAGCTAGGTAAGTAAGACCCAAGGGTAGGAGACAAAAAGAGGGACAGAAGGACAGACAGTGGGATAAAGTAAAAATATAAGCAGAGTGTCAGACATATAGTGGGACAGGAAGACAGACAGGAGGGTGGAAGGCAGAGGCAGAGGCAAAGAAAGTACTGGGGAAATAGGGGGTAAGGGACCTGCCGTTTATTAAATGCCTACTGAGTTTAACAACCAAAATGTTGCTCTTCTTTGAGTGGAGGATGAAGACAGAGGGAGAGAGGTGGGTGGGGACAAAGCCAGATGGACAGTTGGGATAAAAGGATGGGGCACCTTGAGAAAGAACAGCTGGCTAAGAATTAGAGGAAAGCCAGCGGGCGGAGATGGAAGGTCTGAAAAACGGAGTCTGCCAGCCAGAGGTGAGGTTCAGACAGACTGACATAGGGCTAGTAGATCAAAACGGGACTGGAATCAAAGATGAGGCGAGGGCGACTCAAGTTTTGCCTAGCAGAGGGCAGCGCAGCGCCCAGGTTCTCAGCGAAGTGCAAGCCTAGCCCTGACCTCCCACCCGGGTCCGCCCGGGTCCGCCCAGCTCTCTTCTTCACCTGGTTTCCAGCGCGGCGGGTCCCACCGGGTGCCCTTCACACCCCACGGCTTCCAGGACATCCGCGCCCGGGGCTTTGGGAGCCGCAAGGCTGGCCCCCAGTCCCTCGCCTCAGCCTTGTATCCACAGGCCGGCCACTCCCAAGCGGAGCGCTGCGCCTCTGGTGGTCGCACCCGGAGTGAGCCTACAGCCAGGGCTGCATCGGAGGGAGGGAGGGAGGGAGGGCTGAGGGAATGAAGGCCCGGATTGCCCCACCCCCTCAGTAGCGACTAGAAAGTTCCATGCCCACACTTTAAGCAGGACACTACCCTTCTCTATCTTACACTGGCCTCAAGTCATTTAGCTTAGCTACGCTGCCTCTTCCATTGCCATCCAGCCTCCTTTCCTGGGTTGGAGTCACCCTTTGGCTTTTTCTACACTAGCCCCCGATTTGAGGGGTGTCTCACCACTGATCTCACTCCTTTTTGCTGTACTATGCCAGTGCGAGATAATGGGGGTCTTAGCCACTAAGTCAGCCCCTCTACCTCCTGTCTCCCCCAAATTTTACCAACCACGTTACAGGGCAGAAGACCTTATGCAACAGCCAGATGGAGAGGGGAACAATGGCTCCAGCCAGCTTGGCAGACTCACTGACTCCTCAGCCTCCTACAGACCTTGCTTTTCACCACCCTTCCAGCCCCGTTTAATGTGTCTCTGACCAGAACAAGAAGACCCTGAGTTCCAACGACACCTTGAAATCCTTCTAGTACCAAGAGTATTCTAGACCTTATGAGCAGAAGCATTCTTTTCTTATAGACTCTCTCTAGAGAAGCAAAACTGAGGCCCAAGGATGCAAATTACTTGGTCACCATGTCAGCAGGATAATGATCTCTGTTGCAGAGCTGTTTTGAAGATCTAAAGTTACTGAACATGGTGCTTAGCACAGAGTAGTCTCCATGAAGAAAGATTAACTTTTATTCTCAAAGAAGAGGATCTATCATGAAAAAAGCCTGGAACAGGACCCTAAATTACATGACCCTTTCCCTTACCCCTAACTTCCATCCACAACAAGGGAACTTGTATTCCCTATTCAGCGATGGTGGGGAGTCTCTATCTGCCTTTGTTTACAATGGAGGGAAGGCAGAAAGTTGCCATCTCTCAGACCTGGTCATTTCCACTCCACTTGTGGCAGTGGCCAGTAAGGAGGGAAGATTCTAATAGTGGTTCTGCACTAACTGGGAAAAGCCCAGGCCATTTTCCTTCTCTGAGCCTCCATTTCTTCATCTGTAACATGAGCATAATCCCATGACTCAATCAGAATAATGATAAGGGGATACACAGGTAAAGGTCACAGCTCCTTCTTCTACTATCTCCCTACCTTGTGCCACTAGACAAGGGCAGAATAGCACCATTTGTGAGGGACAGGCTAAGAAAAGGAAGAGGAGTTTGTGAATTGATATGTGCTTTTTGAATGAGATTTGCACTCGCTTTTCATAGACTCAGTGTCAGAACTGGAAAGGAATGAGAGATTAACATGTTGATCTCCATGTCATTCACCCTTTTCCCCAGGGTAGTGTTGGCACACAGTAGGTGTTCACAAAATATGGAATGAGTATATTCTTCACATGGGGAAGAGAACTTGCCCAAAGCCACACAGTGAGTCTGTTTCACAATCAAGTCAGATCTCCTGTCCATTCCTCCTTCTATCAGGCCATGCTACTTAATGGAATCCCCCCCCCCCATATGATCATAAATCATTGGGGAGCTCATTCCTCTCCCCCAGCACCCTCTGGTCTATCAGCAATCCTCATTCTGGATGAGCTAAGCCAGGGTAAACAGCCACTGGGAGTCTGCTGTCTGTGTCCAGCTTGGTACTGCCAAACCTTTGACTTCTGAGTTTCCAGCAGCCTCTGCCTCAGGGGCAAGTTCCTCTCTGAGGAAAAGGAGGTCCCAGTCAGCTTCCTCCAAGCACAGGAGTTTCCCTTTTGCTCTCTGGTGGGGTGGGAGTGCAGGACACAGGCTCTCAGACCAGCAGCCTAGAAGGAAGGGTGGCAGCAGCCATTTCCTACCCTCCTAAGGCATCTCCCTTAAGTCCCTCCCATTTCCTGAGCTCTGCTGCTTCAGCCCCAGCCAGAACAGTGATATGAAAGGGCTCCTGAGTTTAACTTGAATCACAGAAGCTTGGAACTGGAAAGGACCTCAGAGCTTATTTATTCCCACCTCCTCCCCACTGCAGGAATGCCCTCTGTTAGCAAAGAGGAAGGGGGCATGTGATCTAACCTCATACAGCTTCAGTTTCCTCCTTCATACAATGGACATGATGACACCTACCTGACAATGTTGTTGTGGGAGGAAATGTGAGAATGGATTTGATAAAAGCTAATATGCATTGAGCACTAACTCTATGCCCAGCATTGTTCCGAGTGCTTTTTGGGGATTCATCTATGTAATTTTTACCACAGCCCTCTAAAGTAGGTACTGTTATTATTGTCATCATCATCCTTATCACCCCCCTTTTACAGATGGAGAAACTGAGCGATGACAAAGATAATGTGACTTGCTAAGTTCACACAGCTAATGAGTGACAATGGCAGAATTTGACCGCTGAACCTCAGGTTTCACACATATAACGGCAGTGATCACCCTTACCCCAGAGAACAATCCATCGATGAAGTTTCATGAGCTCACATGTGTCCCTGTGGCTGGAACTTTTGAACCCAAAAGTACCCCACCCCAACCTAAGGGCTGAGGGGAAGAATGTGTAGGAACCTTGGGGGAGCTGAAGATATAACCAGAAGACTTCACTCCCTGCAGAGAATGCCTTTGAAGTCCCCACTCTTATCTTAAACACCTACTTGAATTTCCTGGTTAACTCTGGTATACATCCATGTTGTCTTATAAAAATGGGTGTTTTTCTCCTTTAAGCCTTTGAGGAAAGTTGACACTCCAGGAAATGGGCTACATTAGTCCTGTGCCTGTGTATGTTCCAGGCCACTGCCTTTTACCCCAGAAGTACCACATACCTGGCACACGGTAGACCATTACTCACTGGGAAGAGCTAATGTTAATGAAGTGCTTATTATATGAACCAACATTCTAAACACTTTCCACATATGATTTAATCAACGTGACAATTCTATGAGGAGGTATAATTATTATCATTGCCCGTATTTTCTAGTGGGAAAACTGTAGCACAGAGAGGTTAAGCAATTTGTCCAAGGCCGCATAGTTTGCAAGTGACCACTAGGCTTTGAATCCCTACAGCCTTTGGGATGCCTGGGTGGTTCAGTCAGTTAAGCATCCAACTTCAGCTTAGGTCATGATCTCATGGTTTGTGAGTTCGAGCCCTGCATTAGGCTCTGTGCTGAAGGCTCAAAGCGTGGAGCCTACTTTGGATTCTGTGTCTTTCTCTCTTTCTGCCCCTACCCTGCTCATGCTCTGTCTCTCAAAAGTAAATAAAAACATTTAAAAAAATTAAACCCTGTTAGCCTTGGCTGGTAACCACTATACGTACTGCCTCTCAGGCCACAACAGAGTCTTTCTTACCCACCCATCTCCACTACTTACCACCAGGATGGTTGAGTTCATTCTTGGCAAAAGCAGGACATATTCCAATTAGATGAGCAGCTCCTTGAGGGCAAATACGTAGTGTCTCTCCCACCAACCCAGCATTTCCCAAATGATGTTAAGCCAGGCTATGCACAGAGAAGGTCCTCCATTCATATTTGCCAACTGACAGCTCCCTGGCTTGTGGCAGTCTCTTGGACCTAGCACCTACTGGGCACTATCATTTCACACAGAAGTCCTCTGCTACTCCCTGTGGCAAAGATCCAGCTTCAGAAATGGCTGCACATCATCTACAGGGACAAGTCCATGCCTCTAGCCCTGACATTCAAAGTGCTGCACAAGCTTACCCAGCCAAATCAGCTGGCAATCCCAGAACACCCTATACTTCATTAACCCTTCAAATGTGCTACGTTTAATCTTCTATCTCACAAAAATGCTCGTTCTTACTTCTCTTGACTTATTTTACAAACACTTATATGGTGCTTTCTGTGTGCCTGGCACTGTTCTAAGCTGTTACCACATTTTAACTCATGGACTCCTTATGGAAACACTGCAGGTATCATTACCATCCCATTTTACAATGAGACAACTGACATACAGAGAGGCTAAGCTATTTGCCCTATCTCCTGGATCTGGCAAAGCTCCACATATTCCTTTAGTCCTCCCTATGAATACCATAAGCCATTCCAGTTCTGTGTGTTCCCACAGCTCAGTTATACCAGCAATCCTTCTACATTGAGTTTAGTTATCTATATGTCTTCCTGCCCAATAAAAGTGTGAGTTCCCTGAGGGCAAGGACTGTGTTTTATTATTTACAACATGCCCATTGCTCAGGAAGGAGTTTGGCATTGAGTTGGCACTGAGGGGATATTTAGTAAAGGACTGATGACAATTGAGAGAATGAATGAGTGTGTGACCCAAAAGTAGCCTTGACCCAACCAAACTGTGGCTCAGAAATTTTAGGTTTTCTTTCCCCAATGGCATTGGGATAGAGAAACATAAAGATGGCCGAATGACCTAGTATGAAATGCATCCACAGGTAGTGAGAGCAGCAGAGAGACAACCCCCTCCTCCACCATCCTGCTACTTGTGTAGCTGGACCAAACCTGGCACCCTGATCACAGAGTTGGTGGGGCATCTAGCAAACCACAGAAGCTGCCAGCTCTGGGGTCTGTGTGAAACTGAGCTCACTGGATTCTGTATTTCTTCCTCAAAGGCCTCAGGACTGCCCTTGCAATTCAGAGGTTCATATGGAAAAGAGCAAAGGGCTTAAATGTCATTCCAGGGGGTCAGAGTTTGCCTCTTTTGGTCTCAAACAGTATGCTTCAATGAACTTTCTCTGTCCATCTCTGACCGGCCAAATGCACTTTGTGGGAAAGTAGAAGGGAATTTGGGCACAACTCTGGTCTCAAGTCCTGCTTCTATTATTCAGTATCTGCGCAACCTTTGGCAAGGTAACTGAACCTAGAAAATGGAAATAATTTTAAAAAATAAAATAAAATGGAAATAATTTTTCCTGCCCTGCAAACAAACACTGAGATAATGGATCTGAGAGAGAGCCTTTGTAAGTGGAAAATGACCAGATGCAGAGAAAATGGCAGTGGGAGTGCTACTTTAGCAGTGTTTTGCAGCTTTCCAATTGAAGGCAGACAGGTGAGAGACCTGAGCCTCAGCCTCTCCCCTCTCTCACTCTGCCTGAGTATAATTCTGAAACAATCATCAGCCTTTCCTGTGCCTTTGTAAAATTGGAAGGATAATTCTTATGCCCTTGCAGCCAAGTCTTAGAAGGGTTGCTGGATGAAAAGCAACAGTGTATATGTGTATGGATTGGATCAGCTCCAGAGAAAGGGATCCCTGAGCACTGTAACTCTCAAAGCAGCCTTGGGTTTGAACACCGGCTTTAACTTGATGGCATGTCACGTCACCTCTCTGGGCCTCAGTTTCCTCATTTACTAATGGAGACAATAACACCTACCTCCCTAAAATATTACGTGGATCAAAAGTGCAGGTGTCAATGAGATGCCTTTATCGGTGGCAAGATTGCCCCTTAGCCCTTTATCCTGCTTCATTGCTTTCTTCTTACCCTTGAATCATGTAGGCGGCATAGTTCAAACCTTCACTGATTCTTTCTGCCTTTATCTGGGTCTCTCTCCAGCCACCCTCTACCCCCAACTCCTCAGCATTAGTGCATACACCTTTAACCTGGTGAAAACTTGCAGAAGCTCCTCCCATCATCTGGTGGGGTATAGCACCAACCCTACAGTAACACATATCTCACACTATGGCTCAGGGGTTTAGGGCTCTGTGCATTTGAGCAAGTGGCCCTGCCATGAGGAAAAGCTGCTTTTATGTCAGAGGAGTAGTTTGCAAGTTAAGGGTCATTAATCTGCCTCCTGCATCCCTTCCTTCTTGTGACTAGTCCAAAGGTCCAGCAAACCATGGAAGTGGGCAAGCTTTGTTTGCATCCACCACTTGGTGTGTTCCCCTGGGATTCTAGGCCAGCACATGAGAGAGTACCCAAGTGGTGGGAGCCTCCACAGAAGCCCAGCCTGGAGCTGGTGGGCCCTCAGAGAGAATCTACTCCACTCCTTCATGGTCCAGATGAAGATCTTGAGGCTTACCAAAGGAGGGTCAAGCAACTCAGGGCCTGCACCCAGGCTTTGCCCTCCAGTATTTGCCTCAGGATGATATAGTCTTCTAGAGCTCTCATGTGGCCTGAGTGCTCAAATGATTAGGTCAGAAGAAGGGATTCCAGAGAAATCCCAAAGTTCTCTGGGAAGAAGTTCTCCTATAATTTCTCCTCCATGTGGTGTTCTCAGGTAACCCACGTTGAAGTCTGGAAATAAAAGTTGGCAACACACACGTTCTTAGAAAGTAGCACACCTTGAACATATAGGGGCACCCACATGTGTAAATGTACAAGGGGCAGAACTTCAGGTCATTCCCCTGCACTTCCCTGACAACCATAAGTTGGAAGCCCGACTGCCATCCCAGAACCTGGGGGAAAAGAAGCCTTATAAAAATGCCCAGTTAGGGCCAAGAGTCCAGTAAGAAGGCCAGAATGGTAAGATTTAGCCCCAGGTCTGCTGAGTCCCACAGACTGAAAACCTCAGAGACAGGTGGCAACATCCCTTGTCAAAACAGAACCCCAAACCCTGTACAGTGAGAGGCCCCATGATGGTAAGGCTTGTCTTATTCTCTTGAAGTCTAGGGTGGCTCTAGTAGGCTATAAGTGTTCACAGGGGTCTGCTCATATCCAGGGCTCAGGGGCAGGGCGTCTGGCTCAGCTTCCTTTTCCCTCTTGCTCTCTTTCCTTACCTAGCTGTTCTCTGCCCAAGCCTGGCATATTTTGTGTTCTAGTTTAACCAAGGAGGCTTTTCTCTTCGACTAAGTATTACTGTCCATAACTAGTCGTACCACCTGTGCCCTCCTCTGCCTTTGACTAGCTATGCAACCTTGGGGGTGTTACTTGCCCTTTCAGGTTAATACTTTCATCTGAGCATAACAAGGTTGGATAGACTACATCAGCAGGCTTGCAAATTATTTATCCTAGTGAGCAGCAAAGACCCTCAAGGCCTACCTTGGGGATCTTGGAAGCGGGGAGATCAGGGGAAGTCTGAGCCTGGAGGCTCTAGGCCCCACCCTTACCCAATTTTGCTTCCATAAAAGCCATGCTGCTTTTTATCTGTTCTATAGATTGGAGTTCTACATAGAATTCAGTTTGGGGGTGGGGAGAAAAGAGTTATGCATCTAAGAAACATTTTCTTTTTAATTTTTATTTATTTTTGAGAGAGACAGAGTGCAAGCAGGGGAGGGGCAGACAGAGAGGGAGACACAGAGTCTAAAGCAGGCTCCAGGCTCTGAGCTGTCAGGACAGAGCCCAGTGAGGGTTTTGAACACACGAACCGTGAGATGATGACCGGAGCTGAAGTTGGACGCTTAACCAACTGAGCCACCCAGGCTTCTCTGCACTTAGGAAAACTTTAAAGGCTAATGGACTTGATATGTTCTTGCACCTGGGCTTCAGTTACCTTCTGAGTGATAATTGTATACCACAATACAAATAAAACATTTAGAGTTGTGCCCAGCACATAATGATGGTATCAATAGTAGCTACTATTTATTGAGCACTATGTGCCAGGAATTGTTCAAAGGCCATCAACTCATTTGATCCTTACAAATATTCTCAAGAAGGTATTATTATCTTCACTTTACAGATAAGGACACTGAGGCACAGAGAAGTTAATCAACTTGTCCAAGATCACACCACTGATGAGAGGAACAACTGGGGTTTGAGTCCAGGCAGTTTGGCTCTGGGGCCTCATTCTTCATCAGTACAACAATTGGTTTTCAATACATATGTAGCTATTTCTATTATTCTTGTGTTGTTATTATTTTCATTGGCAAATTATATTACCCCTCCTCTGTAAAATGGTCTAAGTTTACCTCAGAATGTGACTGTGTGCCTAAAATCAGATCGTGGCTGTACAGCGAGTGCATTCCCACTCTGACAACCAGCCCAGGCTGTATGGTGCCCTCGTGTGCCAAATCGGAGGCAAAACCTACAGTCTGGGGCCACTTTTCCAAACAACACAGTGGAAAAATTTTGCATCTGCTAAAAAACTAAGGACTGGCTTGCATGTTCAGAGTCTGAAAGGAACCAGGCAGCAGACCTGGTGGGAACTTAGAAAGTTCTAGATGTCTTGCATGCAACAAGACCCTACTGACTTGCTATGCTCAGTCCTTACTGAGCCTACCACTTTAAATATTCTCCATCTGCCTGGTTTAGATTTCATTCTCTCCTGTTTTCTCCTTTTCTGGCCCCCTCTATTTTTCTCTTCCTCTCTCCTCCCTCTCCTTGCTCATCAAGACTCATAATAACTTGCTAAACCACAGCCCTCATGTTTCTTATATTTTTACTTTCCAGGGGAATTTTGCAGTTGGTCCCAACTTCTTCTCCTGATAGATCCCCCCTCTATGCTCATATTCATCTCTTTTTGGGCCCCACACACTTTCCCCAGGTTAGTTACCTCAACTTGAGTTCCCTCAGCCCAGAGGCTTGCCTTTTCCCTCCCTTAATTTGGCTGTCAGAGCCACTAGTTCCCTGGGAAAATCCCTTCCCTTTTCTGGGTCTCAGGTTCCCTAGCTCTTAAAGGTTGGATAGTGATTGGACTAAATGATACCTGAGGTGCTTTCCAGCTCTCATTTTCTACCATTCTACAGCTTGTCCATTTAAAAAATGGAGTCTTCTCGAGCATCTGGGTGACTCAGTTGATTGAGTGTCTCTTGATTTCTGCTCAGGTCATGATCCCAGGGTCAGGTTCCAAGCTGAGTGAGGAGTCTGCTTAAGATTCTCTCTCTCTCTCTCTCTCTCTCTCTCTCTCTCTCTCTCTCTCCCACTGCTCCTGTCCTCTGCTCACACTCTCCCTCCAAAATTTAAAAAAAAATGAAATCTCTCTCTTTCTGTCTCTTTCACCTGTATTTGTATCTATATCTACATCCACACACTCACACATGAGGAACTCCAAAAACATTAGCTGGGCCAGAATCTGAGGAACTGGAAGCTGAGAGAGGTAGAGACTGGAAATAGCACTTGTAGGATTTTCAAAGTAAAGCATGGTTTTGAAAGGCAAGTAACTTTATAAAAATGGTCCCTCCACAAAAGTATGGCCAACTAATCTTTGACAAAGCATGAAAGAATATCCAATGGAAAAAAGACAGTCTCTTTAACAAACGGTGCTGGGAGAACTGGACAGCAACATGCAGAAGAATGAAACTAGACCACTTTTTTACACCATTCACAAAAATAAACTCAAAATGGATGAAGGACCTGAATGTGAGACAGGAAACCATCAAAACCCTAGAGGAGAAAGCAGGCAAAAACCTCTTTGACCTCAGCCACAGCAATTCTTACTTGACACATCTCCAAAGGCAAGGGAATTAAAAGCAAAAATGAACAATTGGGACCTCATGAAGATAAAAAGCTTCTGCACAGCAAAGGAAACAATCAACAAAACTAAAAGGCAATCAACGGAATGGGAAAAGATATTTGCAAATGACATATTGGACAAAGGGCTAGTATCCAAAATCTATAAAGAGCTCACCAAACTCCACACCTGGAAAACAAATAATCCAGTGAAGAAATGGGCAGAAAACATGAATAGACACTTCTCTAAAGATGACATCCACATGGCCAACAGACACATGAAAAGATGCTCAACGTCGCTCCTCATCAGGGAAATACAAATCAAAACCACACTCAGATATCACCTCACGCCAGTCAGAGTGTTTAAAATGAACAAATCAGGAAACTATAGATGCTGGTGAGGATGTGGAGAAATGGGAACCCTCTTGCACTGTTGGTGGGAATGCAAATTGGTGCAGCCGCTCTGGAAAGCAGTGTGGAGGTTCCTCAAAAAATTAAAAATAGATCTACCCTATGACCCAGCAATAGCACTGCTAGGAATTTACCCAAGGGATACAGGAGTGCTGATGCATAGGGGCACTTTTACCCCAATGTTTATAGCAGCACTCTCAACAATAGCTAAATTATTGAAAGACCCTAAATGTCCATCAACTGACAAATGGATAAAGAAATTGTGGTTTATATACACAATGGAATACTACGTGGCAATGAGAAAGAATGAAATATGGCCTTTTGTAGCAATGTGGATGGAACTGGAGTGTTATGCTGAGTGAAATAAGTCATACAGAGAAGGACAGATTCCATATGTTTTCACTCCTATGTGGATTCTGAGAAACTTAACAGAGGACCATGGGGGAGGGGAAGGAAAAAAAAAAGTTAGAGAGGGAGGGAACCAAACCATAAGAGACTCTTAAAACACTGAGAATAAACTGAGGGCTGATGGGGGGTGGGAGGGAGGGGAAGGTGGGTGATGGGTATTGAGGAGGGTACTGGGTGTTGTATGGAAACCAATTTGACAATAAATTTCATATTAAAAAGAAAAGAGAAAAATGGTCTTCTCAGCTGGGCTTGTCTCCAAAGGAAAGTCAAGGAACTATGTTCCCAGAAGCAGGAAAGGAGCAAAGCACGAACCTCTGGGATTCAGTTCCATATCTCCCATTATTCACCACCTTCTTGTTCTAGACATGTTATTGGAGCTAAGGGTAATGGGAACTTCAGCCCCAGTGGACCAAGGTTTCTGTTGTCAAGGTGCTTGCATTCAAGTTGCAGGCACAGGCATGGAGATAAATAGAGTACCATTTACAGTTGCAAAAAGGCTTTTATTTCTTTTGTCTCACTTGGTCTTTACAAAAATCCAGTGAGATAGCAGGAGAGGGATTGTTATCCCATTTTACAGAGCAGAGGACCAAGAATCAAAGAGGACACATAATTCACACAAGATGATCTGACCAGCAAATGGAGAGCTGAGCCACAAACCCAACTGTTTGGTCTGCAGAGCCATCACTCTATCCAAATAACATGCTCCTGCATTTTCAATAGCTTTGACAATAGAAGCTTTCTGGGAAGCTGCAAAGAAATCTCCAAACAGTGGTTAATTATGGAAAGTGGGAATGAGAGACTATAGGACTTTGACTCTCTATTTTATATTCAGATATACAGGTTTAAATTTTTCCTTGGAGAATGTATTTTATTTCTAATCCATATGTGAAAGGAAATAGTTCCAACATGAGACAGAATTAGATCCATACTATTAGACAGATACACAGTATGCTGGGGACTTGAAGGGGGAGGCAATAGTATTTGAAATAAGCTCTGAAAAATGGCAAAGGTCTAAAGATGTTGAGATGGGGGCAGGGAGCCCTAGAATCCCAGAGACTGCAGCAGTCAGCTTCCAGCTCAGCAGCTGTTGCTGACTTCTGAGACAGAGAGCTGGCCTAGAAGGAATTCTTCCTGAAAAATTAGGTGTATATTGTGGACAGCATTTCCTGTTTTCTTCCCTTTCCTCATTTTATATTGTGAAGTACCTGGGCCAGAGCCCAGGGCTCGGGAAACACCTGCTTTATCCATACATCCCTTATCTGGACTGTGATCCCATATTGCCAGTCCAGCAAGACACAGCAGACTTACAAAGAGAAGAGGATTCCAGTCAGGCATCCCCACAACGCCTGGGGTCCAGTATCAAACTATCAGATGATCAGATTGATCACTTATTTTTTTGGGGGGGGAGGAATCAAGGTCAAATGCCTTTTCAGTTAAGGGTCACATAACCATAGTGTGTAGGAGATCAATGGCCTTAGAGTCTACCCTTTACAATCTCATCATTTTAATGATGAGGAAGTCAGGGCCCAGAAGGAGAAGATACTTGCCCAAGGTGACATAGCTTGTTAGCAGCCAAGTCATCATTCCTGGTTGTACTTGAGCCCTTACTGATGAATGATCCTTGCTATGAGCCAGGCCACCAAGGAGCTCATTGGCAGACATGAGAAAGCAAGCATGTCTGGTCTTTGGAGACCTGAGGTATATCAGGCTCATCTGATCCTTCCATCATTCCACCAGAAGAAGTTGCCCTCTGGCCTGGGAAGTGCTTCTCTGAAGTGGGGGTGGGGCTCTAGAGTCATGATTCAACATTGACCCTCCACATCCCAGAGGCCCAGTGGCTCATTGCTGAGGCCTCAGCTCCTGCCTTCTTAATCCGAAATCAGACTTCCGGGTTGCAGAAAATCTCTCTCCCTTCCCTCACCCTACTGCCAGGGCTAGTCATGGCGGTCATTTTATAATCTTAATAACTATTATTTGCATATTGCCTAAGAGATTATAAAGCACTCTTTTTTAACATTTAAGAAAATTATTCTTTTTCAAATTTTTATTTAAGTTGTAGTTAGTTAACATATAGTGTAATACTGGTTTCAGGAGTAGAATTTAGTGATTCATCACTTAACATATAACACCAGTGCTCATTGTAGCAAATGCCCTCCTTAATGCCCATCATCCATTTAGCCCATCCCCCACTACCACACTTAGTTCCTGCAACAACCCAGGAGATGAGTATTGCATCCACATTTTTAAACTGAGAAAACTGAGGCTCAGAGAGATAGTCACACAACTAATAAGTGACACAGTTAGACTTCAGACCCAGAGCTGTCTGAAATCTCCAGAAACTGAGTTCTTTCCACCACTCACTTCAAGGCTGCCTTTTTTGCTTGTTCCTTGACAAGGACAAATGGGCAGATAGGTGGATGGAAAGGTGCAACAAATAGTTCTTGAGCACAATCTCTCTGTGGCTTGCTCTGTATTGGGCATGAAGAAACAGAAAGGAGTGAGACAAAGTTTCTACCCTCAGGGTGCCCACCATTTCAGTGAGTGCTTCTCAAACTTTTGCACCAAAGTACCAAATGGCTGAACGGAATGAACTCATTCCCCACACAGCCCCCAAAAAGCTGGAGAAGCCCATGTAGTCAGCTACAAGTGTGAAATTTCTTTGAAGTCTCCACTTTTATCTCACAAATTCATGTGAATTTTGCATGCTATTCCATAACATATATCTGTGCTTGTTTTAATATAAAAATAATGCTCCCTCCACCCAGATCTTTTAAGAAGAATGAGCCATTCCAAGCAGATGCTCTTGAAAGCATGTTCCAGGAAGAGGTTCTGCATACCTCTGGCCAAAGGGGACACATAATCCCCTTTGAGAAGCAAGAGACAGTGGTTCATTTTTGTGTTTTGAAGGAGCTGTTACTCTGCAGAACTAGTACTTTGGTAAAGATGTTATGTGTGTGTATGTGTGTATGCGTGCATACATGCATGTAACACGTGTTTGTGTGTGCCTGTAGAAGCTCCAGAGATGGCCAGAACTGTTTCTTTGCAAGACTATGTTTCTTTGGCACACAAATGATCCACATTTTTACCCTGCCAATTACCTGTCAACTGGCCATGTTCCTCAATGCAAAAACCAGAATTGGAAAGGACCCAAGGGGTTCTGGGTTTTTTTTTTTTTCTTTCTTTCTTTTTTTAAGATGGCTTTAGTTTTATTATTTATTTATTTATTTATTTATTTATTTATTTATTTATTTTGTGTGAGAGAGAGAGAAAGCGTGAGAGCAGGGGAGGGTAGGGGCAGAGAGACGGCAAGAGAGAATCCCAAGGGGTTCTGGGTTTTTTTTTCTTTCTTTCTCTTTTTTAAAAAGATGGCTTTAGTTTTTTATGTTTATTTATTTATTTATTTTGTGCGAGAGAGAGAGAGAGAGAGAGAGAGAGAGAAAGTGTGAAAGCAGGGGAGGGGAGGGGCAGAGAGATGGCAAGAGAGAATCCCAAGGAAGTTCTGTGTTGTCAGCACAGAGCCCTATGTGGTTCTCGATCTCACCAACTGTGAGATCATGACCTGAGCCAATAATAAGAGTTGGATGCTTAACTGACTGATCCACCCAGGTGCCCCTGGAATATTTTTATTTTTCTAAAAGACCTTTTGCATTGGCTCTTTTGGTAACTGTGGTTGGGAAATAAGATGACACTAGCCTCCCAGCAACAGAGAGCTAAGTGGGGAGAAAGCCAGGCAAACTTACAGCAGCTCATGTGCAGCAATAAAGTAGTTATCCTGAGAGATGTTTGGGGACTGGCAAAGTGCGTCCCACCTTTTGCTGGCTTTAAGATAAGAGGCATTTACTTTGTAAAGCCTGAATGTTGTTCTGCTGTTTGTAGGTTCTGTAATTAATCTATGTCTGTTTTTTTCTTGGTTTTAAAGTAAGGTTCTGAGTGACAGCCTGTTTTGATGAGCTTCAGAGAAACAAGAAAAGAGGCTTGGACCTTCTTCTGGACCATAGGTTGAAGGGAGCAGGGCATCTCTGGGGGCCAGATGTGGTGATAACAGCAGTGAGATCAAAGTACAACAGCTCAAAGTGGTGGATGGGGGAGAAGAGTTGGAGATTCTGAAAGAGCTGCCCCTCCCCTCCTTAAGAGTCTCCTTTTGGCCTTTTTCTCTTTCCAAACCTTGACAGGCTTTGTGTTTTGTTTTTAATAAGGAGGCTGTTCCCTTCTCTTGTGGAATGTATTCTCTGAAATATCCTGTTCCAGGGGCACATGCACACAGAGTTGGAATCCTCTGTTCTCAGGCGCCCCACTTCCTATGTTTTCATTTTTCTTTTCAAAATGTAAACCAAACCAACTCTTCCTGTTTCTGGGTTTGGGATGTGGAAGGTCACACAGCAGGACCCTCCAGCAGACAGGTCAGAAGAGACCTCTGAAAGCTGCCCTTTGGCTGCCCTGCCATGGGAGGAGCACTGTTTGAATGGAATTTAGTCCTATGGAGAGCAGCATCCAGGCTGTGGTGAGGGAACAGCTCTGTTTCTGATGCCAGTTTGCTTTCCTTTTCCTTTGCCCTTACCCTAGGCCAACCAAAGCTTAGGTGCCATAGAATATCCACCAGCTGAGCTGCGGATCTTCAGCCATTGGTTACTGTTAATCGGGAGTAAGTTTAGGGAATAGTCATCAGGACTGTGAGAAATAATTTTAGGAGTTGGAGCTATTTACTCAGGGGAAAGACAGATTCAGGGGAGGACATTATAGATGAGTGGGAATTTGGCTTCTAGTCTCAGTTTTACCACCAATGAGTTGTCTGCTGTTGTGCAGATCACTCAGCTTTGAGCTCCCCAAATACAATGAAGACATTGGACTGTATGAACTACAAAATCACTTCCATCTAAGACTTTGGGAAATTCTAAACACCAGTAGATTGGTCTTTTTTTTTTTAATTTTTTTTTCAACATTTATTTATTTTTTGGGACAGAGAGAGACAGAGCATGAACGGGGGAGGGGCAGAGAGAGAGGGAGACACAGAATCGGAAGCAGGTTCCAGGCTCTGAGCCATCAGCCCAGAGCCCGATGGGGGGCTCGAACTCATGGACCGCGAGATCGTGACCTGGCTGAAGTCGGACGCTTAACCGACTGCGCCACCCAGGCGCCCCAAACACCAGTAGATTGGTCTTATTGAAGAAGGAACAACTTCCATGAGACTCCAAGGAGTGAAAATGGGAAAGCTGGGTGGAAGTTATAAGGCAGATTCTGGTTGTATATAAAGAAGAACTTTCAACTGAGTACAGAATGAAAAGGGATACTTGACCATATCTGGAGAATTTGGTCCAAGCCTGAGTGAACACATTAGCAGGAATGGTATAAAAGGGAGGCTGTTAGCAATTGAGCACTGGGCTAGAGCAGTGGTCTGCAACGTCTACTTTTATGTGCCCAACTCCAGTCTCCAAATGAAATCTTCATGAAATCTCCAAAATGTTTACATTTGGTTGAACCAAATGAGATTTGGTTGAATGAAGCACCCCTCAACTCTTTGACATTCCCCAATGAATTTCTGGGGACTCTAGGGTTCCTCAGTGTTTGGTTTGAAAACCACTGGTTAATAAGGTCCTTTAAGTGCCCTTCCTGCCTTGAGATTAAGGCAATCTTGAAGTTTCAAGAGTTCGGTGGAAATGTGCTTTACATGGATCTGCACCATTAACTGGAACTATAGGACCTTAAAGACCCTGTCTTAAGAATTTGTCATCTGGAGACAGTGGGGGTTGTGTGTCAATTTGTAATAGCTAGTTCAGAGATGAAACGATAGGGAAGAAAGTCTGCTGAGATGAAGAAGGCACTAGCCTGATTACCAGCAGTTCTTTTGTTATGTTATCAAAAATAAAAAGACAATCTTTGGTAGATTCATTGTTTATGTGAGATCCCGTGCTTAGTTCTGGGAATATAGAAATCAGTGAGACGTCACCCTCATACACTAGTTGTCTGTAAGAGATACAGGAAAGAAAAGAAGAAAATGAAGATCAGTATGATGTGTTATAATAGAGATATAGACACAATGGAAAGGGAGTCCAGAGGATGGCTTAACAGACCAAATGTTTGTGGCGGTGGGAGCTGGCAAAGACATACCCAGTAGAGAGCCCAATATAAGGGTTCATTGTATGTATAGGAAATAAGGAGTTGTCCCATGGAGCTCAGAAATGTAAGGATGTGGTGGGAGATGAAAGAAAGATAGTTGTTTAAGTTGTGAAGGACCTTGAATGCCAATGCAAAGAATTTGGACTTTGGCCAAAGGTAGGGAACAATCAAAATTTTTGAGCAACCAAATTATTTTCTTAAAGACAGAACTATGGCAGTGTATGGGAAATGGAATAGAAGGAAAAGCATGGTGACAGGGATACCAGTTAAGAAGCCAAGCAACCATCCATGCCAGAGATGCTAAGGACTGAGATGGAGGGCTATCTTAGTGTGAATGGAAAAGAAGGGGCAGAAGTAGGAAACATTACAGATAAGTTTCATGGCCATGGTTTGGTGACTGGATGACAACAAATGAGAGAGATGGAGGCGTCCAAATGGTTCTCATGATTTTTACTTGACTGACTGGTGGATGATGGTGCATTAACCAAGAAAGAGAGTCTTACAGAAGGAGGGGTTTCCAGGATAATGATGATGAATAATTATTTTTAATGCTGAGTTTCAATAATTTATGGAATCTTGTGGTAGAAGTGTCCAAAATAATACTTCCAAGGTCTTTTCCATACCTGCCCCTCCTCCTACAATTCTTGCTCCCTTTCTAGCCCCTGGGTAGCTACACCAGGTCATCCAGCCCTGGCTCTGATATTCTGGATTGATCCAGGCTATAAAAAATGTTTCATTATCCTGTGCCTCAGGACATTTTCCTGGCCTGTATCTGTAAGCCTGGGCCTGGCTTTCTGTCTTACACTCCTGAAAACAGGCATTGGGAACCTGAGCTTCCCAGCCCCTTTCCACACAAAAGGAAGCTGTTATACTCCTCCCACAGGTCTGGAAATCCTTCTCCCATTGCAAAGAACATCTTGAAATTGCCCTTTCCACTGACCCTATCTCCATCTTTCCCTCCTTTCAGACTGACTCTGGTAGGGATGGAGGGCAGAGGATGACAGAGTGCAAAGAACTTTGGGACCTTCAATTTCAACTTCCAGGCAGGAAAATTGAGGACCAGGGAAAGGAAACAACTAAGTCAAGGTCACAGAAGTTTATGTCAGATCTGGGACTAGATCTTAGAAATCTCAACTCATAGGACAGTGTTTTTGACTTGGCTGAATTCATTGTAGATCACAGTTGAAAGATTTCCTGTCTCAAATGATAATCACTTCCAGATACCCCCTAACTAAGTAAATTTTTATACTATTCCAAGTTGCTGAATAAACTATTTGTCAAATGCTAGATAAGCTATACCCTGCAAATATTCTTCATGAAATAGCAAATGTTAAGTGACCAAATCTATCAAGAAATAGTTACAGGAATGATTTGTTATTTTAAAAGTAAACGAAGTTAATTATTATCATTATTATTATTATTATGCTGATTTTCTTAGGCTCAGTATTTTAGTCTTATGCCCCCTTGAGCCTTGGAAGTAATATCCAATAGCAGCTTAAATAAATGCACTTATATTATGTATTTGTTTCTATTTTTTCCCTTTAAAACTGGTCTCCCTGCCCACTTCAGAGCTGGAGGAGGGGGTCTGGGGCAGCTGATAGACAGAATCCGGTGCTAAGGCCAAGCTTGCAGCCAGGCCAAAGCAAGTTGGATTAGGGAACCAGGCTCTTGTTACAGGCCAACTATTACCCCACAGGTTGCCTTAGCCACGTCAGCAGGAGCCTGAAGAGAAGCTCTGAATGGCTTCAGGCAACAAAAGGAGCTTTGTGCACTGGGAGCAAGGGGACTTAGGGAGGATTTGGTACAACGTTGGTGGGAGGTCAGGTCAGCAGCCTCCTTACCTATGCAAGCTACTGGGAGCCAATGGGTTAAGCAGAAGTGTGAGGTCTACAAGTGAAGGAGTCATTGATTTTCAGAGCAATCATTGAATTTCGAGGTCATTAGACCAAATTATTCATTTTTAAAAGTTTATTTATTTTTGAGAGAGAGAGAGCAAGTGGGGGAGGGGCAGAGAGAGAGGGAGAGAGAGAATCTTAAGCAGACTTTACACCATCAGTGTGGAGCCTGATGCGGGGCTTGAGCCCACGAACTGCAAGATCATGACTTGAGTCAAAGTCGGACACCTAACACACTGAGCCACCCAGGCACCCTCCAAATTACTCACTTTATTGTTGGGGACACTAAGGCCCAGAGAGAGAATGGGACAAGCCTAAGGTCTTAAAGTTGGCAAATGGCAGAGCCAAAACTGGAGCCTAGAACTTCTGGTTTCCTAGTCAAGTGTTCTCGCTTTAGTTCTTGTGATGCCATTCAGAATTGTCGATTTTGTTTGGAGGGAAGTATTTCCTTTTAGGCTCCAGAAACTACTTCCATTTCAGGCTCAATTTGTGCTGCATAACAGGATATAAGGACTTGGAAGGAGTGTGAAGTGTTGCAGGGAGCCCAAGAGCACCTAGTAAGTCTTGGAGTGAGCCCTGAAGGCCTGAGCCTCCTTCTGACCTGCTGGTTTGTGTTACTGCTACCTCTGTGTTTTCCAATGCTTGTTTATACACATGGGATGATTTGGAGTGATACATTGACATTTTGAATCATGATAGATATATACTGAATTCAATATGTATTAGGAAAGATGTAACTAGTACTTCAAACACTAATTTCATAGATATTATGGTAAGGCTATTGTTTAAAATCAGATTTATATAAATAAAAAAATAAGTATAAACTTTTGGCACAGGATGAAGTGATGGTTAAAATTGTGAAGTTGATTCACAAATATGTAAAATTTGGGAAACATTATGCTAGTGGATTCTTGGACCATTATAGCAGGACTGCCAAAGTCCCATCAGGCCATCCTCTTGGGCCTGGGCAGAACTACATATATTGAATCAAGTTAGACATTCCTAACATTCTCCAGTGAAAACTGTACCAAAGGTTTGCTCTGTCAGTGAGACCACTGACAAAGGACAAAAGCAGTAGCATGTCAGAAAAGCCTTTGATTGATCTTAACATGAAAAAGATTACATATGCAAATCACATTCGATTGTCAGCTTTGAATCAGTGTCTTGGCTTTTTCTTCTCTAATATGTCCCTGGTTGGTCCTCTCCTCTACCACATCTGTTCAACTCTGGAGGAACTTGTAAGAATGGCATGTGAAAACATAATAGTTTTAATGTGCAGATGCAACATTGAGGATCAGAGAGGGAAAAGTTCTTAAGATCATTCAACCATGAGTGGAGCTGTCAATACTGGATCCTAGGCCTCTTGTCACCCAGACTAGTGCTTATTCCACCACTGCCCACATTTCCCTCCCCACAATTCCTTCTCCATTGCCTTTTCCGCACATTCTGGTCAGCTATTCCCCCACACCAAATCAGGCAGCCACAGCCTCCACTGATGTCCTGTCTAGCAAACTCACTTTAGACCTTCTAAACTCATCAAGGGCCGAAGAAGGTGGTAACATTGGTCACCTCCAAGGGGATTTCTGGGTGGTTGAGAGACAAGGGTGGGAAAACTTTTTATTTTCATATCTCTTTATGTTTGAGACATGTGAGGGCATTCCATATTCCAAAAATAAATGAATAAAAAAAAACCCAAAGATTTCTGCTCCTTACATGAGCTAGATCTCAGAAATAATCACATTTGTTAAGTACTTTAACATTTTAATGCACTATCTTGTATGACTCATGCAAGAGCCCCATGCAATAAGCTCCATTTTGTAGATGTGAACCATGGTCTAGAGATAGAAGTTCCTTAGCTGGGCTGACAGAGTGAATTGGTAATGAAATTTGGGAAAAAATCTAGGTCCCCTGGTTCCCAGTGCCTTGCCGCTTCCATTGCCAAATCCACATAAAATCATAATTTGTGCCAGATAGTCCTCGGATTGGCCTGAGACAATGTATTCACATTTGCTCTTAAATAGACATTTTCAAACTTTAACCTAAAGAAGTAGCACAAAAATTAGTCCCGGCTCAGCTTTGTAGGTGGCAATCTCTTCTGCCTGGCCACATCCCCTAAAAGACATTCCTCTTTCCTCTGGAAGTCACAGACCTCTCAGGCACGTAGTGCCCACCCTTCCAGGATTCAGCACTGTTTCTGGGCTTGGCACAGACATTCTAATGAGGTAACTTGGAAGCTGCAAGTGCATTCATCTGAGGGGGTCACTATTTCAGGGTATGAGGGGTTTCCTTTTAGCCTCTGCAGCTGGTGTCTCTGAAATGTAGAAGTTTGTCCTTCTCCCAGAACTGGGCAGACCACAGGTCTTGTGCCCCCAGAAGTCTCTTTTGCAAAGCAGGAACTGTGCTTAGCCAGAAGTCCTGGAATGGTGATGGGGGAAGAGGTGGGCAGTGGAGGAGCAGATGTATGCTGTATGCTGATCACTGCAGTGTTCCCACCTCAAAATAAGTCCCTCTTGTCTGCTGTCACGGCAATGCAAATAAACACCTCACCCGGCCAACTCTTCTTTTCTAGCAGCTGCCACCCAAGAACTCAAAATCCGAAGGTGGAAAAGTACTTGGGAAGTCACCAGATCCCCTCTCTGCTTCCAGGTAAAACTGTGCCCAAACTGGCTCCAACTACTTGGAGTAGTCTTCAGGAGCAAGAGCTCAGGACATCTCTTCCAACATCTCCCCAAGATGCCTCACATAGGCCTTTAGCATGCCACGTGTTCATTGGTGCCTTTCAGTTTCTGTTACCTTCCTAGAAAGTCATGCTCATTCCAGCTAGTGGATGATCTCATGTTCATTCCATTCAAGTGATGACCTCATCTTAATGAAAAACTGTAGCCAATGGGATAGCTGAGGCCAAGCTAGAGCCAAGGATGGCCTAAATGACCTCAGCAAAGCCCAGCCAATGCTAGGAGTTCAGACTGTGAAATCCTGGCTAGTATCCTTCTTTCTTTTCTTCCCCAAACCAGGCATCCCCTTCTAGACAACTGTTTCCTCCTCAATGAAAGGGAGCTGTTCCCAGAATGCCACTAACTTGCCCACCCAAGTAGGACACCAGAGACTGAAGGCAAATATGCAGCAAGGTGCAAAGAAACTTGTTAGAGAGAAAAAGGAGGGAGTTTTCTCCCTCAAAGCTATATATATATTCCCTCAGTCCTAACTAACTCTCTTAGAAGCCTTCTAGATAAAGAAAGTGTTGGTTATATCACATTGAATTCTAAATGTCATGTTTATTTTTTTTAATTTTTTAAATGCTTATTTTTTGAGAAAAAGACAGAGTGTGAGCTGGAGAAGGGCAGAGAGAAAGAGAGAGGGAGACACCGAATCTGAAGCAGGGTCCAGGCTCCGAGCTGTCAGCACAGAGCCTGATGTGGGGCTCGAACTCACAAGCTATGAAATCATGACCTGAGCCAAAGTCAGACGCTGAACCAACTGAGCCACCCAGGGGCCTGAACTTCAAGTCTATTTATAGGATAAATTCTAAGCAGCAAGTGACTTCTAGTCACCATCTGTGACAAGGCTGGATGTGGTAAGGATTGGTATTTACCTGATAGTATTTTAAAGGAGTTATAGGAGCATGGTCCACAGGAATTATTTCTTCATTGGGACCTAAGTGGTTCTGACAGGTGGCCACTACAGGCTGAACGTTAGTTACCATCTCTCTTCTCTCATTTTTCCTTCCCTGTAGACAAACCTACTTATCTTCAAGTTGAAGGAGTCTTGTGTACGGCAGTGCTATAGCGACTTTGAGTGGCTAAAAAATGAATTGGAGTGAGATAGTAAGGTATGACCCCATTCCCTGTGAGGGATCTTTGGAGGAGGAGATCTACATAGGCTCAGAAGGAATAAGACCCTAGTGTATAAAATCTTTAAAAAATTTTTTTTAATATGAAATTTATTGTCAAATTGGTTTCCTAAAAAAATTAACATTTATTTATTTGTGAGAGACAGAGAGAGAGCAAGAGCAGGGGAGGGGCAGAGAGAGAGGGAGACACAGAATCCAAAGCAGGCTCCAGGCTCTGAGCTGTCAACACAGAGCCTGATGCAGGGCTTGAACTCACAAGCTGTGAGATCATGACCTGAGCCGAAGTCAGACGCTTAACTGACTGAGCCACCTAGGTGCCCCCTCATGTTTCTTTTTTTTAATGTTTATTTATTTTGAGGGAGGAGGGGCAGAGAGAGAGAATCCCAAGCGGGCTCTGCTCTGTCAGCACAGAGCCAGATGCAGATGCAAGACTCAATCTCAGGAACCATGAGATCATGGCCTGAGACAAAATCAAGAGTCTGATATTTAACCAACTGAGCCACCCAGACACCCCCTAAATGTCATGTTTCCTTCCTTTACCTTCCACTTATTTATTCCTTTTCTCAACAAACCTCCCACCCCTAATATATTTTCTGGTGGAAAGAAAGCATCTGAGAACAAGGGAAGCATATGGGTGGCTGCCACTTCCTGATAGTTCTTCAGGGAAATTCTCCCTGGCTCCCTGACCAGAGAAAACCTTCTATCTGAGAAATAAAGAAGTTCTGCATACTCACTCTCTTTCAAAAAGAAAGGCTGGAAGAGCTCAGGAAATGCCCACTGGAGGGTGACAGAGAGGATGTTGCCAGATTTTACATCTAGGCCACTGGTCAGGAACCAGATCAGCCAGCCCATGAGAACCATCGAGAAGCTCAGCCATATTGCATGCCACTTGTGATCCTCACTTCACACACTTACCTTTAGTCTTCCTCCTCTGCAGCAATGGGAAGCACTGCAAAGGAAACAAAAAAATCAACACATTGAAATCAACCCACACAATGTCAGAACTGGAAGGGAACTTTGAAGTCAGCAAGTTCAATCTACTCATTTCACGGAAATACACACTGAAGCTTACAGAAAAGGAAAGTGGAATACAATAGGGAGCAAAGTAGAGTCTAGAAGTCCAGACTCCTGACTACTTGATGCACAATACTTTCTCCCACTCCACTGGCTGATTCCTCTGTTTCACTTCACTCTCATCAACTGGGGAAGTCAGGAGACTGGAGACCAAGTCAGGAGACTGGAGACAGTCTGCACAGCTCACAGTGCTGTTCCAAGAACTGACAATAAGGATTACCAAAGAATCAGTCAACATTTTCTTGGCACATGCCATCCTTGGTTAGAAGTAAGGCATATTGGTGGGAAGAGCAGTATTTAGAATTGGAAAACTCAAGTTCAGGGCTACCTTATGTAACATTGGACTTCCTTCTCGAGCCTCATTTTTTGCATCTATAAGTCTAGGATGGTAATGATCCCCACCTCACAGGCTTTGTGAGAAATTAAATTACATGAAATCACTTTTAAAAATTATAAAACACATTATAAATTCATTCATTCAATAAATATTTATAGAGCACCAGTGCCCTATGGAGCACTATGCAGTATGCTAAAGCTGTAGCAGTCATCTAGACAGATAAGGTCTCTTCTCACAGAACAGGGACAATCAATAGGTAAACAGATAAACAAAAGGAAATTTCAGACATAATTAAGAACCAAGAAGCAGAAACTAAAAAACAGGATGAGGTAGGGAGTGATAGGGTAGGATAAATAAGGATAATTGCTTTAGAAAATATGGTCAGAGATGATGTCTCAGAGGAGCTGAGCTTTGTGGGTTTTTTTAAGCTTTTATTTTCATCTAAATTAGTCAACATATTAGTTTCAGGTGTACAATATAGTGATTCAACAATGCCATACATCACCCTGTGCTCATCAACACAAGTGCACTCTTTAATCCCCATCACCTATTTAACCCATCCTCCCATCCCCTCTCTTCTGGTAACCATCAGTTTGTTCTCTATAATTAAGAGTCTATTGGTCTCTCTTTCTCTCTTTCCCCCCCTTTGTTCATTTATTTTGTTTCTTAAATTCCACATATGAGTGAAATCATATGGTATTTGTCTTTCTCTGACTTATTTCATTTAACATAATAGTCTCTGGCTCCGCCCATGTCATTTCAAATAGCAAGATTTCATTCTTATTTATGACTAAGTAATATTCCAGTGTGTGTGTGTGTGTGTGTGTGTGTGTGTGTGGTATATTCTTTATCCATTCATCAGTCATTGGACATTTGGGCTATTTCCATAATTTAGCTATTGTTGATAGTGCTGCTATAAACATTGGGGTTATGTATCCCTTTGAATTAGTATTTTTGTTTTCCTTGGGTAAATACCTAGTACTGCAATTGTTAGATCATAGGGTAGTTCTGTTTTTCAATTTTTGAGTAATCTTCACACTGTTTTCCACAGTGGACGCACCAGTTTACATTCCCACCAATAGTGCATGATGGTTCCTCTTTCTTCATATCCTCATCAACAACTGTTGTTTCTTATGTTGTTGATTTTAGCCATTCTGACAGGTGTGAGGTGATATCTCATTGTAGTTTTGATTTGCATTTTGCATTTCCCTGATGATAAGTTATGATGAACATGTTTTGATATGTCTGGTGGCCATTTGGATGTCTTTTTTGGAGAAATGTCTGTTCATGTCTTCTGCCCATTTTTAATTGGATTGATTTTTTGGGTGTTGAGTTTTATAAGTTCTTTATATATTTTAGATACTAACCCTTTGTTGGATATGTCATTTGCAAATATCTTTTCCAATTCTGTAAGTTGCCTTTTAGTTTTGTTGATTGTTTGCTTTTCTGTGCAGAAACGTTTTATTTTGATTTAGTCTCAATAGTTTATTTTTGCTTTTGTTTCCCTTATCTCAGGAGACATATCTGGAAAAAATTTGCTACAGCCCGTGTCAAAGAGGTTACTTCCTGTGTTCTTTTCTAGGATTTTTATGGTTTCAGGACTCACATTAGGTCTTTAATCCATTTAGAGTTTATTTTTATTTATGGTGTAAGAAAGTGGTCAAGTTTCATTCTTTTGCAAGTTGATATCCAGTTTTCCCAACACTGTTTGGTTTTGGGGGGGAGTTCTTTGTTTTTTGTTTTTTTGCACTTCTTCTAAGATTTTATTTAAATTCCAGTTAATTAACATATGGTGTACTATTGGTTTCAGGAGTAGAATTTAGTGATTCATCATTTCCATATAACACCTGGAACTCATCCCAACAAGTGCCCTCTACATCTATTTAACTCATCACTCCACCCACCTCCCCTCCAAAACCCCTCAGTTTGTTCTCTATAGTTAAGAGTCTTTTATGGTTTGCCTCTCTGTTTTTGTTTTATTTTTCCTTCCCTTCTCCTATATTCATCTGTTTTGTTTCTTAAATTCCACATATGACTGAAATCACGTGATATTTGTCTTCTCTGACTGACTTATCTCACTTAGCATAGTACACTCTAGTTCCATCACTACAGCTTTGTAATATAACTTGAAGTCCAGAATTGTGATACCTCCAGCTTTGCTTTGCTTTTTCATGATTGCTTTGGCTAGTTGGGATCTTTGTGGTTCCATACAAATTTTAGGGTTGTTTATTCTAGTTCTGTGAAAAATGCTGTTGGTATTTTTGTAGGGATTACATGAAATGTGTAGCTTGTTTTGGGCAGTATAAATATTTCAACAATATTTATTCTTCCAATCCATGAGCATGGAATTTATTTCCATTTCTTTGTTTCATCTTCAATTTCTTTCATCAGTGTTTTATAGTTTTCAGAGTACAGCTCTTTTATCTCTTCAGTTAGGTTTATTCCTAGATATCTTACTATGTTGGGTGCCACTGCAATTCAGATTGTTTTATTAATTTCCTCCTCTGCTGCTTCATTTTTTGTGTATAGATATGCAACAAATTTCTGTACATTGACTTTGTATCCTGAAAATTTACTGAATTCGTGTATCAGTTCTAGCAGTTTTAGGGTGGAGTCTTTTGGGTTTTCTATATAGAGTATCATGTCATGTGCAAATAGTGAAAGTTTTATTTCCTCATTACCTATTTATATGACTTTATTTCTTTTTGTTGTCTGATTGCTGTGCTTAGGGCTTCCAGTACTATGTTGAATAAGTATGGTGAGAAGGGACATTCTTGTCTTGTTCATGACCTTAGGGGTAAAGTTCAGTTTTTCCCCATTTAAGGATGATGCTAGCTGTGGCTTTTTCATATATGGGCTTTATTAGGTTGAGATATGCTTCCTGTTACCCTACTTTCTTGAGGGTTTTTATCATAAATGGTTGTTGTACTTTGTCAAATGCTTTTTCTGCATCTATTGGAATGATTGTACGGTACTTATCCTTTCCCTTATCTATGTAATGTATCACATTGATTGATTTGCAAATATTGAACCACTCTTGCAACCCAGGAATAAATCCCACTTGATCATGGTGAACTATTTTTTTTAATGTATTGTTGGATTAAATTTGCTAGCATTTTATTGAGAATTTTTGCATGCATGTTCATCAGGGATATTGGCCTGTATTTCTCTCTTTTAGTGGGGTCTTTATCTGGTTTTGGTGTCAGGATAATGCCTCATAGATGAGGTCTCATAGAATGAATTTGGAAATTACCCTTCTTTTTCTATTTTTTGGAATCGTTTTAGAAGAATAGGTATAGCTCTTCTTTAAACGTTTGGTAGAATTGGGCTGTGAAGCCATCTGGCCCTGGACTGTGGTTTGTTGGGAGTTTTTTGATTACTGATTCAATTTCTTTACTGATTATTGGTCTGTTCAAGTTTTCTATTTTTTCCTGTTTAAGTCTTAGTAGTTTATATCTTTCCAGGAAGTCTTGGTAGTTTATATGCTTCCAGGAATTTGTCAATTTCTTCTTGATTGACCAACTTGTTGGCATATAGTTTTTCATGATATTCTCTTATAATTGTTTGTATTTCCATGGTGTTAGTTGTTATTTCTCCTCTCTTATTTGTGATTTTGTTTATTTGAATATTTTACCTTTTTTTCTTTATATGTCTGGGGAGAGATTTATTAATTTTACTGATATTTTCAATGAGCCAGTTCCTGGTTTCATTGATATGTTCTACTGTTTTTTTAGTTTCTCTAGCATTTATTTCTGCTCTAGTCTTTATTGTTTCCTTCCTTCTACTGGTTTTATATTTTGTTTGTTGTTCTTTCTCCATCTCTTGTAGGTGTATGGTTAGATTGTTTGAGGTTTTTCTTGCTTCTTGTTGTAGTCCTTTATTGCTATATCCTTCCCTCTTAAACCACTTTTTCTACATCCCAAAATTTTGGACCTTTGTGTTTTCATTTTCATTTCCTTCCATGTACTTTTATTTCTTCTTTTATTTCCTGGTTGACCCATTCATTGTTTAGTAGCATGCTATTTAACCTGCATGTATTTGTGCTCTTTCCAGATTTTTTTCTTGTGGTTGACTTCTACTTTCATAGCATTCTGGTCAGAAAAGATGCATGGTATGAATTCAATCATCTTGAATTTGTTGAGGCTTGTTTTGTAGGCTGATATGTGGTCTATATTGGAGAATTATCCATGTGCACTTGAAAAGAATGTGTATTCTTCTGTTTTAGGATGGAATGTTCTGAATACATCTGTTAAATCCATATGTTCCAGTGTGTCATTCAAAGCCACTGTTTCCTTGTTGATTTTCTGTTTAGATTATCTGTCCATTGATGTAAATGGGGTGTTCAAGTCCTCTACTATTATTGTATTATTATTGATTAGTTCATTTATGTTTGTTTTTAACTGTTTTATGTATTTTGGTGACCCTATGTATAAATATTCACAATTGTTATATCTTCTTGTTGGATTGTCCCCATTATTATTATGTAGTGGAGCAGAACTTTGAATAGAGGCATGTATGAAAAGAAGGAACCAGTAATGTGACAATCTTGGTGCAGAATATTCAAGCAGAGATGGAAGAGAGAGGTAAGGTGCTTTAAGGGCCAGGGGGAGAATTTGGACTTTTATTTAAATTACATTAGGAAGCCATTGGAGTGTGTAGAGGAGAATGACTATCTGATTTTCACCTTAAAAAGATCATTTTATGGCTGCTGTGTGAGGAATGCATTGTGGAGCTAGAGTGGAAGCAGGCAGACCTTTTAGGAGGATTTTACAGGAAATCAATATCAAGATTGTAATTTGAAAGTTAGGAAGAAAAGAAAGAAGGGTTTCTCTTATGCAGTCAACCAAAAGCTTATCAGTAACGGAGTTGCCATAGTATTTGTCATCTCTCTTATCCCTTGAATAATGATTGCCTCACTAGGTGCAGACACTTGACTACAATGATATCTAGTCCTAGGAGATTACTCTCAGCCCTAGATCATTTTAAATGGCTAAAGTTCAGCTCCACCCTTGTAGACCACAAGACAACCTGGTGAATCTTCAACCCACAATTGGCCACAGGAGAGAGGAGGGATAATAAGTGTCCCCGGGGTTGTTCACTGACAAGGTCCTTGAGGGTTGTTAGTATGAGAGAGGTGGCAAAGTATAGAATGAGATAGGTGTAAAAAGAGGAGAAGATCAATCAAGAGGGACAGATATGAAATTACCCTACAAGCTACAAAAGAACCTATGATTAACCTAGTCAATATAATTATTAGTGGTGGACGAAAGGAGAGTAAAAGAAAAAGATAAGGGAGTGGGAGGGAAAGAGGAAACAGCCTCCTGTGAGGTCCTAAATGTGACCATTTTGGGAAATTAGGAGATGAACTGATGGGTAGGACAGTCTGTTACTCTGAAGCCCTGTTCTATTCACATTAAATTTCCTCTTCTCCCACCCTATCCCCCAACCCATCATGGGTATAACAGAAGTAAAGAATTAAAGAATTAAACATCAAGAGCTAACTAAGCTTTAATTTTACACAGGGATTTACAGGTCACAAGTAAGTGATCTTGTTTGTCACAAACATTCCACATGGTAAGTTTTATTATCTTCATGTAACACATGAGGAAAACGAAGCCCAGAGAAGTAACATGACTTACCCAAGGTAACATATCTAGCAAATGTCAGAGCCAAATTTACACTTTAGGCCTATGGAGCTCCCAATTTTATTGCATCTTTTTCTTTTCTCCCTGGGGTTCAGGATAACCGTGACTAGGCCAAGACTATGAGTCCCACTCTGCTTTGGATCCTGATCATAGTAGCTGAGAAACTTACAGGGAAAGGTGAGGCATAAACTTCTACATCAGAGAGTTCTGCTGCAGAGTGGAGGCTCTTTTTTCCCTGTTGTAGAGCATATTCCTTACACTTGGGGGTGTTTTGAACCCAGGAATCCAGCAGTTACAGAGACAGCCACTCTTGGAGAGCACCAGGATTAGTGGTTACAGTCTTCCCATCATTAATTTATTCATTAATTCACTCACTGCAAGCCTCTTCAGGGCCAGGCCCTGTGGTAGGTATTCATGGATTCAGACAAATTGGTCATGTCCCCTGCCCTTGAGTAATTCACAGCCAAGCAGGTGACTGGGGAAACTGCATGTGCAAATCATCACTATTCCATGTTAAGTGCTACTGGGAAGTATAAAACTTTGTGGAACTTAGCAAATGGAGTAATTGTTTGCTGGGAATGTAGGTGCATTGTCATGATGATCTTCATGAAGTAAGCAGCATTTTGAACAGGTCTTAAAGGCTGAATCGTTAGTTGTTCATGAGGCAGACAAGATGGCAGGCAAAAGGAAGAACATAGAAAAGGGCAAGGAGGTATAGAAGCACATGGTTTGTGGAAGTGTGTAGTCTGGCTGAAGAGTAGAGTGATGGAATAGTGGATAGGGGCCAGATTATGAAGTACATTGTAGGTCACATGAAGGAATTTAAACTTTATCCAGAACCCAGGGGGAAGCCATTGAAAGGACAGAAGAGTACCATTGTCAGATTTATATTTCAAAATGTTATTTTATCTGTTGAGTGAAGAATAGATTGGGAAAAGGACTGGGAGAGGTTAAGCAAAACTAGAGACAGAGAGGCCAGAGCAGATCTGAGCAGTGGCCTTTGGGACCTAAAAGAGGACCAATATATGAACTGTCTATATGGTGGAACCAAAAGTCAATGACAGGATGTGGGAGCATAAAAATGGAGTCAAAGATGAATCCAAACTTTCTGGCCTGTGGAACTGGGTAGATAATGGGGCTATTAACTGAGGGCAGGAACAGAGGAAAATACATGGTTGGGGGTAGGGAGAACAGGGATCTTCTTTTTGTAATGAATCACAGTTTTGAAACTGTTGAATTTGAGGAGTCTGTGGAGAATCCATTCAGAGCTATCCAGAAGGCACTGTGGTAGACCTACAAATGCAAAATTGCACAGAAGCAGATGTGGTCCTTGCCCTTGAGGAGGTTGTAGTCCAGTGGGTGATAGAGTGGCCAGCATAAAAAGAAAAAATCAGGAGTTTTTGAGAAAAACAGGGAATCATGTTGAAAGAGTGAAAAAGAAAGAACCCAAAAAGGGAATGGGAGCAGAAGGGAGATGGGATGGGAGAAGAAAGCTGGTTGCTGTGTGAGAAAGTGAGAGGTCTGAGAAGGTTAGTTTGGAGACAAGCTGCAAAAGCCACTGACAAGCCTTGTCAAAACCCAAAGAATCTTCAGCCATAAGTGGCCAGGATGGACCTCACTCTCTCCAGCAACCTCTCTGCTGGGTCTGCAAGCTGTATGACCAGTCCTTGCCTTGAGACTTGAAAAAGGCCTGGTTTTATTTGCCTTGTTTTCAAGCTTTCTTTGCCTGGTTTCTCTGCTCCCCCTCATCCCCTGGCCAGCCCTGTGCCACAGGCTCAAGCCTGGGGCCAGTCATGGGAGCACATTCTTCACATTCCAGCCTCCTCCAGCCCTATCCTCTAGGCCACACAGAGTCCTATTCACATCCTGACCCTCCTGCTCTCCAGAGTGGGCCTTCACCACCTCCAGGCCCAGCCCCAGCCAGTGTTCTGCCAACACAGACTATGGCCACTGTGGGAAACAGGGTCCCCTGATTCCTCAAGAGCTGACTTCTCTATATCTTAGGGTTTCTCAGCTGGGACGAGGTACAGTGGGTCTGGCTACTAGTATGAGCATGAGTATGTGTATATGTCTTATACACTCAGTCAACTTCCTCTAGACTAGACCTAGAATAGGAGCTGTGTTGGGCTGGACACAAGGGTGGATAAAACACAGTCTGGGTCCTTAGAAGAGCTCACAGTCCAGTATGGAGATATCCGGGTTCATGGAGGGCATTATGCAAGCTGAGTCTGGAATCATCCTTCCACCAGGTCCTAAATTGGAGTATTGGTGTCACGGTGCTACTTTTAAACCCCATCCTGGAGGCCTGAGAACATGTGCTCATGTTTGGGGAATGACATCTGCTGGGATGGGGTGCTGCAGCCTTGAGGGATGCCAATATCTTCCCTGGAAGGGGCAAGGAGACCTAATTTAGAGTAAGACTGATAAAAACAGGCATTCTGGGCCTGACCATGTGCCTTTGATCAATTCTTTTCTGGGCTTCAGATTATTTGTTGCCTATAATGATATGCAAGTCCTTGACAATTCTCATCCTTTCAACACAGGGAAGAGGGTAAGGGGCAATCCCAACTGGGAAGAGACAATGGAAGACATGCATTCTAGAAGGTCTTTGCAGAATTCAGAGTCTGGAACAGCCTTCTGAGGAATCCCTAGAGGGTCTACTTCCCCTTGTCCCCTCTTTGAGGATACAAGCTGTCCCATGCAAGCTTGGAGTGTGGGGCCTCCCAGAAAACCTAAATGTCCTTTCTGACCCATCAGGACCATGGTGGTCTCATATCTACTCACACATACACCTCAAAAGAGTACCTGACCTGTAGCCTCAAGAAGGCTGATCTGCATATCATTTTGTAATTCCTCCCATGACAGAAACTCCTGCTGCCTTGGACTCTTTTTACTTTGATTTCTTCCTGCCAGTTGCAGAAGGGCCTCCTTTCCTCCTTTCCCAGTCCCCACTCGTCACCTGGCCAGAAGGGCTGTTCCAGGCCTAGCTTTTGCCTTTGGTCCTGTTTTCTTCGGCTTTCTGTCCTTCCTTACTGTCCTTCCGCCTCCATAGCAGGCGAGAGTGGGCCAAAGAGTGAGCTTGCAGCTGCAATGCCCAAGGGTTCTCTGGATAATCTCAGGAATGTCATATCCTAAAGACTTGGCTTTCCCACCAGCCAACAGGGACCCTCCTTCCTGCCCAGAGCTTGGGAGTCCTTCTGGGAGAGGGATCTTGGGTGGGGTGAGTGCAGGAAGGGACTGGAGGAAAGAGACACAGTGGTTCCAGGGTGGAGCCACGCCTCTTTTTCAGACTCTGAACTAGTTCAACAATGGATGGGAGTAAGGGTGGAGAGAGGAGAAAAGGGGGAAATCACCTAAACAACCCACTTCCTGAGCCTCAGTGTTTCCTACTGTCTTTTTACTTCCAAGATATTCCGAATTCTAGGTTCTCCTCAAGCAGGTAAATCTTATTTTATAGATGAGGAAACTGAAAGTACAAACCATGAGCCCAGGATCACTTAGAGCAACCAATCAACTATCTTCAAATTTAACTCAGATTTACTGAGCATCTACAATGTAGTAGGCCCTTTCACATATGTCATCATTCACATACTTCAATTATGAAGTAGGGCATATTCTCCCCATGTTGTATATGTGGAAACTGGGGATCAGAGAGGAGAAGTAGAGGCTGACCTTGGGCTAGCAGATTGGTGTCCTGTTTATGGTAGCTATGGGATTATATCATCATACCATTTTTTCCTCTCAAGCTCTCAGCATGGCCCAGCCCAGGGTAGAGGAGAGTCCAGGGAAAGTCAATTCACACCCATTTCCAGGGCCTCAGGCCCCATTCCCCAAGTGCAGGACTTCCTTTATTCTGCCCCTTGGCAGCCTCAGCCTTGGAACTGCCAGTTGAACTGGACTTCAAGGTCTCTAGTTTCAGCAGCAGCAGTTTGAGGGGTGGGCCAGAGAAGTGGGGTCAAGGTGCTCCACTCCTCTTCCCCACTGTGAAATCTCTGGCCCCCCATCCCAGCATAGGCTACTTGAGCTGCTGCTCCTTGTTATTGTTACTAGTAACTTGGAAGCCAGGCCCTGGCTTACAGAGCTTTTGCCAAGACTGCAGCTGTTCTCAGGCCTTGCTGGCTGCTGGGAAGATGAAACTCCAGGGCAGGCTCATTTTCCTGAGCCTGGGCTCCCTTCCCCTTGCCCTTCCCCAGGGACCTTGAGTAGAAATCATTGACCTTTGGAGAGCACTTTTTTTTCACTTTGCTTGGAAGTTCAAAGAAGCATATATGAAATATGATGAGAGTGCCAGAGCTGGAAGGACTCTCAGAGATAAACCAGTCTAACATTGTCATTTTATAGGTGGAGAAACAGAGCAGAGATCACATAAACACAGTGGATAGAACATGAACTTTGGACCTGGCTTACCTGGGTTGAAACTCCCAATAATAGCTGTGTGACTTTGGGTAAGTCTCCTAGCTTTTCCATGTTTCAATAAAATGAGGATGATGATAATAATAGCACTTGCCTTGTAGTTATTGTGATGATAAAATGAGTTAGTATATGTGTGGGGCCTAGAACAGTGTCTACCACAAATACGTGCTCTATAAATGTTAGATAATATTACTTTTAACTTTTTATAGTGCTTTGGAGGGAAAAGCAAACCTGGCATCACCAATCTGCAAATGTTCCCAGTTACTTCTGTCTTCACCAGCCATATTGTCAGATATGTCCTTCACCCTCCAGCAGTCCCCACTCATATTCCTTTTGGCACCAATGAAACTAAAGGTAAAGTAAGAATTCATGTCCAAGATAGAGGTCAGAGTCAAAGAAAGCTTTGCTTTCCACTCCTCATCTTACTTCTTCAGTGCCCATCTCCATCTCTCCCACTTCCCAGAACAAATATTGTCCCATCTCTTGATCAATCTTGTTCAAACAGTATCAATTGTGTTGAAATGGGGCAACTGGGAAAGAGGGGCAAGGTAACTCCTAATGGAGTTCAGATCAGGCAAATTCTGGAGGTCCCCATCTCCATCTGCAGGCTGGGCCTATGATTAAAATTGTTCTGGCTCTGCTGTTGTAAGAAGTACCTGGGACTCCAGTTTAGCCATCCCTTTGCCTTGAACACTAGGTGGGATTGCCATGCACTGGTGTTAGATAGACACCTGGCCAGAAGGGCTGTTCACCCTGGAATTTTCTGGACTCAACCACTTATACCCACCAACAGGCCACTTTGTGGTGTGAGTATGAAAAAAATCTCATTTTATATCCACTGGAGAGTAAGTTCCATGAGGTTAGGGACCCACAGCTATTTTGTTAACCATTATCTATCTCCTTATGGCCTGACACAGTGTCTGGCACATAGTAGGCCTTGAATAAATATTGCTTGGTAATGAGTGAAAGAATGATTCCCTCAAGGCTATTCCCAGCATAAGGAAGCCTCCCATTTTCTTCAAGATAACAAATAATTATGTCAACGGGCCTTGCCATCATTATTTCGTGTGATCCTCACTACAACCTTATGAGGTAGGAATTATAATTTTCCCCAGTGTACAAATAATAAAAAAAGTTAATGCTCACTAACCATGTGCCAAGTGCTTTTCTAAGTGCTTTGTACGTATTCACTCAGTTAAACCTCATAACAATTATATGAAGTGGGTACTGTTATTAGTTCCATTTTATAGAGCAAGAAACTAAAGCTCAAAGAGGTGAAGTAATTTTCTCAAGGTCACACAGCTAGCAGTTTGTGGCTCAGAGAATGAATGGCTTGACTCCATGTTTTCTTACTCTAGAGATCTTGGATTTTTCACTGCATCAAGAACACCCTCTCAAAATCTAACTCCCACATACAAATTTGCAAGTCTCTCCTTTTGGCCCCTTCTCCTATAACCATTTACACCTAATTTCTACATCTGGGGCAAGTCCCCTGCCTTTCTGTGTCTCTTCCTTCTCCTGTCTTCAGTCTTACTTCTCCTTGAAGAAGCCTCCCTACTCTTTCTCTCCATAGATAATCCCTTCAGATTTTGATCCAATTGTGCATCTATCATGTGTTGGGCTTGTATATACACCATTTCATTGGCAATTCCATTAAGTCATATCCACTGAGGAGAGACGGCTTGACCAAGACCACTCAGCTTAGATGTGGCAGAGGTGGGCATTACCTCCAAGCCAGTCTGACTCCATGTCCAGTGCTCTTTCTGCCACACCAAGCTGCCTTCTGTTCTGAGCCAGGAAACTTCTCCAAGAAAGTTTCTTAAATGACTCAAAAACCAACTCCCAAATCTCTTTAAATCCATGTGTGCCAATAACCTTAGCACAATCTATTCTTTTACTTCAGCCTATTGACATAGGCCCCACAGATTTATAACATATAGCAGCATCTAGGTAATTAATAATTTAGCCACACAGGGACAATCCATAGTGTGGGTTTTTCACCCATGTCAGGAACTAGTACCCACCATTCAAGCTGAGCTGTAAAACTGCAAAGAGAGGTCCTGAGAGTGAAGACTCCTTCTATCAGGCATAAGGCCTTGCCCTGCCCTTACTAAGTGGTTTTCCCATGACATGACAGTCTATGTAATAATTCCTTTCTTTGGATCCAGTAACTGAGAGGTGACCATATGTACAAGTCTCAGATGTACATGTTTACATTTAACCACTTACACACAAGAACACACACACACACACAATCAAGTTGATGAAGGGACCTGTGGCAGTGTCCTCAGATGAAGCAGGCTATTTGAGGAGGTGGTGAGCTCTACATCAGTGGGGGTATGCAACAATGTCTGGCCATCCTTTTGACAAAATGTGATAGGACTCCTACATGGAATGTGCAAATGGCATCCAGAACCATTCAAAATTTTCTATGCATTCATACGCTCTCCTGAATTCTCTACACTCCTTCTTGCCCCTCCCACAGCAAACACACAGTGCATGTGGCAAATTGGTCTTGCTTGGGACAATAAGAGCAAAGGCCTAGAAAAGTAGAGACATCCTGGAGACTGAGAGTAAAACTGCTGAATCATGCAGCTACTGTCACACTTTCACCCCATATCCTGCCAGCCAAAGACTGGGAATTTATGAGCTGGCCTGGGGACAGAAAGAGCCCCAGGTGTGAAGAAGCACACATGAGTATGTGTGCTTACATGAGTGTATATATGTATATAAATTTAAGCAGGCAAAGGGAGTGTGAAAGCATACACCCATATGAGCAGGTACCTAGGAGCCAGGTATAAGAAGCTAGAGTGAGAGACTCATATGCATGCTTGGTTGTGCTGAGAGGCCATTTATACCTTTCTGGCCCCTGCTGGCCTCCAGGGAAGACACATCAGACACATATGGAACTATTTATATTGGGTTCGTCTCACATCCAAACATCTTGTCCCTTGGCTGCCTCTAACCCCAGTGCAGCTCAAAGCAGTCCTGGGCCCTGCCCTGGCCTCTTGCTACCTTTCCAGTATCCCTGGCTTCTGAGGTGTCATTCTTCAGCTCCCAAATGGGTTGTTTCTGGTCCTAGATTCAGGCAGGGCCAGAGTGCTGTAGGGAAGTTCTTCCTAAGGAGCAAGTAAGACCTGAGATCTTAACCTTGGAGTTTCCAAATACAGAATAACCCTTGTTCTTTGCTCTGGTGCTCCTGGTGTGCAGTTTGGAATTCTGCTTCTAACAGGTCATGTGTTGACCACCTTGTCTATGCCAAGCACATTAAAGGTGCAACCTCCCCCAAATCTTCATGGCATCTCTGTGAGGCAAGCGCTTATTAGTATCATTTTTCAGATAAGAAAACTGAGGTTCAGAGAGGACTTGCTCAAAGGCACACACCTAGTGTGTGTGTGCGTGTGTGTGTGTGTGTGTGTGTGTGTCAGAGGGGTGGAATTCAGGCTTAAGTTTCTCTGCATCCCTCTTCTCATACTTCTTCAGTTGATGGAGAGCTCCATATGGTGTGGGATGGTAGGCAGCTTCATTTCTCCATTAGGACTACAAGAAGGTTGAATGAGATGATCTGAAAGACCCTTTTCAGCTATGACAGACTCTGCCACAGCCATGCCCTTCTCTGCTATCAGCTTTCCCACAGCCATGCAATTGCTTACAAGGGGGCCTGGCTCAGAAAGGGAGGGTGGCCCATAGCAGCGCGTACCCTTGCCTGGGTTTATAAGCTCAGAAGCCCTGCTTATCTGACTGGGGCCTCAAAGCAGCAGCATTGGAAAAGTAGCATGTATGTGAGTTTGGCAAGCTGCCTTTTAGCCCTTAGATATAGCCACATGTTGATTCACATCTGCGACAGCCCTGTGTGTGTGCATGCATGCACATGTGCCTTTGTGCCATGTGCATACTTTTGTATGTCTACACAATTTTGTGTATATGCCTAGGTTTGTGTGTGCCTGCCTGCTTGTGCATGGGAGGGTATTTATTTGTGTACACGTGTGCCTATCTCTGTATGTGCATGCAGGCATGTGTGTGTGAGTTTACATGATTGTGGATATGCACTATCTGTGTGTGTGTGTGTGTGTGTGTGTGTGCATTTGAATGTGTTTGTCTTGATATTTGTGTGTGTGCACTTGAATGGTGTGTCTATGCATATGTGCATGTAACTATAAACACATACAAGTGTACATCTTGTGTTTGTGGACATGCATGAGTGAATGTGTCTGTGTGTGCTAGTGTCGGGGACCTGGGATAGAGGTGTCCAAGCCTTTTAGGGGGGGTGTCCTACTCACAAAATGTCTAAAAGGCTGACATGGGTAGGGAGTGTTTGCTGGGAGTCTGAAAGACTGAGGTAATAAGTGCAAAGTGATTTAAATCCTTGCCAAGTACCCAGAGTGGTTAGCCAGAGTAGTGAACAGTGGTGCCAATCGGGTGTCAAATTTCACAGGTGCTTTTGCTTCCACCCTGCTTTGTCTTTATCATTAGACCCATCTCTCATCATCTCTTCCCTATCCACCCTCACTTCCATCTCGGCCACCTTCATGATGCTGTGTCACCACTTGGGCTCTTCCACACTGGAATTGAAGGCTGCTGGAGTAGGTTTCTTAAAATTGCCCACTTAAATGTATCCCTACTTTACTGAAATCCTCCTTATCCCTTAAAACAACTGTCTCTAGACTTTGGAATTTCATAGATGAGAAAGACAATGTTTTAAATAAATAAATAAATAAATAAATAAATAAAGGAACAGAGTGCTACAAACTTTTTATGTTGCTAAGGGCAGATATTTTAAAAATCTCTCACTCCTGGACACCACCCCATTAGAAGGACATAATAATCTCCAAATAAAGAATAGTCTTTTGAGGTGAATTAATTTAGCTTTCTGAAAACTGCATTACATTATCCATACTTTTATCCCATTTCACCACATATGGGTGAAAATCTCATTTAGGTACCCCTGTAGGTAAAGACCATGGACCCATGGATCTATTCCAAACCCTATGGGAGGCAGCCTAATTTCCCCTCTCCAGTTCCTCTCCACTCAAACCCTG
The DNA here is from genome assembly GCF_016509475.1 of Prionailurus bengalensis. Lineage (NCBI taxonomy): Eukaryota > Metazoa > Chordata > Mammalia > Carnivora > Felidae > Prionailurus > Prionailurus bengalensis. The sequence continues at coordinate 56,141,945 of NC_057361.1, read as the reverse complement.
TACATGAGACACATCACAAAACCAGCCCTCCCCCCAATTCACCACCACTTGACTGCCTCCAGACTCTTGCTCACAAAGTTCCCTCTGCCAGGCATGCCTGGAATGCCCTTCCCCCCTTTTTGGACTGACAAAGTCTTCTCTTCCTTCAAGCCTCAGGCTCAGCCCAAATGTAACCTCCTGTGAAACCTTTCCAAGTCGCTCCTGGTGGAAGTGATCTTTCCTTCCAAGGGTCCCAGGCCTCCCTTCACCATATTTAATAGGCTAGTTATTTAAAAGTTTCCCCACTGAATTAAACTGTGGAATGCCACATAGTATCAAGAGAAGTATGGACTTAGGAGTTCAGATCCCAGCTCTACCAGTCATATCTGAGTGACCTTCCTTAATTGTTTATAGTGTCCCTTCCTCATCTATAAAAACAGGAAACAATGGGTTTTGGTAAAGATTACCACCACAGTTAATGTATTGAAAGTGCCTATGTCTGGTGCATAACAGATAGTAAATAAGTATCAGTCCCTAGGATGTTGAGAGCAGAAATCATGCCCTGCACATCCTTGTGGGTCCTGTTGTGCTCATGTATCCCCCATGTCCAGGATATAGTAGGCACTTAACAAATATTTATTGACCGACTATCTAGCATAGTGTCTAGCATATAGTAGGTGCTTGATAAAGATCAGTCACTTTTCTTACCTCCTCTTTGAGAACAGAAGCCATGTCCTTTTTGTATTTGTGTAACTCCTACAGTGCCTAGTACAGAGTAGGTTCTTGATATATGTGATGGCAATTAGTAATAATAATCATAATAATAGTACCACTAATAATCATAATAAATACCATTACTAATAGTAATAGTATGGATGTTATATATGAGGCATCACGCTAGGATCTTCACACACGTCTCTCTTTTATTCACATACATTTAGTATATAAACAATAACACCAACCTCATCACCCTATAAGGTTATTGCCACTATTATCTTCATTTTAAATCTGAGGAAACTGAGGCTAATAGAGGTTAAGAATATTTCCTTTGTGGCAAGGTCTGGGATGCAACACAGGCAAGTTTTATGATAAAGAGCCAGCTAGCCTACTTATTTTTATGGGAAAACAGCAGATATTTATAGAGCTGGTTAAGTGACAAAAGTAAGACTTGAATCCAATTCTTTCTAGCTCCAAGGTAGTCTCAGAAGTCCATCTGCCTTCCAGTGGCACACAGTGGTCCCCAGCTCCCTCCTTCCCCTCTAAGCAGTGGAGCAGGCTGGGTCTGGGCAGCCACTTACCTTCACTTTCCTGAAGCAAGCCCAGAAAATGTCCAGTAGAGTCATGGTGGGGTGTGGGGAGCTGGCAGGGTCCAGCAGAGCTCTGCTGGGCACGGGCCTCTTTCTCTCTAGGGACTAGACTAGAAGGGATTTGGGCCTCTGTGAGAATCAGCCCTGGCCCTGTACTCCATCAGCCATACCAGCGAAGGGAGAGACAGAAAGCAGTGGCTGGCCTGAGCTCAGCTTGCCTCCTCTTCAGGAGCCTCCTGCCTCCCGAGGGCCCCAGGAAGGGAAGTAGAGAGGGAGGGAGAGAGAGGCTAGCTAAGGAGGAGGGACCAGGAGGCGGGTCACTGATTCAAACTCGGCACCGTTAACCAGTTGGCTGGGAGACCAATGCCAGTTGAAATTCCTTGAACATTACAGTTCCCAAGCCGGGCATGTCCAGCCTGCCTGCCAGCTCACCCGTCACTCCTGCCACCTGCACGCTGGTGTGCATGCCTACTTGTCTTCTGCTGAATGACACACAAGCTCTCCCTGGGGGTCTCTAGGTGAAACCAAGACCACATAGGAGTTGTGGAAAGAGTTCTGGGCAAAGAGCCCAGGAAGGGGAGCCTTCAACCTGGGCAAGACCCAGGCAAGTATGAAGGCATTTGATGGAAGGGGAAAAGGTATGAGCCTAGGAAACTCTCAGACAGGAGACTCTGGGCCCTTGATCAATAGGTCATTCTCCATCCCCACTTTAAAGTTAAGGATCATGAATCACTCTGGCACTTTGAGGTGGCACCTTCCTTTCTGGACTTCAGTTTTCCTGGCTGTGCAATGAAAGGCAGAGTCACAGTTATCTAAGCCTCAAGTCTTTTGTGTGACTTCTGTTTGGGGTTAGGTACAGGGTGACTCAAGAAGAAATTGCATTCTGAACAACAATTACAAGCTCCCCTCAGAACTCCCATGTTGCCCATAAGAAATCAGGTAACGTTCCAAAGAGAATCTGAGCCCAAAAGGGCCATTTCTTGATCTGCTTGCCTCAGGGCATCATAGTTCTCTCCCAGCTCTATAACCTAGGTGTAAGCCCTTTTCTGAACATCTGAGGAGATGGTGGCTTTCCTCCTTTATCTACTCCCACGCTCAGAAACCTCCAGATTCATATGTTTAGCCTGGAATCTGAACTTGAACCTCCTGAATACACTGAAGTCAGTTCTTTCAGTAAAAATAAAGTTAGCACTAGGCAGTTCTAGAGGCTTTATGGGCAGGAAGCCATTAAGAAGTGGTTATTCTCCCCTCCCCCAAACCTCAGCAGGCAGGGTGCTATGGCTGGCAGCCAGAAGGCTCCTAGGAACTCGATGGCAAAGGGCCAGGCGTGGGTCTCTGGAGGCATGTGTCATCACAAGGCCCAGAATAACTTATTCCCCTTGGCTTCACTTCCCTTTCAGAGACCCCAGCTGGTTAGGCAAAGGACCAAATCCTGGGACCCTTTGAGGATGCCTCTGCCTATCTTTGAGGACTTTCCTCATTAATGGTTTGGTTCAGAGGTTCGTCCCAAGAGTCTATGAGAATCTCTCCAGCTCTTGATACAACTTACTCTGTGGCTCTCAGTTTCCCCATTTGTCCCCTAGGGAGGTTGCGATAACTGATCTCTCATCTTCTCTTATCATTTACAGTATCCCTTCCCCACCTATAAAAATGAGTTAAAGCATTTAGTATATATTTAGTATAGTGCCTGGCATAAAGTAAATTCTCAATAAATGTTATTTGTTATTATTGAAGAAGTCCAGGCTTTGGGACCAGACAGACTTAGATTTGAATACTGGTTTGTTACCTTCTAGCAGTGCTCCCTTACGAAAACTTCACTTCTCAAAACATGTTGCTTCATGTGTAAACTCCGGATTCACTGTTTATGTAAGGGGACTACTGCTGGGAGTCAGTGAGATAACATTCACTTATACTTAGCATGCTCAGCACATCATAAGTGTTTAATAGATATTAGTTCCCTTGCTCTCTCTGCCTGTCCTGGATGTTCCTGACTCTCCCTCCTTCTGGTAAAACAGAAGGTACATTGATTTGGCATCATCCAGACCTGAATTCAAATCCAAGCCCAGCTACTTTTCTGTTGTGTGCCTACCCGAGGCAAGTTACTTCTCTCTAGGACCCTGTTTCCCTGGCTGTAATATGAGGATGAGGATAAAGATCCCTACTCACCTCTCAGCCTTGTCATTAAGGAAGAAGGGACATGAAGAACCCGACACGTAGTGGGTTCTCTAAGTTAACATGAATCCTCCCTCCTCTCTTTCCTCCCTCTGCCTCCCACATCCCATAGAGGCTCTGAATCAGGCAGAGCCTCCCTTACCTCACATTCAATACTTCCCAGGAACAGCATACCAGGCACAAAGCCTGCTTTTTTTGGTGGTGGGGGAGGCGGGGAGAATTGGGAGAAAGTAGGGGAAGGTGGTGGTGGGGGAGTATAGAAAGTGCAACAATCAGGGCAGGCAGACAAGCAGGGAGGCTATCTATCACATTAACACTCACTGGGCCAGCTGCTTTATTTTCTTACCCAGGAGCTGGCACTGCCTATTATGGGGTGCTTTGTTTAAGGCCTAAGTCACCAGTCCATGCCAAGGAACCAAGATGAAGGAGAAGAGAAGCTTTGTATGGTTGAGACCTGTAAGTTAGGAAGAATGGCATACCTCTCGAGGTAATTGTGTCCATCTTTCTGCTGGATATTGAGCAGATCACAGTTGGAACCATTGGAGGGAGAAGGCTATACCAAATGAAGACAGGAAGTCAGAAACATACTAGAACAGTGACTCTCAAACTTGCTGCTCTCCAGACCCCTCTCCACTATTAAGTTACTAAAGACCAGAAATTTTATTTGTGTGGGTTATATCTATGGATATCTACCACATTAGAAACCAAAACTGAGATATTTAATGTTCATTGATTTACTCACTCATTTCAAAAAACATGCTTTAAGGGTGCCAGGGTAGCTCAGTAGGTTGAACATCTGGCTCTTGATTTTGGCTCAGGGCATGATCTCGCAGTCCTGGGATGGAGCTCCGCTTCAGGCTCCGTACTGAGTGTGGAGCCTCCATGGGATTCTCTCTGTCCTTCTTTCGCAGCCCCTCCCCTGCCCACGTTCTCTCTCTCTCAAAGTAAAAATTTTTTAAAGTTTTTTTAAAAACATGCTTAAAATCAGACACATTAACATAAATGACATATTTTAGAGCATATTTTTATTTTATTTTAATTCTGGCATAATTAACATACAGTGTTATATTAGTTTTAAGTGTATGAATTATTCAATACTTCCATATATCACTTAGTGCTCATCACAGCAAGTGCACTCCTTAATCACCATCATCTATTTAACCCACCCCCCCCAACAATCTCCCCTTGAATAACCATCAGTTTATTCCTTATAGTTTTGAGTTTTCTTGGTTTCTCTCTTGTGCACGCACGTGCTTTCTCCCTTGCTTTCTTTTCTTTCTCTTTGCTTATTTGTTTCATTTCTTAAATTCCACATATAAGTGAATTCATATGGTATTTTTCTTACTCTGACTTATTTTTCTTAGCATTATACTCTAACTCTATCCATGTCCTTGCAAATGGCAAGATTTCATTTTTTTAATGGCTGAATAATATTCCATTGTATATATATATACCACTTTTTCTTTATCCATTCATTTATCAATAGGCACTTGAGCTGCTTCCACATTTTGCCTCTTGCAAACAATGCTGCTACAAACATAAGGGTTCAGGTATCTCTTTGAATTAGTATTTTTGTATTCTTTGGGTAAATATCCAGTAGTGTGATTGCTGGGGCATAGGGTAGTTCTATTTCTCACTTTTTGAGGGACCTCCATACTGTTTTCCACAGTGGCTGCACCACTTTGCATTCTCACCAACAGTACAAGAGGATCCCCCTTTCTCCACATCCTCACCAACACGTGTTGTTTCTTGTGTTGTTGATATTGGCCATTCTGACAGGTGTGAGGTGATATTGCATTGTAGTTTTGATTTACATTTGCCTGATAATGAGTGATGTTGAGAATCCTTTAATGTGGCTGCTGGCCATCTGGATGTCTTCTTTGAGGAATGTCTGTTCATTTCTTCTGCCCATTTTTCATGGGATTATTTGTTTTTTGGATATTGATTTGTATACATTCCTTATACATTTTGGATGCTAACCCTGTGTTGGATATATCATTTACAAATATCGTCTCTCAATCCATAGATTGCCTTTTAGTTTTGTTGATTGTTTTCTTCACTGTGCAGTTTATTTTTGCTTTTATTTCCCTGGCTCAGGAGACATATCTTTAAAAAAATGTTGATACGGCTGATGTCAGGGATCTTACTGCCCATGCTCTCTCTAGGATTTTTATGGTTTCAGGTTTCACATTTAGATCTTTAGTCCACTTTGAATTATTTTTTATGGTGTAAGAAAGTCATCCAGTTTCATTCTTTTGCATGAACATGTCCAGTTTCCCAACACCATTTGTTGAAGAGAATGTCTTTTCCTGTTGGATATTCTTTCTTGCTTTGTCGAAGATTAGTTAACCATATAAAAGAAAAACACTTCTGGGTTTTCTATCCTGTTCTGTTGATCCGCGTGTCTATTTTTGTGCCAGTACCATACTGTTTTGATTATTATAGCTTTGTAATATAACTTGAAATCCAGAATTGTCATACTTCAAGCTTTTCTTTTATCTTTGAAGATTGCTTTGGCTATTCAGGGTCTTTTGTGGTCCCACAAAAATTTTAGGATTGTTTGTTCTAGCTCTCTGAAAAACGCTGCTGGTGTTTTGATAAGGACTGAATTAAACATGTAGATTGCTTTAGGTGGGAGACATTTTAACCATATTTGCTCTTCCAAATCATAAGCATGGAATGTCATTCCATTTCTTTGTGTCATCTTCAATTTCTTTCAGCAGTGTTTTATAATTCCCAGAATACAGGTCTTTCAATTCTTTGGTTAGGTTTATTCCTAGGTATCTTATTGCTTTTGGTGTAATTGTAGATGGGATTGATTCTTTAATGGCGCTTTCTGCTGCTTTATTATAGGTGTATGGAAATGCAACAGATTTCTATCCGTTGATATTGTATCCTGGGACATTACTGTATTTGTATATTAGTTCTAGCAATTTTTTGATGGAGTCTTTTGGGTTTTATATATGTACTATCATGTCATCTGCAGATAGTGAGAGTTTTACTTCTTTGCCAATTTGGATGCCTTTTATTTCTTTTTGTTGTCTGATTGTTGTGGCTAGAATTTGCAATACTATGTTGAATAAATGTGGTGAGTGGACATCCTTGTCTTATTCATAACTTTAAGGGAAAAGCTCTCAGTTTTTCCCCATTAAGGATGATGTTAGCTGTGGTTTTTTCATATATGACCTTTATTATGTTGTGATATGTTCCCTCTAAACCTACTTTGTTGAGCGTTATTTTTTTATCATGAATGCATGTCATACTTTATCAAGTGCTTTTTATGCAAATATTGAAATGATCATATAGTTCTTACCCTTTCTCTTATTAATGTGATGTATCACACTGATTGATTTGTGAACATTAAAGGAACTTTGCAACCCAGGAATAAATCCCATTTGATTCTGATGAATTATTTTTTTAATGTATTGTTGGATTTGGTTTGTTAGTATTCTGTTGAGGATTTTTTGCATCTATGTTCACAGAGATACTGGCCTGTAGACTCTTTTTTTTTTTCTGGTGTCTTTATCTGGTTTTGGTATCAAGGTAATGGTGGCCTTATAGAATGATGTTGGAAGTTTTCTTTACTTTTTAAATTTTTGGAATAGTTTTAGAAGAATAAGTATTAAATCTTCTTTAAGTGTTTGGTAGAATTGGCCTATGAAGCCATCTGGCCCTGGACTTTGGTTTGTTGGGAGTTTTTTGATTACTGATTCAATTTCTTTGCAGGTCTGCTCAAATGTTCTGCTTCTTCCTGTTTCAGTTTTGGTAGTTTATATGTTTCTAGGAATTTATCCCATTCTTCTAGATTGTCCATTTTGTTGGCATATAGTTTTTCATAATTTTCTCTTAGAATTGTGTGTATTTCTGTGCCATTCGTTGTTATTTCTCCTCTCTTGTTTGTGATAAACTTCTGGCTAGAAGTTTATCAATTTTATTAATTTTTTCAAAGAACCAGCTCTTGGTTTCATTGATCTGTTCCACTGTTTTTTTTAGTTTCAATATCATTTATTTCTGCTCTAATCTTTAATATTTCCTTCTTTCTGCTGGTTTTAGGCTTCATTTCTTGTTCTTTTTCTCCTTTAGGTATAAGGTTAGGTTGTTTGGGATTTGTCTTGCTTTGTGTGGTAGGCCTATATTGCTATATCCTTCCCTATTAGGACTGTTTTTGTTGTATCTCAAAAGTTTTGCGGGGCGCCTGGGTGGCGCAGTCGGTTAAGCGGCCGACTTCAGCCAGGTCACGATCTCACGGACCATGAGTTCGAGCCCCGCGTCAGGCTCTGGGCTGATGGCTCAGAGCCTGGAGCCTGTTTCCGATTCTGTGTCTCCCTCTCTCTCTGCCCCTCCCCCGTTCATGCTTTGTCTCTCTCTGTCCCAAAAATAAATAAACGTTGAAAAAACAAAAAAAAAAAAATTAAAAAAAAAAAAAGTTTTGGACCATTGTGTTATCATTTTCATTTATTTCAATGTATTTTTTTATTTATTCCTTTGTTTCCTGGTTAACCCATTCAGTGTTTAGTAGCATGTTATTTAACCTTCATGTATTTGTGGCCTTTCCAGATTTTTCCTCGTGATTGACTTCTAGTTTTATACCGTTGAGGTCAGAAAGGATGCATGGTATGACTTCAATATTTTTCTGTTTGTTGAGGCCTATTTCCTGGCCTAATGTGATCTATTCTGGAGAAAGTTCCTTGTGCTCTTGAAAAGAATGTGTATTCTGTTGTTTTAGGATGGAATCTTCTGAATATATTTGTTAAGTCCATCTGTTCCAGTGTGTCATTCAAAGACTGTTTCCTTTCTGATTTTCTATTTGAATGATCTGTCCATTGATTTGAGTGGGGTGTTAAAGTCTCCTACTATTATTGTATTGTTATCTATTAGTTACTTTATGTTTCTTATTAATGGTGTTTTATATTTAAGTGTTCCCATATTGCATGCATAAATATTTACAATTGTTGTATCTTCTTCTTGGATTGTCCCCTTTATTATTATATATTGCTCTTCTTTGTCTTTTCTTACAGTCTTTGTTTTAATGTCTAGTTTATCCGATATAAGTATTGCTACTCTGGCTTTCTTTTAACATCCATTTGCATGGTAAATATTTCTCCATGTCTCACTTTCAATCTGCAGGTGTCTTTTTGTCTAAAATGAGTTTCCTTTAGGCTTGTTTATTTTATGATTCTGCTGCCCTATGTCTTTTTAAAAATAATTTTTATTATTTTTTAAAATGTTTTTTAACATTTATGTATTTTTGAGACAGAGAGAGACAGAGCATGAACGGGGGACGGGCAGAGAGAGAGAGAGACACAGAATTGGAAGCAGGTGCCAGGCTCTGAGCCATCAGCCCAGAGCCCGACGTGGGGCTCGAACTCACGGACCGTGAGATTGTGACCTGAGCTGAAGTCGGACGTGCAACTGACTGAGCCACCCAGGTGCCCCTTAAAAATAATTTTTAGAGAGAGAGAGCACCAACAAGCAGGGAAGAGGGGGAGAGAAAGAGACAGAGGAAGAGACAGAGGGAGAGAATCTTAAGCAGGCTCCATGCTCAGTGTGGAGCCTGATGCAGGGCTTGATCCCATGACCCTGGGATCATGACTTGACCAAAATGAAGAGTTGGATGATCAACCAACTGAGCCACCCAGGAACCCCTCATCCTATGTCTTTTGATTGGAGTATTTAGTCCATTTACATTCAAAGTAACTATTGACAGATATGTATTTATTGCCATTTTATTACTTGTTTTGTGGTTGTTTCTGTAGATTTTCTCTGGTCTTTGCTTGTCTCTCTCTTTCATGTTTTGCTGATTTTCTTTAGTGATATATTTGGATTTCTTTCTCTTTATTCGTTTCATGCTTATTAGTGATTTTTGATATGTGGTTACCATTAGGTTTGTATTTAACCTCTTCTGCAAATAGTAGTCTATATTAAGTTGATGATCATTTAAGTTTGGACCCATTCTTTACTCCTGTCCTCCCCATGTTTTAGGTATCTGTTATTAAAGTTTATATTCTTTTTTGCGAGTTCCTTGACTGATTTTTTTTATAGAAATATTCACTTTTGCTGCTTTTGTGTTTTCTGCCTTTGTATTCTCACTTTTCATTTCTCCTTTCCACTTAAAGTGTCCCCTTGAATATTTATTACAGGTCTGATTTTGTGGTCATGAACTCTTTTAGTTTGTCTAGGAAACTCTTCATCTCTATTCATCTCTATTGTGAATGCTAGCCTGGCAGATAGAATATTCTTGGTTGCAGATTTTTTCCATTCAGTACTTAGAATATATCATGCCACTCCTTTCTGACTTGGAAAGTTTTGGCTAGAAAATCCCCTGCTAGTCTTCTGGGGCTTCCCTTGTAAGTTAATTACTTTTTTGGTCTTGTTGCTTTTAAGATTTTTTTCTTTATCACTATATTTTTCCAATTTAATTAAAATATGTCTTGGTGTGGGTCTGCCTTTGTTGATTTTGAACAGAATTTTCTGTGCCCTCTGTATCTGAATGTCTATTCACTCCCCCCAAATTAGGGAAGTTTTCAGCTATTTTTTCCCAAATAATTTTTCTGTCCCCTTTTCTTTCTGTTCTTCTGGGAGTCCTATAATACAAATGTTACTACATTTGATGGAGTCACCAAATTCCCTAAGTCTATTCTAATGTTTCATATTTCTTCTCTTTCATTCAGCTTCATTGCTTTTCATTAGTTTGTCTTCTAGGTCATTAATTTGTTTCTCTACTTCTTCCCACCTGCTGTTGAGTCCATAAAGCATGTTTCTAATCTTGTTAACTGAATTCATCTCTGATTCTTTTTTAACTCTTTTATTTCTGTGGTGTCTCACTGATGTTTTCAATGTTTTTGTCAAGCACAATGAGTATCCTTTTGATTGTTGCTTTAAATAGTTCATCAGGCATGTTACTTATATTTATTTTGTTTCTATATCTGGCTGTTGCCTTATCTTTTTCTTTCATTTGGAATAAATGCTTCCATCTTCACATTTTGTATAAGTCTCTGCCTTCTCTGTGCTACAAAAATCAGTTATGTCTCCTTCTCCTGAACATAATGGGCTAAGAAGAAAGGTCATGTAGTGCCCAAGACTTGGTGATTCAGTGAATGCCTCCAATGTGGCTCTGCTCTTGTGTTTTGGCTGTTCTGTCTTTCAGGCCAGTCATCTGCAGAGTGTCTCCTTGACTGCAGTGCACAGTGTTTGGTACCTGGCCTAAATATGGCTTATTTTTAACTAGGTGTGCTCAGGTTTGCTTTTGAAATAAGACTAGTCACCACCTCCACTGGAACTAGTCCCTGCAAACCCCTATGTTCAGGAGGCATGGTATGGGCAGAGCTTTGTGCTGGTCTTTATGGGTGGAGCATCACTGAGACTGAGGCAAGCTTGACTGAGAGGGGCAGACCTTTCAGAGATCAGGGGGGTGGGGCTTGGTGCAAGCAAGTTAGGCAGCCATTGTCCACACTGAGCTGCTCCCTGCAGGTGGCTCTGTGTTTATGCTGAAGGTTGGAAAAGGGAAATGTTGCCAGCTAGCTACTTTGTTCCCAGAGAGGTGTATCCAAAAATGCTGACTCTCATGGACACACTCTGAGAGGAGTGAATAATCCCCCTGTGTACCCCAGGCACTCTTCAGATTGCTGTTTCCACACTGTCCCTGGTTTGTTTGCCTGCCTTCTCTCCAAGAACAGTGCTGTGACCTCTGGGATCTATCCCAGCCAAGCCTGCTGACTTTTAAAACTCTAGGATTTAAGCCCTACTGACTGCAAGAACTTATGAAATTCAGCCACTTTCATTTTCCAAGTTGGTGGCTATGGGAAAACATTCTCTTTGTAGGATCCCCTGTGTGCTCCTCTCTTTCACTTGCCCTTCTCCACCATCATGGGTCCTTCTCCTCTGCAAGAACCAGGTTCCATTTCTCCCTTTAAACCATGTCTCCACACTTCCTACTTTCTTAGAAGTGGCTTGTTCTCCCTCTTTAGTTGTGGAATTTGTTCTGTCTGTCTTCAGGTTGATTTCTGGGGTATTTAGGATGACTTATAGTTACCTAGTTGCATCTGTGGGACAAGGTGAGCCTAGGTTCCTCCTACTCTGCCACCATCCTACTCCTTCTCTCTAGAACATGTTTTTAATATAGTTTATAAATAATAACAATATTTTCTGGAGCAAAAATGAATTTACTGAGAAAAGGAGCATGGTTTTACCTTTTTTGCCATTCTCTTTACTGTCTGTCTTAATAGAAGAGAACTGAGTTGTTATAGATGTTTTCACATTTAGTCTGCTGTGATATGCTGTTTTTTGTTGAAGTATATGAAGAGAATCCTGCCTCCCACAGATATAGAGTTTGAAAGTGAAGACCTCATTGATGCTTGGAAAGGGTCTCAGTTATCCCTGGGGATTCTTGGGCCACACTTTGAGAATGACTGTATTATGAGATCTTGATTAGACTGCATTAGAGGATGCTAGAACATACGAACTGAGTCTTGCAGACCATCCAGTTTGAAAACCCTTATTGTGCAAAAAGAGAATCTGAGGGCCAAGTAAGAAAAGGGATTACTGAATTTTACACAGCAAGTCAATGCAAGAGCACCTTGCAGAGTTGGAACTAGGTCACCTGCTCCATAAGAAAGTTATTTTCCCAACACCTTTGAGTAAATATAGCTTTATAATTCCAAGGATAGTACAGTGGAGAATACCATAGTCTTGGTTATAGTGAGGTTTAGGTTCTAGTACCAGATCTGTCATTGATACAACAGTCAGAGCTTTTCAGAGCATTCAAAGATTATAGCATAGATTAAAAGCATAGCAAATATTATAAAGTAGTGAGCTCCCTGCCACTAGATGTATACAAGGGAAAAGTTGGCCCAACTAACCTCTCAGGTTCCTATCAGCCTCAAGAGCCTAACAAAGGTGACTACAAATGACACTTGCACCAAAGTTCAGGCAGGGTTCCTGAGGCCTAATCAGTCACTTTTTTGGTTCAGCTAAGAACATGGTATGCAGAAAGAAGCGGTAGAAGAATTATTCCACATTTACTTTATTTAACACACTATGTATTTATTTATTTCTACTATATCTTTAATTCAACAATATTCAGTCATTTGTTCAACAAATATTTATTTGGCACCTATTATATATCAGGCAATATGCTGAGTTCTTGTTCCAACAAAAGCCATAAGTGATTTCAGATAATAATCCCACTGCACTAGAAAACCACCTGTTTCATCTCCTTTTATTTCAATCTCTACCTGTTCATTTTATGCTCATTTTAATAAATGCCAAGGACTCAATGAACCCTCAAATACTGCATTTGTTGGGAACAGTAATGGTGAGGAATCAGAAAAGTAATGAACAGAACACGGCATTTTTTTCTAAATGTTTGTTTGTCTGTTTACATATTTATGTATGTTTGAATTTATGTTGAGAGAGAGAGAGAATGCAAGTGGAAGAGAGGCAGAGAGAGAGAGAGGGAGAGACAGAATCTTAAGCAGGCTCCATGCTCATCTCAGGGCCCAACGTGGGGCTTGATCCCACAACTGTGAGATTATGACCTAAACTGAAATCAAGAGTCAGATGCTTAACTGATGAGCCACCCAAGCACCCAAGAACATGACATTTCTATCTCATCCTTTTCTCCCTTGATTTCCAAGTATTTGTCAATCTTTCAATCAATGAATTTCACTGTAACAGAGGGAAAGAACAAAGCCCAATGGAAATGAAGTTTCTTGTCAGTCCATTGGAAGGTAGGGTCAGAGTGAAAGGCACAGTCTAGATTTTCATTTCCAATAATTACTGTAGAGAATAGAAGCATAGAAGAGACAAACATTTGTGTAACAATCTCCAAACAACAATTTATTCTCCCAGATAGGAATATGGTATTATATGCAGCTCCTTGAGGGCAGAAACTTTCTCCTGAGGAAACATAGTTTTCTAATGCACATGTATTTTCAGTGCAAAACTGCCCACATTGGCATTTACCACTGTCAGTAGGGTACAGGACCTTATATCCAGGCTTTTTACTTTTAATCATATATTCATGTATTCATTCATTTATTTAGTAGACTACTGATCACTACTCTGCACTTGATCCTGAGGTTACAGAGACAGTGATTTATAATAATAGCTAACCTAGATTCAGCGCTTTCTGTATACTAGCTCTGTTCTAAGTACTTACATAGTTTCATCTTATTTAGATTTCACAGCAACCCTATGTAAAAATTACTCTTAAAATTCCCATTTTACTGATGGGGAAACGGGGTCCCAAAAATATGAACAATCTTGCCCAAGGTCACACAGGTGGTAAGTGGCAGAGCTGAAATTCAAGAAAAACCCTTCTGACTCCAGAGCTTATGTGTTTATACATTGCTCTCTACTCAAATATGGTTCCTGCTATGGCAGAGGGCTGGTTCATGATCCACAGGAGTGCTAAACCAAGTAGATAAAGAACTCTCATTCATGATAGAACATGATGAGGTGGAAGTAGAGAAAGAAGGAGGCTAGATGAACACCAGCTCAAAAACTAAGGAAATCTGAGAGATGTGGCATTAGGTTGAAAAATGGGTGGTATTTGAGGAAATAATGGAGTGAGTATTCCAGACATAGAGAACAGCATAAGCAAAGGCTTAGAAGTAGGAATTCAGAAATTACATCTGACACATATGACAAAGTTCATTCAGGTGGTCTGTGGTGTAGGGTGCTTAGAGTTGCCAGATTGAACTAATATGAGTACAGGATACTCAGTTAAATTTAAATTTCAGATAAACAGTGAATAATTACTTTAGTATAAGTATGTCTGAAATTAAAATGTAACTAGCATTCTGTATTTTATATAGCAACCCTAAGGGTGAAAAAATATAGATTAAAACTGATCATAGAGGGCCTTCAATATCAGGTTAAGTAGTTGCCATATGACCTTGAAAATATGCCAATCTAAGCCTCAATTCCCTCATCTGTAATGTGAGCACACTGGACTATATCAGTACTTCCTAAATCTGGCTGCACATCTATATTTAAAAATATAGATTGGGGCACCTGGGTGCTCAGTCGGTTAAGCCCCTTGATCTCAGCTCAGGTCTTGATCTCAGGGTTGTGATTTCAAGCCCACGTTGGGCTCTGCATTGGGCTCTGTGCTGGGCTCCGTGCTGGGCATGAGGCCTACATAAAAAATAGAAAGAGAGATTGTCAAGCCCTTCCCCAGATATTCTGAATCAGAAATTTAAGGGATAGAGTCTTCACTTCTGGTGATTCTGATGAATAGCTTGGTTTGAATACCAATGGGTCAGGTGGTTCTAAGGGTCCTTCTAGCTCCCACATTCTTTGTGACCAACCCAAGATTTGATTATGTTGGAGAAGCAGGATATACCTTAATGATTTTAAAATCCCTGAGCCCCTTCTGTCCCCAGGTTTTCTCACCAGGGAGGCCCAACACAAAAGTCTTCAGAATTCTCCTATTCCTCTCCCAGTGGCAGAAGACTACCATTTTATCTATCATTATTTTTTTTAAGTTTACTTATTTTGAGAAAGACAGAGAGAGGGAGAGAGCATGAGCAGGGGAGGGGCAGAGAAAGAGAGAGAGAGAGAGAGAGAGAGAGAGAGAGAATCCCAGTGTGGAGACTGATGTGGTGCTTGAACACATGAACTGCGAGATCATGACCTGAGCCGAAACCAAGAGTCAGTTGGCTAAGCCACCCAGGAGCTCCTGAAGACTACCATTTTAAAATGTCCACAGTATGGGGAATTCTAGCAGATGGGAGGCAGCTAAACATTTCTTTGCTGAAAAATGACCCTTCTCTTGAACAGGAATTTCTTCTTCCTGTGCAAGGCAGCAGACCAGAGGTGGCTGGAAGATGGGATGCAGACTGGAATTCTGTATGTCACAGGACCATCAAGGTAAGCATCCAGAGACTGAAGCAGGCCTAAATGAGATGTCCAGAAAAATCATTAGATGCCTCTTGGAGAAGTGAAACCCTGGGGTGGGAAATACAGATTTTCCATCTCAGGAAAACAGTGTCCCTGCATACCGCCACAGTGGGTCTGCCCATAAGTAGTTCAGCTCAGCACCTCCTAGCTCCTGTTGCCCCTACTTCAACCAGCTGGTATGCTGAGAGTTGAAAGAAAGGCAGAAGACATGATCCCTAAGGACCAGGCTCTGCTATGTTTCCTAGTCAGACCCAGCAGCCCACACCTTGGGCTACTCCACCTCTCTGGGGAGGCCTTGGGTTCCTTCTTTTTCAAGTATAATTAACATACAGTGTTACATTAGTTTCAGGCATACAATATGATTCAAAAATTCTATGCATTTCTCAGTGCTCATCAAGATAAATGTACTCTTGATTTCCTTTATCTATTTCATCCATCCCCCCCACCCATCTCCCCTCTGGCAACTACCAGCTTGTTTTCTGTATTTAAGAGTTTTCTTTTCTGTCTCGTTTTTTTTCTTTGTGTATTCATTTATTTTACTTCTTAAATTCCACATGAATGAAATCATATGGTATTTGTCTTTCTCTTACTGACTTATTTCAGTTAACATTATACCCTCTAAGTCCATCCATGTTGTTGCAAATGGCAACATCTCATTCTTTTTCACACACACACACACACACACACATATATATATATATATCACATCTTTCTCATCCATTCATCAATTGATGGACACTTGGATTGCTTCCATATATTGGCTATTGTAAATAATGCTGCAGTAAACATAGGAGTGTATGCATATTTTTGAATTGCTGTTTCTGTTTTCTCTGGGTAAGCACCCAGTAGTGGAATTACTAGATGATATGGTAATTTTATTTTCAATTTTCTGAGGAACCGCCATCCTGCTTTCCATGGTGACTACACCAACAATTTGCACTCCCATCAACAGTACACAAGGATTCCTTTTTCTCCACATTATTGCCAACACTTAATTTGTGTTTTTTATTTTAGCCATTCTAATAAGTATAAAGTGACATCTCATTACGGTTTTAATTTGCATTTCCCTGATGATTAGTGATGTTGAGCATATTTTCATGTTCCTGTTGGTCACCTGTATGCCTTCTTTGGAAAAATGTTCTTTCATGTCTTCCACCCATTTTTAATCAGATTATTTGTTTTTTTGGTGCTGAGTCGCATAAGTTTTTTTATATATTTTGGATACTAACCCTTTATCAGATATATCATTTGAAAATATCTTCTCCCATTCATTAGGTTGTTTTATTAATGGTTTCCTTCACTGTGCAGGAGCTTTTTATTTTGGTGTAGTACCAATAGGTTTGCTTTTGTTTCCCTTGTCTCAGGAGACATATCTAGAAAAATGTTACTACAGCTTATGTCAAAGAATTATTGGCTATATTTTTTCTATAAATTTTATGATTTCAGATCTCACACTTAGGTCTTTTGTCCACTTAATCTATTTTGTGTATGGTGTAATAACATGGTCTAGTTTCATGCTTTTGCATGTAGCTGTCCAGTTTTCCCAGCACCTTTTGTTGAAGAGACTATCTTTTCCCCATTCTATATTCTTGCCTCCTTTGTCATAGACTAATTGACCATATAAGCATGGGTTTATTTCTGGGCTTTCTATTCTGTTCCATTGATCTGTATGTTTATTTTTTGCCAGCACCATCCTGTTTTGATTACTACAATTTTGTGGTATATTTTCAAATCTGAGGTTGTGATACTTCCAGCTTTCTTCTTCTTTCTCAAGATTGTTTTTACTATTTGGAGTTTTTTGTGGTTTCACACAAATTTTAGTATTATTTGTTCTAGTTCTGTGAAATATGTTGTTGGTATTTTGATAGGGATTGCATTGCAAGTTTCTTTGTGTAGTATGTACATTTTAACAATATTCATTCTTCTAATCCATGAGCATGGAGTATCTTTCCATTTGTTTGTGTCATTTTCAAATTATTTCATCAGAGTTTTATAGTTTTCAGAGTGTAGGTTTTTCACCTCCTTGCTTAAGTTTATTCCTAGGCTTTTTCTTATTTTTGGTCTTAGACGCCATTCTTAAGGGTGAGGGCCTTTCCAGGCCACAGCTGGCTTGGCAGCGCCTCACAAGAAGTGATGACAACTGAGGGCTGAATCCCATGAGCATCAATTATCAGGATTGTCAGTCATTAACAGTCCAGCACATGAACAATTTTCTGCATGAAGTTCTGGCAGAAGGGCTGCTGCCTTGGTTCTCACAGAGTCAGATAAAGACTGGCAGAGCTAAGTGCAAGATGGGAACACTGGCCAGCAAGGGAAGAGAACAAGGTGTAGTCCAATGATACAGCAGAGGATTTATCCTTAGAACAAAGTTGGCTTAGAGCTCTATTGGCATGTCTCAGGGGCTCAGGGAGACCCTGGGTTAGTAGTATCTAATGCTTGAGAACTTCTTTGTCAAACTTAGTGGGTGGAGTCAAATTCCTTGGCATGGAACCATGGCCTCAGCTTTCTGAAGGAAACATGGATGCCCCAAGATATGACAAGACCTGGGCAGGCAGTATGGAACAGGCCTTGATACTCCTATAGTAAGGCAGGCAGAAAAGGCTCTCTGGAGAGCTGAGATGACAGCCATAAATGGGACTCCTAGAGGGACAGTGGAGGTCTTCAGTCTCACATAATCTCAGCAGAGAACATGGTAACTGACAAGGAGTCTGGGGGCAGGTGATGCCACTCTAGGGGAAGCTGGGATGTCACAGCTGGAGGGTGTCTACAGACAGCAGGATTCAAGCAGAAAGAAAGGATAGGACTCCAGTCTTCGACAGGACCATCAAAGGCAAGGCAGCGTTCAGCTTTCAAGTCACCAAGGATGGAACCAGGGATCAGAGCTGGGGTGGGCAAAGTTGAGACTTGGTCACAGTTACCAGTCAGAGCCTAGTGACTCAAACCAGGGTACAGGTCCAGTACCAAGCCTCATAGCAAGACTCTGATGCTGAGGCCAGTAGGTGGGCCTGGGGTTGCCCATTGTCAGGATGGGTGCCAAGGACTGGGTTGGGTCTGCAGTGGGATCAAAAGGTCTCAGCTATGGGAGCTGGCTCTCAGGCAACATTAGATAATAGACAACCCACGGTGCTAAGTCCAGCCCAGAAGTGTCCACCTCCCTATGCTTAATACCATTCAGCTTGCACAGTGTGACTCAGACCCTATTATAGTGGGAAGTAAACTTCCCAAGAGGCTCAAGCTCAGCAAAATCAAGCCCTCAGCTGGAGATGCTTTGACCTTATTGGTGACTTGGTAAACTATGAAACCTGGGACAAGCCACTGCTGGGATTCTGTGCTTCCATTTTCCCATCTATGATCAATCATTAGGGCTGGGAAAGAAAAGTGCATAGAATGTATGGAACAAAAAAAGCAAAATAAGAGAAATAATAACAATGATGAGGATGGTGAAATAAAATAAATAACAATAGAAAAATAACAAGAATAAAGTATAATAATAGGTTCTAGCAAAATAACCACAATCATGGGGCACCTGGGTGGCTCAGTCAAGCATCTGACTTCGTTTCAGGTCATGATTTCGAAGTTCATGAATTAAAGCCCTGTGTTGGACTCTCTGCTGTCAGCACAGAGCCCACTTCAAATCCTCTGTCTCCCTCTCTCTCTGCCCCTCCTCCATTCTCTGTCTCTAAAATAAAAATAAACCATAAAAATCTTTTAAAAATAACCACAATCATGACCAACATGCATCAAGCACTTATTTTGTGCCAGACACCCTCCAAACACTTTTCATGGGTTGCCTCATTTAACCCCCACAGTAACTCCATGTGGTAGGCAGAGATGAGGAAATGGAGGTGGTTAGGAGTTTGCCTGAAGTCATACAGTTGGTAATTGATAGAGACAGCTTCCTAATCCTGGCAGGCTGGCTGGCTCTTAAGCCTGTACAAGTAACTATCATGCTCAACAGCCTTCCACAACAAATAATAATAATAATAATAAACCCAGCTGCCCCTGCTAGATCATCTACAGTTAGTAAGAGTCCCTACACCAGTGAGCATTGGGCATGGTCATTCACACTCTCACCCAGTCCCCTGGACCACTGGGGGATGCTGTCTGGCCAGGCCTAGGGGCTCAGCTTATGGCCAATGCCAGAGCTTTCCTCTGTATAAGGCAAATAGCCCTTCTCAAGACTGCAGTGATTATCATCGGCCCTAACCACCAAGTCCAATGTCCCTTTTCTAGTGTCCTAGCCACCAAATCAACAGAGTGGTTTTAGAACTAAGCACTGTGCAGCAGTTATGACTCCATGGGAGTGGAGAGAGCACTGTCTTGAGAGTCAGGAAAAAGAGGGACATAGGGTCTTGTCCTGTCTGAAACAGTGATGAACTGTATGATTTGGGACAAAGCTGTTCTCCTTTGTGGAACTTGATTTCCCCATTTATTGATTAAACAAATATTTACTTAGTTCTCATCATAGGCCAGACACTCTTCTGATCACTGGAACTTCAATAATGAATGAGATGGCCATAGTCCCTGCCCTTCTGAAGCTTACATTCCAGTGGGGAAGAAAACAATAAATAAATTAACAAGTAAATATACAATAAAAGTAAAATAAAATGTCAGGTAGTGATAAGGGCTATAAAATATAGCAGAGGAAGAATATGAAAAATGATGAAGTTAGAGAGTGCTATTTTAGCTAGGATGGTCAGGAAAGTAGGGCCTTAAGACCTGGGGATAATGGCTCTTACCTCCAAGGGCTATTATTGAGGCTGAAAATAGATGGGTGATGGATATTAAGGAGGGCACTTGTGTTGAGCACTAGGTGTATGTAACTGATGAATCACTGAATTCTACTCCTGAAATCAATATTGCACTCTATTTTAACTAAAATTTAAATTTAAAAATATATGAAGTGGTCATTGACTCTGAAAGTATTTTGGAAATTGTAAAAATGCCCAAATGGGAGAAATTATTCCTACTCATATCCTTAGTGACAGGAAGGTCTATTTATTGCCTTTCACTTTTTTTTTTCAAAAGATATCCCTTTCTCCAAGCTCCTGTTTCATGGATGTTTCCCTTCCCCCTGCTAGTCCTGTGACTGTTCCTTCCAAAATGCTTCTAGGGTCTCCATTGTACAAAGTACATTTCCCAAGGAAGAAGGTAGAGTAGATACCAGGGGACTGGAGTGTGCTGCCCATGTGTAAGGGAAGTGGCACTTCTGGAGCCCTGTGGCTTCCACCCATCAAGGTTTAGAGAGCCAGGGAGTGAGAAGGGAGGGCAGTGGGGGACGAACCTTCTCCAGATAGCCATTGTGACTCCTGGGAGCAAAAAAGAACAACTTAGAAGTATGGATGTTCAGGAGGTGTCCTGTGAGCCCACTTGCCTAGGACTGCTTGTGAAGAGGTAGGGGCCACATATTGGTAGAGCTCTTAGTAACAATGCAGCCCAGAAATTCTAAAACTGGGGGTAAGTAGAATCATCTGAGAAGCTATTTTCAAAAACACAATCATAGATCCTACCTCCTGGAGATTCTGCTTCAGTAGATTTGGAGTGAGGTCTTGGGACTTGAGCATTTTGAAAAAAAAGCTCTTCAGATTATGCTGATAAGCAGATCTGGTTATGAAATAACACTCTGGTTTAACCTCCCATGTCACAGGGAAACTGAAGATCAGAGGGTAAAATGTGTATGCTTGAAGTCACACAGAAGTGAAAGCATCTGGACTAGAAATAGAGCCTCAGTGTCTCTATGCCCACCCAGGCTTCCTTCCACTGCTCGACTTTGTCTCTTTATCCTCCAACCCACATCTCACCAACCCCCACCAAAAGCCCTGGATTCTGTCACATCCTACCAAGGCCAGGGATCAATGCATGTGGTAGTCTTGTTCTTCCCATGGTCAATGGGAATCCCTTCACTAGCCATTAGGAACAGAAGCTCAAGGTTGCCTCTATGTTTCCTCTTTCTTGGCTTCCTGCTGCCCTGGACTCAGGGCCCATGAGCACTAGTGCTGACCCCTGGTGGCAAGACCAAACAATAGATGGAGAAGTTAGTTTTCTCATTAATTCTGGAACTCAATAGCAGTGAGCACCTCAGCTTTCACATGGGGGTGAATCTGGGACTCATTTGATACGTCAGGCGGTCACCAATTTTTTTGAACATCAAACATTGTGGGTTTATCCAAAATAAACAAGACACAATCCTGCCCTCAAAGAGCTTGCAATCTAACCTCAGGCACAGAACAGACATTTGTATTGGAAGGTAAGGGGCCCCAGGCTGAGAAGCAGTAGATATACCTTGTAGTCCCAGCTCAGTATTTTATAGCTGACTGAACTTGGAAAAACCTCTGCATGACTCCATACTTTGGTTTCCCCTTATGGAAAATCTGGATAATAATCTGTCTTATCAACCTGCTAGAAATATTTTAAAAATCAAATGATATATGTATGTGAAAGTATTGGGGATCTATAAAGTGTCATGTAAATGGAGGAAGATATTTATCCTGGCCTAAACAGCTAAGCTGGCTATGGCATAGGTTAACTGAGACAAGGACAGGGTTGTGCTTTTCAAAGCGTTTATACTTTTTTCCATAAAAATGAAACTCTTTATGAAAACAGCTTGGCTTCAACATCAACCTCTACTAAGTTTAAACATTTAAATCAAATGCAAAACTCACATATGATTTTAATAGATACAGTTAGATACAATTCTGTTACGCATGAGCAATGTTTATTTTTATTTTTATTTTTATTTTTTTGAGCAATGTGTTTTTTAAATAAATTGGAAAATATTATGGAAATATGTCATTACTATAAAATGTAGACGCCATCACATTTCCTTCTAGAATCCTCCAATTTGGAATTAGGCATTCCAGTAGGGCCTAATTGTTTGGCAGTTCAGATCACTTTGGCATCAAAGGTAAGTGCACCTTGTCACAGTGTTAGAATGAGATGGGTTCCGTGGACCCAGCTGAGGTCCACAGAGAAGGAGACCAAGCTGCAGTAGGTTGGACCACAGTGGGGAGGGGGACTGATTGCTTCCCTACAGAGAGTGAAGCCCTCGGGAGGAGAGAGACTTTATCTGGCAGCATATAAAAATACAAGCCATTTAGTCCCTTTCCTTGGAATTTGGAGTATAGAGACCAAGGGATACAGGGATTAGGACAGGACTATCAGGATTTATAGATAATACATGGCCTTGAGTGTCCATGTCTGTGTGCATACTTGGTTCCACTGGAAAAAAGAAAAGATGGAGGTAAACATGTGAAATCTCAGGAACTGAAAGATTTCAGGGACCCCTGATTAATCTCTCATGCTCAGTTGCTTTGTATGCTCAGCAATTTCCCCTCTTCTTCTGAGAAATATTCCACCCTCCATTTTTTAATGAAACCTGTCATAGTCTTAGATACCCAGCACTACCATTACCTTCCAAAACATACTTCCTGAAAATAATTTATTGATCCAGAGATAAGTCTAAGGATGGCTGGCTGACCTAAGTATGGACCATTGAATTCCACCCTTTGGTTTTTCTAACTGGAGCATGGGAAAGGGATTCAGTCATTCTCTGGTTACAAAGCACAAAGGCCATGCTATCATGTGAAGAGAGTCAGTCTGCATTCAAAGATAGTAATGGTGGGGCGCCTGGGTGGCACAGTCGGTTAAGCGTCCGACTTCAGCCAGGTCACGATCTCGCGGTCCGTGAGTTTGAGCCCCGCGTCAGGCTCTAGGCTGATGGCTCAGAGCCTGGAGCCTGTTTCCGATTCTGGGTCTCCCTCTCTCTCTGCCCCTCCCCCGTTCATGTTCTGTCTCTCTCTGTCCCAAAAATAAATAAACGTTGAAAAAAAAATTAAAAAAAAAAAGATAGTAATGGTGACATGTAGAAATAAACTTACTAGTGAGAAACAGCTAGATTTAAGGACTTGGTTCCAATTGTTCCTGAGGCCCAGCTGTATCCCTGCCTCTCCTGAGGTTTGGTTGTTCAACCCTACATTACACTTTGGGTTTTTTTGGCCTACACTACTTTTAACTGAAATTTTTGGGTCAATTTCTAACAAAATGAGTGCTGAAAATTCTCTATCCTTGGTTTTTCATCTTCAAATCATTCACAACCAGCATTGTCAAAAGGCCCTAAGAGAGAAACCAAGGAAACTGGCTTTTATTCATTTTCTTTTTTAAAAAATTTTTTTAAATGTTTATTTATTTATTTTGAGAAAGAAAGAGCAAGAGAGCATGCATGATTAGGTGAGGGGCAGAGAGAGA
Organism: Prionailurus bengalensis; assembly: GCF_016509475.1. NCBI lineage: Eukaryota > Metazoa > Chordata > Mammalia > Carnivora > Felidae > Prionailurus > Prionailurus bengalensis. The sequence goes on along the minus strand of NC_057361.1, from coordinate 56,118,339 downwards.
GGGAGAGAGAGAGAACCCTAAGCAGGTTCTACACTCAGCACAGAGCCGAATGCAGGGCTTGATCCCATTATGACCACGAGATCATGATCTGAGCTGAAATCAAAAGTTGAACGCTTAGCCAACTGAGCCACCCAGGCGTCCCTATTCATTTTATGTGACATCTCTATTGAATTTGACTATTAATTACTTTCATTTTCTTGAAACACTTCTCTTCCATTAAAGACTCTGCATTTTCCTTCTTCTCCTCATATGCTTCTGGTTCATCTTTTCCCTATCTCCTTCACGGAGACATTATTTTCTGAATATTCCTTAACTATTGTTTTTCTCTAAAGTTCTATCATAGGCTCATTCTATTCTCCCTGGATAATCTCACTTATTTTCAAGGTTTTAATCACCATTTATATCCTGATGATGCCCAATCCTTGTTTTCAGATCAGACCTCTCTCTGTATTGAGATCAGATCTATGTATTAAGTTGCCTACTCAATATGTGTGCCTGAATTTGTCACAAGCACCTCCAATGCAACACATACAATGTTTAACTCATCATTTTTACTTTTCTGTAGTCCTCACCTTAATGAGTATCACCCCAAAAACTCAGTAACATAAACTGGAAACCTGGGAATCCTCCAAGCTTCCTCTTTCTCTTATTCTAATATTTAATCACCATGTTTCATCAGTTCTACCTGCTAAATATCTCCCTTGGTTTGTCATTTATTTCTCCTTTACTTGATGTTAAATGGTAAGAGAGTTATTTGTAGCAAATTAGAAATTATAAATGGTCCAAAATATGCCACTTTATATTGACAAAATGATAATAAACAGTTTGTAATTAGCTATCTGAGTTATTACCATGACTGGTATGACAAACATACCACACACACCTAATTATTTAGTCTTCTCAGTCTCCTTATCCCTACCATCCTTGGCCTAGGTCAGGTCTCAGCTTCTACTTGGGGGCATTCAAAGTATTCCCTGGAAGTATATCAAGCCACCATAAAAAGAGACGGAGGGCACAAGAAACTAGGGCTCTAGACCCCACTCCTGCTTCAAACAGAGAAGTGATGATTGATTTATTGATTGATTCCTAGATTCCTTGAAAATTTCATTGAAATTTTCATTGAAATAAAGGGTTACTACTGCCAAAATAAAGAAAACAAGAGAAAGAGGAAAGGAAGGAAGGCGGTGAGAGTGAGAAAGGAAGGGAAAAGAAAGAAAATGCAAACCATTGAATTAAATATTGCAATAGCTTCCTAATTGGTCTCCTTGCCTCTAGTCTCCACCCTTCCAATTTGCTTTCCAACAAATGCTTATGAATTCTGATTTATGGAATAAAGTTTTAAACATTTTTAAAACATAAATACTACATTAATATAAGTTTGCAGTAAAAATCCCAACAAAAGAGGTCTAAAGAAGTCTATGACCATAGTCTCTCAGCTTTGGCACTTTCAGCTTTTGGACTGGATTCTTCTTTGTTGTGGGAGCTGTCCCATGCCCTGTAGAATGTTTAGCTATATCCCTGGCCTCTGTCCACTAATTTCCCTTAGCACTTTCCCACTTGTGACTACAAAAAAATGTGGAGACATTGGTATATATCACTTGAGGAAAAAATCTTCCCCTGTTGAGAACCACTGCTAAAGAGTAAAATGTGCATGACCCCCTTCACATCTGCCGATCCCACTCCCCTCTTCAGAGATAGCCATTTGTATCAGATGACATTTATCATTCCAGGCCTTTTCTATGTCCTTACATAGCAATATGATCTTTCAAAATGCAGATTTTATTATATTACTTTTCTGATCCAATTTATCCCAAATAGTCTGTGGGAGAAAATGCAAAATCCTTAGACATATGAGGCCTTCAAGACCTGGCTTCTTCAGGCTCTTTTCCTGCCATCCTTTCCTTGTTGTAGAGCTTCTCATTATAAAAAATGCCATATACTCATTTTCCCAGCCTCCTTTGCATTGAGGTCAAGGGCAGGGGACTGGAAGAGATGTCTAATGGGGAAATTCTGTGAAAGGTTTTCCTGCCTAATAAAAGGGCACATGTGGCATGAAGTGGTCTTCTTGTTCTTCACTGGATGTGGTTGTGCCTCCATGTGACACAATAACCATCTTGCAATCCAGAAGACATCGAAAACACAAAGATAGAGCAGAAGGATAAGAAAGGCTCTGGGACATTTATGACAACATTGAATCACTGAACCTGCCTGGGAACCACCTTCCTTTGGACTTCTTGTCATGTGAGATAACTAACTACTGTTCATGTGTTCATGATACTTTTAGTTGGATATCCACTTAGCTGCAACTGAAAACATCCTAACTAATACATACCATATTCAGCAATTTATAACTGCTTGAATACACCAGTGTATGGCGTTGTGCATGTTGGTTCTTCTGCCTGGAGTTCATTCACCACCATATCTGCATGACAAATACTCATACATCAAGTCCTGTTTTTAAGTGCCACCATCTTCTCTATTAAGACTTTCTAACCATCATCCTACACCCAGAACATCCTTTCTTCATGAATCTATTTCATCTTTCTCACATTTTATTATAAAGTGTATCACACTAAATTGCAATCTTTTTATGTGTCTATCTTTCCTGTTAGACTGTGAGCCCTTTTTGGGATGAGGCTGTATCTGATTCACTTCTGAATGATTATGCTCGTCACAAGGCTTGGCACAGAGCAGGGAGTTAGTAAATATTTGAGTGAATTGATCATTAGATGGATTAGTGAATTAATGAGGACATGAATGAACTAACTGAGCTAGCTGGATAGATGAAATTGTAATTAGTCTATTTCTCTGAATGCCCTGCTTCAGTCCATGCTGTTTGGGACCCTCAAAATGTGGAATGGGGAGGGTTATATGGATAGGAAATGTTCTTATATGACCTCAGTCCATTTATACTTCAGCTCTGCCACCACTTCCTGGCCAGGGTAGGGCCCTGTGCCCTTTCTTTTTACTACCAGGCTCTGACTTTGAATTGAAGTAAAGAAACAAAGTATACAGTCAACCCCTTGTTCCAGAAAAGAGTAATCATCTTAGAGAATGTGATCCCAAAGAGGTTATATAGCCACTTGTTCTTTGAAGTGTCTAGGGACTTAGAGTCTTAGGCCCCAACTCAGACCTTTGAATCCGAATCTGCATTTTAACAACATCCAAGGTAATTCCTATGCTTGAGTTTGGGAAGCATGGAAGTCCAGCTCTCCATGGAAGTAATATGGCATTTGCTCAAGTCTAGGCCAGCCTAATGTGGAGATCTTTAGTGGGGGACAGATGGCCCAGGGGTGTCTCCTCATCTCAGATACCAAATGGAAGAACTGGAAGAAACATTCAAGGTAAGGTGGCCCTATGCTCCCATTTTGTAGCAAGGAAACTATACTCTTAAAAGAAGAGAGACAGACTAAGCATGGTCCACAGAACCAGAAACTACTTTAAAAAAATCATTTAGTTTAACATCTTCCCTTGTCACTTGCATTTTATAAATTAAGAAACAATGGCCTAGAGAGAATTGACCTGGATGACAAAGCAGGTTAATAGCAGAGCTGAGGAGCATCCAGGTCTCTTTATGGATTTGAGACATTTACAATTCCATTCTGGTTTCTTAGACATTCCTTTCACATAATAAAACAGGCAATTCCATCTATATTATAAGAAATACCTTTAACAATATTCTTTCTAAGAGGAGGAATTAAGACGGTGAAGAACTAGGAGGACCCTGAGCTTTCCTTGTCCCTCAAACACAGCTGTGTTGAGGTCAGATCACTTGGAACACCCAGGAAATAGACCTGTGGACTGGCATAAGGATCTCCACAGTTGGGGGGAGACAGCTTGGCAGGTGCAAGGTGCATGGAAGTGAATTGGAGGAGAGAAAAAATGACGTAATCTCAGAGGAGAGGGAACCCTTTCCATGGAGAGACAAAAGGGAGAGAAAAAGAGGGGGGTTGAGAAAGTGCAGCATTCAGTTTCACAAGAGGAAAACCTCTCTGGACCACAGACTGGGGAGGGAGAAGTATTGAGTGTCCCATTCCTTTATTGAAAACAGTGTTTGGAGCTGAAACTCTGAGGTTTTGGAAGTGCATGACTTTCTCCAAAGCAGAGCCTTGGTGAGCACTCCTGGGAAGGAGGGAGCTGGCCCTGGAGTGCATAGCATATGTAGAGATCTCTGGGGTGCACTGGGAGAGAACATTCTCCTTCCTGCAATAATTTTGGAAGAACGTTTATTGCCTTCCCAAGGACAAAAGACCTTGTAGGTGCCAGCCAAAAGCCTTTCATCAGCAGGGTGGACAGACTCTACTCTGGAAGAGGGGTGGGATCCATGTAGTGCTGGGCCCTTTAAGACTTTGGATTTTGATCATCATCAGGGAAATACAAATCAAAACCACAATGAGATACGACCTCACACCAGTCAGAATGGCTAAAATTAACAACTCAGGAAACAACAGATGTTGGCAAGGATGTGGGGAAAGGGGAACCCTTTTGCCCTGTTGGTGGGAATGTGAACTAGTGCATCCATTCTGCAGAGCAGTATGGAGGTTCCTCAAAAAATTAAAAATAGAACTACCTACAATGTAGCAATTGCACTACTAGGTATTTATTCAAGGGTTATATGTGTGCTGTTTCAAAGGGATACATGAACACCAATGTTTATAGCAGCACTATCAACAATAGCCAAAGTATGGAAAGAGCCCAAATGTCCATCAACTGATGAATGGAAAAAGAAGATGTGAAATATATATACAATGGAATACTACTTGGTGATCAAAAAAAAATCTTGCCATTTACAACAACATGGATGGAACTGGAGGTATTATGCCAAGCAAAATAAGTCAGTCAGATAAAAAAATATATCATATTATTTCACTAATATGTGGAATTTGAGAAACTCAACATATGTAAGAGATGAATCGTTGGGTTCTACTTCTGAAGCCAAGACTACACTGTATGTTAACTAACTTGATTAAAAAAAAAGACTTTGGATTTTGAATCCCATCCATGCACCAAGAAGAAAAAGATACAGGAGAGTGTGGCACAGGGAGAGCTGACTGTCCTCTCTATTCTGTGACAGCTTCCTGAACATCAGGAATTGTGAGACCCCTGGTCTGCAGACAAGAGATTGGGGTGGTGCCATTTCCCCCCCAACACCAACAAGGTGGGACTTCAGAGAGCAACACAGTGGCCACCAGTGGAGGCAGAACCCACGTACACCAAACCCCATGTCCCCCCTGCCTGGCAATTGCTTATTAACTAGGGAAAGACTGAATCTGAGTCAATTCAAGGGGGCTGTCCTGCAGAAAACCAGCACAGCCAGCAAACCCATGCACCAAGTGCACTGAAAATTGTGCCTCAAAACAACACTGAAAGGTTTTTTTTCACTTTTTTCTTCTATCTTTTTTTTCTTTTGGAATCAGGCTCATTGTTTCTTGTTTGTTTTCTTTATTTCATTTCTCTCCTTTTTTTTGGATCAAGCTTTTTAATTCTTTTTCTTTCTTTTTTCCTTTTCTTATTTTCCTTTCTTTTTCTTTGGAGTCAGCCTTATAGATTTTGATTATGTTTCCTTTGTTCTCTTTCCTTTTCTCTTTTTTTTTGGGGGGGGGGGATTAGGCTTCCTTTCTTTTTTTTCCAGGGTTATTTCAACAAAAAAATCAATTAATTAAAAAAATCATCTAATTAAAGTCCAAACACTCCACCACAGCAACCAAGGAGGAACTCTGCAGAGGACTGACCAGTGGGAAAGAGCAGCCAAAATGCAACAGCAGAGTGAACACAGCATAAACCAGAAACACTTCCTGAAGTTCCAGGCCCTGGACACTGTATGACCCCTTTTTAATATAGCAGTACTCTCAGGAGCAGGAAACATACAAGCTTTTAAAACATTCAAAAGATAGAAACATAACAAAAATGACAAGACAGAGGAATTCCCCCCAAAAGAAAGGTCAAGAAGGAATCACAGCCACGGACTTGCTCAAAAGAGATATAAGCAATATATCTGAACAAGAATTTAGAATAACAGTCATGAGACTGGTAGCTGAGCTTCAAAAGGCATAGAAGACATGAGAGAAAACCTTGCTGCAGAGAATAAAGACCTAAGAATTAGTCAGGATGAAATAAAAAATGCTATAAATGAGATGCAAAAATGAGATACAGTGACAATGAAAATTAAAGAAGCAGAGGAGAGAAAAGGTGGAATAGAAGATAAAAATACAGAAAATAATGCATATGAAAAGAAGAGGGAAAGGAAATTAGTAGGTCATGAGGGGACACTTAGAGAACTAAGTGATTCCATGAAACAAAATAATGTCCATATCATAGGAGTCCCAGGAGAACAGCGGGAAACGGGGGCAGGAGGTTTATTTGAACAAATTATAGCTGAGGACTTCCCTAATCTGGGGAAGGAAACAGTCATTCAAGTCCAAGCAGCAGAGGGAACTCCCCTCAAAATCAACAAAAACACATCAATACCATGACACATCATAGTGAAATGCAAAGAATTCTGAAAGTAGCTATAGACAAAATGTCCTTAACCTACAAAGGTAGACCATAAGGTTTCTAGCAGAACTGTCCACTGAAACTTGGTAGACCAGAACGGAGTAGCAGGAAATATTCAATGTGGTAAATGGGGAAAAATATACGGCCAAGAATTTTTATCCAGCAAGACTGGCATTCAGAATAGGAGAGATAAAGAGTTTCCAAGACAAACTAAAGGAGTTCGTGACAACTAAACCACTCTTGTAAGAAATTTTAAGGGAGACTCTCTGAGAGGAGGAAAAAAAAGACCAAAGCAATAAAGACTACAAAGGACCAGAGAACCTCACCAGAAACACCAGTTCTACAGATAACACAATGGCACTAAATTCATATCTTTTGATAATCACTCTGAATGTAAACAGATTAAATGCTCCTATAAAAAGACATAGGGTATCAGAATGAATAAAAAATAAGATCCATCTATATGCTATCTACAAGAGACTCATTTCAGACCTAAAGACACCTCCAGATTTAAAGTGAGGGAATGGAGAATCATCTATAATTCTAGTAGACGTCAAAAGCAAGCCAAAGTAGCCACACTTATATCAGACAAACTGGATTTTAAAACAAATGTTGTAATAAGAGATGAAGAAGGGAATTATTATATCATAATTAAGGGGTCTATCCATCAAGAAGATCTAACAGTTGTAAATATTTGTACCCCCAACTTTAAAGAACACAAGTATATAAATCACTCAATCACAAACATAAACTCTTTGATAATAATACCATAATAGTAGGAGATTTTAATAACCCACTTATAACAATGAACAGATCATATAAGCAGAAAATCAACAAGGAAACAATGGCTTTGACTGACACACTGGACCTGATTGACCTAACAATTATATTCAGACAATTTCATCCTAAAGCAGAAGAGAATACACATTCTTTTCGAGTGTACATGGAACATTCTCCAGAATAAATTACATACTGGGTCACAAATCATACATCCACAGGTACGAAAAGATTGAGATCATACCATGCATATTTTCAGATTGCAACACTGTGACACTTGAAATCAACCACAAGAAAAAATTTGGAAAGCCCCCAAATACATGGAGGTTAATGAACATCCTACTAAAGAATGAATGGGTTAACCAGGAGATTAAAGAAAAGATTAAAAAATACATGGAAGCAAATGAAAATGAAAAAAAAAAACAGTCCAATCCCTTTGGGATGTAGCAAAGACAGTCTTAAGAGGAAAGTAAGTTGCAATGTAAGACTATCTCAAGAAGCATAATGGTCCCAAATAAACAACCTAACCTTACATCTACAGGAGCAAAAAGTAAGGCTGCTCTTAGAAAAGGAACAGCAAATAAAGCCCAAAGCCAGCAGAAGAAGAGAAATAATAAAGATTAGAGCAGAAATAAACTATAAAGAAACCAACAACCAAACAAAAAAAAAAAAACCAGGAGAACAGATGAATGAAACTAAAATCTGGTTTATTGAATGAATAAACAAAACTGATAAACCCCTAGCCAGACTTCTTAAAAAGAAAATAGAGGACCTAAATAGATAAAATAACAATGAAAGAGGAGAGATCACAACCAGCACAATAAAAATACAAACAATTATAAGAGAATATAATGAAAAATTACATGCCAAAAAACTAGACAATCTGGAAGAAATGAACAAATTCCTATACACTCACCCACTAACAAAACTCAAACAGGAAGAAATAGAAAATTTGAACAGGCACATAACTAGCAAATATTTTGAATCAGTTATCAAAAATCTCCCAACAAGTAAGAATCCTGGGCCAGATGGCTTCCCAGGGGAATTCTACCAAACATTTAAATAAGAGTTAATGCCTATTCTCCTCAAACTGTTCCAAAAACATTAGAAATGTAAGGAAAGCTTCCAAACTCATTCTATGAAGCCAGTATTACTTTGATTCCAAAACCAAAAACTCCAATGAAATGGAGAATTACAAGCCAATATGCTTGATGAACCTGGATGCAAAAATTCTCAACAAGATACTAGCAAATCAAATTCAACAGTACATTAAAATAATTGTTGACCACAATCAAGTGAAATTTATTCCTCGGCTGCAGTGCTGGTTCAATGTTCACAGACCAATCAGTGTGATATATCACATTAATAAAGGAAAGGATAAGAAGCATGATCCTTTCAACAGATGCAGAAAAAGTATTTGACAAAATACAGCACCATATCTTGATGAAAAACCCTCAAGAAAGTATAGATAGAAGAAACATACCTCAACATCATAAAAACCATATAAGGAAGGCCCACAGCTAATATCATCCTCAATGGGGAAAAACTGAGAACATTCCCCCTAAGTCAGGAACATGATAGGGATGCCCATTCTCACCACTGTTGTTCAACTTAGTACTGGAAGTCCTAGCCTCAGCAATAAGACAATGAAAAGAAATAAAAGGCATACAAATTGGCAAGAAATAAGTCAAACTTTCACTTTGCAGATGACATGATACTCTACTTGGAAAACCCAAAAGACTCCACCAAAAAAAAACTGTTGGAAGAGATACATGAATTCATCAAAGCCGCAGGATATAAAATCAACATACAGAAATTGGTTGTGTTTCTATACACAAATAATGAAACAGCAGAAAGAGAAAACCAAAGCTGAAAACATCACAATTCTGGACTTCAAACCATATTGCAAAGCTCTAATCACCAAGAAAGTATGGTACACATAGACCAATGGAACGGAATAGAGAACCCAGAAAATAAATCAAGGAATTAATCCCATTTACAATTGCACCAAAAGCCATAAGATAGGAATAACCCTACCCAAAGAGGTAAATGATGTGCATGCTGAAAACTATAGAAAGCTTATGAAAGAAATTGAAGAAGACACAAAGAATATGATCATTTGATATTTGTAAATACTGTGAAATGATCACCACAATATCAATCACCATACAAATTTATAGAATGTTTTTTATGTGATGGGAACATTTGAATTTACTCTCTTAGCAACTTTCACATATGCCATGCTGAATTATTAACTATAGTTAATAGGCTGTACACTTCCTATCCAAGACTTACGTACTTAATAACTGGATTTTTGTACCTTTTAACACCTTTCACACATGTGGACCTTCCCCAACTCCCCAGCTCTGGCAACCACCAACTTCTTCTGTGTATCTGTGAGTTGTTTTTATTTTTTATTTTTCATTCTTATTGAGTTTTATTAAATTACAGTATAGTTAACATACAATGTTATATTAGTTTCAGGTATACAATATAGTGATTCAACAATTCTCTCAGTGCTCATCATGATAAGTGAACTCTTTAATCCACATCACCTATTTCACCCATACCCCTACCCACCTCACTTCTGGTAGACATCAGTTTGTTCTCTATAGTTGAGTCTGTTTTTTTGGTTTCTCTCTCTCTCTCTTTCTTTTCCTATTGCCAATTTGTTTCATAAATTCCAAATATGAATGAAATCATGGTATTTGTCTATCTTTGACTTATTTGCTTAGAATTATGCTCTCTAGCTCTATCCATGTTGTAGCAAATAGCAAGATTTCAACTCTGTATACTCCATTATGTATATATGAAATATATACATATATAATATCTTCTTTATTCATTCATCTATTGATGGATACTTGAGCTGCTTCCATAATTTGGCTATTGTAAATAATGCTGCTATAAGCATAGGGGTGCAGCATATATCCCTTTGAATTAGTATTTTTGTATTTTGGGGGGAAATACCCAGTAGGGCAATTACTGGAATGTAGGGTAGTTCTATATTTAACTTTCTGAGGAAATTCCATACTGTTTTCCAGAGGGGCTGCACCACTTTGCGTTCCCACAAACAGTGAAGGAGGGTTCCATTTTGTCCACATCCTTGCCAATACCAACTGTTCCTTGTGGTTTTAATTTTAGCCATTCTGACAGGTGTGAAGTGATATCAAATAGTGGTTTTGATTTGTATTTCCATGAAAATGAGTGGTGTTAAGCATCTTTTCATGTGTCTGTCGGTCAGCCATATATCTTCTTTAGAAAAATGTCTATGTCTTCTGCCCATTTTGTAATTAGATTATTTGTTTTTTTGGGTGTTGAGTTTTATAATTTCTTTATAGATTTTGGATACTAACCCTTTATCCAATATGTCATTTGCAAATTTCTTTTCCATTCTGTAGATTGCCTTTTAGCTTTGTTGATTGTTTCCTTTGCTGTGCCGAGGTTTTTATTTTGATGTATTCCCAATAATTTATTGTTTTTGTTTCCCTGGCCTCAGGAGACATATCTAGAAAAATGTTGCTAGGGTTGATTTCAGAGAAATTGCTGCCTATGCTCTCTTTTAGGATTTTTATGGTTTCAGGCCTCACATTTAGGTCTTTAATTTATTTTGAGTTCTTTTTTGTGTGTGGTGGAAGTGGTCCAGTTTCATTCTTTTGCATGTTGCCGTCCAGTTTTCCCAATACCATTTGTTAAAGAGACTGTATTTCTTCCATTGCATATTCTTTCCTCCTTTGTTGTAGATTAATTGACCATATAATTGTGGGTTAATTTCTTCATTTTCTATTCTTCTTACTGCTGTATGTGTCTATTTTCATGCCACTGTTTTGATTACTATAGTTTTGTAATATAACAAAGTCTGGAATTGTGATCCTTCCAGTTTCGTTCTTCTTTTCAAGATTGCTTTGGTTATTCAGAGTATTTTTTGTAGTTTCTTACAAATTTTAAGATTATTTGTTCAGGTTCTGTGAAAAATGCTGATAGCATCTTGATGAGAATTGCATTAAATGTATATATTTCATTGGGTAATACAGACATTTTTAACAATATTTTCTTTTCCAATCCATGAGCATGTAATGTCTTACCATTTCTTTGTGTCATCTTCAATTTCTTTTATCCCTGTTTTGTAGTTTTCAGAATACAGGTCTTTCACCTGTTTGGTTAGGTTCATTCCTAGATATCTTATTGTTTTTTTGTGCAATTATAAATGTACTGATTACTTAATTTCTCTTTCTGCTGCTTCATTATTGGTGTATAGAAATGCAACAGATTTCTGTACATTGATTTTGTATTCCGCAACTTTACTGAATTTGTCTATCAGTTCTAGCAATTTTTTGGAGTCTTTCAGGTATTCTATATATAGTATTATACCATATGAAAATAGTGGAAGTGTTACTTCTTCCTTACCTATTTGGATGTCTTCTATTTTTGATTGCTGTGAGTAGGACTTCCAGTACTCTGTTGAATAAAAGTAGTGAGAGTGGACATCCTTGTCTTGTTCCTGACCTTAAGGGAAAAGTTCTCAGTTTTTCTCCATTAAGGATGGTGTTACCTGTGGGTTTTTCACATACAGGCTTGATTATGTTGAGGTATGTTCCCTCTAAACCTACATTGGTAAGGGTTTTTATCATTAATGGATGCTGTGCTTTGTCGAATGCTTTTTCTGGGTCTATTGAAATGATCACAAGGTTCTTATCCTTTCTCTTATTGATGTGATGTATCATGAGGATTGTTTTGCCAATATTGCAACACACTTGCAAACAAGGAATAAACCCACTTGATTATGGTGAATGATCTTTTCAAAGTATTGTTGGAACAGTTTGCTAGTATTTTATTGAGAAATTTTGCATACGTGTTCATCGGGGATATTGGCCTGAAGTTCTCTTTTTTAGTGGAGTCTTTATCAGTTTCGTATAAGGGTAATGCTGGATTCATAGGATGAATTTGGAAGTATTCCTTCCACTTCTATTTTTTAGAGTAGTTTGAAATAAATAGGTATTAACCCTTCTTTAAATGTTTGGTAGAATTCACCTGTAAAGCCATCTGGTCCTGGACTTTAATTCGTTGGAAGTTTTTTGATTACTGATTAAATTTCTTTGCTGATTATTGGTCTGTTAAAGTTTTCTATATCTTTCTGTTTCAGTTGTGGTAGTTTATATATTTCTAGGAATTTATCCACTTCTTCTAGGTTGTCTAGTATGCCAATATTGGTTGGCATATAGTTTTTTTGTAATATTCTCTTAGAATTGTTTATATTTCTGTGGTGTTGGTTGATATTTCTCCTCTCTCATTTGTAATTTTATTTATTTGAGTCATTTCATTTTTTTTCTTGATAAGTTTGGTTACAGGTTTATCAATTTTATTGATTTTTGCAAAGAACAAGCTCCTGGTTTCATTGATCTGTTCTATTGTTTTTTAGTTTCTGTATCACTAACTTCTGCACTAATCTTTATTATTTTCTTTCTTCTGCTACTTTTAGGTTTTTCTTCTTATTCTCTTTGTAGATCCTTTAGGTGTAAAGTTAGGTTGTATATTTGAGATATTTCTTCCTTCTTGAGGTGAGCTTTTCCACTTAAAACTGCTTTTGCTGCATCCTCAAAATTTTGGACCATTGTGTTTTCATTTTCATTTGTTTCCATGTACTTTTTAATTTCTTCTTTTGTTTCCTGGTTAACCCATTCATTGCTTAGTATCATGTTATTTAACCTCCATATATTTGTGTTCTTAGATTTCTTCTTATGGTTGACTTCTAGCTTCATAGCGTTATGGTCTGAAAAGATGCATGGTATCACTTTGATCTTCTTCCCTTTTATTATTATATAGTGTCCATTTTTGTTTCTTGTTACAGACTTTGTTTTGAAGTCTATTTTGTCCAATATATTTAATGCTACTCCAGACTTCTTTGACATTCATTTGCATGATAAATGTTTCTCCACCCCTCTACTTTCAGTCTACAGGTATTTAGGTCTGAAATGAGTCTCTTGTAGGCAGCATATACTTGGAACTAGTTTTTTTTTAATCCATTCTGTCACCTTATGTCTTTTGATTGGAGTATTTAGTCCATTTACATTCAAAGTAATTATTGATAGATATGTATTTGTTGTAATTTATTATTTACTTTGTGATTATTTCTAAAGATTTTCTCTGGTCTTTCTTGCTTTTCTCTCTTTCATGGCTTGCTGATTTTCCTTAGTGATATATATGGATTTCTTTCTCTTTATTCTTTGCATTAGGGGTTTTTCACATATGGTTACTATCAGGTTTGTATATAACCTCTTCTGCATATAGCAGTGTATATTAAGTTGATGGTCATTTAAGTTTGAACCCATTCTTTATTACTCTTCTCCCCCACATTTTAGGTGTATGTTGTCATTTTTTACATACTTTTATTTTGTGAGTTCCTTGAATGATTTTTTACATAAATATTTATTTGTACTGCTTTTTTGTTTCCTACTTTCATACTGTCACTTTTTATCTCTTCTTTCTACTCAGAGTTGCTTTTAATATTTTTGCAGGGTTGGTTTAGTGGTCACAAACTCCTTTAGTTCTTCTTTGTCTGAGAAACTCTTTATCTCTCCTATTTTGAATGATAGCCATGCTGGATAAAGCATTCTTGGCTGCAGATTTTTCCCATTCAGCACTTTGAATATATCACTCCACTCCTTTCTTGCTTGGAAAGTTTGTGCTGAAAAATCCCCTGCTAGTCTTATGGTGCTCTCCTTGTATATTATTGTCTTATTTTTCTTGCTGCTTAAAAACTTTTTCTTTATCATTATATTTTTCCAATTTAATTATGTCTTCGTGTCGGCCTGCTTTTGTTCATTTTGTTGGGGGTTCTCTGTGGCTTCTGAATCTGGATATCTGTTTCCTTCCCCAGATTAGGGAAATTTTCATCTAGTATTTTTTCAAATAAATTTTCTGCCCTCTTTTCTCTCTCTTCTTTTGGGACTCCTACAATACAAATGTTATTGCACTTTATGGAGTCACTGAGTTCCCTAAGTCTATTCTCATTTTGCCCAATTCTTTTTTGCTTTTTTTATTCAACTTAATTACTTTCCATTACTGTGTCTTCTAGGTCATTAAATCATTCCTCTGCTTCTTCCATCCTGCTATTTTTTCCATCAAGCATTCCATTCCATTCATTCATTCCGGTTCATTTAATGAACCTTTATTTCTGCTGTTATTCCTTATCTCTGTGTTAAGGGTCTTACTCATGTCTTCCACTGTTTCAAGTCCAGTGAGTATCATTATGAACATTGCTTCAAATAGCCTACCAAGCACATTACTTATATCTGTTTTGCTTAGATCTCTGGCCATGGCCTTGCCCTGTTCTTTCTTTTGGGATATTTTTCTCTTTCATTTTGTCTAAGTCTCTGTGCTTTGTCTCTGTGTTAGAAAATTCACCTACATCTCCTGTTCTTGAGGTTAATGGCCTAATGAAGAAGAGGTCCTGATGTGCCCTGCTGTGTGCCGTACACTGTTCCCCAGGGCCTGGCTCTTCTAATAGTTTCCAATGTGTGCTTTATATGCTCTGTTCTTTTGTCCTGGATGCTTTATCCTTCAGACCAGTCATCTGCAGAGGATCTTTTTGCCTGTTGTGGGCAGTGTTTGGTTCCTGACCTGAATGTGTATGCTCTGGTTTGCTTGTGAAATGGGACCTGTTGCCACTGCCACTGCAGTTTTGTGGAGGCTCCACAAAACTGCCATGTTGGGAGACATGGTGTGATCAAGGGTTTGGGCCAGCCTTCTGTACAAGAGGCCCCACAGCACTGGGACTGAGGCAACTGAGACTAGAAAGGGTGGTTCCACCAGAGTGCAGTGCAGGGTGGGGGGAGTGGAGATTGTTGTAAGCAAGTTAGGTAGCAAGTGTTGGTGCTGTACTGGTTCCAGCAGGTGGCCCTGTGCTTTTGCTGAGTGACAGGGATGGAAATGGCAGTAGCCAGTTCCTTTGCTCCAAGAAGGGTCTCTCTGTGAATGAATTGTGCCTCTATGAGATGCACTCCAAAATGAGCATATAACCTCCCCACTGTGTGCCCCAGGCACTCACAGATCACTGTTTCCATGCTTTATGTCTGCAGGTTGTTTGCCTGCCTTCTTTCCAAGAGCAGCACAATGCTCTCCTAGCTCTATCCCAGACAAGCCCACTGACCTTTAAAACTCCAGGCTCTAAACTTTGCTGGTTGCCAGAAGTCATGAAATTGGGTCTCTCTCGCTTTGCAAGCCATTTGCTATGGGGATTCATTTTCCCTGAGTGCTCCCTTGGATTAGTCAATCTCTTGCTCTTCTCTGCAACCACAGCTCCTCCACCGCTACAGTGACCACGTTCCATTTTTCTCAGAGCATTTCTCTGTATTTCCTACCTTCTTTGATGTGGACTCTTATCTACCTGTAGTTGTGGAGTTTGTTCTGTCAGTCTTCAGGTCAATTTCTGTGGGTATTTAGGTTGATTTAATAGTTATCTTGTTCTATTGGTGGGACAAGGTGAGCCTAGGGTTCTCCTACCCCACTGCCATTTTCAATGGTCCATACCTTCACTTTCAATCTTCAGATGTCTTTAGGTCTGAGATGAGTCTCTTCTAAGCAGCATATAGATGCGTCTTATTTATTAATCCACTCTGTCACTCTATGTCCTTTGATTGGAGTGTTTAGTCCATTTGCGTTCAAGGTAATCACTGATAGATAAGTATTTATTGCCATTTTGTTACTTGTTTTGTGGTTTTTATCTGATCCCTTCTTCTCTTGCTCTCTTTCATGCTTTGTTTGCTCTATTTAACTATATACTTGGGTTTCTTTCTGTTTATTCTTTGCAAATCTACTACTGGTTTTTGATTTGTGGCTATCTGTAGGTTTGTATATCATCTCTTCTGCTTATAGCAGTCCATATTAAGTTTATGGTCACGTAAGTTTTAACCCATCCTTTACTCCTGTACCCTGCCCCTGTATGTTTTTAGATATATGGTGTTGTATTTTACATTCTTTTATTTTATAAATCTCTTGATTGATTTTTAAAGATTTAGTTATTTTTACTGCTTTTGTGTTTTTTGCTTTTCATACTCTCACTTATGTTTCTTCCTTTCCACTCAAAGATTCCCCTTTAATATTTCTTGGTGTAGTGACCATGAAATCTTTTAGTTTTGGTTTATCTGAGAACACTATCTCTCTTTCTATTCTGAATGATAGCCTTGCTATATAGAGTATTCTTGCCTGTATAATTTTCATTTTCAGCACTTTGATCATATCATGCCACTTCTTTCTGGCCTGCAAAGTTTGTGCTAGAAAATCTGCTGATAGCTTAAAGGAGTTTTGGTTGTATGTAACTCTCTTCTCTTTCTGTCTTAATTTCTTTTTTATCATTACTTTTCCCATTTTAATTACTATGTGTCTTGGTGTGGACCTCCTTGGATTGATTTTGGGGGGTAATTTCTGTTTCCTGGACCTCAAAATTTGTTTCCTTCCTCATCCATGTATTTGGGAAGTTTTCAGCTAGTATTTTTTCAAATAAATTTTCTGCTCTCTTTTCTCTTCTTCTTCTGAGATCCCTGTAATGTGAATGTTATTACACTTGATGGAGTCACTGAGTTCCCTAAGACTATTCTCATTTTGCATATTTGTTTTTCTTTAATTTGATCAGCTTGGTTACTTTCCATTACCTGTCATCCAGGTCCTTCTGATTCATCTAGCCTGCTATTTATTCTATCAAGTGTATTTTTAATTTCATTTACTGTGTTTCTCATCTCTTATTCATTCTTTATCTCTTTGTTAAGGGTCTCACTGATATTCTTCACTCTTTTATCAAGTCCAGTGAGTATCTCTACTATCATTTCTTTAAATTCTCTATCAGGCATATTACTTATATCCCTTTCACTTAGATCTTTTGCGGTGGTTTGGTCCTGTTCTTTCATTTAGGACATATTTCTCTGTCTCCTCATTTTGTCTATTTCTCTGTGTTAGGAAAGTCAGCTTTATCTATTGCTCTTGAACATAATGTTCTTATGAAGAAGAGGTCCTGTAATGCTCTTAAGTGCAGGGTCCCCTGCTCCCTAGGGCCTGGCCCTTCAGGCAATGACCCCATGTGTGTTGTGTGTGCTCTCCTATTGAGTCCTGGTCTTTTTTCCCTTCAGTCCAATTGCCTACAGAGGCTCTCTTTGCCTGTTATGGACAGGGTTTGGTCCTTCAGCAGGGGTGGGTCTCATTTCAACAAAGTGTGCACAGGTCTGCTTGTGAAATAAGACCTGTTGCTACTGCTGCTAGAATTTAGGTCCTGCAAAATGCAGGAGTCAGGAGATGTGTTGGTGGGATTTGTACTGGTCTTCTGGAGGAGGGAGCTTGCAGTAACCAGAATGAGAATAGCGTGACTGGGAAGGGCTGATCAGCCAAAGAGTTGGGGGGGGTGGGGGTTTGAGCTTGGTGTAACCAAGTTAGATAGCAAGTGTTGGTGCTGCATTGGTCCCTTCAGGTGACCCTGTGTTTCTGTTGGGGGGCAGAAGAGGGAAATGGTGCCTGCCAGCACTTTTGTTCCTGGAGAGGTCTCACCATGATCTCCACCTCTCTGGGCCTTATTCTGAGATAAGTAAATCACTCTTCCTCCTTTCTGCCCTCTAGCATTTTTCAAACTTCTGCTTTCAAACTCTATCTCTGCTGGCTGTTTGTGGTGCTGTCTCTGTAAGGGTGGGGACTCTGCTTCCTAAGACCCTCTGAGTTCTCCCAGAGCTGAACCCATCAATTTTTTTTTTAATTTCAAGTTTAAGTCCTACGGGCTATAAGAACTTATGAAATTCAGCCTCTCTCACTTTCAAAGCTACATGTTATGGGGATTCATCTTCCTCATGTGGGCTTCCTGCTGGGAAAGTCTGTTTTTTGCCCTTCTCTATGCCACCAGCTCCCTCCCCATGGTCTTTTTTGCTCCCAAACCTCATCTTTGCCCTTCCAACATTCTTTGCTGTGGATTCTTCTCTATTATTCCTTGTGGAGTTTGTTCTACCAGTCTTCAGATCATTTTCTATGTCATTTATGCTGATATGTCATCTAGTTGTATCTGTTATGCCCAGAATTCATGATCCCCAAAGACCACCAGGGAGCCGAGTCCGATGCAAAAGCAAAGAGCCTTTATTCGAACTAGCTTGAGCTCAATCCCCTACCTGCACCAACGCAGCAGTGAGATACCAGAGAGAGAGAGAGAGAGAGAGTTTCAAAGCACAAAGGTTTTATAGGGGTCTAGGGGTAGTTGGTGAAGAAATGGTCCTGGCCTTAGCCGATTGGCTGGGGAAGGGTCAGAGTCCCATTATGCAGGTTGCTGGGCATGGTTTGATTGGGAAGTTACTGAAGAGGAGGAGGCGTGGTCTGAGGTTTGAGCAGGAATTTCTTTCTGCAGCCATGTCGGGGACATAGTCACTCAAGATGGAGGATACAGAACAAGATGGAGGACACAGAACAAGATGGAGGGCACAGAACAAAATGGAGTCGGTCGGCCTAGGTCTGCTTTTTCAGTATCCATGGGAAGAGGCAAGCTTAGAGTCCTTCTACTTTGCCATCTTCCCCAGTTTGTTTTTCTTTTTCTAGTTCCTTAAGGTGTAGAGCTAGATTGTTCATTGGGGATCTTTCTCACTTCTTAATGTAGGACTTTGTTGCTCTTAGAGCTCTTTTTGCTGCATTCTACAAGTTCTTGTATATTGTGTTTCCATTTTTGTTTCTCTCAACATACATCATTATTCCCACTTTAATTTCTCCTTTGTTGATAAACTTCAGAAGAGTGTTGTTTAATTTCCATGTATTTGTAAATATTCCTTTTTTCCTCTTGCTGTTGATTTCTAGTATCAAGACTTTGTGGTCAGAGAAGATACTTGGTATCTTTAAGATACTTATTGAATTAAGAGTTATTTTGAGACCTAACGAAGGTCTATCATAAAAATATTCCATGTGTGCTTGAGAAGAATGTGCATTCTGCTGTTGACAGAATATTCAGTATATGTCTGTATAGGTCTATAGTGTTCTTCAAATCCATTGTTTCCTTATTGATTCTCTGTTTGGATGATCTATCTTTTATTGAGAGGGGGGTATTAAATTCCCCAACTACTATTGCATTACTGTTTATATCACCTTTTAACTCTGTCAGTATTTTGATTTATAAATTAGGTGCTCCAATGATATAGATATTATATATATATAATTGTTACATACTGATGTATTTTAATATTTTTAGTTTAAATTCCATTTTGTCTGTGTAAGTATAGCTACCACTGCTTTTTTGTTATTTTTGCCATTTGCTTGAAATATCCCTTTTTATCCTTTCACTCTCAGTCTAATTGTGTCTTTAAGACTAAAGTGAATCTCTGTGGGCAGCATATTGTTGGATCTTCTTTTTAATCCATTCAGCCATTCTATGTCTGTTAATGGGAGAATTTAAGCCATTTATATTTAAAGTAATTATTGATAGGTGAGTACATACTATTGCCATTATGTCAATTGTTTTCTGGTTGCTTTGAAGATCTTTGTTTCTTATCCTTATCTCTTATTTTGTTTTGTTTTGTTTTGACATCTTTTGGCACCACTATGCACTAACCTCTTTATTGTGTTCCTTTGTATCATTAATACAGGATTTTCCCTTGTCATTACTATGATTCATACATAAAATATCTTGAACTTATACCATCCTGTTTTAATCTCATAACATCAATAGAAGTAGTTCTTTTCCCCTTCATATTTTAGATTGTTATTCTTACAATTTCCATGTTTTTGTTTGTTTAAGTTAATATATAGTGCAGTATTGGTTTCAGGAGTAGAATTTAGTGATTTGTCGCTTAGATAGAACACCCACTGCTCATCCCAACAAGTGCTTTCCTTAATGCCCATAACCCATTTAGCCCATCCCCCCACCCAGTGCCCCTTCCAGCAACCCTCAGTTTGTTCTCCATATTTAAGAGTCTCCTATGGTTTGCCTCCTTCTCTGTTTTTATCTTATCTTATTTTTCCTTCCCTTTCCCTATGTCCATCTGTTGTGTTTCTTAAATCCCACATATGAGTGAAATCATATATTTGACTATCTCTGACTAACTTATTTCACTTAGCATAATATACTCTAGTTCCATCCACTTCATTGCAAGTGGCAATATTTCATTATTTTTGACCACCATTGTATATACCACATCTTCTTTATCCATTCATCAGCTGATGGACATTTGGGCTCTTTCCATAATTTACCTATTGTTGATATGCTGCTATAAACACTGGGTGTATTGCTACTTCAAATCAGCATTTTTGTGTCTTTGGAAAAATAACTAGTAGTCCAATTGCTGGTTTGTAGGATAGTTCTATTTTTAAATTTTTGAGGAACCTCCATACTGTTTTATGGTGTGGCTACACCAATTTGCATTCCCACCAACAGGGCAAAAAGGATTTCCCTTCCACCACATCCTCACTAACATCTGCTGTTTCCCGAGGTGTTCATTTTAGCCTTCTGACCTATGTGAAGTGGTATCTCATTGTGATTTTGATTTGTATTTCCCTGATGATGAGTGATGTTGAGAATCATTTCATGTGCTTCTTAGCCATCTGATGTCTTCTTGGGAAAAGTGTTTATTCGGGTCTTCTGCCCATTTCTTCACTGGATTATGTACTTTCTGGGTGTTGAATTTGTTAAGTTCTTTATAGATCTCAGATACTAAACCTTTATCCAATATGTCATTTGCAAATATCTTCTCCAATTTTGTAGGCTGCCTTTTAGTTGTGTTAATTGTCTCCTTCACTGTGCATAAGGGTTTTATCTTGATGAGGTCACAATAGTTCATTTTTGCTTTTGTTTCCCTTACCTCTGGAGACATGTCTAATAAGAAGTTGCTGTGGCCAAGGTCAAACACATTGCTGCCTGTTTTCTCCTGTAGGATTTTGATGTTTCCTGTCTCACATTTAGGTCTTTCATCCATTTTGAATTTATTTTTATATATGGTGTCAGAAAGCGGTCCAATTTCATTCTTCTGCATGTTGCTGTCCAGTTTTCCCAACACTATTTGCTACAGAGAATTTTTTTCTATTGGATACTCCTTCCTGCTTTGTCAAAGATTAGTTGGCTATACATTTGTGGCTCCATTTCTGGATTCTCTATTCCATTCCATTGGTCTATGTATACCATACTGTCTTGGTGATTAGAGCTTTGCAATATGGTTTGAAGTCCAGAATTGTGATGTTTCCAGGTTTAGTTTTCTCTTTAAACATAACTTTGGGTCTTTTCTGGTACCATACAAATTTTAGGATTGTTTGCTCTAGCTCTGTGAAGAATTCTGGTGTTGCTTTGATAGGGATTGCATTGAATGTGTAGATTGCTATGGGTGGTAGCAACATTTTAACAATATTTTTTCTTCCAATCCATGACCATGGAATGTTTTTCCATTTCTTTGTGTCTTCTTCAAGTTCTTTCATAAGCTTTCTATAGTTTTCAGCATGCACATGATTTACCTCTTTGGTTAGGGTTGTTCCTAGGCATCTATTGGTTTTTGGTGCAATTTTAAATGGGATCAATTCCTTGACTTCTCTTTCTGCTGCTTCATTATTGGTGTATAGAAATGCAACCAATTTCTGTATGTTGATTTTATATCCAGTGGTTTTGTTGAATTCATGTATCAGTTCCAACAGTTTTTTGGTGGAGTCTTTTGGGTTTTCCAAGTAAAGTATCATGTCATCTGTGAAGAGTGAAAATTTGACTTCTTCCTTGCCAATTTGTATGCCTTTTATCTCTTTTTGTCGTATTATTGTTGAGGCTAAGACTTCTAGTGCTAACCTGAACAACAGGAGTGAGAGTGGACATCCCTCTCATGTTCCTGACCTTAGGGGGAACGCTCTCAGTTTTTCCCCATTGAGGATGATATTAGCTGTGGGTCTTTTGTATATGACCTTCATGATGTTTAGGTAAATTCTTTTAATCTATACTTTCTTGAGGGTTTTTCATCAAGATAAGATGCTGCATTTTATCATATTCTTTTTCTGTATCTACTGAGAGGATCATGTGGTTTCATCAGGATCATTATCCTTTCTTTTATTAATAATGTTGTGTATCACATTGATTGATCTGTGGATATCAAACCACCCCTGCAGCTGAGGAATAAATTCCACTTGATCATGATCAATACTTCTTTTAATGTATTGTTGGATTTGACTTGCTAGTAACTTGTTGAGATTTTGCATCCATGTTCATCAGGGAAATTGGTCTATAATTCTTTTTTTTTGTGGGGTCTTCGTCTGGATTTGGAATCAAGGTAATGTTGGTCTCATAGATTGAGTTAGCAAATTCTCCTTCCATTTCTATTTTTGTAACAGCTTCAAAAGAATAGGTATTAACTCTTCTTTAAATGTTTTCTAGAATTCCCCTAGGAATCCATCTGGTCCTGGACTCTTGTCTGTTGGAGATTTTTGATAACTGATTCAATTTCTTTACTGGTTATGGGTCTGTTCAAATTTTATATTTCTTCCTGTTTCAGTTTTGGTGGTTTACATGTTCTAGAAATTTATCCATTTCTTCCAGCTTGCCCAATTTGCTGGCATGTAATAGCTCATAATATTCTCTTATTATTGTTTGCATTTCTGTGGTGTTGGTTGTGTTCTCTCATTTCTCATTCATGATTTTTTATTTGGGTCATCTTTCTTTCTTACTTACTTTCTTTTTTCTTTTATTTATTTTTTTTGTTGTTGTTAAATCTGGAAAGGGGTTTATCAATTTTGTTAATTCTTTCAAACAACCAGATCCTAGTTTCATCTATCTGTTCTAATGTTGTTTTTTTTTTTAATATCAATGATTTATGCTCTGTTTATTGTTTCCCTTCTGCTGGTTTGAGCTTTATCTGCTGTTCTTTTTCTAGCACCTTTAGGTTTAAGGTTAGGTTGTGTATTTGAGACATTTCTTCCTTCTTTAGGAAGGCATGGATTGCTATGTACTTCCCTCTTATGACACCTTGACTGCATCCCAAAGGTTTTGGACTGTCGTGTATTCATTTTAATTGGTTTCCATGTACTTTTTAATGTGTTCTTTAATTTCCTGGTTAGCCCATTCATTCTTTAGTAGAATATTATTTATCCTCCAAGTATTTGTGATCTTTCCAAGTTTTTGCTTGTGGTTGACTTCAAGTTTTAGGCATTGTGGTCTGCAAATACACATGGTAGAATCTCGAAGGCTGATTTGTGACCCAGTATGTGATCTATTATGGAAAATGTTGCACATGCCCTTGAGAATGTTTATTCTGCTGCTTTAGAATAAAATGTTCTGAATAGATCTGTTAAGTCCATCTGGTCCACTGTGTCATTCAAAGCCATTATTTCCTTGCTGATTTTCTTCTTAGATGATGTGTCCACTGTTGTAAATGGGATGGTAAATCCACCTACTATTATTGTATTATTATCAATGAGTTTGTTTATATTTGATATTAACTGATTTACATATTTGTTTTCCTTCAAGTTGGGGGCATAAATATTTACAGTTGTTAGATCTTGATGTATAGACCCCTTGATTATGACATGATGCCCTTCTTAATCTCTTATTACAATATTTGTTTTAAACATTTTTATGTTTATTTATTTTTTTTATTATTTTTTATATGAAATTTATTGACAAATTGGTTTCCATACAACACCCAGTGCTCATCTCAAAAGGTGCCCTCCTCAATACCCATCACCCACCCTCTCCTCCCTCCCACCCCCATCAACCCCCAGTTTGTTCTCAGTTTTCAACAGTCTCTTATGCTTTGGCTCTCTCCCACTCTAACCTCTTTTTTTTTCCTTCCCCTCCCCCATGGGTTCCTGTTTAAGTTTCTCAGGATCCACATAAGAGTGAAACCATATGGTATCTGTCTTTCTCTGTATGGCTTATTTCACTTAGCATCACACTCTCCAGTTCCATCCACGTTGCTACAAAAGGCCATATTTCATTTTTTCTCATTGCCACATAATATTCCATTGTGTATATAAACTACAATTTCTTTATCCATTCATCAGTTGATGGACATTTAGGCTCTTTCCATCATTTGGCTATTGTTGAGAGTGCTGCTATGAACATTGGGGTACAAGTGGCCTTATGCATCAGTACTCCTGTATCCCTTGGATAAATTCCTAGCAGTGCTATTGCTGGGTCATAGGGTAGGTCTATTTTTAATTTTCTGAGGAACCTCCACACTGCTTTCCAGAGTGGCTGCACCAATTTGCATTCCCACCAACAGTGCAAGAGGGTTCCCGTTTCTCCACATCCTCTCCAGCATCTATAGTCTCCTGATTTGTTCATTTTGGCCACTCTGACTGGCGTGAGGTGATACCTGAGTGTGGTTTTGATTTGTATTTCCCTGATAAGGAGTGACGCTGAACATCTTTTCATGTGCCTGTTGGCCATCCGGATGTCTTCTTTAGAGAAGTGTCTATTCATGTTTTCTGCCCATTTCTTCACTGGGTTATTTGTTTTTCGGGTGTGGAGTTTGGTGAGCTCTTTATAGATTTTAGATACTAGCCCTTTGTCCGATATGTCATTTGCGAATATCTTTTCCCATTCCGTTGGTTGCCTTTTAGTTTTGTTGGTTGTTTCCTTTGCTGTGCAGAAGCTTTTGATCTTCATAAGGTCCCAGTAATTCACTTTTGCTTTTAATTCACTTGCCTTTGGGGATGTGTCGAGTAAGAGATTGCTACGGCTGAGGTCAGAGAGGTCTTTTCCTGCTTTCTCCTCTAAGGTTTTGATGGTTTCCTGTCTCACATTTAGGTCCTTTATCCATTTTGAGTTTATTTTGGTGAATGGTGTGAGAAAGTGGTCTAGTTTCAACCTTCTGCATGTTGCTGTCCAGTTCTCCCAGCACCATTTGTTAAAGAGGCTGTCTTTTTTCCATTGGATGTTCTTTCCTGCTTTGTCAAAGATGAATTGGCCATACGTTTGTGGGTCTAGTTCTGGGGTTTCTATTCTATTCCATTGGTCTATGTGTCTGTTTTTGTGCCAATACCATGCTGTCTTGATGATGACAGCTTTGTAGTAGAGGCTAAAGTCTGGGATGGTGATGCCTCCTGCTTTGGTCTTCTTCTTCAAAATTCCTTTGGCTATTCGGGGACTTTTGTGGTTCCATATGAATTTTAGGATTGCTTGTTCTAGTTTCGAGAAGAATGCTGGTGCAATTTTGATTAGGATTGCATTGAATGTGTAGATAGCTTTGGGTAGTATTGACATTTTGACAATATTTATTTTTCCAATCCATGAGCAGGGAATGTCTTTCCATTTCTTTAAATCTTCTTCAATTTCCTTCATAAGCTTTCTATAGTTTTCAGCATACAGATCCTTTACATCTTTGGTTAGATTTATTCCTAGGTATTTTATGCTTCTTGGTGCAATTGTGAATGGGATCAGTTTCTTTATTTGTCTTTCTGTTGCTTCATTGTTAGTGTATAAGAATGCAACTGATTTCTGTACATTGATTTTGTATCCTGCAACTTTGCTGAATTCCTGTATCAGTTCTAGCAGACTTTTGGTGGAGTCTATCGGATTTTCCATGTATAATATCATGTCATCTGCAAAAAGCGAAAGCTTGACTTCATCTTTGCCAATTTGGATGCCTTTGATTTCCTTTTGTTGTCTGATTGCTGGTGCTAGCACTTCCAACACTATGTTAAACAGCAGCGGTGAGAGTGGGCATCCCTGTCGTGTTCCTGATCTCAGGGAAAAAGCTCTCAGTTTTTCCCCATTGAGGATGATGTTAGCTGTGGGCTTTTCATAAATGGCTTTTATGATCTTTAAGTATGTTCCTTCTATCCCGACTTTCTCAAGGGTTTTTAAGAAAGGGTGCTGGATTTTGTCAAAGGCCTTTTCTGCATCGATTGACAGGATCATATGGTTCTTATCTTTTTTTTGTTAATGTGATGTATCACGTTGATTGATTTGCGAATGTTGAACCAGTCCTGCATCCCAGGAATGAATCCCACTTGATCATGGTGAATAATTCTTTTTATATGCCATTGAATTCGATTTGCTAGTATCTTATTGAGAATTTTTGCATCCATATTCATCAGGGATATTGGCCTGTAGTTCTCTTTTTTTACTGGGTCTCTGTCTGGTTTAGGAATCAAAGTAATACTGGCTTCATAGAATGAGTCTGGAAGTTTTCCTTCCCTTGTTTATTTTTGATAGGGAGAGAGACAGAGCATGAGTGAAAAGGGGCAGAGATAGAGTGAGACACAGAATCTGAAGCAGGCTTCAGTCTGAGCTGTAGGCAGAGCCCAACACAGGGTTCAAACTCATGAACTGTAAGATCATGACCTGAGCCAAAGTTGGACACTTTGGTGGACTGAGCCACCCAGGCACCCCTATAATATTTGTTTTAAAATCTAGTTTTTCTGATATTAGTATGGCTACTCTGGCTTTATTTTCACATCCACTAGCATGATGATACTTCTCCATCCCCTGACTTTCAATCTGGAAGTGTCTTTAGGTCTAAAATGAGTCTCTTATAGGCAAAATATAGATAGATCTTGTTTTTTATTAATTGTGTTACCCTATGTCTTTTTATAGGAGCATTTAGTCTATTTGCTTTCAGAGTGATTATTGAAAGTTATGAATTTAGTGTCATTGTGTTGCCTGTAGACTTGATGCTTTTGGTAATATTCTCTGGCCTTTTCTAGTCTTTGTTGTTTTGGTATTTTTTTTTTTCTCCACTCAGTGTCCCCTTACCATTTCTTGTGGGGCTGATTTAGTGGTCATTAACTCCTTTATTTTTTGTTTGTCTTGGAAACTCTTTATCTCTCCTTCCATTCTGAATGACAGCTTTGTGGGATAAGAATTCTTGGCTACATATTTTTCCCATTCAACATGTTGAATACATCCTGCCACTTCTTTCTGGCCTGACAATTTTCTGTGGACAGATCTACTGCAAAGCTGATCTGTCTTTCTTGTCAGTTAAGGACTTTTTATCCTTGCTGATTTCATGATTCTTTCCTTGTCTGTGTATTTTGTGAAATTAATTATAGTATGCCTTGGTAATAGACAGTTTTTTATTGAATTTAATGGGAATTTCTTGTGTTTCTTGGATTTTGATGTCTGTGTCCTTCCTCAGATTAGGGAAGTTTTCAGCTATAATTTGCTCATATAAGCATTGTCTCCCTTTTTCTCACTCTAATCTTCTGGGACTCTTATGATACAAATATTATTTACCTTTGATAAATCGCTGAGGTCTCTATGTCTTGTATTCTAATCATTTGCCTTTGTTTCTTGTTTTGTTTTTAAGCTTCATTATTTTCCATAATTGTATCTTCTTCTTTTTTTAATGTTTATTTATTTTTGAGAGAGAGAGAGCACAAGCAGGGAAAGGGTGGGAGGAGGGCAGAGGATCCAAAGTAGGCTCTGTGCTGACAGCAGAGAGCCTGATGCCAGGCTCGAACTCATTAACCATGAAATTATGACCTGAGCCGAAATTCATCCACTTAACCAACTGAGCCACCTAGATGGCCCTTATAAATTTATCTTCTATATCACTGATTTGCTGCTCTCTTTTGTTCGATCCTCACCACCATGGCATCCTCTTGAGATTGCATCTTGGTTATAGCATTTTTAATTTCAGCCTAAGTAGATTTTAGTTCTTTTTAAAATGTTTATTTCTTTATTTTGAGACAGAGAGAGAGCGCAGAGGACAGGCAGAGAGAGATGAAGAGTGGGAGAAAGAATACCAAGCAGACTCTGTGCTGCCACCACAGGCAGGGCTCAAACTCATGAACCCCAAGATCATGACCTGAGCCAAAATCAAGTGTCAGATGCTTAACTGATTGAGCCTCCCAGGCATCCTTTTAGGTCTTTTATTTCTGCAGAAAGGGATTCTCTGGTGTCTTCTATGTTTTTTTTCAACCCATTTAGTATTCTTACAACTGTGGTTTTAAATTCTATTCAGACATCTTATTTATATCTGTGTTGATTAAATCCCTGGCTGTCATTTCTTTCTGTTCTTTCTTCTTAGCTAAATTCCCCTGTCTCGTCATTTTGGAGTAAGACAAAATAATAACAAAATGAAATAAAAAATAAAAATTAAAAAATTAATACCAAAAGAAAAAAATCAAATAAGGAAGCTAGATCCTAGATGTTTTGGTCTGCTTGTTGAGAGAATCTTGATAGAAAGGAGGAAACATTTTTTTCTTTAATTTTTTATTTTTTAAAATTTACATCCAAATTAGTTAGCATATAGTTAAACAATGATTTCAGGAGTAGATTCCTTAATGCCCTTTGCCCATTTAGCCCATTTCCCCTCCCACACCCCCTCCAGCAACCCTCAGTTTGTTCTCCATATTTATGAGTCTCTTCTGTTTTGTCCCCCTCCCTGTTTTTATATTATTTTTGTTTCCCTTCCCTTATGTTCATGTTTTGTCTCTTAAAGTCCTCATATGAGTGAAGTCATATGATTTTTGTCTTTCTCTGACTGACTAATTTCACTTAACATAATACCCTCCAGTTCCATCCATGTAGTTGCAAATGGCAAGATTTCATTCTTTTTGATTGTCGAGTAATACTCCATTGTATATATATATACCACATCTTCTTTATCCATTCAAAAATCGATGGACATTTGGGCTCTTTCCATACTTTGGCTATTGTTGATAGTGCTGCTATAATCATTGGGGTGCATGTGTCCCTTCAAAACAGCATACCTGTATCCCTCGGATAAATAGTAGTGCAATTGCTGGGTCAGAGTGTAGTTCTAGTTTTAATTTTTTGAGGAACCTCCATACTGTTTTCCAGAGTTGGCTGTACCAGTTTGCATTCCCACCAGCAGTGCAAAAGAGATCCTCTTTCTCCAAATCCTCACCAACATCTGTTGTTGCCTGAGTTGTTAATGTTAGCCATTCTGACAGATGTGAGATGGTATCTCAATGTGGTTTCCTGGATGATGAGTGATGCTGAGCATTTTTTCATGTGTCGGTTGGCCATCTGGATGTCTTCCTTGGAGAAGTGTCTATTCATGTCTTTGGCCCATTTCTTCACTGGATTATTTGTTGAAAGGAGAAAAAATTTTAAACTAAGAATTTTTAAACTAAAAAATATTTTTTAAGTAATAAAATAGAATAAAAGAGGGGCACCTGGGTGGCTCAGTCGGTTGAGCATCCAACTTGGGCTTAGGTCATAATCTCACACTCTTGGGTTAGAGCCTTGCATCGGGCTCTGTGCTGATAGTTCAGAGCCTGGAGCCTGCTTTGGATTCAGTCTCCCTCTCTCTCTGCCCCTCCCCCACTCGCACTCTCTCTCTCTCAAAATAAATAAACATAATACTAAAAAATAAAAAAAAAGAAAAGAAAGAAAAGAAAATAGAATAAAAAATTGCTATTTCTGTATCTACAAAGGAAAAGAAAATAAAGGGAAAGCAACATAAAAACAGAAGCAAAGAAAATGAACAAACGAAGAAGCAAA
This sequence comes from Prionailurus bengalensis, assembly GCF_016509475.1. Taxonomy (NCBI): domain Eukaryota; kingdom Metazoa; phylum Chordata; class Mammalia; order Carnivora; family Felidae; genus Prionailurus; species Prionailurus bengalensis. The sequence goes on along the minus strand of NC_057361.1, from coordinate 56,088,677 downwards.
TAAAATGAAACCCAAATAAAGCTAGATCCAGTTTCTCCCAGACCTGAAAGTTTGCAGCACACTACACTCCATAGACTACGTGGGTGAAAGGGATTGGTCTTGGTGGGGGGGGCAGTGCCTAAGGGCATAGTTAAGCAGGGCATGTTGTAATGGCTCTTTTCTCCACTTGGTGGCACTACTTAGTTCTCTGGGGATGATCTGTGTGGGTGGGGTAGAAGTGAAAATGGCTTCACCCTAACACCCTCACAGTCATATGATCAATCACCCCTCCTTTGTCTCAAGCTTCTGTCCACTCTCCACCTTTACCCTCCCAGTGTCCAAGCTGCCTGCCTTCCAGACTGTGCCTCCCTCCTCCTGCCAGAGTTTTATCTGATGGGACTGGTTTCAAAACCCCACAATTTAGAGATCCCTGTGGCTTGGACCTGCACTGATCTTCTGGTGGAAGGTCTCCCCGAGCAATGACCGGGTACCAATTTGTCCCACAAGACATTTCTGCATTCCCACTGTGACAAAGGCTCAGAGTTTAATCGTAGCACACAGCTGACACCAGGTTTTGTTGCACTCAGCTGGTGTCTTTGTTCCAGTATCAATAAATGTGGCAGCTCTCTGGTGTCTGTCAAGACTTTTGCGGGCAGAGAGGCTATACTGCCTCTTACCAAATGCAACTCCAATCAGGGGAACTGCTTCTCCCCATGTGGCACAAGGGCTCCTTGGACCTTGCTGCCTGCTCCCAGGGATTAGCCCTGCTTCCTCACCAGAGCACTGCCAGACACTAAGGTCCAAAACTTCAGACTCTGAGCTCCACTGTTATAGAAAACTGGTGGTATTGAAACCCTCTCATTTTTCCCTGTCCCATGGTTTGGGGAACAAATTTCTGGTCCAGTTCCCTGTGAGTGTTTCACCCTTTCTATCTCTCTTTCTCTCCAACTACTTTCAGGGGGAGTGCTTTTCTTGTGCAATCCCGATGTGCTACACTCTCTCCCCCTTTCTCTTCCTCTCTCTGTCCTCTCTGAAAATGACTTCCTACCTTCTGTGGCACTGCCACTTTCTTTCCCCAAGCCACCTCTCTGCACTGTGTACCTGCCAAGATCTGTGGCTTAAATTATGCAAGTTGTTGCGTTAATCTTCAGATCAATTTCCTAGATGTTCAAAATGGTTTAATGCTGATCTAATTGTGTTTCAGGGACAGGTCCCCATACTATCCCTCCATCTTAACTCCTCTTTACATGTTTTTTATACTGTGTAACTAATAATTATTGTAGTTATGATTATTTTTACACATTCATTTTTAATTTTCAAACTAGAATTGTAAGTGAATTATGCAATACTATTGCCATATTGCAGAATTTAACTATGACTATATATTTACTATTACCAGTAAGATTTACACTAATTTTTAATTTAAAAAAAAATTTTAATGTTTATTTATTTTTGAGAGAAAACAGAGCGTGAGTGAAGAAGGGGCAGAGAGAGAAGGGAGACACAGAATATGAAGCAGGTTCCAGGCTCTGAGCTGTCAGCACAGAACACGATGCAGGATTTGAACCCACAAACCTCAATCATGACCTGAGCTGAAGTTGGACACTTAACCAACTGAGCCACCCAGGCACCTCTGTTTTTCATAATGTTAATTAGCATGCTTTAATTCCATTCTGATAACAACCTTTAGCATTTCTTTAAAGGTAGGAGTGGTGGTAATGAGCTCCCTCAGCTTTTGTTTGTTTGAAAAAGTCATTATCCTTCCTTTGTTTCTGAAGAACAGCTTTGTCAGGTATAGAATTATTGGTTGTCAGGCATTTTCTTTAAATACTTTAAATATGTTATACCATTCTGTCCCGGCCTGTAAAGTTTGAGAAATCCAATGGTTACCTCATCTAATTTTCTTTGTATATAATCTCTCTTTTCTTTGCTGTTCTTAAAATTCCTTCTTTGTATTTGACTTTTTAAGTTAGTGCTTCTTGGTGTCATCCTATTCAGATTCAATCTATTTGGGGTCTTCTGGGCCTCATGTTTTTGGATTTTTATTTCTCACTCCAGGTTCAGGAAACTTTCAGCCATTATTACTTTAAATATACTTTGTCTCTTTCTCTTCTCCTTCTGGAAATTTCATAATGAGAACATTGTTTCTATTCATTGTGTCCCATAACCGAGACTTTCTTTTTTTAAATGTTTATTTATTTTTAGAAACAGAGAGCATGAATCGGGGGAGGGGAAGAGGGAGAGGGAGAGAGGAAATCCCAAGCAGGCTCTGCACTGACAGCCTGATGCTGGACTAGATCTCACAAACCTTGAGATCATGACCTGAGCTGAAATCAAGAGTCAGACGCTAAACTGACTGAGCCACCCAGGCACCCAACACATAGACTTTCCTTTTGTCATTCTTTTTTCCTTTTGCTCCTCAGATTCAGAAATTTCCAATATCTTCTTGTCTAGGTAATTGACTTTTTCTTCTGCATGTTTGAGTCTTCTTATGAAACTATTGAATTCTTCAGTTTATTTATTATAGTTTTCAACTTTGGGATTTCTGGGGTTTCTTTTTCTGATGGTTAGTATTTTCTTGTCAAACTTGTTTTATTTATGCATTGTTTTCCTAATTTTATTTACTTATCTGTGTTTTCTTGTTGTTTACTAAAATTTCTTAGGAGGTTTACTCTGAATTTTTTGCCTGACAGTTCATTGATCTCCATTTCGTTAGGGCCAGTTATTAGATCTTCATTAGTTTCCTTTGGTGGTGTCACATTTACCTGATTTTTTTGTGATCCTTTATTTCATTAGTATCTGCATTTCAGTAATCAGGTTCCTCTTCCAGATTTTATAGGTTTATATTGGCAGAGACAGTACTTTATCAGGCAGCTCAGATTTGACTTCTGGGTATGTCTGCTGGTAATGTCCTTGGGCAGGTAGAACCTGCTATTATGATGTGGTTTTTGTTGTTTTTTAAGCGAGGCAACAGTTTGATCTCTGAGGAGGGGAGTGGGAGGGGAGCCATGGCCTAAGAACAGTTTGATAGGACTTGTGACTTGGCTACCTGTGTAAGTGATTCTTCAGGATGGGCCCGGATTCTCTGCTTAGGCTTACTAGATAGTCAGGACTTGGTAATATATTCAGTGGTTAGTGGGGCTATGAATTAGCTTCCCTGACCTGGAAGGACAGTAGGACAGGTACCAGAGACTGTGCAGCATGATGTCTGGGGATCAGAATCAGGCCAGACTGTGCACTGAATTTCCTGGTTAGCTGAACCCACTAGTTTTTTTCTTTTTTCTTTAAATTCCAGATAGTTAACAGTGTAATATTAGTTTTATTTGCACAATATAGTGACTCAGCACTTCCACACAACACCAGGTGCTCATCATGACAAGTGCACTCCTTAATCCCAATCACCCACTTAACCCATTTCCCTACCCACCTGTCCTCTGGTAACCGTCAGTTTGTTGTCTATAGTTAAGAGTCTGTTTCATGGTTCCCATCTCTCCCTCTTTATTTTCCCTTTGCTCATTTCTTTTGTTTCTTAAATTCAAAATTAGTGAAATCATGTGGTATTTGTATTTCTCTGACTGATGTATTTTGTCTAACATAATACTTTCTAGCTCCATCCATATCGTTGCAAGTGGCAAGATTTCATTCCTTTTTATGTCTGAGTAATATTCCATTATATATATATATATATGACATATTTTTTATCCATTCATCAGTCAATGGACATTTGGGCTTTTTCTGTAATTTGGTTGTTGCTGAAGGTACTGCTATAAATATCAGAGCTCATGTATCATTTTTAATTAGCATTTTTGTATTCTGTGGGTAACCACCTAGTACTGCAATTGCTGGATTGTAGGGTAGTTCTATTTTTAACTTTTTGAGTAGCTTCCATATTGTTTTACAGAGTGACTACACGACTTTCATTCTCACCAACAGTGTAAGAGGGTTCCCCTTTCTTCACATCCTCACCAGCACCTGTTGTTTCTTGTGTTGATTTTAACCATTCAGACTGGTGTGACGTGATATCTCATTGTACTTTTGATTTGTATTTCCCTGATGTTGAGCATCTTTTCATTTGTCTATTGGCCATCTAGAAATCTTCTTTGGGGAATGTCCATTCATTTCTTCTACCTATTTTTAATTGGATTATTTGCTTTTAGGGTATTGAGTTTTATAAGTTCTTTATATATTTTGGGTACTATTCCTTTATCAGATATGTCATTTGCAAATATCTCCTCCCATTTTGTAGGTTGCCTCTTAGTTTTGTTGATTATTTCCTTTGCTGTGCAGAAATGTTTTATTTTGATGTGGTCCCCATAGTTTATTTTTATTTTTGTTTTCCTTGCCTCAGGAGACATATCTAGAATGAAGTTGCTATAGTCAATGTCAAAAAGGTTACTGACTGTGCTGTCCTCTAAGATTATTATGGTTCATGTCTCCAATATAGGTCTTTAATTCATTTTGAATTTATTTTTGTGTATGGTGTAAGAAAGTGGTCCAGTTTTATTCTTTTGCAAGTTGCTGTCCAGTTTTTCCCACACTATTTGTTGAAGAGACTGTCTTTTTTTGTATTGGATATTCTTTCCCTGTTTGTTGAAGATTAATTGACCATATATTTGTGGGTTCATTTCTGATTTTTTTACTCTGTTCTATTGATCTATGTGTGTATTTTTGTGTCAGTACCTTACTGATTTGATCACTACATCTTTGTAATATAACTTAAAGTTCAGAATTATGATACCTTCAGCTTTGCTTTTCTTTTCACAATTCCTTTGGCTATTTGGGGTCTTTTGTGGTTCCATACAAATTTTGGGATTGTTTGTTCTAGCTCCGTGAAAAATGCTATTGGTATTTCGATATTAAATGTGTAGATTGCTTTTGGTAATGTAGATATTTTAATGATATTTGTTCTTCCAATCTGTGAGTATGAAATGTCTTTCCATTTCTTTCTGTCATCTTGAATTTTTTCCTCAATGTTTTGTAGTTTTCAGAGTATAGTTCTTTCACCTCTTTGGTTAGGTTTATTCCTATATATCTTATTGTTTCTAGTGTAATTGTAATGGGATTGATTCCTTAAATTCTCATTCTACTGCTTCATTATTGGTGTATAGAAATGCAACCGATTTCTGTATGTTGATTTTGTATTCTGGGACATTACTGAATTCGTGTTTCATTTCTAGCAATTTTTTGGTAGTCTTCGGGTTTTCTATATAGAATATCATGTCATGCGCAAATTGTGAAAACTTTACTTCCTCCTTGTCTATTTGGATGCTTTTTATTTATTTTTGTTTTCTGATTGGTATGGCTAGGACTTCCAATACTATGTTAAATAACAGTGGTGACATTGGACATCCATGCCTTGTTCCTGACTGTAGAGGAAGAGCTCTCCATTTTTCCCCACTGATGATATTAGCTGTGGGTTTTTTTGTATATGGGCTTTATTATGTTGAGGTATGCTCCCTCTAAACATACTTTGTTGAGGGTTTTTTTTATCATGGATGGATGTTGTATTTTGTCAAATGCTTTTTCTGCATCAATTGAAATGATCATATGGTTCTTATCCTTTCTTTTTTATGTGGTATATCACATTGATTCATTTGCAAATATCGAACCACCCTTGCAACTCAGGAATAAATCTCATTTGATCATGGTGCATAAATTTTTGATGTAGTGTTGGATTCGTTTTGCTAGCATTTTCTTGAGATTTTTTGCATCCATGTTCATTAGGGCTATTTGGCCCATAGTACTCTTTTTCAGTGGACTTGTTATCTGGTTTTGGCATCAGGGTAATGCTGACCTCATAAAATGAACTTGGAAGTATTACTTCCTTTTCTATTTTTTGGAGTACTTTGAGAATAGGTATTAACTCTTTTTTAAATATTTGGTGGAATTGGCCTTATGAAGCCATCTGGCCTGGGACTTTGGTTTGTTGGAAGTTTTTGATTATTGTTTCAATGTTTTTGTTTTTTTTGCTGGTGATTAGTCTGTTCAAGTTTTGTATTTCTTCCTGTTTTAGCAGTTTATGTGTTTCTAGGAATTTATCCATTTGTTTTAGATTGTCCAGTTTGTTGTTATATAGTTTTTCATAATATTCTTTTAGAATTATTTGTATTTCTGTACTGTTTGTTGTTTCTTGTCACTCATTTGTGATTTTACCTATTTGGGTCCTTTCTCTTTTCTTTTCGATAAGTCTGGCTAGAGGATTACCAATTTTATCATTTTTTTTTCCAAAAAACTAGCTCCTGATTTTATTAATTTGTTTCTTTTAGTTTCTATATCTTTTATTTCTTCTCTAATCTCTATTATTTCTTTACTTCTGTTATCTTTTGGCCTCATTTATTGTTCTTTTTCTAGCTCCTTTAGGTGTAAGGTTAGGTTATTTATTTGAGATTTTTCTTGCTTCTTAAGGTAGGCCTATAGTGCTGTATACTTCCATCTTATTGCTTTTGCTGCATCCAAAATTTTTGAACCATTTTGTTTTTATTTTCATTTGTTTCCATGTATTTTCTTATTTTTTTATTTCAGATTTTTATTTCTGTTCCAGTTAGTTAACACATAATTAGTTTCAGGAGTAGAATTTAGCGATTTGTCACTGATATATAACACCCAGTGTTCATCACAAGTGCTCTCCTAAATGACTATTACCCATTTAACCCATCCTCCCACCCACCTCCCCTCCAGCAGCCCTAAATTTGCTCTTTAAGAGTCTGTTATTTTCTTATTTCTTATTTTTCAGCTTCATTGTTTTTCATTATTTTGTCTTCTAGGTCACTGTTTTTCCTTTGCTTCTTCCAGCCTGCTTTTCATTGCATCAAGCATGTTTCCAATCTCCTTTATTGCATTCTTCATCTCTCTTTTTCAACTCTTTTATCTCTGTGGTAAGGATCTCACTGATGTCTTTTATTCATTTCTCAAGCCTAGGGAGCACCCTTATGATTGTTGCTTTAAATTACCCATTACCTGGGTGGTGCAGTCGGTTGAGCGTCCGACTTCAGCCAGGTCACGATCTCGCGGTCTGTGAGTTCGAGCCCTGCGTCAGGCTCTGGGCTGATGGCTCAGAGCCTGGAGCCTGTTTCCGATTCTGTGTCTCCCTCTCTCTCTGCCCCTCGCCCGCTCATGCTCTGTCTCTCTCTGTCCCAAAAATAAATAAATAAACGTTGAAAAAAATTAAAAAAAAATAAATTACCCATTAGACACATTACTTATATTGGTTTTGCTTAGATCTCTGTCCAAGGCCTTATCTTGTTCTTTCATTTAGGCTAAATTCCTCTATCTTTGCATTTTGTCTAAGTATCTGCCAGTTAGAAAAGCCAGTTATGTTTCCTGCTTCTGAAAGTAGTGGCTTTATGAAGAAGAGGTCATGTAGTGCCCAGGGCTGGTGCTTCATGGAGTGTCTGTTGTGTGTGTTGCATGCTCTCTATTGTTGTGTTTTAGCTGCTCTATCCTTCAGGTGTCTTTCCTTGCCTATAGTAGACAGTGTTTAGTCCTTGGTGTGAATGTGGTTTTAACTATGTGTGCTCTGCTCTGCTTGTGAAATGAGACCCCAAACTTCTTCCAGTAGAACTGAGACCCTGAAGAAATCTCTGGTTGGAAAATGTGTGAACAGGGGTTTGTGCTGGTGTTCTGGGCAAGGGCCCCACTTAGGCTAGCATGACTAAAAAGGGCAGTTCCACCAGAGTGAAGGGATTTGGGGCCTGTGTCTGCAGTGTCCTGCATCGAGCAGGTGGCTCTGTGTTTATGCTGAGGGATGAAGGAGGGAAATGGCGCCCGCCAACTCCTTTTTTTTCCTAGAGGTATCTTGGTGAAAACTGCCTCTCAGTGACAGGTCCCAGAGCAAATAATCTCTCCCTGTGTGCCCCAGGCATTGTTCAGATTTCTGTTTCCATGCTGTCTGCCCCTGGGTTGTTTGCCCATCTTCTCTCTAGGAGCAGGGCAGTGTCCAGTGGGCACTATCTTAGCCAAGCCTATTGACCTTTAAAACTCTTGGCTTGAAGCCCTGCTTGTTGCAAGAACTCAAGAAATTCACCCCTCTTGTTTTCCCAGCCAGTGGCTTTGGGGAAACTTTCTTCTTGTGTGTGTTTCCCTGTGTGCCCTTCTGTTTCTGTTCCTTCTCTGTGACCATGGCTCTCTCCTCTCTCAGCACTCATAATCAGTTTCTCCCCTAACCATGTCTTCACACATCCTACCTTCTCCAATGTGGCCTCTTTCCCCCTTAGTTGTGTATTTTTCTCTGTCAGTCTTCAAGTAAATTTGTGGTGTATTTAGGATGATTTAATAGTTATATAGTTGTGTTTGTGGGACCTTCATCAGGTAGAGTCCTCCTACTCTGCCACGGTCTTCCAAGGCCACTAGTTTGCTTTGCAGATGGGGTGAGCCATCAGCTGTGGTCTCTTTGCAAGTGCTACTATATATAGGGTTGTTGAATGGGCTATGCAACTGTGTGCTCTGGTTAGGTCCTCTGGTTGGATGGACTGAGGGCTGTATTAAGTGATAAGCAGGGCTATGAATTAGAGTCCTTGCCTTGGCACAGCAGAAGCACCTCTAAAGGCAATAAAGCTCTTTGTTGCCTTAAACCAACTTATACCCCAATTCTCCGATAGAACATGGCCACTGTCTTTCCTCTGAAAACTATTGGCTTTGCCGACCTTTTGGCTCAAGTACTGCTGAGCAACACAGCTTCCAGGAGTTGTCCCAGCTTTTCTGGTCAGATGAGACCAGAAGACACTCTTCACAGCAAGTGGGGCGCTAGGTCTCAGCTCTCTTACCTGGCTGGGAGTAGGGGAACTCCAGTCTACTCTCAATTTCCCAGTCTCTTTGGTTGGAAGGAGCTAGGAGCTACCCTGAGCTTTGGCTATGAATTAATCCATGAATGCTCCATGCCCAGTACTGGATTTGCTCTGGGGGTGATCAGTTCTACTTGACTCTCAGCTCAATCACCACTGAGCCAGCACAGCTTCCAGGGATTGTTGCCAGCCCTTTTGGTTGGATGGGGCTGAGAGACCTTCCATAGTAGGTGGACCTGTGATTCAGTTACTTGCCTCGGTATAGGCAACATGGGTTCTATGTCCAGTATATCTCATTTGAGGATCTGAATCAGGAACATCTGCACCCCATCAAGTTCCCTAGTCAGAGTCTATCCCCAACTTGGTTTTGCAGATGAGCAAATCTGCTAGTTGGGACTACATGGGCATTGTAGGTATGAATTTGGTCTGCCAAGATCCATGTGCTGGTTGTTGCAAGCTTCTCCCTTCTCCATCAGATTCGCAGTGGTTGAGCCCCATAAATTTCCTTACAATCCCCTTGGTGTGAGAACAGAGCAGGGGCTCCTGCAGAGCAACCTACCATGCTGGATGGGATGATTGCCTCCCCTGGGTTATCTTGTCCCACTGGAGTAACTAGAAGCTTAGGAGAGATGTCTCCACATGGTATTGTGCTGGAATGGAGGAGGAGCGATGTCGTCAACGTGTAGCTACTTCTCTTGCCCTTCTAATTCCATCTGTCTTGGTCTTTGTGGTACAGTGGGGTGCTTCAGCCTCACCCCTGTTTTAGGGTTCTCTCAGTGGTGTCTTGTTCTTGAATAGTTGTTAGTTGTTCTTCTTGTGAAGGGCAGCGAAGTTAGGAGTAACCTCTGCCACCATCTTGGTGCTATCACTCCCCTGAGGCAGTTTTGAATCTTCAATATCTAGCATAATGTAACAGTCAACAAACTTGTTGAGGTGTAACATTTAATCATTAATGTATCTATCTAACCACTCAGTCTTCATTTTCACCTCACAAGAGGTTTCTCTACTTTCTCCAAAGCTAATCTACAAACTATGTTTAGAATCACAGTCCTTTTCATCTTCTTTGGGTAGTTACTCCCTTAATAAACCCTATTCCTTGCAGCCTATCACTCTTATAAGCATCTCCTTTTTACACTGTTACATATGTGCAGTGACAAAGTGATTTTTTTTTGCATTAGGTTATGACCCTTTCAGCTACTCTACTGTGTTATGTCATATAAAGAGCAGTGGACTTGAAGTGAAGAAAACTAAGTTTTATTCTGGTTCCTTCCATTAGCATTGGATAAGTAATCTTCCCTTCTGACCCTCAGATTTTCACTGGTAAAATGAGTAAATGGGATCAAATATCTCTAAGATTCCTTTCATCTCTTATATTCTGTGCTTGATATGACTCTACAAATAAGAAACAAATACTCAGTGCCTCAAGCTTCTAATAACTTTGGAAACCTAAAAAGAAAATTAAGAATGGCTTTTGTATCCAGTTATCTACCACCACTATAATGCTGCATATCTAACCACTAGAAATTTAGTAGATTAAAACAATAAGTATTTATTTAGTTCTTGAATCTGCAGATTGACAACTTATGTTGGCTACAGCTGGGCAGTTCTTCTACTCTTAGAAGGCTCACTTATTTGTCTGACAGTCAGTTGGTGTTGGGCTAATCTGGAATAGCTAAGGCTGGGATGACTGGGCTATGTTCTGTATGTCCAGCAGGCTAATTCAGGCATGTTCTCACAGATATGGCAGAGAAATGAGAGATAAATAAAAATACACAAAGCCTCAGGTTGCAGGGTCACACCATTACTTTTGCCAGATTTTATTAGGCAAAGCAAGCTATAAGGACCACCGAGAAAGAAGAGGTGGGGAATAGGTTCTGCCTTTTACTGAGAAGAACTTCAAAGTCACATGGCAAAGGGCAGGGCTTGAGAGAGGGGTAAAATATTGAGACACTAATGCAATCGAATTACCACAGCCTTCTAGCCAAATATATTCTTTCAATTCTTATTTCTCATCATGCCCCCACACTCAGCATGTAATACCTATTTACTATTTTTCTTTTAACTAATTAAACACATTTCCTGAACACCTACTTTGTGCAAGACACTCATTCTTAGGCTTTCAGAGTATAAAACTTTCTGTAAGGGTAGCAGAGCATAGCAGGAAGTGCATACACTTTTGAGTTAAGATGGAGCTGTGTTCACATTCCAACTTTGCCACTTACTGAATCCAAACTGCTTCTTCCTCTGTAAAAATGAAATTCTCTCAAAAGGTTAGTGTAATACGAAGGTAGCATGTAGAAATCTGTGGCACATAAGTAATAGTTCCATTTCTTCCTTCTCATCTTTCTGATTCTTAATCAGGCCTTCCCTTCAGCAACTACACTTGTCAACAAGACTGAAACAATACATTCTCTCAACATGCATCACATCTACAAGATCAAATTTACATTCCTAGCTATGATTTTTACAATTCACTTGTATTTCCAGTTGTCTTTAGGATATGATCGCTTTGATGGTCAAACTCAGTACCTATTCTCAAACACATACCATTCTTCAAGGCCCGTGGTTAGAAATATATTGGCATTCCTTTCTTCTCTGCCCTACTCACAATCCAAGTTTTCAAGGTCCTCATTTATTCCATTAAAGTAACTTTCTTCAAAAAACTCCCCTGCTCCAGAACTTTTGAAAACATCCTATTTCCTACCACAGTATGACCTACTCATGACTTTTCAGTATCTACTCTCAATAATTTGGTCTCATCTTATCCAACCAACTTTATTTTCCAAAGTCAGTTGAATTCACTTCAGTATGTGAGTTATCATTAGAAAAGGACAGGGGCGCCTGGGTGGCGCAGTCGGTTAAGCGTCCGACTTCAGCCAGGTCACGATCTCGCGGTCCGGGAGTTCGAGCCCCGCGTCAGGCTCTGGGCTGATGGCTCAGAGCCTGGAGCCTGTTTCCGATTCTGTGTCTCCCTCTCTCTCTGCCCCTCCCCCGTTCATGCTCTGTCTCTCTCTGTCCCAAAAATAAAAATAAAACGTTGAAAAAAAAATTAAAAAAAAAAAAGAAAGAAAAGGATCAATATTAACATGAAGAACAACTTTCCAATTGTGTTCTTGAGACTGGCTTTATCATTCAAGGCCTATCACTTCACTTATCTGAGCCTATTTCCTTAGGTATAAGCTTAGAAGCTTTATCTACCTTGCAAAGTGAAATAAAGGCAGCTAGAAAAATTTCACAAAGCATTGTGATTATGTACAGGACAATGTGACACACTTGCACATGTGCACACAGATGGCTTTAGACTTGCCTGCTCTCTCACCTTTGTTCATAAGTATTCTCTATCATCTGCAATGCCACACCCCACCCCCATCTTGGATGATACAAATTCTCCCAATATGTCACAGATGTATTCCTGTTCTTACTGCTCATTCTGAGATCTTATGTGGCACCAAAATTAAGAACCACAATGCATTTCAACTATTAGTGTGTAGGGATGGTGAGTTCAGTTTATCCAAGTAGATTGCAAACTGAAAGCAGAAACAGGTATAGTTCCCAGAAGATGTGTGAAAACCCAGTTTCTCACCATGTTATTAAGGTACCTGATTGATGCGGCTTAAGTGGGTAGGTATGATGGCAAAGAACCAATATAGAAGACTATGGAGTCATAAAACCAGAGTTTGAACCCTGGTTGTGCTGTGACTTTAGGCAATTTATTTAACCTTCCCAAGTTCCCAGGTTCCAAAATGTTGAGATAAGGATAATACCACCAACCTCAAAAGGCTGTTGTAATTAGAGACACTGTTTATAAAGTAGCTAATATTAACACTTGGTATATATTATTTGCTCAATAATTGTGATTTCTCTTACTAACTTGCTGCCTGTGCAATCCTACACAGCATTCAATATTGTCTGATGGCAATATATTACACCTGAAAATAGTATGCAGTAAATATCTCTGCATCTTTCAGTACAAGAAGAGGCACATACAAAATCTCCTTTTCCAGTGTTTTTATTTGCACATTTAACATTCACAAATCATTTTACAGATTTATTATTTCCACAGGTTCATTATTTATAGGAAAGATCAGGATTGAAATGGAGTACTAAAGAGGACCAAGAAATTACCAGCAGTGATGGCATAGTTTAAAAAGTTCTGAAATAAAGAGAACAGAGTGAGCAATAGCAGCATGTGGCCACGTCCTACCAGGCAGAACCACTGACTTCATTAAGGCAATGCCCTTACTGTTATTTTCCCCACCTAGTTTAACCAAAATAAAAAAGGATTTTATTCTCACAGTACTGCTTTCTGAAGTCTTAGAAATATAAATGGTACTATAGGTGACTAGATGCATCTGAGGACTATAAACACCTGAATAAACAGGTTAAATTTTGATGCATTAAACATCCCTATGGAAGATTTAAAATGAAAGAGGCAGAAGTCCGTTTGACTCTTAAGACTTTGGGAATTTGGGGGAGGGGTGTGTGTGCTGGTGGGGAGAAGGGAGAGAAAAGGGATTCAAGGTGCAGGGGGCAGCAAACCTAACTCCAATGTACACCTCCTCTTGTGTTTTTCTCAGATGCTAACATAGTGTTCTATTACTCAGGGGAAAAAAAGAATGAGTTATCTATCTCTAGTCAGTTGTATGGTATAATGGTTAATGACAGGGAGCATACCCTGGGAAAGGGGTACATTCATTTCATGTACATAACAATGCAATTCAAAACTGTGTCCTACTATGCTCCCATCTATGGTGTTTTCCTACTTTATTTTTTAAAATTTTATAATGTTGATTTAGTTTTTGAGAGACAGAGAGACAGAGCGTGAAGAGGGGAGGGGCAGAGAGAGAGAAGGACACAGAATCCATAGCCGGCTCCAGACTCTGAGCTGTCAGCACTGAGCCTAAGATAGAGCTCGAACTCATGAGCTATGAGATCATGACCTGAGCAGTAGTCAGACGCTTAACCGACTGAGCCACCCAGGCACGCCACGTTTTCCTATTTTAAATCAATTTATTGCGTGCCCTTGGGCAATTTACTTAACTTTTCTGTGACTCAATTTTCTATTTGTAAAATAAGAACTGTAGCATTTTATGTTAAGGATTAAAGGAGATATATAAAATGCACTTAACGATAGTGCCTGGCCAAATCCACAGAGACAGAACGCATACTGGTGATTGCCAGAGGCTGGGGAGAAGTGGGAGAGGAAGTGACTGCTACTGGATATGGGATTTTACTGTGAAGTGATGAAAATGTTTAAGATGAGAGTGGTGATAATTACACAATTATGTGAAAATACTGAAAAATCAATGAATTGTGTAACACTTTAAAAGGGTGAATTTTATGGTAAAGTATATCTCAATAAAGCTGTTATAAAAAAATTCTTAAAAAAATAGAATATTGCCTGGCACAATGTAAGTGCCCAATAAATGTTAACCATTATTAGTAGTAATATTACTGTTATTATTATTATTTGGCCATCCTATGGCCTGAGTAAATCACTAGAAATTCTTTATTTTCAATAAAAGCCCACAGAATCTAGAAAAGTATTTCTAATTTACATATATTAACATTCACACATTTATTTCTATCCCAATTGTCTCAGAAATTAACAGTCTAATAAAGAATAACAATGTCAGTATTTTACCTGGAATAAAACAGCTGCATGCAATGGATGTCTGATCATATCATGATAGCATTCAGATAAATTTCAATGATTTGATGTTACCCAAAGATTTCAAATGACAGGAGATTTTCATTTTCATCTCCAGGAATAAACAGGAAGTCCAGGTACAGTAAGTAGTTAGCTTATAAGAAGTATACAATTAAATCTTCAAATACAGGCTTGCTAACCTTCTCACCACATCTGGGGAATACTTTATAAAAAGACAAATATAGTAAACAGTTAAATGCTTACCAGTCCCATGCTCTGTGACAAGCCCACCTTGCCCAACAAAACAAAACCCCCATCACAATAAAAAGATCCAATTGAATTCATGTAATAAGCCTTTTAAGATGCAAAAGACTTGAAAATTAATGGTATGACTGACATTTACGACTACATGGCACAAATACATTTGCATCAGTTGAGTTTTTATAATCTGAACAGCGATTAAATCCAGTCTTTACCCTTCCTATTGCTAAAGAATATGACAGTGGAGGCTCAATCTCAGAAGCAAGAGCAGCAAATGATAAGCCACGACAGTAGTGATGCACCACACTTGGCAATGATCCACCACATTTGGTAATGATGCTCACACACTTGAGTTTCATCTAAAGCATGAAGCTTCCCAATTCTTGGAACAGGGTTTCCTTTGTTAAAATCCCCTTCTATTCTAGTCTTTCTTTCTATAATTAGCCATGTGCCTTTGCAGCAAATCAGGGAAAGCTGTGTTGAGGGTTACAACTTCCAGATAATCAGGTCTTCTGCCACAGAAAGCAATGCACTTTTTTTTTCATATATTAAGAAAATATTATTTATGCCACAAAACTGATCATTCATCTTAAGAAAGATAATCTCCATTTTACCCACTTTCATTTAAATCAAATAAAACCATTCTTCAAGTCACCAAAGAGCAACAGGTTAATAGACAGAACAAGCAGCCTTAACACCCAATATGTATAACCCCCCCCCACACACACACACACAACCCCTACTCCAGTTGTGGCCCTAAAAATTTCTGACCAAAATATTTAGCCTGAATAAAATCCAGCAGATAATTCCTTTTTGAGAAACAGGATTATTTTTTTAATTTTACATTATAACCATTGGGACAGAGTATGAAATAACTTTGGAAGAGATGTTTTTGGTAAGAAGTTAGAAAATTTCAGACAATGGAAATGGATGATATTTTTGGACCAGTCAGAACCAGTTTCAAAATATTTTCTTTACCACTTCAAGCCTGAAACATTGGCTTTGTGCTCACAAGATTTATTTTAAAATTTAGAAGGGAAGCTGAAATAAAGATATAAACAAAAACTCTGGACAAGCCTGGGACAGAGGGAACCAACTTTGTAATGCTCTGTAATTTAATATCACTCCAAGAACACATTTGTCCTAGTATTGTTCTTAGTTAAGCTGAGAATGGAGAAAATACATTTTTAAATTATATATCTATGTGTAGATAGTCTTTAGATACAAAATGAATAAATATTTAAATTTCATGCTAAAGAAAAAATGTGGAATAAATTCCTATCTTTAAAAGTAACTGTATATACAGTGGATGGT
The DNA here is from genome assembly GCF_016509475.1 of Prionailurus bengalensis. NCBI lineage: Eukaryota > Metazoa > Chordata > Mammalia > Carnivora > Felidae > Prionailurus > Prionailurus bengalensis. The sequence goes on along the minus strand of NC_057361.1, from coordinate 56,072,693 downwards.
GTCTGCCTGACTCCTAATCTTTTGTCTATTAAGAGTTCTTCAATGTGCAATTTATAGAAGGCAGTAGCTCATATTACCTGAAAGGAGCCCAGTTTAGCTTAGAAATCAGCCTTTCCAGACACTCTGCTTCATGAAAAGCCCTCACACTTGTGTGTATAAATAGCTGAGAATACAAGCAGGTGCACACATGCAAAAAAAGTACTTGTCTAAAGAAGAATTAATTAGCTTTACAAATAAAGTCTAAAACCAAGAAAATAAATTGCTATTCCCCAATCCGAGAAGCACATCTAATGAAAAAACTGCTAAGCCCGCTATGAAAAGGTGGCAGCTGTAAACCCAACTCATCCTATGTCATGCTCTAAGCATCTAGCTGTTTTGTGAATCAGCCATCAGAACACTAAATCCCTCCATGTTCACATGGTTAACTGCAGGCTTCTGATTTAGCTTTACTTTCTAGTTAGAGGCCAGACTATGCAGAATAATTGTTTAGAGCTATGCTGTATCCAAACTACCTCCTACTATTAAGAAGAAAGTGCCCACGTGATAATATGCATGAAGGACCTATCAATCTAAATTTCTGAGGTCTTCCACCTGGATAAGTTCGAGCACTGGTCCACAGAGAGCTTTAATCAAAGGAAAATTATATGGTAACTGTGAACAGTTTGCATATTCAGAGCTAGGGGGGTAAGATTAAAAATTAGAGTAATTATATGGTAACTGTGAACAGTTTGCATATTCAGAGCTAGGGGGGTAAGATTAAAAATTAGAGTGTCACTGAGGTGCTGTTAAGCATGGAGAGAGGTGACTATATGGAAAGACTAAAGAAGCCAATTCTTTAGCTGTCCTTTGCTTTTTAAAAAAGCAACAAGTGTAGAATTTTCCCCTGTCAAAATCTGAACACTGGTTAATGCATGATGCATGTTTTCTCCTACCCAGTTATGAACCCCTTCCCAACCTCTGTCATTGCCTTTTTAAGCCTAAGAGAGAAATAAAAGAAAATGGATACAGACTATCGATTCTTATTTATGAAGAGAGAGGCATATTCTAATAGTCATAAGGCAATGTATTTAAGAGCTGCACCTGAACTGGTATTCTCAAAACTGAAAATACAGTTACTAATTCTACTCAACTTGCAGGATGTATACATGTGCTTTCCAAATCATTGGTTGTCACTCAAATGGACCACAGTGACCCTATCATGCCTTAAGGCAGCACTATACTGTGTATACTATGTATTTTCAAGAAATGACATTAAGAGGAAAAGGGCAATCTTTCAAACATCAGTTCCTTACATAAATGGTGATGGTGCTTTATGGCTCCCCTTTCATCTCAAAATATCTCCAAAATTAGACAAAAGAGGGCCAGAGGCAAAGCTCAATGGTAAATTGCATCTTTCAGACGAGCTTTCAATTCACTGGTTTTTAATTTCCATTTCCTGATTTACTGAGGAGTGAAGGTGAGAATCATCCAACTGATGACAAAATAGAACAAGAAAACAGGATAAATGGCGAGGGCTTTGCGGTTTGGAGGCTGGCTATCGGCAAGAAAAGCTGTAGAGGCTAAACAAAACAAACAAAACAAAATGGAACCTTTAATATAAAGATTGTCACAACCACTAACATCTACTAAACTTGAATGTGCTTGGCATAGTCTGGAACATAGAATTATACTAAAAGTTCAGTTATATTTGATATCCTCAGAGAAAAAGGCATTCTGCAGCATAGTTTCCCAGACAGTTGAGAGCTACTAGTTTCTAGTATTAAGATTTCAACCATTTTACATGAAAATCTTTCTAAAGGGGTTTCCTACTCTTTCCTCAGAAGTTACTGAACTGTGATGAGTAGGCTTATTACAAAGATGCCTAAGGTTAGTTGCTCCTGTGGCAAATGACTTCATACTGCTGTGCTGGGTTATCAGCTCTTTATGATGCTGTCCCTCTTGTCCACCCAGGAAAGGAGACTCATCTTTTTACTTATTAATGACCACCTTTCATGGAAATCTTTCCTGAACAACCATCTGTTATCCTGCCACCCCAGGCAGATCTGCCCACATACCTCCTCTGTGTCATCACCATCCCCTGCACAGACTTCCATCTTCCACCTTGGATGCCTATTGCCCTTAAGTGTTTACATGTCTGGCTGCTCCACTAAGTTATGAACTCTGAGGATGGAGACCATGGGTAGCACAATGCCTGACACAGAGTTTGTGCTTAAGAAATACTTGCTGAATTAAAAAATGGAATGTTTACAGGAGCCTCTCTCCCTTCTAAGATTCTACTTTCTGAACTGCTATGAGCCTGGATACTGGGTATTTAGAACTACATATAGGGTAAATTATCAGACTCTATGTGAGGGAATGAGGAGTTCTCCCATGGGTAAAGCACTCGACTTAATATACAGTCTGCAGTATCAATTCTATCACTCTTGGACCTTACTTTTGGATTACTTCTTGGATTTTAATCATGGTCCAGAACAAAGACATGATAATGCACTTAAAAATATTAAGCAGTCTGTCTATCCCATGAAACAAGAAGCTACCTTGTAGCTGAAGGTAGAATTTTAAGAGAATTTTAGGAAGGCAAAACTAATGAGCACTTGGCATTCACTGCCACTGCTACAGGCTCTTCCTAATCTTTAGCAGAATGTTCTACTGAAGCATAAAAGTACTATATAATGATACCTAACAACCTATACTGGGAGATCGTATAGTACACTTCTAAAGAGGTGTGAGATCTGCTTGGGTTTTAAACTTAATTCCCTTATTCACTAGTTATGTGTTCTAGGGCATGTTGTTTAACCTCGCTGTGTCTGTTCCTCATCTGTAAAAATAGGACTAATATATATAGTTTTTATTTATTAGGGCTGTTGTGAGGGTTAAGTGAGATAATACATACATAGCACTCACAACAGTGCTTGGTCTGTAATAAGCAATCTGTATATGCAAGCTACTATTTTTATTATGACGAATTTCACAGGAAAAGTCCGAAGTCATTTCTCAAGTCACCTATGCCTCCTACATGCCAGGAACTGAGCTAGGTCTAGTGTAATCTCCATTCCCAATCCTATATATTATTTAATAATTTTAAAAAAAGGATGTGACTATCCACATCTCAAAACTCTAGATACCCAATCTGCATAAGGTGGACATCACCCCTATCAAATGCCTACTCAGAGAAGAGGGTGCCATGGATGACACTGGCAAGAATCATATCACCCATGTATGATTTAGGAGTTACATTGCTCCTCATCTGGTCTTCATCTCTTAACTCCTGTCCTTGTATGTTTTGCCATTGTAGAGATAAATACATTCTTACCTACTATAGACCATGTAAACATCACGATCACCACAAAAAGCCGGACCATGAAGTTTATTGGTCCTTGCTCAGCCAAAAGCACCAACCGACAAACCAGCATTGCCACTGTCAAGGGAAGTATACAGTAACCCAGCACACAGAGGCTCTGGAAAAAAGATCTAAAAAAATAATATACAACCATAAAGATCATAAATATAGTTGATCTGTATCATGAGATAGTTTATTACACAGATTTCTATGTAGCCTGGATTGCTACAGTCCTCAAAATACATAATACCTATACTTTAACATTGATTTTATGAAGATAGGTTTCTGTATTAATCATATGCTTTAATTTTTCTCTCCCCATACTCTTCCTCCTTTCTTCTCACACTCCTTAAGAGTCAATCATCTAGGATACCAGATGATCTACTCTAATTCGTAAAGACTTCCTTTTCCCACTGAACCTCTAAGACAGTGATTCTTAATCTTTTCTAGTTTGAAAACCTATTTAAGAATTTGTTGAAAGCTAAGGACCATTTCTTCCACAAAATGGACATAATATCCTTTTTTTTTAAATATTAAATTTATTGTCAAATTGGTTTCCATACAATAGCCAGTGCTCATCCCAACAGGTGCCCTCCTCAATACCCATCCCCCACCCTACCCTCCCTCCCAGGCCCCATCAAACCTCAGTTTGTTCTCAGTTCTTAAGAGTCTCCTATGTTTTGGCTCCCTCCCTCTCTAACCTCTTTTTATTTTCCTTCCCTTCCTCCATGGTCTTCTATTAAGTTTCTCAGGATCCACATAAGAGTGAAAACATATGGTATCTTTCCCTGTATGACTTATTTCACTTAGCGTAACACTCTCCAGTTCCATCCACGTTGCTACAGAAGGCCATATTTCATTCTTTCTCATTGCCAGGTAGTATTCCATTGTGTATATAAACCACAATTTCTTTATCCATTCATCAGTTGATACACATTTAGGCTCCTTCCATAATTTGGCTCTTGTTGAAATTGCTACTATAAACATTGGGGTACAAGTGTCCCTATGCATCAGTACTCCTGTATCCCTTGGGTAAATTCCTAGCAGTGCTATTGCTGGGTCATAGAGTACATCTATTTTTAATTTTTTGAGGAACCTCCGCACTGTTTTCCAGAGCGGCTGCACCAGTTTGCATTCCCACCAACAGTGCAAGAAGGTTCCTGTTTCTCCACATCCTCTCCAGCATCTATAGTCTCCTGATTTGTTCATTTTAGCCACTCTGACTTGGGTGAGGTGGTATCTGAGTGTGGTTTGTATTTGTATTTCCCTGATGAGGAGCGACGTTGAGCATCTTTTCATGTGCCTCTTGGCCATCTGGATGTCTTCTTTAGAGAAGTGTCTATTCATGTTTTCTGCCCATTTCTTCACTGGATTATTTGTTTTTCAGGTGTGGAGTTTGGTGAGTTCTTTATAGATTTTGGATACTAGCCCTTTGTCCGATATGTCATTTGCAAATATCTTTTCCCATTCCGTTGGTTGCCATTTACTTTTGTTGATTGTTTCCTTTGTAATGCAGAAGATTTTTATCTTCATGAGGTCCCAATAGTTCATTTTTGCTTTTAATTCCCTTGCCTTTGGGGATGTGTCAAGTAAGAAATTGCTATGGCTGAGGTAAGAGAGGTTTTTCCCTGCTTTCTCCCCTAGGGTTTTGATGGTTTCCTGTCTCACATTCAGGTCGTTTATCCATTTTGAGCTTGTTTTTGTGAATGGTGTAAGAAAGTGGTTTAGTTTCATCCTTCTGCATGTTGCTGTCTAGTTCTCCCAGCACCATTTGTTAAAGACACTGTCTTTTTTCCATTGGATGTTCTTTCCTGCTTTGTCAAAGATGAGTTGGCCATACTTTTGTGGGTCTAATTTTGGGGTTTCTATTCTCTTCCATTGGTCTATGTGTCTGTTTTTGTGCCAATACCATGCTGTCTTGATGATTACAGCTTTGTAGTAGAGGCTAAAGTCTGGGATTGTGATGCCTCCTGCTTTGGTCTTCTTCTTTTTTTTTTAAATTTTTTTTTTCAACGTTTATTTGTTTTTGGGACAGAGAGAGACAGAGCATGAACGGGGGAGGGGCAGAGAGAGGGAGACACAGAATGGGAAACAGGCTCCAGGCTCCGAGCCATCAACCCAGAGCCTGACGCGGGGCTCGAACTCACGGGCCGCGAGATCGTGACCTGGCTGAAGTCGGACGCTTAACCGACTGCGCCACCCAGGCGCCCCTGGTCTTCTTCTTCAAAATTACTTTGGCTATTCGGGGTCTTTTGTGGTTCCACAGAAATTTTAGGATTGGTTCTTCTAGCTTCGAGAAGAATGCTATTGCAATTTTGATTGGGATTGCATTGAATGTGTAGATAGCTTTGGGTCGTATTTACATTTTAACAATATTTATTCTTCCAATCCACAAGCACGGTATGTTTTTCCATTTCTTTCTATCTTCTTCAATTTCCTTCATAAGCTTTCTATAGTTTTCAGCATACAGATCTTTTACATCTTTGGTTAGGTTTATTCCTAGGTATTTTATGCTTCTTGGTGCAATTGTGAATGGGATCAGTTTCTTTAATTGTCTTTCTGTTGCTTCATTATTAGTGTATAAGAATGCAACTGATTTCTGTACACTGATTTTGTATCCTGTGACTTTGCTGAATTCATGTATCAGTTCTAGCAGACTTTTGGTGGAGTCTATCGGATTTTCCATGTATAATATCATGTCATGTGCAAAAAGTGAAAGCTTAACTTCATCTTTGCCAATTTTGATGCCTTTGATTTCCTTTTGTTGTCTGATTGCTGATGCTAGAACTTCCAACACTATGTTACAGAACAGCGGTGAGAGTGGATATCCCTGTCGTGTTCCTGATCTCAGGGAGAACGCTCTCAATTTTTCCCCATTGAGGATGATATTAGCTGTGGGCTTTTCATAAATGGCTTTTATGATGTTTAAGTACGTTCCTTCTATCCCGACTTTCTCGAGGGTTTTTATTAAGAAAGGATGCTGACTTTTGTCAAATGCTTTTTCTGCATCGATTGACAGGATCATATGGTTCTTTTCTTTCCTTTTATTAATGTGATGTATCACCTTGATTGATCTGCAAATGTTGAACCAGCCCTGCATCCCAGGAATGAATCCCACTTGATCATGGTGAATAATTCTTTTTATATGCTGTTGAATTCGATTTGCTAGTATCTTATTGAGAATTTTTGCATCCATATTCATCAGGGATATTGGCCTGTAGTTCTTTTTTTTACTGAGTCTCTGTCTGGTTTAGGAATCAAAGTAACACTGGCTTCATAGAATGAGTCTGGAAGTTTTCCTTCCCTTTCTATTTTTTGGAATAGCTTGAGAAGGATAGGTATTATTTCTGCTTTAAATGTCTGGTAGAATTCTCCTCGGAAGCCATCTGGTCCTGAACTCTTATTTGTTGGGAGATTTTTGATAACTCATTCAATTTCTTCTCTGGTTATGGGTCTGCTCAAGCTTTCTATTTCTTCCTGTTTGAGTTTTGGGAAGTGTGTGGGTGTTTAGGAATTTGTCCATTTCTTCCAGCTTGTCCAGTTTGTTGGCATATAATTTTTCATAGTATTCCCTGATAATTGCTTATATTTCTGAGGGCTTGGTTGTTATAATTCCATTTTCATTCATGATTTTATCTCCCTTTTCTTCTTGAGAAGCCTGGCTAGAGGTTTATCAATTTTGTTTATTTTTTCAAAAAACCAACTCTTGGTTTCATTGATCTGCTCTACAGTTTTTTTAGATTCTATATTGTTTATTTCTGCTCTGATTTTTATTATTTCTCTTCTTCTGCTGGTTTTCGGGTGTCTTTGCTGTTCTGCTTCTATTTCCTTTAGGTTTGCTGTTAGATTTTGTATTTGGGATTTTTCTTGTTTCTTGAGATAGCCCTGGATTGCAATGTATTTTCCTCTCAGGACTGCCTTCGCTGCATCCCAAAGCGTTTGGATTGTTGTCTTTTCAATTTCATTTGTTTCCATATATTTCTTAATTTCTTCTCTAATTGCCTGGTTGACCCACTCATTCTTTAGTAGGGTGTTCTTTAACCTCCATGCTTATTGGAGGTTTTCCAGACTTTTTCCTGTGGTTGATTTCAAGCTTCATAGCATTGTGGTCTGAAAGTGTGCATGGTATGATTTCAATTCTTGTATACTTATGAAGGGCTGTTTTGTGACCCAGTATGTGATCTATCTTGGAGAAGGTTCCATGTACACTTGAGAAGAAAGTATATTCTGTTGCTTTGGGATGCAGAGTTCTAAATAGATCTGTCAAGTCCATCTGATCCAATGTATCATTCAGGGCCCTTTTTTCTTTACTGATCCTATTTCTAGATGATCTATCCATTGTTGTAAGTGGAGTATTAAAGTCCCTGCAGTTACCACATTCTAATCAATAAGGTTGCTTATGTTTGTGATTGTTTTATATATTTGGGGGCTTCCATATTCAGCGCATAGACATTTATAATTGTTAGTTCTTCCTGAAGGATAGACCCTGTAATTATTATATAATGCCCTTCTTCATCTTTTGTTACAGCCTTTAAAGTCTACTTTTTCTGATAGAAGTATGGCTATTCCAGCTTTGAGTTCCAGTAGCATGATAGATAGTTCTCCATCCCCTCACTTTCAATCTGAAGGTGTCCTCAGGTCTACAATGAGTCTCTTGTAGACAGCAAATAGATGGGTCTTGTTTTTTTATCCATTCTGATACCCTATGTCTTTTGGTTGGAACATTTAGTCCATTTACATTCAGTGTTATTATTGAGAGATATGGGTTTAGAGTCATTGTGATGCCTGTAGGTTTCATGGTTGTAGTGATGTCTATGGTACTTTGTGGTCCTTGCAACATTTCACTCACAGAATCCCCCTTAGGATCGCTCGTAGGGATGGTTTAGTGGTGATGAATTCCTTCAGTTTTTGTTTGTTTGGGAAGACCTTTATCTCTCCTTCTATTCTAAATGACAGACTTGCTGGATAAAGGATTCTCGGCTGCATTTTTTTTTCTGCTCGTCACAATGAAGATTTCCTGCCATTCCTTTCTGGCCTGCCAAGTTTCAGTAGATAGATCCGTCACTAGTCTTATCAGTCTCCCTTTATATGTTAGAGCACATTTATCCTTAGCTGTTTTCAGAATTTTCTCTTTATCCTTGTATTTTGCCAGTTTCACTATGATATGTCATGTAGAAGATCGATTCAGGTTACATCTGAAGGGAGTTCTCTGTGCCTCTTGGATTTCAATGCCTTTTTCCTTCCCCAGATCAGGGAAGTTCTCAGCTATGATTTGTTCATGTACACCTTCAGCCCCTTTCTCTCTCTCTCTTCCTCCTCTGGATACCGTATTATACAGATATTTTTCTGTTTGACTGCATCACTTAGTTATCTAATTCTCCCCTCATACTCCTGGATTTTTTTACCTCTCTTTTTCTCAGGTTCCTTTTTTTCCCTAATTTTAGTTTCCAATTCACCTATTCTCTCCTCTGCCTCTTCAATACGAGCTGTGGTCACCTCTATTTTATTTTGCAATTCATTTATAGCATTTTTTAGCTCCACCTGTTTCTGAGTCCCTTGATCTCTGTAGCAATAGATTCTCTGCTGTCTTCTACACTTTTTTCAAGCCAAGCAATGAATTTTATGACTATTATTTTAAATAAGAGTCTGTTACATTGCTTAAATCATTTTTGATCAATTCGTTAGCTGTCGCTACTTCCTGGAGTTTCTTTTGAGGAGAATTCTTCCATTTCATCATTTTGGATAGTCGGTCCCTGGAGTGGAGCCGAACTGCAGGGCACCTCCTCTGTGCTGTCTCGGGTAACTTGTGTTAGTGGGCAGAGCCACAGTCAGACTGGTGTGTACTTTATTTTCCCCTCTCCCGGGGCAGGACTCACTGTGGAGTGGTGTGGCCCCGGTCTGGGCTACTTGCACACTGCCAGGCTTGTGGTGCTGCTTCTATGGGATCTGGTGTATTAGCCGGGTGGATCCACAAGGTGCACAGGGGTGGGAGGGGCAGGCTTAGCTCACCTTGCCGTCACTGGTCCCCTGTGGGAGGGGACCTGCAGCACCGGGAGGGAGGCAGGCATACCAGTGGGAGGGATAAATCCACAGAAGCACAGCATTGGGCGTTTGCGCAGTACAAGCAACTTTGGTGACAGAAACTGGTTCCCTTTGGGGTTTTCGTTGGGGGCTGGGTGAAGGAGATGGCACTGGCCAGCACCTTTGTTCCCTGCTGAGTTGAGCTGTCTTCCAGGGCTCAATACTTCTCCCTCCCGGTGTCCTCTCTGCTCTCCGAAAAGAGCTGCTGACTTTTAACATTCCAGATGTTAAGTCCCGCTGGCTGTCATAACTCATGCAGTCCAGCCCCTCTGCTTTTGCAAATCAGACTCAGGGGCTCTGCCTTGCTGGGCAGGCTGCTCCTACGCCACCCCGGCTCCCTCCCACCAGTCCATGTAGCGTGCACCGCCTCTCTGCCCTTCCTACCCTCTTCCGTGGGCCTCTTGTCTATGCTTGGCTCTGGAGAGTCTGTTCTGCTAGTCTTCTGTTAGTTTTCTGGGTTATTTAGTCAGGTGTGGGTGGAATCTAAGTGATCAGCATGATGCGGTGCGCCCAGCATCCTCCTACACTGCCATCTTCCCCCCCCCAAAAAAACTGGACATAATATTCTAACACAAAATATTCTCCATATGATTTCATGAGCTGGGCATAGGATCTGAAGCTTATCAAAGGACTGTAGATAATTTAAGGTAAGGTAACTAAACTAAGTTATCTCTGTTCAATTTTTAAAAATTTATTTTTATTTTTTCTATTATTTATTTCTTATAACTTACATCCAAGTTAGTTAGCACATGGGGTAATGATGATTTCAGGAGTAGATTCCTTAAGCCCCTTACCCATTTAGCCCATCCCCCCCTCCTGCAACCTCTCCAGCAACCGTCTGTTTGTTCTCTATATTTAAGAGTCTCCTATGTTTTGTACCCCTCCCTGTTTTTATATTATGTTTGCTTCCCTTCCCTTATGGTCACCTGTTTTCTATCTTACAGAGCTCATATGAATGAAGTTATATGATATTTGTTTTTCTCTAATTTCACTTACCATAATACACTCGAATTCTATCCACATAGTTGCAAATGGTAAGATTTCATTCTTTTTGATTGCCGAGTAATACTCCATTGTTTATGTATGTGTATGTATATATGTATATGTATATATATATGTGTGTATGTGTATGTATGTGTGTGTGTGTATATATATATACACACACACACACACACACACATATATACCACATCTTCTTTATCCATTCATTCATTGATGGACATTTGGGATCTTTCTATACTTTGGCTATTGTCCATAGTGCTGCTATAAACATTGGGGTGCTTGTGTTCCTTTGAAATAGCACACCTGTATCCCTTGGATAAATTCCTAGTAGTGCAATTGCTGGGTCGGAGGGTAGTTCTAGCTTTAATTTTTTGAGGAACCTCCATACTGTTTCCCAGAGTGGCTGCACCAGTTTGCATTCCCACCAGTAGTGCAAAAGAGATCCTCTTTCTCCAAATCCTCGCCAACATCTGTTGTTGCCTGAGTTGTTAATGTTAGCCATTCTGACAGGTGTGAGGTGGTATCTCAATGTGGTTTCCTGGATGATGAGTGATACTGAGCAATTTTTCATGTGTCGGTTGGCCATCTGGATGTCTTCTTTGGAGAAGTGTCTATTCATGTCTTTTGCCCATTTCTTCATGGGATTATTTGGTTTTGGGGTGTTGACTTTGAAAAGTTCTCTATAGATTTTGGATACTAAACCTTTATTCTGATATGTCTTTTGCAAATATCTACTCCCATTCCATAGGTTGCCTTTTAGTTTTGCTAATTGTTTCCTTTGCTGTGCAGAAGCTTTTTATTTTGATGAGGTCCCAATAGTTCATTTTTGCTTTTGTTTCCCTTGGCTCCGGAGACCTGTCGAGTAAAAACTTTCCATGGCTAAGGTCAAAGAGGCTTTTGTTTGCTTTCTCCTTTAGGATTTTGATGGCTTCCTGTATTACGTTTCAGTCTTTCATCCATTTTGAGTTTATTTTTTTGTACAGTGTAAGAGCGATCCAGATTCATTTTTCTGCATGTTGGTGTCCAGTTTTCCCAGCACCATTTGCTGAAGAGACTGTCTTCATTCCATTAGATATTCTTTCCTGCTTTTTCAACAATTAGTCGGCCATATGTTTCTTGGTCCATTTCTGGGTTCTCTATTCTGTTTTGTTGATCTGAGTGTCTTGTTTTTGTGCCAGTACCATACTGTCTTGATGATTACAACCTTGTAATACATCTTGAAGTCTGGGATTGTGATGCCTCCTGCTTTGGTTTTCTTTTTCCAGATTGCTTTGGCTATTCAGGGTCTTTTCTGGTTCCATACAAATTTTAGGATTGTTTGTTCTAGCTCTGTTAAGAATGCTGATGTTGCTTTGATATGGATTGCATTCAATATGTAGATTGCTTTGGCTAGTATTGACATTTCAACAATATTTTTTTCCTATCCAGGAGCATGGAACATTTTTCCATTTTTTTGTGTGTCTTCTTCAATTTCTTTCATAAGCTTTATATAGTTTTCATCACATAGATTTTCATCTCTTTGGTTAGATTTATTCCTAGGTATTTTATGGGTTTTGGTGCAATTGTAAATGGGATAGATTCCTTGATTTCTCCTTCTGTTTCTTCATTATTTGTGTATAGGAATGCAACCGATTTCTATGCATTGATTTTATATCCTGCCACTTTGTTGAATTCATGGATCAACCCTAGAAGTTTTTTGGTGGAATCTTTTGGGTTTTACACATAGAATATCATGTCACCTGTTAAGAGTGAAAGTTTGACCTCCTCATGGCTGATATGGATGCCTTTTATTTCTTTCTGTTGTCTGATTGCTGAAGCTAAGGCTTCCAATACTATGTTGAGTAACAGTGGTGAGAGTAGACATCCCTTTCTTGTTCCTGCCCTTAGGGGGAAAGCTCTCAGTTTTTCCCCATTGAGGATGACATTGGCAGTGGGTCTTTCATATATGGCTTGTATGATCTTGAGGTAAAAGCCCTTCTATCCCTACTTTCTTGAGGGTTTTTATCAAGAAATGATGCTGTATTTTGTCAAATGCTTTGTCTGCATCTATTGAGAGGATCATGTGGTTCTTGTCCTTTCTTTTATTTATGTGATGTATCACATTGATTGTTTTGCGGATAGTGAACCAGCCCTGCAACCCAGGTATAAATCCCACTTGGTCCTGGTGAATAATTTTAATGTATTGTTGGATCTGGTTGGCTAATATCTTGTTGAGGATTTTTGCATCCATGTTCATCAGGGAAATTGGTCTATAGTTCTCCTGTTTATTGGGGTCTCTGGTTTTGGAATCAAGGTAATGCTGGCTTCATAGGAAGAGTTTGGAAGTTTTCCTCCCATTTCTATTTTTTGGAACAGCTTCAAGAGAATAGGTGTCAACTCTTCCTTAAATGTTTGGTAGAATTTCCCTGGAAAGCCATCTGGCCCTGGTCTCTTGTTTTTTGGCAGATTTTTGATTACTAATTTGATTTCTTTACTGGTTATGGGTCTGTTCAAATTTTCTATTTCTTCCTGTTTCAGTTTTGATAGTGTATATGTTTCTAGAAATTTGTCCATTTCTTCCAGCTTTCCCATTTCATTGGTGTATAATTGCTCATAATATTCTCTTATTTATTTCTGCTATCTTGGTTGTTATCTCTCCTCCCTCATTCTTGATTTTATTTATTTGGTTCCTTTCCTTTTTCTTTTTGATCAAACTTGATAGGGGTTTATCAATTTTGTTAATTCTTTCAAGGTACCAACTTCTGGTTTCATTGATCTGTTCTACTGGTTTTTTTGGTTTTGATAACATTGATTTCTGCTCTCATCTTTATTATTTCCTCTCTTCTGCTGTTTTTGGGTTTTACTTGCCGTTCTTTTTCCAGCTCTTCAAGGTGTAAGGTTAGGTTGTGTCTCTGTGACCTTTCTTCATTCTTTAGGAAGGCCTGGACTACTATATACTTCCCTCTTATGACCGCCTTTGCTGTGTCCCAGAAGGTTTGGGCTGTGTTGTTTTCATTTTCACTGGCTTCCATTTTAACTTCCTCTTAACTTCTTGGTTAGCCCATTCCTTCTTTAGTAGGATGGTCTTTAGTCTCCAATTATTTATCTTTCCACATTTTTTCTTGTGGTTGATTTCGAGTTTCATAGCTTTGTGGTCTGAAAATATGCACGGAATAATCTCAATTTTTTTTTTTTACTTGTTGAGGGCTGATCTGTGTCCAGTATGTGGTCTATTCTGGAGAACGTTCCACATGTACTGGAGAGGAATGTGTATTCCAATGATTTAGGATGAAATCTTCTGTATATATCTGTTAAGTCCATCTCGTCCAGTGTGTCATTCAAAGCCATTGTTTCCTTGTTGATTTTCTGTTTAGATGGTCTGTCCATTGCTGTAAGTGGGGTGTTGAAGTCCCTGACTATTATGGTATTATAATCAATGAGTTTCTTTATGTTTGTGATTAAGTGATTTATATATTTGGGTTCTTCCACATTTGGAACATAAATGTTTCCAACTGTTAGGTCTTCTTGGTGGATAGACCCCTTAATTATCACATAATGCCCTTCTTCATCTCTTGTTACAGTCTTTATTTTAAACTCTAGATTGTCTGATATAAGTTTGGCTACTCCAGCTTTCTTTTGGAGACCATTAGCATGATAGATAGTTCTCCATTCCCTTACTTTTAATCTGAAAGTGTGTTTAGGTCTTAAGTGGGTCTCTTGTAAACAGCATCTAGATGGATCTTGTTTTCTTATCCATTCTGTTGCCTTATGTCATTTGATTGGGGCATTTAGTCCACTGACATTTAGAGTGAGTACTGAAAGATATGAATTCATTGACATTATGTTGCCTGTACAGTTTGAGTTTCTGGTGGTGTTCTCTGGTCCTTTCTAATCTTTGTTGCTTTTGGTCGTTTTTCTTCCATCTTTTCTCTTCTCAGAGTCCCCCATAAAAGTTCTTGCAGGGCTGGTTTAGTGGTCACAAACTCCTTTAATTTTGTTTCTCAGGGAAACTTTAATCTCTCCTTCTGTTTTGAATGAAAGCCTTGTTGGATAAAGAATTAGTGGCTGCATATTTTTCCAATTCAACACATTGAATATATCCTGCCACTCTTTTCTGGTCTGCCAAGTTTCTGTGGCTAGGTCGGCTGCAAACCTGATGTGTCTTCCCTTGTAGGTTAAGGACTTTTTTCCTCTTGCTGCTTTCAGATTCTTTACTTGCCTGAGTATTTTGTGAATTTGACTATGATATGCCTTGATGAAGGTCGGTTTTGTTGAATCTAACGGCAGTCCTCTGTGCTTCCTGGATTTTGATGTCTGTGTCTTTCCCCAGGCTAGGAAAGTTTTCCACTATGATTTGTTCACATAACCCTTCTACCCCTTTTTCTCTGTCTTCATCTTCTGAGACTCCTGTGATTCTGACGTTGTTCCTTTTTAATGAGTCACTGATTTCTCTAATTCTTAAATCATGCTCTTTGCCTTAGTCTCCTGTAGGGAATAAGCTTACAAATCCCCCGGGCTTACATCAATGGGTTAACAAGGCATAAAGAAGTGCAAAACCATTGGATGCTCACATCTGAGTTTGGGTAAAAAAGACAAGGCAACCAAGAATGGGGAGGTACAAAGGAACCCAATACATAGGTATATGAAATAAACAAGATTAAATATTCAGGGTGGAAGCACCCCACAATTTAGTACTATAACAGAATGCTGCTTTCACAGGAAGGAAGGACCAAGTTAGGTAAACAGGTAAATTGGGCTATAGACCGCTGCGCTACAGGTGAAGTAGACCAGAGCAGAGATGATTAACAAAAGAAAAGGTGCCTTGTTAACTCTGAGGTCACGTGTCCTACCTGTCTCATTCCCCTAGGCTAGCTAAGATAAACAGAGGTGGTGCCTCATGTTCGCTATAAACAACCTTCCACCTGACTCCCTGGCATCAGCATTTTGCTTTGTATTAGCCCAAACCCCAACCCCAAATGTCTTCAGGACCCCCTTTCCCTCACAACCACAAGTTAAAGTTCACAGATTTATTGTCTCTTTGCGCATGTCCATCACCATGTTTGTAAGCCTTCTTATCCTAATAAAAACAGGGGAGAGACTCTTATTTGGGGCTCTTGTCTTTTCCCAGACATTAGCAATCTTGTTTTTTCATCCTGTGTCCTGCTCTCTTGCTAGACAAGAGAGAACATTAGACACAGAGTCTACGACAGTCTCCCTCTTTTTTTCTGCTCCATTGTTCTCCATAAGTTTGTCTTCTATATTGCTTATTTGCTGCTCTGCCTCATCTGTCCTTGACACTGTGCCATCCATTCAAGACTAAGGCTCAGTTACAACATTTTTATTTTCATCCTGACTACCTTTAATCTCCGTGGAAAGGGATTCTAATCTGTTTTCAACCTCAGCTAGTATTATTATTGTGATTCTAAATTCTGGTTCAGACATCTTTCTTGTATCTGTGTTGATTAAGTCCCTGGCTGTCATTTCTCCCTGTTCTTTCTTTTGGGGTGAATTCCTTCATTTCATCATTTTGAAGGAAGAAAAGGAATTAAAAAGGTAAAAAAAAGTTAAAATTAAAAAATTAAAAACACACAAAAAATCAAATAAAGGATGCTAGATCCTAGGTGTGTTCTGGTCTGGTTGTTGAAAGGAGCTTGATAGGTTAGAGAATAAAGGAAAGAAAAGGAAAATGCTTGAAAATTTGAAAAAAATGAATACAATGAAATAGAATAAAATGAAATGATGAAATTAAAAAAGAACTTGAAAAATTTACAAAAAGGTAAAAAAAGTAGAAAAAATTAAATAATGTTTTTAATAGAAATGGAAAATAAAAATAAACTTTTTCTCTTTCTGTATTCAAGGATAAAAAAAGAAAGAAAAGAAATTGGATAGATGGACCAGTAGACTTAAGTACGATTGAAATTATATCAGGTTCCCCTAGAAATCAAACTATGAAGCACTTTATAGTCTGTAAACTAAGCAGCCAAAGAGACTTGTGTTGTTCCTGAAGAGTGAGGTTGGCCCAGTTGGGCAGGGCTTAGTGCAATGGCTCTGTTCTCCACTAGATGGTGCTGCTTAGCTTACTGGGTTTGATTGTTGTGGTCCTGTAGGTGTGTATGCAAAGATGCATTAGGAGTGAAAATCGTGTCACCCAGCTACCCAGTCTGTAGTATCAGAACTCTGTGCTCTCCAAGACCAGAAATCAGGCACCCCTCCTTTGTCTCCGGCTTCCATCCACTCCCCACTTTTACACTGTCTGTGACCAAGCCATCAGGTTGCCAGGTGGCACCTCCCTTCTGAGTTTTATCTCAGATGTAGCTGTGTTTCCCAACCCCTCACTTCTGAGGGACTGTGGCTTTGACCTGCTCAGACCCTCTGGGGGAGAGTCTCACTGAGCAATGGCTGGGTGCTGGCCCACCCCCAGGAACATTCAGGAGACCGTGCTGCTGCTGATGCCCAGAGACTGTGGCCACGTGCCAGCCTGCCCCGGAAAAAGTTTGCACTATCTTGTAGCAGCAGCATTTCAGGAAATATGGAAAATTGCAACACACATCTGCACCAGTCTACCCCCTTAACGTCCTTGTTCCAGCACCAGTGAATGTGGTTGCTCTCCAGGGTCCACTGGGGCCTTTGCCTGTGGGGAGGCTGCACAGCCTCTACCAAATGTCCTCCCAGCAGGGGAACCGCCTCTCTCCACGTGGCCTGAGGACCCTAAGGACCTCGTTCTCTGTTCCTGGGGATTTGCCCTTCCCACCAGAGCACCACCAGGTATCAAGGTGCAGAGTTTCAGACCCTGAACTCTCCCTGTTTATAAAGTCTTAATGGAATTTAAACCCTCTCCTTTCTCCTTTCTCCCTGTTTTGTTCAGTCCCTTGAGTAATCTTTCTTTTCTCTCCAGCTGCTTTTGGGCAGGGGGGGGGGATGTTTTCTGTACTCTCCCCCATCTCTGTCTTCTCTCTCCAAGGAAAAACAGCTCCCTGCCCTCCGCGGGTTTCTCCCCCAGTTCACCTCTTTGTGCTGCATATCTGCTGAGTTCTCTGGTTCAGGTTGTACAGATTGTTGTGTTAATCCTCAAATCAGTTTTCTAGGTGTGCAAGATGGTTTAGTGTTGATCTGGCTGTATTTCAGGGATGAGAGATGCAAAAAAAACTTCCATGCTGTTCTGTCATCTTGGCCCCCTCCTAGAAATCCTCTGTTCAGCAGTTTTAAGAGACTTTTCTCTTTAGCCCTCATTTATATATATATATATATATATATATATATATATATATACACACACACACACACACACATATATATATTTTTTTAAATACCTAACAGTCAGACTTCCTAAGAAATCTAAGAGACGCTACTTGCCAAGGGAAAAAAAATGCATTTTAATAATACTCACATGTTTCCTCCAAGAAGTTTTGAGTTGAGGGTGATGGTAACTGCACCAAACCAAACAATGACAAAGACTTCTGCAAACTGGGGCCCTCCATCCTTTTCACTATCTACAGAACTTCTTTGAAGCATTCTGTGACAAGGAAATGGCATGAGAAATGCTTCATCTTTTATTTAGAGCAATAAAGTTAAGGCATGGGTTGTTCAACATTAAATCAGAGAGCTGTCTGAAACCTCACCTAGAGATCTGTAATATGTAGGCTGTATAAAAGGAAGATGTCAGAAATATTTAGCAAGGCTCCTTTATTTCAAATTCCAAATGCCTCAGGACTACAAGGGTTGCCTCATATGGCCTTGTTAAGATGTTTACATGCATTACTGAAGACCGTTTTGGTTAAGCACAGGTTATAAACTGAAGGGCCAAATGTGGCTCACCGACATGAGGTTGTTGGTCTGTACATGGCTTAACATGGGTTTAAATCCAAGATGACATTATTTTAAAGTTGGGAGGTTTCACATAAAAACATGTATTTCTGGGGGCACCTGGGTGACTTGGTTGAGCATCCAATTTTGGCTCAGGTCATGATCTCATGGTTCATGGGTTCAAGCCCTGCATTGGGCTCTGTGCTGACAGCACAGAGCCTGGAGCCTGTTTTAGATTCTGTGTCTCCCTCTCTCTCTGCCCCTCTCCTGCTCACACTCTGTCTCTCTCTCAAAAAATAAACATTAAAGAAATATGTATTTCTGGATTTTCTTAAAAAACCAGAAGAATTTCTAACACATTGCTACACAGCAACAATTGGGAGCAGGTGACACAGCAGCAGCTCCCTTCACAAGGGGCTTCAGGTCACCAATTCCCAACGAATACATTTAGGTTACTTTTCTAGCCCTTAGACACATTTGGATTTATAATCCTGGGGTTAAGTCTTTAGTTCTTACATTCAAAAATGGAAACGTTCTATAAACCTATTTAGCTGTGGATTTTAAAAAATAAAAACATACAGATTATTACTAAGAGACTTTGCTTTATTTTTTTTTAATTTTTTTTCAACGTTTTTTATTTATTTTTGGGACAGAGAGAGACAGACCATGAACGGGGGAGGGGCAGAGAGAGAGGGAGACACAGAATGGGAAACAGGCTCCAGGCTCCGAGTCATCAGCCCAGAGCCCGACGCGGGGCTCGAACTCACGGACCGCGAGATCATGACCTGGCTGAAGTCGGACGCTCAACCGACTGCGCCACCCAGGCGCCCCAAGAGACTTTGCTTTAAAATAGAGTAGTTGAACTGTCACTTAAATATCCTCTCTTTGTCTAAGAATTTTACAGACATAAACTGTTTTGAACTTTGGACAAGAACACTTGGATTCAGTGTCATTTTTTTCAGAAAAATAATAAATAACACCAAGCTCACAACCTCTTTTCATTACATAGTATAGACAAGTCACATAGTAAGTCTCGCCCTGCTATGCTGTTTGCCAGTACAGGCTTTTGTATTCTACAGTTGTACATAGTCCATTCTGAGTCCTGACAATCCAATGCAAGGAATGCTGGCATTCATCACTTGTCTGGAATCTCTATTGCTTCAGCATGGTATGATAGAAGAACATTAACTGGCCTCAAAGGAAGGAGATCCAGAAAGTGATCCTAGTTCTGTCACTAGATACATACACTAGAGTAATCATTTCATGTCTTGGGACTCCAGTTTTCCTCTCTGCAAATAAATTGAGTTAAACTACATAATCTCTAATGTTAACCTTTTAAAACTAAAAAAGTACATGCTCAGAGATTCTAATATAAACCTGTGCATCAAGGCACCAGGTTATTGCCCTTGATGTGGTTATTAAAGGGCTAAGAAAAAGCACTCTATGTTATTACCTAAATCACCACATGATCAATTTACATTAAAAAAATGGGTATGGGAGCCTGGGTGGTTCAGTCAGTTAAGCATCCAACTTGATTTCAGCTCAGGTCATGATTTCATAGTTGGTGAGATCAAGCCCCATGGAGCCTGCTTGAGATTCTCTCTCTCTCTCTCTCTCTCTCTCTCTCTCTCTCTCTCCCTGCCCCTTCCTCTCTCATGCTCTCTTTCCCTTCCTCCCTCTCTCTCAAAATAAACTTTAAAGTAAAAAAGTGGGTAGAAAAGCCAGTAAGAAACTTGCTGAATTTAGAATCATAAAACATCAAGCCTGGAAAGGATCCTCAGCCATCTCCTTTTACAGATATGGAAGAGGAGACCCAGAGGGGTTAGGTGGGAAGAGAGGTATAATAATCATAGAGATAGAGAACGGGCAGTGAAGGAAACCTGAGGTTGAATCCCAGGTCTACCACTGACTGTGTGATCTTGGTTCAGTCCTCAATCTCTCTGAACCTAAGCTTGTTTGTCAAAAAAGAAAATAATATTCTTGTTATGATGTTAAAATAAGAGAAGGTATTTAAAAGTTTTCTGTAGGGGCGCCTGGGTGGCTCAGTCGGTTAAGCGTCCGACTTCAGCTCAGGTCGTGATCTCGCGGTCTGTGAGTTCGAGCCCTGCGTCGGGCTCTGTGCTGACAGCTCAGAGCCTGGAGCCTGCTTCTGATTCTGTGTCTCCCTCTCTCTCTGACCCTCCCCCCATTCATGTTCTGTCTCTCTCTATCTCAAAAATAAATAAACGTTAAAAAAAATTTTTTTTTAAGTTTTCTGTAAACTGGGAAAAATTACTATATACATTTTGGTTCTAAGTAGCCCAAAATCGCTTTGCTGATAGCACAGTCAGGATGAGAACCCAGAACTGAATCCTAATGCAGTACTTTTTTTCCTCGCTACCAATGGTTATATTCCCCTCTCCAATGGAACTTCGCTCTTCCTGTCCTCTCCCTTTATGTACTATGTGTATAGAAAGCCTAACACTTTGAAACATGATCTTGCTTTGAACTGTACCACTTCTACTCTAATTTATTCTCATTCGTATTATTGTTAAGATTTAAAAACAATATGTTTGCAAATAAACATTGCTTAAACCTACAGATATTTAATTCACTTAGTTTAATGATAGGAAGGTGCATGAGAGTAAACAAATATCTATTCAACAAAAATGGCTAAAGCAGGCTAAGAAATTGGTAAACAGGTGAGCATAATTTTCCCATCTCTAATTCCATCATTTTTTGAATTGATCTGGAAACCTACTTGACTTTTTAGATTTAAATCATAAGGAGCATAATGTGTCAAAGAAGTCCTAACTGAAATATTCAATATTCCCCTCAATTTTGAAACTCCACACAAAAAAGTACAGTCTATCTCAAATGACAAAGGATGGAAATGTAAGTACTTACAATGCAAGTGTCACACAAAGGATCAAAGGGCCCCATAAATCCCCTACAAGGCAAGCAAAAAACAGAAGATTGTTAGGAAACAACTATGTAGAATTTCCTATCTTTATTCCAATATCTGCCTCTCCCACTCTTGGAATTCAGACATCAAGGCTCTCCCTGCCCAACCCTTCCAACCTCTTACCCCTCTAGCTGCCCTCCCTGCTCCCCGATTCTGAATGCCCTTCTTCATATATCCTTTAAATTCTGTTTACTCCATATCCCACAAATCACCCTTCTTCCACCTACTAAGCCACATTCCAGCATGCTATAAAGACCAATGGGCCGGGAGTCAAGAGACTTAGGTGCTCCACCCTCAGAAACACTAGAGTTAACTCATTCCACCAAACTGACACTATAGGAGACAGGGCAAATATAATCAGGATCACCTCAAGAATATGAAAATTGAAGCTGAGAAGTGACTTACCCAAGTTTATATAAATATTTATTAGGTATGGAGGTGGGACCACAACCTAGATCTTCTGATTCCTACTCCAAAGTTCTTTCCACTCTGCCACACTGCTTCCTTTTTATAATCATTAAATTGAACTAGTATGGAATCGCTGTTCTTATAAGTGAAAAAACAGCCCAATATTGGTAATTTTATAAAGTTAAACCTTAGCAAATAACATGAAAGCTTTTTGAAAGGTATAAATCGCTCTACCAACATCAGGTGTAAGCACAGTGGTTCTCAATTAATAGCTGTTAGGTAATTAATATGCCAACAGATGAGTAACATACAGCTTCGAGCAAAATTACCTTCCTCAACAAATATGAAAAAAGATACATATACCATTTCTAACTTTACCCTCATATGTACATACTTTAAATAAGTATGCATATGTACATACTTACGTTGTTTTTTTTCATATTATATAAGTAATTTTGATATCACTGTGGCAAGTTAGGAAGATGTAAAAACAAATCATAATCCTACCACTCTGATTAAATATTGTTCTTGTTAAATTTTTGAACTTATCAATTGAAAAGTGAATTCAAGTACAACTGACATTAATATACTGGCTTTTAAAAAATACACTGAGGTTTTTTAATTAATAAAATTCTGCAACTGTATTTAAAAATCTTTATTTTAGGGGCGCCTGGGTGGCACAGTCGGTTAAGCGTCCGACTTCAGCCAGGTCACGATCTCGCGGTCCGCGAGTTCGAGCCCCACGTCGGGCTCTGGGCTGATGGCTCAGAGCCTGGAGCCTGTTTCTGATTCTGTGTCTCCCTCTCTCTCTGCCCCTCCCCCATTCATGCTCTGTCTCTCTCTGTCCCAAAAATAAATAAATGTTGAAAAAAAAATTTTTTTAAATAAAAATCTTTATTTTAGTAGAATATATATATAGAATATATTATAAACACACATATATAGAATATATTATATATATATACATACATGTATATATATGTATATATATATAAACACAAAATTTACCATTTGAGTCACTTCTAAGTGTACAGGCTTTGAGTACAGTCATCATTGTACAACCTTCATATCACCCATCTCCAGAACTTTTTCATCTTCCCAAACTAAAACTCCAACCCATGAAATAATAACTCTCCACTTAGCCTCCAGCAATCATCATTTTACTTTATTTCTAGAAATTCAACTATTCTAGGTATCTAATATAAGTGAAAAAATATAATATACATCCTCTTGCGACTGGCTTATTTTACTCAGCAAAATGTCTTCATGGTTCATCCACGTCATAGCCTGTGTCAGAATTTCACTCCTTTTTAAAACTAAGTAATATTCCGTTAATACATAGTATATGACATGGTGTATACACCACAATTTGTTTATCTATCCATCCATTGATGCCATTGAAATTGTTTTCACCTTTTGGCTATTGTGAATAATGCTGCTATGAACATGGGTGTACAAATATCTGTTTGAGTTCCTGCTTTCAATTTTTGGGTATATACTCAGAAGTGGAATTGCTGGATCATATAGTCATTCTATGCTTAGTTTTCTAAGGAGTCACCATGTCGTTTTGCACAGCAGCTGCACCATTTTACATTTCCACTAGCAATGCACGAGGGTTACAATTTCTCCATATTCTCACCAGTAGTTGTTATTTTCTGTTTCTTTGATAATGACCATCCTAATGGGTGCAAAGTCCTATTGCATTGTGGTTTTTTTTTTTTAAGATTTTTAAGTCGTGAATTTTTTCCTTGCCACTTTGCCCAGGACTGTGCTAACACAGCAGGGCAGAAGTGCAAATCTGGGCCATGACTTACTCACCCTTTGTGCCAGCCCATCTGTGTATCCCAAGGTCTGAGAATGGACCTTAACATATGACACGGCTAATCATCATCACTAATCTGCCAAGTTAACACACTGGTTCTGCATTGTCACTGAAGCAACCTTGCCCTGAACTGAGCCACAGCAGCAGTTGAAAGGATATCTTCACATCTGGGATAACAGTGGTAGAATGGAAAGGGCACTGAACTTGAAAACTGGGTTCTAATTTTGCCTGTGTCATCCTGACACTCACCTTCGTGGAAACTCGTTTTCTTCACCTGTAAAACAGGAGCCATAACTTTTCATAAGGTTGTTGTAAGGATTAAAAAAGAGGTATGTGTGTGTAGGCAGAGGCAAGGCACTAGAATAATAACTATCATTTATGGAGTGCCTAATAAATGTCAGATGCTGTGCAAGGTGGCTGGTATGCATGATCTCTAATCCTCACCAGCAGGTATGTTATTATCTCCACTTTAACAGGGGAAGAAAGTTGAGCCTCAGAAAAGTTAACTGTCTTATCCAAGATAACACAGGTAGGGATGGAACTGCTATTCAAACCCAGATCTGTCCATGCTCTTTCCATCACATACCAGCGGTAGCAAATCATGTCAGCTCCAACCCACGGTGTACTATGTTGAAAAAGATTCTGACGCTGCATCCTGTCTCCACAGAGTGATGGCATATATGCCACATATTTGACATCCCTACATTATAGCTGAAATGCCGCCAAAATAGAAGGTACACTCATGTATAACATCATTGTTACTATTCTCACACAACTGATTCAATTTTTCTAATAAAGGGTACTATGAAAATAACACTAAAAGGTCTAAAAATTTTAATAATAAATTCTAAATAAGAGCATAATGTACTGCAAGCACTGTTTTGATAGAACTCTTGAACAAAAAAAAATGCAGTCATCAGACTAATAGTTCTGAAAATAGAAATGTCAATAAAGGTATTAATAATTTTGTTAATCCTTAATGGGTATTAGCTGTTATTCTAATTTAATATTTAAACATTTTGCCTTTCCTTTGGAGACTGTCAGCTCTTTGATTGAACAAAAGTCCTTATGTGTTTACAATTTCCAGAGATATTTTTTGCAGTGTCCACTATAGCAGTTGAGGATATACAAACTATATTTGTTGATGAAGATAATATATTAAGCAAAATCTTCCAGTCTCTGAAATTCCATTCTAATTTTTTTATTTCTTCCCAAATTTTCATTTGTATATTCATTTATATATTTTTTCATCCAGTTT
Organism: Prionailurus bengalensis; assembly: GCF_016509475.1. Taxonomy (NCBI): domain Eukaryota; kingdom Metazoa; phylum Chordata; class Mammalia; order Carnivora; family Felidae; genus Prionailurus; species Prionailurus bengalensis. The sequence goes on along the minus strand of NC_057361.1, from coordinate 56,048,056 downwards.
TCTTACCACAGAAATTTAGCCATATAGGGGTGCTTGGGTGGCTCAGTCGGTTGAGCACCCAACTTCAACTCAGGTCATGATCTCACACTCATGGGTTTGAGCCCCGTATTGGGCTCTGTGCTGACAGCTCAGAGCCTGGAACCTGCTTTGGATTCTGTAGCTCCCTCTCACTCTGCCCCTCCCCCACTTGCGCTCGCGCTCTCTCTCTCTCTCTCAAAATAAATAAACATAATAATAAAATTTTTTTAATTACAAAAAAGAAATTTAGCCATATAAAGTACTTATGATAAGATAAAGCGAAAAACAGAAAATTCTCAAAAGCCTCATATACTTACAATCTCTCAAAAGAGTATTACTTTTTCTTGGATACAAAACATGCATGAATTTTTTCCCAACAGCTTTTAGATCACGCATCTGAAAGACATAAACAACTTGCTGCATTGTCATGACCAAAGTTGCCAAGTAGTTCCCTTACTTAATTTGCTAAGATTTATTTTATTTTTTATAAAATTTTTTTTTTTTTTTTCAACGTTTATTTATTTTTGGTACAGAGAGAGACAGAGCATGAACGGGGGAGGGGCAGAGAGAGAGGGAGACACAGAATCGGAAACAGGCTCCAGGCTCTGAGCCATCAGCCCAGAGCCTGACGCGGGGCTCGAACTCACGGACCGCGAGATCGTGACCTGGCTGAAGTCGGACGCTTAACCGACTGCGCCACCCAGGCGCCCCTAAGATTTATTTTAATTTCCTGGGAATCCTTCATGTGGAATTTTAGAACTACAATTCCAGTTTAACTCCTTCACAATACAAACAAACCAGAGAGGTAGGGCTTTTCTATTAACTTTTTTATTAACTCCTTAGGCCAATGTTTAACTCTTTACCATACCCACCAGTTCTATTTTGATTTTTAAAGCTCTGTAAAAGAGAACTATAGCCGTTCTGATACCTTAAAGAAATTAAAGTAATAATAGCACTACTAAAGTCTGCTCTGCAAAACATGGCATCTGACATTCAGTTCACAAGTGATGAAGTCCCAAGGGCCAATCAGCCTGCTCCCCAGCTACCACATTATTCACAATATAAAACAAATTAGTTTCCAACATTCCCAATTTAACTGGTAAATGAAGCCTAGAAGCCATATTTTTAAGAATCAAGACATTTGAGGAAGAATATAGTAATACAAACATAACCTCTCAAAATATAGTTGAGATAATTCTGTCCTAATTTTTTCACCTAGAAATTTCTTCATGTCGGGGCGCCTGGGTGGCTCAGTTGGTTAAGCGTCTGACTTCAGCTCAGGTCATGATCTCACAGTTCATGAGTTCAAGCCCCGCATCAGGCTCTGTGCTGACAGCACAAAACCTGGAGCCCACTGCGAGTTCCATGTCTCTCCCTCTCTCTCTGTTTCTCCCCTGCCCCTGCTCTCTCACTCACTCTCTCTATTTCTCTCTCTCTCTCTCAAAAATAAATGAACATTAAAAAAAATTTCTTCGTGTTATTAACAGTGCTTTGTAAATACATTTTTAATGGCTGTTCGGTATTCCACCACATAGATGTAACATTATTTAATTGATATCCCCTCTGGTGTTCAATTTTTCCCTATTATAACGAATGCTGGGATGAACATTTTTGTACATTAATATTTTTCTGTATTTTAAAAACATATTTTTAAAAAAATTTCCGTACACTCTAGGTGGAGCAGAATTATCAGCTTAAAAATATTTTAACATCTGAAGATTCTTAATACTCATTATAGCCAAACTGCTTTCCAAAAAGGCTATACCAAATTATTCTCTAGAGTAAAATCTTAAAATTTCAATAAATTATATTGAAAGTCAGTGAACCAAACAAAAGAAATATTACAAAGTGCTATTAGTTATTTAGTCCCATGATACTGAACAGAAGTTCTTTCAACTAGTCTCACTTACAATAGTATTCTGAACAGATTCATTTAACGTGGAGCTGTCAAATTCCCGAATGTGAGATCTCATAGGAATGGTGATTTCTCCTTCCACAGGGATGTCTTGTGAGATGGATATATCAGAAAGGCCTGCAAACTGAGAAGAGTTGGGAAAAAAAATTAAAGCCTGTAATCAACTACAGCATTCCTCAAAGACATCATTTCCTAGTGAGTAGGGAGTATGTCTTTTTTTTTAATTTTTTTAATTCTTTCTTTAGTTTTGAGAGAGAGACAGCGAGACAGAGTGTGAGTGGGGGAGGAGCAGAGAGAGAATGAGACATAGAATCCGAAGCGGGATCCAAGCTCTGAACTGTCAGCACAGAGCCCGACGCAGGGCTTGAATTCACAAACCACGATATCATGACCTGAGCCGAAGCTGGATGCTTAACCAAGGGAGTCACCCAGGTGCCCCGGGACTATGTCTTTAGCAAGGCATTAATTTATCAGACATTAAACAATGTGGTTAACTAAAATTCTCAAATGCTTATTTCTTTTAAAGGAGATAGCATTTGATGGAAAAAATATGAAGTAAATTTCACAGACACTTTATTGCCCTTAAATATTTGGTTTCTTTCAAGCATGAAATCTTCACAGGACATACACAAGCTAGCAAGATTGCAAAGCTATTTAAAAAGACCTTTCAGCAATGACATCTTCACATAGTCACAATTCTGTAGCTCTTCTGTTCTTTGATAGGCTCTGGTGGCCTCTGCTGGCTAGAAAAAAGCATTATGTGAAGCCTAAAGCGAAACTGGGAAGAACAGGGAAATAGCAAAATAAATCTTAATCTATACTCTTTTTACCAGGTTATCTGGCAAACCAGATCAAATAACATTTCCAAAATGAATTATGAGACTAAAAGCTTTTAAACTCTTATGTTCATCTGCCAAATTTGATTACTGTAACTAAAACTCAGGAGTCTTCTAGTTCCTAAGAAAACAAATACGACGATCACTTCTCCCATGACTTTTGGCCCAATGGGCACAATATTTAGAGGGTAGCAGCTGCAGGTAAATGAAGTGTAAGACAGTATACTGAAATTCTAGGAAGAATAAAGTTGTTCAAAGAACTTCTGAAAAATAAATTCTCAAACACACTTTTTAATAAGAAACGAAAATTAGGGGTGCCTGGGTGGCTCAGTCGGTTGAGTGTCCGACTTCGGCTCCCGTCATGATTTCACAGTCTGCGAGTTTGAGCCTTGCGTTGGGCTCTGTGCTGACAGCTCAGAGCCTGGAGCCTGCTTTGGATTCTGTGTCTCCCTCTCTCTCTGCCCCTCCCCCACTTGCTCTCTCTCTTTCAAAAATAAATACATAATTAAAAAATAAAAAAAAGAAATGCAAATTAAAACTGCTTGTAATAAAAATGTTTACGTGTTAAGACTGGCAAAAATCCAACAGTTTGACAACATACTCTGCAGGTGAAACTGTGGGGAAAGAGTATTTACACGCTTCTGGTGGAAATGCAAAGTAGCACTACATTCCACTGAGGATGAATCTGGCCATACCTAGCAAATTTATATATGGATCATCCACTGAAAGCAATGCCACTTTTAGGAGTCTAAAGATAGAGTAGCAAAAATACTACTCCATTGTTCCAAAAGGAACATATACACAAAGCTGTTTATTATAACTTTACTTGTAAAAGCAAAAACCTGAGAATAACCTAAACATCCATCAACATAGAACTAGCTGAACAAAGTATGATGTATTCACATAATGGAGCACTGTGCATCTATAAGAAGGAATGGGAGTATCTCTAAAGAACTATTTATGGAGTATTGAATAAAAAAACAATGTGGAGAAAAGTTTTTATAATATGCTGCCATTCATTTAAGAAAGTAGAGGCTATAAAGGCGCTCAATGCACACACACGCACACACACTCACATGTGAATGTTACTTTTAAATGTAAGAAATGTATAAGAAATAAATCATGCAGTATAATTTAAGTCATACATAATGTAAGAAATAAGTCATATGATTTTTTTTAAAAGAGGCTTCCATTAAGGAAAGGAGAGAATAAGGGAGAGGAGATAGAGAAGCTAGGCTTCTGCAAATACAAGTAGTTCTATATATAGGACTTGAAGTCATATAAATAGTTCACATAATCATGAAACAAAATTAAAATTTAGAAGTCCAGGGCACCTGGGTAGCTCAGTCTGTTAAGCGTCTGACTTTGGCTCACAGCTCGTGAGTTCGAACCCTGTGTTGGGCTCTGTGCTGACAGCTCAGAACCTGGAGCCTGCTTCGGATTCTGTGTCTCCCTCTCTATCTGCCCCTCCCCTGCTTGCACTTTGTCTCTCTGTCTCCGTCTCTCTCAAAAATAAATAAACGTTTAAAATTTTTTAAAAAAAATTAAAAGAAGTCCTTAAAACTGAAAGAAAAATGAAACAAATGAATCTACTGTACGCTGAATTAAATGCACAACTACACAGAGAGCCAACTATTTCAAGTGACTTTAGAACACTGAATTTGACTTGTGAGTAGGATACAGAGAGCTAGAAAGAATACCCCTACCACTAGAACAATGAGGAAAAGTTAAACTACAAAATCATAACTTTTCTTAAACCCATCAGACAGTTGAGGTTGTAGGGCAACCAAGTAGCCTGAATAAAATCTAAGGAAGGAGAGATGCTTCTAGGAAAAGATGGGACATGAGCACTACATTGCACAGTGCAGCAAAATATAAGACAATGACACTAGATATCACACAGATGCTTAAGAATTCAGCGAAAACTTAAAAGGAATTGCCAAAGGCCAAGCATGGACTAGTATGTGAGTACAGGGCCCCTGGATGCATCAGACACGAGGGGAGTTCACACCCACTTGTGGGCTCTACACCAGAGACTTCCACTGGGTCTTGGTGCTGGGGAAGGGAGCAGCTGCCAATTCTGAGAAAAGCAAAGAGCCCCTGCTCAGGCCCTTCTCCCCTACAGAACAGGAGCCTTAGAGCTACTAAGAGAACCCTGCTGTCTCCAGGGCACAGGTGAAGGCCTACTGTGTATGGTGAAAGGGAAAGACAAATGTCTCTACTTCTGGGAGAGGGATAGGAAAACATCCTGAAGCCAGACCACTACAGTGTCCTTCAGCTGGGGGAGAAACAGGGACATATGAACTACCTAAGGCTGAGGCTGGACCAAGACAGCAAATAATCCCTTCTCCCAGGCTAGCAAGTGTGGAGTCAAAACCAATAGCAGTCTACTGCTAGGGGAGGGGCTAGAGGTTAGAGAAAGACCCACTATTTTATGCAAGGGCAAAGGGAAAATGCACAGATCTGAGCATAGAACAGGGACATTAAGAAAAACACCAGGATGATCTAGCACCCACCCTAAGCACAATGTAGTGGAAGAGGAATTTGAAGCTGGTGACAGATTGAAGGTTCCCATTGCAAGGATAAAATCCAAACACCATTCAACTCCTAACTAGACTGACTTAATCCCCACAGTAAAAACTTGGAAGAAAAGATGCACTACTTCCAGGCCATCTCTACTGTTCTATACACAATGGCCAGCATTCAATAAAAAATATTACACCCCCCACAATGAAAAAACAACCCACTATGACAAGACAGACTCTGAGATGACCTAGATGTTATAATTATCAGAAAAAAATTAAGAGGACTATGATTAATATGTTAAATGCTCTAGTAGAAAAGGTATATGCACAAATAAATGATGGTGAACTTCTGCAAAGAGATGGAAACTGTTAGATTCAAATGGTAATGCCAGAAATAAATGAACACAGTAATAGATGAAGAATGCCTTTGACAACTTTATCCATAGACTCGACACAGCCAAAGAAAATCAGTAATAGGTCAGTGAAAATTATCCAGACTAAAACAAAAACAGAAGATTTAAAAAAAACATATGAATCATTGTTGTACACCTTGAACTTATACAGTGTTACTATGTCAATTATATCTCAATAAGAATGGAAAAAGCAAACAAAACCCAAAACAGAATAAGCATCCAAGAGCTGTGGGTCAATAGTAACGGTCTAATATGTATATAATTGGAATCCTAGAATAAGAGAGAGAAAATGTGCCTGAAGAAATATTTGAAAAGATAATGGGTGAACATTTTCCAAAAATAATAAAAGACATCAACTGATAGATCCAAGCCCAGAGAACCCCACTCAAGATAAATACTTAAAGACAAAACAAAACCCAAAATCTACAAACCTAAACACATCCAAACTACTAAAAACAAAACAAAACAAAAAATCCTGAAGCCAGCCAGAGACAAAAAGACATTGCATTCAGAGGAAAAATTTCAGTAACAGACATCTCACCCAAAACTACACAAGCCAGAAAAAAAATGGAGACACCCTTAAAATGCTGAAAAAACTGTCAACCCAGAAAACCCAGCAAAAACAGCTATCAAAAATGAAGGAACTGGGGCGCCTGGGTGGCTCAGTCGGTTAAGCGTCCGACTTCAGCCAGGTCACGATCTCGCGGTCCGTGAGTTCGAGCCCCACGTCGGGCTCTGGGCTGATGGCTCGGAGCCTGGAGCCTGCTTCCGATTCTGTGTCTCCCTCTCTCTCTGCCCCTCCCCCGTTCATGCTCTGTCTCTCTCTGTCTCAAAAATAAATAAACGTTAAAAAAAATTAAAAAAAAAAAAATGAAGGAAAATAAAGACTTTTTTCAGATAAGCAAAAGTTGCACAAGAAATGTTAAAAAAAAGATCTTCAGGAATATGGTATATATGTACAATGGAATACTATTCAGCCATCAAAATGAATGAAATCTTGCCACTTGCAATGATGTGGATGGAGCTACAGTGTATTATGCTAAGCAAAATAAGTCAGTCAGAGAAAGACAAATACCATATTATTTCACTCATATGTGGAACTTAAGAAACAACACAAATGAGCAAAGGGAAAAAGAGAGAGAGAGAGGCAAACCATGAGAGACTCTTAAAAGTAGAGAACAAACTGAGGGTTAATGGAGGGAGGTGGGTGGGAGATGGGCTAGGTGGGTGATGGTTATTAAGGAGGGTACTTGTTGGGGTGCCTGGGTGGCTCAGTTGGTTGGGCGCCCGACTTCAACTCAGGTCATGATCTCACAGCTCGTGAGTTCAAGCCCTGCATCAGGCTCTGTGCTGACAGCTCAGGGCCTGGAGCCTGCTTCGGATTCCATGTCTCCCTCTCTCTATGCCCCTCCCTTGCTTGTGCGGTCTGTCTCTCTCAAAAGTAAATAAACATTAATTTTTTTTTCTTTCTAAAAAGGAGGGCACTTGTTGTGATGAGCACTGGGTATTATGTAAGCAATGAATCACTGAATTCTACTCCTGAAAAAAAAAGATCTTCAGGAATATATCAGAAGGAAACTTGGATTTACACAGGAAATGAAGATCTGCAGAAGTGGTTAAAATGAAGATAAATATAAAAAATATTTTTTTTATTTTTAATTATTCTAAAAGATGATTGCTTAAAGCAGGGGTCCCCAAACTTTTTCTATAAAGGGCCCCAAAAGTAAATATTTTAGACTTTGAGAGTCATGTAGATTCTGTCACAACTACTCAACTCTGCTGTTACAGCATGAAAGCAGTCCGAGATGATACATAAACAATTAAGTGTGGCTATATTCCAATAAAACCTTATTAATAAAATAGGTATTGGGCCAGATTAAAATTTTTAATGTTTATTTATTTTTGGGGAGAGAGAGAGAGAGAGAGCGAGACATTGTGAGTGGGGGAGGAGCAGAGAGAGAGAGGGAGACAGAATCTGAAGCAGACTCTAGGCTCTGAGCTGTCAGCACAGAGCCCGATGCAGGGCTCGAACTCACGGACCATGAGATCATGACCTGAGCTGAAGCTGGACACTCAACCGACTCAGCCACCCAGGCGCCCCTAGGCCAGATTTTAAATTCTAAAAATACGACATTTAGGAGATAATTGGAAATTTGAATACTGACAGGATATTTGATATTAGAAGTTTACTAATTTTTTAGATGTACCAATGATATTATAGTTATGTTCTTTAAAAACAGAATCCTTTTCTTTTAGAGACATGTATTAAATATTTACTAATGTAATGATGCCTGAGATTTGCTTCCAAATAGTATAGATAGGAAATGGATAGATAGGCCATAAATTGATAAGTATTGAAGGTTGGGTACATGAAGGTATATTTTACTATTGTACTCTGGTATATTTTGAAACTTAATGAATAGTTAAAAAACAAACATTCCTAATTTTAGGGGCCACCTAAGTTTTTTTATTCTTGCCCCATCTCCAGCCAAAATGAACCTGAATATAATCTTAGAGTTTACAGAAAATCTGTGGCTAGAGGAACATACTAAAAACACTATGAGGATATAATCAGCCAAATACAGAAAGTGGAGAATTCCAGAAGACAAATGACTAAATTTAAACAAATAAATTGCATTAAAAACAGGAGAACATTTACATATTAAGAAAGACTTAAGAGACTTATTAACTGAATGCAATTTGCTGACCTTTGGGTCCTGATTCGGACAAACTGTAAAAACACATTTTTTTTTTTGGAAAACTGTGAGATGACGAGTACAGATTAGATGATATTGAGGAATTATTAGTTTTGTTACTGTGATAACAAAGAAAACGTCCTTACCTGTTAGAGAAACATACTTAAGTATTTACAGGTAAAGTCATATGTCTATAATTTGCTTTAAAACACTCAGAAAAGATCATGAAAGACAACAAAAGACCATTAAAGATCTAAGGGAACCAGGGAAAAATAGTAACTCAATGAAATGCGAGATTCTGGATAAGATCCTGGAACAAAAAAGGACATTAGTAGAAAACTGATAAAATTCAAATAAGATCTGTAACTTAGTTTATAGCATTATGCCAATGTTAATTTACTGGTTGTCATCACTTTACTATGGTTATATACAATGTTAACACTAGAGAAGGCATATAGGAAACTCTCTGTGTTTTCTATAGGTATAAAATTAGTTAAAAATAACAAGGTTAAAAATCATATTCCAACAAAAAAGGAACCCTCATGCACTGTTGGTGGGAATGCAAGCTGGTGCAGACACTGTGGACAACAATACACAGGTTCCTCAAAAAAATAAAAATAGTGATCCAGTAATTGCCATATGATCCAGTAATTCCACTACTGGGTATTTACCCAATGAAAACAAAACACTAATTTGAAAAGATATTTGTACCCCTGTGTTTATTGCAGCACTGTTTATAAGAGCCAAGACATGGAAGCAACCCAAATGTCCATCAACTGATGAATGGATAAAGAAGATGTGGTATATATGTACAATGGAATATTATTCAGCTATAAAAAAAGAATGAGACCTTGCCATCTGCAACAACATGGGTTGATCTAGAGGGTAAGTAATGCTACTAAGTAAAATAAGTCAAAGAAGGACAAGTACCATATGATTTCACTCATATGTGGAATTTAGGAAACAAAAACAAATGAACAAAGAAAAAAAGAGCCAAAAAAAAAAACCCAGACTCTTAAATATAGAGAACAAATCTGTGGTGGCCAGAGAGGAGGTTGGTTGAGGGGATGGGTGAAAAAGACAAAAGGGATTAAGAGTACACTTACAGTGATGAGCACTGAGATGTATATACAATGGTTGAATCATTATACTGTACACCTGAAACTATTATAACACTGTATGTTAATTATACTTGAACTTAAAAAATAAATTTAAAAAAGATTAAATTGAAAAAATCATACTCCAGTAAAAAATGTGGTGGGGAATATGAAATAAGAATAGCAGAATTTGGTTAAGTACATGGGGTTCATTATACCACTCTTTATTTTGTTTATATACTGAAAGCTCCTGTAATAGAATTTTTAAATACATCACTTCTTTGTTTTTGCCATTCCCTCAAACTATTCTTCCTCTCCTCTTTCCTGATTAAATGGCTCTACACTCGCCCACTCCCTTAATCCTTTGTAATTTGGTACTGGCCTCATAACTTTACTGACTCGGCTCATCATCAAGAAGTACAGGGATCCTTTTACCCTCTGAATACTCTTCAGCATTTAACATGTAAACCACCCCTTTCAAAGCTGTATTCTCTCACTACTATGACATTGACATTTCAAGGTCCAGGACAACTGTTTGAGCTTTCTCACTGCCTGCAAGTGCTAGGGTAAGGCAAGGCAGTACAGAAGGAATGAGCTTCGAAGCCAAATTGGGCTCTGCTCTCACTTGAAGACAAAGTGCCGTAAGAATTAGGTAACACCAGCATTGCACCTAACACATAGTTGGTCAATGCTCAACATACAGATTTGGAGAGTATGGGTTAAGAGTGCAGAGTGCAGACTGCTGAAGCCAGACAGCCTGGGTTCAAATCCCAGCTCTATCATTTACTACCTACGTGACACTGAGCAGGTTCCTTACTCTGCGCACCTCAGTAAAATTGAGATAACAGTATCATCACTCAGGGTTGTTGTGAGGAAGAAACGTATTACTATGTGTATAGCACTTAGTAGTAGGCTCACAGCAGGGGCTAGATAAATGTTAGCTCTATTTCAAGATTCCCAGGGAGTCTATTGTAGTTCTGTCACTATTGGATAATAAAGAATTTGGCTGGGTTTTGTCTCCCATTCCTCTAAACCCTGGGAATTTCCCAAATGAGAGTGGTATTTTTGTTATTCATGGTGTGCCATAACAGTTTAGCTAACAAATAAGTCATGGTAGGCCCCTAGACAGTTTTTGCTAATGAGATGGCTTAGCATGGAGGTTAACCATTCCAGAAAGACCAAACACAAGATTAGAGGGCTGAAGCTTTGAGTCGTGTGATATAAACCTGGCTTCTGAGGAGGAGAGGAGTCAATGACCCAGTCAATCATACCTACATAAAGAAACACCAATAAAGACTCTGGATACATGAGTGCACTTCCCTGATTGGCAATATTCTGCATATTGTCACACACTGATATCTCAGGGGGTTAACAGGGTCCTGATTCCACAGGGAGAAGACAAGGAAGCTTTGTGTTAGGGACCCTCCCAGACTTCACCCTACACATCTCTCCCTTTCACTGGTTTGGATTGCATCCTTTTGCTATAATGAAACTGTAATTTTAAGTATAGTGCTGTCCTGAATTTTGTGAATCATTCTAGTTAAGTATGGAGTTTGAGGGGGAACACAGGAACCCCTCTGTAGCCAGTAGGTCAGAATTAAGAGTGGTCCTGGGAACAGCCAAACCTGTGGCTGGTGTCTGAAATAAGGGCAGCCTTGTAGAAGACTGTGTCCTTAACCTGTGGCCTAACTCCAGGTAATTGATTTTGGAAGTCACTACAGTCATTAAAGGCCATGTGATTCCCACCCTATTCCCCATCCCAACATTTCCTCAATATCTCTTCTCAGGAGAATGAGTGACATTGTTCAGTGAGCTGAGCCAGGATCTGTGGCCTTCCAGCCTCACATAAGACAGACAGGACTTCCAGGCCCTCAGCTAGTGGACCTTGCTCTCTGACTAGCCTCTCAGTGGGGATAGAAGGTGAGTTTGGATCCCATGTCCCTTCTTCTTGTGCAGGTGGGCTCATGCACATATGTGCACATGTGTGCACAGAAACCCACATGCACTTCACTGCCTGGCTTGGGCCAACGAGGGGAGTGGGTAGAGGCAAGGCCAAAAACAAACAGTAAAACCAGGGACTGCAGCCTTAAGAAAGCAGCTGGGACCAGACGAATTATACTATTGACCAAAACCCTGGAGCAAAGAGTCAACGAGTAGAGGAGCATCAAGCAGAAACCAGCTCAGTCAAACAGGCTTGGCTTCAAGAAGTAGGGAGGGTGGCTAGTGGCATGGTCTCCAACCGGCCCCTTTACCTGGGACCAACATGCTTCCAGACCTCAGGCTAAAGCCATTATTATAACTCTTTTTCCTGTTCCCCAAACAGACAAGCAATAGATAGGCATTACCAAAGACTGTCTTTCCAACTCTATGCAAATGACTCCGAAATAAACATCTCTAGGGGCTCCTGGGTGGCTCAGTCTGTTAAGCCAGTCTGTTAAGTCTGACTTCGGTTCAGGTGATGATCTCATTGTTCCTGAGTTCGAGCCCCACGTTGGGCTCTGTGCTGACAGCTCAGAGCCTGGAGCCTGCTACGCTTCAGATTGTGTCTCCCTCTCTCTCTCTCTGCCCCTCTCCGGCTCGCTCTCTCTCTCTCTCTCTCTCAAAAATAAATAAACATTAAAAAAATTTAATAATAAACAAACAAACAAACATCTCTAATCCTGACATCTTCTGAGCCCTGAAATTCAGGGTTTAGACAAACTGCCTGCTGGGTATCTATTGCATGGCTTGCCAATATCTCAAACTGAACCTGTCCGAAAGTGAATTAATCAACTTTTAGGGTCTTCATCCTCCTCTTACATATATCTGTTCAGGGTATCACTATCCCACCATTTGTCTACAGCCTTGTTTTTCAACATGTGGTACTGGGACTCACAGCAGCATCAACACCTGGAAGCATGTTAGAAATGCAGAATCTCAGGTCTCATCTCAGACCTACCAAATCAAAATCTGCAATCTAAAAAAATTCCCCAGATGGTTGCTATGCACATTAAAGTTTGAAAAACACTGACGTAAGACACATTCTCCCTAGCACTACAAACCCTTAAGGATCCTGCCTCTCTAAACTTCATGACCCCACCACTGCTATAGTCCAGGTAGCAATCACCTGTTCTTAGAACTACTGGTTTCACTGGTCTAGATTCCAGACATGGTAACCCTTCTATTATTTTGTCAAAGTCATGATTTTAAGCCCTTCCCTTCTTAAAACTTTCCACTGGCACCTCATTGCCTATTACACCTCCAAGCTCAGTAGTCAATAAGAATAAATAATACTTATTGCATGATTATTACGTGCCAGGCACACTACCAAGTGTTTTACATGCGTTAACTCATTGAATCCACCTAACAACCCTATGAGCGTATTATTGCTGTATCTTCATTCTACAGATGGGGAAACTGAGGCATGGGGAGATTAAATGACAGAGCTTAAAATCAAATCTAGGCAATTTGACCCCAGCACACAAATTCCTAACCACTGTTCCATACTGCCTCCCTAATTCAGTAGCCTTATTTTTTAAGGCTTACCTTCTAATACTTCCCTGTGCTTTAGCCAAAATGATCTGTTATCCTATAAACACATTAACAATTCCCAACTTCTGTACATTTGCCTATGAGAGGTTGTGCAGTATTAATAAAAATAATCTGGGCTTTAGACGCAGACCCAGCTTCAAATTTCAGGCCTGGCCACTAACTGGTTCTAAGACCCTAGGGAAATCGTCAAACTTCTCTGAGTCTCATCTCCTCATCTGCAAGTAAAACAGTTTAAAAACCAACTAACTGAAATGGTTGCTGTGAGGTTTAGAAAGTGTGTGGAGGATGTCTAATACAATCCTGGCATATAGCAGGTTCTCAATCACTGATAGCTCTTATGGTAACCTGAAATTTCAAATCCTACCCATCCTTTGAGGCCCTCTCGAATATAACTTCTACTATGTAGCTTGCTTTGTCATCCCAACTAGACATGATAGCATCTTCCTTTAAATTTTGTTAATATTTTATATGTAACTCTCTCTGATTTACTATCTTATCTTAGCGTCGTACATTTGTCTTTCTAGGCTGTAAGTACCAAAAAGGGCAGGCCATCTGTATTTCCTAAAGCAGATAGCATAGTGCACTGCACATTGTGGGACTTAAATAAGCATTACTGAATAGAAGTCGATCAGACATTGAGCAATGAATGACCAGAACCACTAAATTTAATTGTGGAGAACTTCATAAGAGAGGTGGAACAGCAACTACAAAAACAGCTAAACACCTGTAAACTATGTCATACCAGGCACTGTGTGTATATTAGCTCATTAGTACTCTCATTAGTTCTGTGATGAGTTACTATCCTCATTTTCCAAATGAGGAAACTGGTGTTGAGAGTGATTTCCTCAAGGTCACAATTGTTCCATGAGAACTTGGACCTACCCAACTCTCCTTCATTGCTGTATCCCCAGTGCCTAAAGGAGTGCCTGGGACACAGATGTTCAAGAAATATTTGTTGAATGAATGAAGAGATGAACAAATAGTGCTAGTAAGTAGTAGTAAGTAACTTATCAGTAAGTAATAAGTAAGTACTCAGTAAGTAAGTAAGCAGGACTAGAAGCAATTTCACCTGACTCCCAGTTCAGTACTCTGCTATGTTAAGTTGCCAATTTAAAACAGAGGAAAGGGATGTACCATTAAACAACTGCTATAGAACTAAACACTGTTTGGAAGAGGGATCTTGGGGCAGAATGCTGAATTAATTACAATCCTTAGTTCATGACGCTGATTGTGTTCTGCACTTCACATAAATCATATCATTTCATCTTCCTAAAAGCTCTCTGAGGCACGTATTTATATATCCATTTTACAGATGAAGAAAACATTCTCCATGAAATAATTTGCCCAAACTCTCATAGGAGGCAGAGTGGGGTGATTCCAGTCCAGGTAAGTTTAACTCCAAAACCTCTGCTCTTAAATACCTGTCCAGGCTTTGGGCTTGTACTTGCAATAGAAATCATATCCCCTGTAACAACAGGAGCAAGACAGCATCATGAAGAGAATTACAAGGAGCTGCAACAGTGAGGGCAGGGATGAAACCAAAACTATTGGGGTCACTGAACAAATCAATAATCAAGTTATAACGTTCTATGGGAAGTAATATCATTAATCCAAGAATGCTACTCCAACAAGAACAGGTTCTTGATAACATGAAGGACAGCAGAAACATCTAAATTCTTAAGATACTTAAGAAATCACCTAAAGCTTGGCATTTAACACAATGTACGGGATGAGGACTTTCCCTCAGAGTATGGGAAAGCAAAGTGAATCGGAGTTTCCCAAGAAGGCGTTGAAGGAACGAGGAGAGCAGGGGGAAAGCGGTGAGCCCAAAGAGCAGGTGCAGTGTTGGGGCTGGTTCTGGCATAGGATACAGGACAGGCCTACCGGGAGAAAGGAGTTCCGGCCTTCTCAGGCCAGGAGCCCGTCACCCGACTTCCATAAGGGCGTTCTGCCTCACCCTCAGTCCCTTTCGTCGCAGAACCCAAGCTCACCAGGGGCCTGGGCGACGTTGTCCCCGGCTCTCCCGAAGACTCTGCCGCTTTCGCCATCTTGGCCCTCCTTCTCCCGGGTCGCTCCCACAGGCCTTTGCGGAACCTAAGACGTGGAGGCCGCGGCTCATCAGCGCGTCAACGCACTGCTGTCGCGTCACTGTAAAGCGTCTGGCAACTGCAGGCGGCGCCTGCCCTTTGCTCTCCCTGTCCTCCAGCTGTTGGCGAGAGGTCTGAGTTGCCGCGCCTCGCCTCGCTTCTTTGAGGCCACTCCCTCTTTAATACTCAACGCCGATCTTCAGATCGCTTCACTGCTGCCTGTGTGTGTGTGTGTGTGTGTGTGTGTGTGTGTGTGTGTGTGTGTTTTAATCCACCGCACCCACGCACCCGTTTCTTGCTCTTGTTGCCGGTTTCCGGAGCCAGCACTTCACGGAAAAAGCCTGCGCCTCCCCGGGGCCGCAGAGAAATTTCAAGATTCCGTGCTGCCGAATAAAGCAGTCAAGCCCTCCAGACCAACTGCTCCCTCTGCCCTGGTCCCTGCCTGAATGATTCCTTGCGATCCCCCGTCCTGCCCCGCCCCGCTACCAGCCAGTTACCACTTCTCAACTTTATTATAAACTATACAAGATGACTTTTCTCCCTTTCCCCCTTGGAGGAGGGGCGAAGCCAGCTTCTCTATATACATTGGCCAAAATGCTAATACCAGTACAACTTCCAAAATTGCTAAGCGATTTGGAGCAAATACTAAAAAAGTTTAAGGTCTTAAAGAGAGTGATTATTGTAAGAATAACTTTTAAAAAAAAGAAAAAGAAAGAAAGAAAAAAACCCTACATGTGCCAACCTCTTTTTCCCTATTTAATTCCGGGTGTTTGTCAGTGTTTCTCACTCCACTTTACCACGGCCCCAGGTTATAATGAGATCAGGTAATACATTTTTGATGCACGCTGTAGACCTAAGTGTTTTGGGGGATGGGAATACCAGGTTTCCGCTTTTAACAAACAGGGTAGGGATGGGTGTGAAATGAAGTGCTTTATATTTTTGGGTAAGCAATCCAGAAAGGCATCAAATCTTAAATTTAAGGAGAAAGAATGTGGAATGTGGTGGGACGAAATTCCCAAATGAATGGTGGTGGTGATGGTGGTGGTGGTGTGTGTACAGTGCTAGTTGTATGGTTTTGTTTTGTTTAAATACTGTCATAGCTCTTCAGATCAAGCATATTTTCAATATTTGCTCAGGTACTGATGGTAATGATATTAAAACTGAGGGTAGTGAATATGAAACATTTTTATTACAAGAGAATACGTACAATTTCCCAGCCCCAACTTCGTCACCCATTGTACCCCTCCCACTTCGACCCCAGTCCAGATTTCCGGCCAGTTTCTTGTGGCCATTGATAATCTCTTCAATTTCCTGCAAAACCTCCAAAATTAGTTATCTTTCCCTAACCCCACGCTCCAACTTCTGCCATCTAACCTCATCCCTTTGCCTCTTTGCTAGTGGTTTCAAGATGGCCTTGGCACTGGGTTAAGAAGAGGACAGACCATAAAATAATTGTTGAGGTAGTCCGTGTTCAGGTTACCCAGGCATTATTTCAGAATAAAATGTCAGTTTTCCTCATTTAATAGGGTACAGGTTGAATAGGAGGTAATATGCTGTGAAGAAAAAAGTCAGAGGGAAAAGTTGTAGAGAAAGGGGGTGGAATAGGGGCAATCTCTTAAAATGGGAAATATTTTGTGTTTTTAGTTGCAAATATTTATCTTGCAAAATTGCAAAACTCAGTATTCTTTAATACACTTAGAGTCATTACCCTCCGTTAGATTATGAAAATTTACAGTGCTGCAGGACTCACATGACATGCCCAAAGTTGCTTAGAAACTTTGTAAGTGGTGGAAGTGAGATCAACATTTAGGCCAATAGGTATGGAGAACTTTTTTAGTTGTTCTAAATTACAGGACAATATAATGCACAACTCTAAGAAAACAACTAGAAAATATTGGGAAAACAGTTTCCTAGAAAAATGGTCAAAATTAATTCAGAAAGGAAGTAAGGAATTTCATTAGGACAAAATTTGGGAAATAAAAAACATCAGGGCGCCTGGGTGGCTTAATCAATTGAGCATTCGACTCTTGATTCATGAAATTGAACCCCTCGTTGGGCTACACGCTGTTAGCTCAAAGCCTGCTTGGGATGCTCTCTCTCTCTCTCTCTCTCTCTCTCTCTCTCTCTCTGCCCCTCCCCTGCTCTTTCTCTCTCTCTCTCTCAAAATAAATAAAATAAACTTAAAACAATCAAATATATAAAAAGGAAGGTACAGAACAATTTGTATGGTATGCTATCATCTGGGTAAAAATATAAGGGGAAGGGAATGTATATTCATATGCTTGAATATTCACAGACTATGTCCTAATGGCTACACAAGAACTTGGTAACAGTGGTTGCCTCAGGAGAAAAACTGAAGAACTGGCAATAAGAGGTGGGAGAACTACTTCTTGTTTTAAGAGAGGGCTATTTGTTACATGACCTTTCGTGCAATTTGAAATTTTTGCCATATACATATATTACCTCAAAAAAAAAACTTGCAAAGATCTATCCTTCCATCCCACCCCCAACGTGCTAGATGATTTCACAGGCTATTCATTCAAGCCTTCAAGGAGCAGACCATTTCTACATTATATAAATTTTTCCAGAGAGAGGAAAAAGGAAAATTTACCAATTTATTCTAGTGATTCAGTGTAAACTTGGTATCAAAGCTGACAAAGATAGCAGTAAAAACAAAAATTTTGTACCAGTCTCACTTATTAATATAGGTAATATAGGTAAACATCTTAAACTATTAGCAAATCAAACCTGGCAAATAATACAATAATAATATTACATGATCAATTAAAGTTTTTTCTCAGAAATATAAAGTTCATGGAGAAGCAGGAAATGCAGGGGCACCTGGGTGGCTCTGTCGGTTGAGCGACCTGACTTCAGCTCAGTTCATGATCTCCCAGTTTGTGGGAGCGTTGAGCTCTGTGCTGACAGCTCAGAGCCTGGGGTCTGCTTCAGATTCTGTGTCTCCCTCTCTCTCTGCCCCTACCTCACTCATACTCTGTCTCTCTCTGTCTCTCAAAAATGAATAAACGTTTAAAAAAAAAAGAAGCAGGAAATGCAATGATGATAAAGAGAAATCCATCATCTTAATGCTGAAAATTCAACTTCATTCCTGAAAGTAAATACATTAATAATAATATCTACCTAATAACTACATAATAAAGTAGTAGGATACCTAACATTATACTGACATTTGTCTCAGGACACCAGGGTGGCTCAGTTGGTTAAGCGTCCAACTCTTGTTTTCAGCTCAGGTCATGATCTCATTGTCCTGAGATCAAGCCCCAAGTGGGGCTCCTCTGCACTGGGTGTGAAGCCTGCTTAGGATTCTCTCCTTTTTCCCCTCTGCCCCTCACCTCCCCACTCTCTCCAGTGATTGTGCTCTCTCACTCTGTCTCTCACTCTCTCTCTCTCTCTCTCTCTCTCTCTCTCTCTCTCAACAAGAAAAGAAAAGAAAAGAAAAGAAAAGGAAAGAAAAGAAAAGAAAAGAAAAGAAAAGATATCTGTCTCAAACCAAAAGTCAATATCTTGCTATACCTGGCATTCCCATTTAAACCAAGAACAGTAGAAAAATGCTTATTATCACCACCATCATTTGACACTGTTCTGGAAGTACTAGACAGTGCAATTAGACTCTTCCTTCTCTGGGGCCAGGGGTAGCCTGCTCATTCTCTCTGAGTCCATTGTTTCCCCTGAATACTCTCAGCCATAAACCCCACGTTAACCCTTTCTAACACACAAGCAACCTTTCAGCCCTATAAACTCCAGGCATGTTTTCTACTTTTAGTATTTTCTTTTCTTGTCACTTGCCTCTCCCAAAGTATAGTACTTCTCTTCATAAACACTCCACCCTTCCCAGTGTAAACATAGTTTTTCCTCTCTCCTGTTGTGAAGAATTACTAATAAACCCCTCTCTAATCTCTCTGTTTGCCTCCACCTCTTTCCTGGTTGCTGCCCTGGCCCAGCTCTTCCTTACCCCATTGTCTGTTCTTTTCCCACTTTCCTGAAGCTTTTTTTTTAACTTTTATTTCCACACCTAACTCCAAACTAAGTTATCTAACTCCAAACTAAGTTATCTAACTCCTCTAACCTATACCTCATTCCTGTGCTTTCTCAGCACTTCTGACTCAGGATTGCCTTGCTCCTGGGCTAGGAGGAGGTCAGATTATAAAGCAGTTACAGATTCAGTCAGTATTAAGGTTACCTGGGTGCCCTTTCAGACTACACATACCTATTCCCTGTTTAACAAACAAGGTAGGAAATTCATATGAGATGAAGTAGAGTGCTCTGTATTTTTGGTTAAGCACTCCACAAAATTCCAGAGTACCTCTTAAGGTAAAATGATGTAAAGGGCATAAATAACTCACAGAATAAGAATCGCCATGATATATATATATTTTTTTCAGTTATAATCATAATCCAGCAACATTTATAATTGTGTATACCAACATGAATTATTCTCTTTCAAACCATGGATCCTTTGACATTTGATTGTTTTAATAATAAAACTACATTCACACACTTAGCATGTGTCCTAATTGTAATTTTATGAAAAAAGAAATAATTTTACAATTTATTTTTATTTTTTTCTTTTCTTTTTTTAAAATGTTTATTTTTTGAAGAGAGCAAGAGTGGGGGAGGGACAGAGAGAGAGGGAGACAGAGGATCTGAAGCAGGCTCTGTACTGACAGTAGAGAGGAATTCAGGGCTCAAACTCACAAACCATGAGATCTTGACCTGAGCTGAAGTCAGAGATTAACCAGCTGAGCCACCCAGGTGCCCCTACGATTTATTTTGTAATACCTGTACATTTGTACTATTCAATTAGGTTAATATTTTCCCCAAAATTTTGCTATGAAAATGTTCAAATATATTTTTAAAAGTTGAAATAATAGTACAGTGACCACCCATATACACACCACCTAGATTTCTACAATTCACATTTTGCTATTTCTGCCTTATTACATCTCTGTCCATCTGTCCATCCAACAAACCTCTTCATGCATCATTTACTTCATTCTTTATACATTTCAAAGTAAAGACATTAGTATACTTCATGCCTAAACATTTCAGCAGGTATTGTTTAGAAAAGAAAAGATAGATCTTTGTGCATTGACATATAAAGATGTTCATGATATATTAAATGAAAAAAAAAGTAGCCACTACTTGTGTTAAATATAAATATTAATGAAGGCAAGATTCAATTGCCTCAACAATATCCATTTTTCCCTTATTCCTTCTTTTTTTAAAAAAAAAATTTAACGTTTATTTATTTTTCAGAGAGAAAGAGACAGAGGGAGAGCACGAGTAGGGGAGGGGAAGAGAGAGTGGGAGACACAGAATCCAAAGCAGGCTCCAGGCCCCGAGCAGTCAGCACAGAGCCCGGCACAGGGCTCAAACCCATGAACCGTGAGATCATGACCTGAGCTGAAGTCAGATGCCCAACCTACTGAGCCACCAAGGAGCCCCCCCCCCGTTATTCCTTCTTGATAGACTCCACTTATATTCAGTTTGGCAATGTGTCCAGACCCAAGTATTGAAGCATGATCATTTCAAGTCAATCATGGCAATCTTGTTCTCCAATTTTCCAACTTCCTTTGTAGACAGGGATGGCCATATCCAGTTTGGGCTGAGAAAAAAACAAAAGTCATTTAGGGAGGCTTCTGGAAAAATATTTGCTTTATTAGATAGAAAAGACAGATTCAGCTTGCATGGCTTGCCACCCCCCCAACCCCTGCCAATTTTCTTTCCTTGAATGCAGATGTGATGTCTGGAGGTGCAGCAATCATCTTGCAACGAAGAAAACATAAAGACAAAGACCAAAGCTCATGTGTTAAAGATGGTCTTTTCATTTTTTGTGTAATTTTTAAAAAAGAACCATCATATATATTATTGTAATATATGAATAATATTATTGTAAAATATGAATAAGTATATCTCTATTAAAATGGAGACATACTATCAACACTAAATTCAAAGTAGATTTTGGAGGCTTAAATGAGAAAGTGTATGAGAAAGTAGCAGTGTGGGAAAAAAAGGTTAAATATTTCTTATCGGAAGAGTGGTCTCTCTTTTTCTGCATTTCCTTCAGAAAGCAGAGTCTGAGACAAGGACTTTTATATATATGTTGATGTTGGAAGTGATCCCCAACATTAGTAGGGAGCTGGGAAGAGTGAAGCAGAAATGGAAGGAAAGTCTAATGACTTAGATATGTTTTCAAGCTGCAAAACTGGGGGGAGATCCTACTGGGGAGCCATGTAGAATGGGCTTCAGAATTGTCTGCTGGAGAGATAGAAGAGGCAAACATGTCTCTAGCGCTCCCAAATCCCATTGTCAAGGGTCACTATGTAGAGTGTTAACTCTTTTGCATCTCCAAACTTGTGCACATTCAGAATGACAGAAGAGATTCCCCCAGGCCTATGACAGATCATGAGATACAGCACAGCATAGACAAGTGCTTCCAGGTTCAACCTGGCAGAATGGATGGCTAAGAGGATGTGAGGCAGGCAGGGCAAGAGAGGGGTTGATGCCTAGTCTAAACACAAGATAATAGACATCTGAAAAGCAGTGGTGGCAGTAGGAGTGCCAAGGAAACAATTTTGCTTTCATTTTTTCTTTATTTTTTATATTTACATTTATAAAAAGAGAGGCAATTTAGTGAATTGAATAAGAATACAAACTGTGGAACCAGAACACTTGGGTATGAAGCTAAACTCCACCATGTACTTTTTACTTGACTTTTGACAAGTTACTAAACGTCTCTGTGCCTCAATCTCACCATCTGTAAAATAGAAATAATAACAATAACTACCTTATAGAATTGTAAAGACTATGAGTCAAAAATTAGCTGTCAACACTTACAATAGAAATGTTTGTTGTAAAGAATCAAAATACATAAGTATATAAAACACAAAGTGTCCTGTATCTGTTAGAATGCTTTTGTTTTCAAATGAAAGAAAATCGAACCACACTGCCAGTGAGGGATTGGAGAGAACAAGGGCCATGGATGGGATATTGAGATGGGAAGTTTTGGGATTAGGCCATTGTAAGGTGACATAAAACTACTCTGTCAGCAAATGTCAGGTCAAGGAGTTGGGGGAAACTGAGAAGTGGAATGTAAAGCAGATAAATTAAGTGATGAGTATTAGTATCTCATTAGCCAAGGAGAGGTGTTTCTTCCATTACCTCCTTTGGTTATTCCTTCTTTCTCTTTTTCTTGTCCTTCACTGTCTTCTTAGCAGCAATGTGCTCCTCTTTTGTTGCTAGGAAGAAAGAGGACATGGGGCTACTGTGGGAGAATTTCTAGGCTCAGTGGACAAAAAGAACTAAAAATGTAGAATGTCTAGTCAGTGTTTTTTTCTGAGTAAGTTCATCTGAAAAGTGTAATTCTCTCTTTTATTAAGATTTTATTTTCAAGTAATTTCTACGCCCAACGTGGGACTTGAACTCACAACCCTAAGATCAAGAACCACATGCTCCAGCCAGGCACCCCATGAAAACTGTATTTTTCAAAAACGAACAAAACCTTTGCAACTAGACTTTCCTTAAAATTACACACAGAGCAAAGAGAAGTGTGTCTGCTGGACTAAATATTTCTTTTTCCACCCTTCCCCAACATCTCTTTTTCAAAAAGAAAGATTGCAAAGAAGGAAAGGAGGAGGAAGCATAGGAAAGGAAAGAACGCTCTGAGGAGTATGGAGCAGCATCACTTCCGTTCTTTACATAAACTGCCACATGAGAAACACCACTTGGAATAATTTTAAAGTAGGCTTCCTCTATAAGAAGGTTGGGAAAGGAAAATGGTGGGAGTGGGCATGACAAAGTGGGGCAGAGGTCACTGATTTTCCTAGATCTTACAGTCCATAAGGATGCATACGTAATCCACTAATATTTGAGCTACTTGTATGAGAACTTAAAATATAGTAAATTCTTCAGTTCAGGTTTCCAAATTATTTCCTACCTCTGTTTATGTGTGAATTCTTAGAAAAACCCGCTGCTTTAATGTATATGAGACGAGCAAGAAACAAGCTCAGGGAAAAACAAAACCACTTCACACTTGCTACTCTTTGCTTTGTTGGGACTTAGAATTCATTAATCTACGAATATTTCACTGTCTCACATCCCACTGATGTTCTCTCTTCCCTACTTATTCAGTTTAAACTCCATTGATGATCGCTACACTCACTTCTTTGGAAACTCTAAACTCCCTTGCCCCTGTTTTGCTTCATCATACTTATGTGGCAAAAGTCTAGCCCTATCTACTTGGTGTCTGCCACAGTTGGCTAAGTGTGCTTGGAGTAAAGAATGCAACTATGCTGACTGGTCTCACTTAAAATGACCACAAAGCTTTTATAGACTGGTTAATGCTGCTGGGTGATCACACACATTTTGTAAGTCCATTCACTCACCCCACTGCCTAGAAGAAGATTATATTATACGTTCTGTCTCCTCAACATTTTCTCTCTAGTCCTGAATTTCACATGACAACTTTGCGATAAAAAGAGAACATCTACAGACTTTCACCACCACATCTACCCACTTATAAGCATCTGTAACCACATTCTATGCCCTTGCTCCTGATAAATGTCATTACTATATAAGGCTAACCCCTTCACTTGTGTACTAGATCCAATCCCCTATCTTCCCACTCAAAGATAACATGTAAACATTAAAAGGAAAAGTCCACATAAATGAAATGAGTTTATTAAAATAGTCTAGCAGGTTAAAAAAGCAACTAGCCTCTGCTTGGACTCTACTATTTTAGAAATCAATTTCACATACATTATTGCATCTGATCCTCATAAAAAGTCTGTGAAGTAGTTGTATTATTCTTCCCATTTATGAGAAGAAGACTAAAACAAGAGACTAAACAAGTGATTTGTTCCAAACTACTCTGAAATTTTGTTAGTGATGAAAGTGGGATTAAAATTAAGGTCAAGAGTAATAATGAAGAAGTTTTTTTTTTAATTTATATAAGGGTATTATGTACTTTCCATGCAAACAAGTTTAAAAATATCAGAGATGGCTGGAAAACAGCCATCTGTTTTTCAAAAAACTAAAAATAGAACTACCCTACGACCCAGCAATTCCACTACTAGGCATTTATCCATGGGATACAGGTGTGCTGTTTTGAAGAGACACATGCACCCCCATGTTTGTAGCAGCACTATCAACAATAGCCAAAGTATGGAAAGAGCCCAAATGTCCATCGATGGATGAATGGATAAAGAAGATGTGGTATATATATACAATGGAGTATTACTCAGCAATCAAAAAGAATGACATCTTGCCATTTGTAACTACGTGGATGGAACTGGAGGGTATTATGCTAAGTGAAATTAGTCGGTCAGAGAAAGACAAAAATCATATGACTTCACTCATATGAGGACTTTAAGAGACAAAACAAATGAACATAAGGGAAGGGCAATATAAAAAACAGGGAGGGGGACAAAACAGAAGAGACTCATAAATATGAAGAACAACCTGAGGGTTACAGGAGGGGTTGTGGAAGGGGGGAATGGGCTAAATGGGTAAGGGGCACTAAGGAATCTACTCCTGAAATCATTGTTTCACTATATGCTAACTAATTTGGATGTAAACTTAAAAAATAAAAAATAAAACAAGTTTAAAAAAAGTATCAGAGATGGATAGATTCTTAGGAAAATATGAATCAAAACTGCCCCAGAAGGATTCAGAAAACCTTATCAGAACAATAGCTATGTAATGACATATTTTATTTTATTTAAAAAAAATATTTTACTTGAGTATAGTTGACACACAGTGTTACATTTGTTTCAGGTATACAATATAGTGATTCAACAAATCTATACACTAGGCTATACTCACAACAAGTGCAGCTACTGTCACTGTACAATGGTGTTGCAATGTCATTGA
Source organism: Prionailurus bengalensis (assembly GCF_016509475.1). Classification (NCBI taxonomy): domain Eukaryota; kingdom Metazoa; phylum Chordata; class Mammalia; order Carnivora; family Felidae; genus Prionailurus; species Prionailurus bengalensis. Next base: position 56,023,047 of record NC_057361.1, on the reverse strand, counting down.
TTATATATCTTATGGTGTGCCTTTTATTCCCATGACTTATTCATTCCATAACAGGAAACCTATATCTGCCACTCTCCTTCACCTATTTTGTACACCTCCCCCTCCCCCTTCCCTCTGGCAACCACCAATACTCTGTATTTGTAGGTCTGATTCTACTTTCTTGACTCCTTTGTCATAGATTGAAAATATAAGCCTGATTTTATTTCTGGACTCTCTATTCTGTTTATTGATATATGTATCTATTTTTGTACCAGTACCATACTGTTTTGATTACTATAGCTTTTCTGTGTATCTTGAATCTAGGATTATGATACCTTCATCTTTATTCTTCTTTTTCAAGATTGCTTTGTGATTCCACACAAATATTAGGATTATTTGTTGTACTTCTGTGAAAGCTATTGTTGGTATTTTGATAGGAATTACATTAACTCTGTAGATTGTTTAGGGTAGTATGAACATATTAACAATATTAATTCTTCTAATCCATAAGCATGGACTATCTTTCCATTTGTTTGTGTCATCTCAGTTTCTTTCATTAGTACTTTATACTTTTCATAGTGTAAGGCTTTCGCCTCCTGGGTTAAGTTTTATTCCTAGCTATTTTGTCCTGTTTGGTGCAATTGCAAATGGAATTGTTTTCTTAATTTCCCTTCCTGCTACCTCATTATTAGTGCATAGAAATTTCTGGGTATCAATTTTGTATCCTGCAACTTTACTGTATTTATTCATTACTTCTAATTTGTGTGTGTGTGTGTGTGTGTGTGTGTGTGTGTGTGTGTGTGTGTGTGTGATTTAGGGTTTTCTATGTATAGTGTCATGTCATCTGCAAATAGTAACAATTTAACTTCTTCCTTACCAATATGGATGCTTCATTTCTTTTTCTTGTTTGATTACTGAGTCTGTGATTTCTAGTAATGTGTTGAATAAAAGTGGTGAGAGTGAACATCCTTGTCTTGTTCCTGACTTTAGAGAAAAAGCTCTCAGTTTTTCACCATTGAATATGATGTTAACTGTGGGTTTTTCACATATGGTCTTTATGATGCTGATGTTGACGTATCTTTCCTCTAAACCCATTTTTGTTGAGAGTTTTTTATCATGAACATCTCTTTATTACTGAGATGACCTTATGATGTTTATCCTTTGCTTTGTTGATGTGGTGTATCACATTGACTGATATGCAGGTTTTGAACCATCCTTGCATCCTTAGGATAAAACCCATTTGTGATGTTTTTTGTTTGGGTATCTGAGTACTGCTCCCCTTGTAGAATGCGTTTGGAGATTTCCTTCCCTTTCTCTTTTTTTTGGAATAATTTGAGGAAAATAAGTATTAATTGTTCTTTAAATGTGTGGTAGAATTCATCTGTGAATCCATCTAGTCCTGGACTTTTAAGTTTTTGGTAGTGTTTTATTACTGATTCAATTTTGTCATTACTAATTGGTCTGTTCAGAAATTATATTTCTTCCTGATTCCATTTTGGAAGATTATATGTTTCTAGGAATTTATCCATTTCTTCTAGGTTGTCCAATATATTGGCATATAATTTTTTGTAGTATTCTTTTATAATCCTTTGCATTTCTGTGGTATCAGTTGTTAGTTATTCTCTTCCTTTTTTGATTTTATTTATTTGGGTCCTTTCTTTTTTTTTCTTGATCATTTTGGCTAAGGTTTTATCCATTTTATTTACCTTTTCAAGGAGCCAGCTCGTGGGACACCTGGGTAGCTCAGTCAGTTAAGCATCCAACTCTTGATTTGGGCTCAGGTCATGATCTCATGGTTCATGAGGCTAAGCACTGCCAGACTCCATGCTGACAGCTCAGAACCTGCTTTGGATTCTCTCTCTGCCTCTCTCTCTCTGCTTCTCTCCCATTCATGCTCTCTTTCTCTCTCATACACACACACTCAAAATGAATAAATAAACATTTTTTTAAAAAAGAATCAGCTCTTGGTTTCATTGTTTTTTTCCCTATTTGGGGGGGGATCTATTTGATTTATTTCTGCTCTGATCTTTATTATTTCTTTCCTTTTACTCACCTTGGGCTTTATTTGTTCTTCTTTTTCTATTTCCTTAAGGTGGAAAATTAGATGATTGATTTTAGATTTTTCTTGTTTCTTGAGGTAGACCTGTATTGCTATTTATTTTCTTCTTAGAACTGCTTTCATCCACCCCAAAGACTTAAAATATTTGTGTTCTTTCATTTGTCTCTATGTATTTTTATTTCTTCTTTGATTTCTTCATTGACCCATTGGGTTTTTTTTTTTTTTAGTAATATGTTGCTTACTGTCCATGTGTTTGTGTTTTTTCCAGTTTTTTTTTTCCTTGTGATTGATTTATACTTTCATATCATTGTGGTCAAAAAAGATACATGGTATAATTTCAGTCTCAAATTTAATGAAAATTGTTTTGTTGCTTAACATATGATATATTCTGGAGAATGTTCCATGTGTACTTAAAAAGAATGTGTGTTCTGGGGCACCTGGGTGGCTCAGTCGGTTAAGTGTCCAACTTCGGCTCAGGTCATGATCTTGCGTTTTGTGAGTTTGAGCCCCGTGTCTGTCTCTATGCTGACAGCTCAGAGCCTGGAGTCTGCTTCAAATTCTGTGTCTCCCTCTCTCTCTGCCCCTCCCCTGCACTCTCTCTGTCAAAAATAAATACGCATTAAAAATATTTTTATAAAAAGAATGTGCATTCTGTTGTTTTGGGATGGAATGTTTTATATAAATCTGTTATGTCCATCTGGTTTAATGTGTCACTTAAAGGCACGTTACTTACTGAAAAATCTGTCTGAATGATCTATCCATTTACTTAAGTAGAGTACTAAAGTGCTCTACTATTATTTTATTACCATTCATTTCTCTTTATGTCCTTTAGTATTTGCTTTATGTATTCACACTTTCCAATGTTGGGTGCATAGATATTTACAGTTATTATATCCTGTTGTTGGATTGTTGGATTAATCCCTTTATCTTTATGTAATGCTCTTCTTTGTATCTTGTTATAGTATTTTTAACTGCTCACTTTATGTATTTTGTGCACACATGTATGTAACATGCTCTTTTGAGTGATGGGATGACAGACCATTTTTTACTCTGAATCCAACCAAACCCTATTTTAAGTAGGCGCCATACCCAGCACAGAGCCCAGTGCAGGGCTTGATCTCATGACACTGAGGTGGAGATCTGAGCTGAGATCAGGAGTCAGAAGCTTAGCCAACTGAGCCACCGAGGTGCTCCCCAGCCAAATCCTATTTTAATCCCATGAATATTGTGAACTTAAACTGATGACACTTTATCAAATTTAAATATTTGGAAATTTTAAAATATTCTTTTTGTTTAGTTTTTGACTTTATTTTCTAACAGGCATCTTTAAAATTGATTTTTTAAGAAATAAACTTGGGGTTTTTTTTGTTTTTATTTTTAAATGATTGTAGACTTGAAGAAAGCTGCAAAGTATGAAGAGTCCCAGGTAATTTTGATCCTAGAGTGAATTCTTACTTTGAATTTGACATTACTTGTAATATGTCAAAACCAGATAATTCTCAGTGAAGAACTAGACTACTAAGAACTAGAGAACCAGACTACATATCTTAGTAAATTTTCACCTTTCTAAAACCTACGTGTGCGTGTGTGTGTGTGTGTGTGTGTGTGTGTAGTTCACTATAGTCTTTGTTTTTCTGTTTTTTTTTTTTAATTTTTTTTTTCAACGTTTATTTATTTTTGGGACAGAGAGAGACAGAGCATGAACGGGGGAGGGGCAGAGAGAGAGGGAGACACAGAATCGGAAACAGGCTCCAGGCTCTGAGCCATCAGCCCAGAGCCCGATGTGGGGCTCGAACTCACGGACCGCGAGATCGTGACCCGGCTGAAGTCGGACCCTTAACCGACTGCGCCACCCAGGCGCCCCTATAGTCTTTGTTTTAAAGTCTATTTTGTCTGATAAAAGTATTGGTCCCCAACTTTTCAAAAAAATGTATTTTAAATAGTCAGAGAATCAGTTCTCTAAATCAGAGATTGAAAAACATTATTTGTAAAAAGACAGTAAATATTTTAGGCTTTGAAGACCTATTGGTTCTGTTGCGTATTCTTTTTGTTTTGTTTTGAATTTTACAGCTCCTTTTTTTTAAGTAGGCTTCATGACCAGCATAGAGCCCAGCCTGGGGTTTGAACTTACAACCCTGAGATCAAGACCTGTGCTGAGATCAAGAGTTGTATGCTTAGCTAACTGAACCACCCAGGTGCCCCAGATTTCTACAGATCTTTAAAAATGTGTCTTAGCCTGTTTGGACTGCTATAACAAAATACCAGAGAGTGGGGTACTTACAAACAATAGAAATTTGTTTTTTCACAGTTCTGGAAACTAGAAGTCCAAGCTCTAGGCACCAGCACCAAGGCCCTCTTTCTGGTTCAAAGCTGGCACCTTTTCACTATGTCCTCATATAGTGGAATGGGCTAGAAGGCTCTGTGGGCTCTCTTTTATAAAAGTGAATCCCATTCATGAGGGCTCTACCTTCATGACATAATAACCTCCCCAAAGCGCCACCTATTAACACCATCACCTTCGGGGTCAGAATTTCAACATATGAATTGGGAGGAGGGAACACAAACTTACAGACCATAGCACACAAAAACCATTTTTAACTTATGGGGCAGCACAAAAACAGGCTGCAGCCAGGATTTTGCTTGTAGGCTGTAGTTTTCCAATTCTAGCTACCTCTTTACAAGGTATACACAGGGTAGAGTAGATCTAGCTAACTCTTTACAAGATATACACAAGGTAGAGGAACATATTCAGTGATACCACAGGGATGCAATCAGCAAAATCCAAACTGAGGGAAACTAATCTACAAACAACTTGTTTCGTATCCTCAACAGTTCAACATCTCTTCAGTCTTGACTTTGAATATAAATTGCAAGAGCAAAAGTCAATTGCTATGTATGAATTTTATTTGGATCATAATTCAAAAAAGCAAACAGTTTAAAAAACACTTTTGAGACAATCTGGATAATTTAAATACTGATGATAATTTTGATGACATTAAGGATTGGTTTTGTTTTATTTGATTTTGTTTAGTTTTGGTATAATAACAGCTTGTCTATGTCTACCAAAAATTCTGTTGGAATTTTGATTGGAATTGCAATTAATCCATACATAAACTTGGGAGGACTGACATTTTAACAACATTGAGTCTTCAAACACATGAATATAGAATATATCTCTCTATTTATATCTTAGATTTCTTTCATCAGTATTTTGTTGTCTTCAGCAAAATGTAGACATGTTTTTGTTAGATTTATACTTAAGCATTTCGCTTTATTTACAGCATTATTGTAAATGATATTTTTAAAATATCAAATTCTACCTGTTCATTGCCAGTGTGTATATTGACTTTTTAACCTGCGATCTTGCTAAACACATTATTAGTTTTAGGAGATTTTTCATGGACTTATTGGGATTTGGGGGTGAACAATCATGTTATCTGAGAATAAGGGCAATTTTATTTCTTTCTTTCCAATCTGGATGCTTCATATCATTTTCTTGTCTTCTTACACAGTAGGATTTCCAGTATGATACTGAACAGGAATGGTGAGAGAGGACATCCTTGCTTGGTTCTTAATATAATTAAATATTACATTGTAGTAGATGTTTCACTGACTTTTTTTTATTATATTAAGGAAGTTTCTGTCTATTTCTAGTTTGCTGAGAGTTTTTATCAGTAATGGGCATTGAATTTTGTTGAATATTTTTTCTGCATCAATCCCAGAAAATACATACTATATGACATGATCATATGGTTTTTCTTAGTCTGTTAAAATGGTGAATTAAATTGATTTATTTCCAAATGTTGAACCAGTCTTGCTATCCTAGGATGAAACCTACTGGTGGTATTGTATTTTCCACTCTATATATGGCTGGATTTAATGTTAATGTTTTATTGAAGATTTTGTTAAAGAAAGGATTTTGAAGGGGAAAATTAGTTACAAACAGAGAGGGAGGGAGGCAAACCATAAGAGATTCCTAAATACAGAAAACAAACTAAGAGTTGATGGGGGGATGGGGGAGAGGGGAAAATGGGTGATGGTCATTGAGGAGGGCACTTGTTGGGATGAGCACTGGGTGTTGTATATAAGTGGTGAATCACGGGAATCTACGCCCAAAACCAAGAGACACTGTATACACTGTATGTATACAGTATTGTATATATATATATATGTATATATACACACAAGTATGTATACAACTTGACAATAAATTATATTAAAAAAAGAATGGTAAATTTTACTATGTAATTTTGCAAGAAAAGAAAAGAAAGGATTTGGATCTGTAGTTTTCTTTTAATATCTTTGTTTTTTGTATTAGAGGAATGATGGCCTCATGAAATGAGATAGGGAGTGTGCAATCTTCTATTTTCTGTAGGTAAGTGTTGAGAATTGGTATAATTTCTATGTCAATATTTGGTGGAATTCATCAGTGAAACTATTTAGGCCTGATTTTTCTTTTATGGAAGTTTTTTTTAACTGTAAATTCAATTTCTTTAATAGACACAGGACTATTCAGGTTATCTATTTCTTCTTCAGTGATTTTTGATAGCTTGTATCTTCTAAGGAATCGGTCCATTTTATCTAAGTTTTTAAATTATGGGCATAGAGTTGTTTGTTAGCAATCCTTTTTTTTTTTTTTTAAATTTTTTTAATGTTTTTATTTATTTTTGAGAGAAAGAGACAGTGCATGAGCATGGGAGGGGCAGAGAGAGAGGGAGACACAGAATCTAAAGCAGGCTCCAGGCTCTGAGCTGTCAGCACAGAGCCTGATGCAGCTGGAACTCACGAGCCTTGAGATCATGACCTGAGCCGAAGTCAGACTCCTAACCCACTGAGCGACCCAGGCGCCCCCTGCAGCAATTCTTTATTATCCTTTTAATGTCTGGGCTAGTAGTAGAGATCTCTTTCCTTTCTGATGTTGGTAATTTGTGTATTTTATCATTTTTTCTTCTTCAGACTTGCTTCAGGTCTGTAAGTTCAATTTTGAACTTTTGAAAAATCCACCTATTGGTTTCATTTATTTCTACTACCATTTTTCCACTTTTGATTTTATTCATTTCTCCTCCAAATATTCTTCCTTTTGCTTGCTTTAGGTTCAATTCTTTTTTGCTCTTTTTTCTCTAATTTCTTTTTTTAAATTTTTTAATGTTTATTTATTTTTGAGAGAGAGAGACAGAAAGAGAGAGAGTAAGTGAGGGAGGGGCAGAAAGAGAGAGGGAGGCACAGAATCCAAAGCAGGCTCCAGGCTGTCAACACAAAGCCTGATGTGGGGCTGGAACTCATGGACCACGAGATCATGACCTGAGCTGAAGTCAGATGCTCAACCGACTGAGCCACCCAGGTCCTCCTCTAATTTCTTAATTTGGAGGCTTAAGTTACCAACTTGCGATCTTTTTTCTTTTCTAATGTAAGAATTTAATGCTATAATTTTCTTTCCAAGCAGTTTGTAACTGCATCTTACAACATTTGATATGTTTTATTTTCATTTTCATTTAGTTCAAAATATTTTCAATTTCCCTGCCTCTTCCTTTTGATGCACAGGATATTTAGAAGTGTGTTGTTTAATTTACAAATATTTAGGAATTTCTCAAGCTATTTTGTTATCAATCTCTAATTTAATTCCATTATAGTTTAAGAACATCTTTTGTATGATTTGTATCCTTTTAAATTTGCTAAGGTTTGTTTTATGGCTTAGATTATGGTGTATGTTGGGTGATCATTTCAAGTGTACTGGGAAAGAATGTTTATTCTGCTGTTTTTGAATGGGGTGCTCTATAGATATCAGTTAGGTCAAGTTGATTGATTGTGGTTTTTAGGTTATCTGTATTCTTTACACATTTTCTGCCTACTTTTTCTATAAATTACTAAGAAAGGAGTGCTGAAGTCTTCAACCATACTTGTGAATTGCTTCTTTCAGATTTATCAGTTTTTGCATCATATAATTGCAAGGTGCATACACATTTAGGATTTTTATGTCTTCCTGAAGAACTGACACTTTTATCATTATGTAATATCTCTCTTTATTCCTGATAATATTCCTGGTTCTGAAGTCTAGTTTTTCTGAAGTTAATAAAGATACTCCAGCTCTCTTTTGGTTACAGTTTTCATGGTATTTGTTGCTATCTTTTTACTTTTAACATAATAGCTTTTTATATGTAAAGTATGTTTCTTATAAACAGCATACAGTTGGATCTTACTTTTTTACCCAATCTTTGTATTGTAATGGATATATTTAGATCACTTACATTTATTTTTTTTTCTGAAATTTATTGACAAATTGGTTTCCATACAACACCCAGTGCTCATCCCAAAAGGTGCCCTCCTCAATACCCATCACCCACCCTCCCCTCCCTCCCACCCCCCATCAACCCTCAGTTTGTTCTCAGTTTTTAACAGTCTCTTATGCTTTGGCTCTCTCCCATTCTAACCTCTTTTTTTTTTTTTTCCTTCCCCTCCCCCATGGGTTCCTGTTAAGTTTCTCAGGATCCACATAAGAGTGAGACCATATGGTATCTGTCTTTCTCTGTATGGCTTATTTCACTTAGCATCACACTCTCCAGTTCCATCCACGTTGCTACAAAAGGCCATATTTCATTTTTCCTCATTGCCATGTAATATTCCATTGTGTATATAAACCACAATTTCTTTATCCATTCATCAGTTGATGGACATTTAGGCTCTTTCCATAATTTGGCTATTGTTGAGAGTGCTGCTATGAACATTGGGGTACAAGTGGCCCTATGCATCAGTGCTCCTGTATCCCTTGGATAAATTCCTAGCAGTGCTATTGCTGGGTCATAGGGTAGGTCTATTTTTAATTTTCTGAGGAACCTCCACACTGCTTTCCAGAGCGGCTGCACCAATTTGCATTCCCACCAACAGTGCAAGAGGGTTCCCATTTCTCCACATCCTCTCCAGCATCTATAGTCTCCTGATTTGTTCATTTTGGCCACTCTGACTGGCGTGAGGTGATACCTGAGTGTGGTTTTGATTTGTATTTCCCTGATAAGGAGCGACGCTGAACATCTTTTCATGTGCCTGTTGGCCATCCGGATGTCTTCTTTAGAGAAGTGTCTATTCATGTTTTCTGCCCATTTCTTCACTGGGTTATTTGTTTTTCGGGTGTGGAGTTTGGTGAGCTCTTTATAGATTTTGGATACTAGCCCTTTGTCCGATATGTCATTTGTGAATATCTTTTCCCATTCCGTTGGTTGCCTTTTAGTTTTGTTGGTTGTTTCCTTTGCTGTGCAGAAGCTTTTTATCTTCATAAGGTCCCAGTAATTCACTTTTGCTTTTAATTCCCTTGCCTTTGGGGATGTGTCGAGTAAGAGATTGCTACGGCTGAGGTCAGAGAGGTCTTTTCCTGCTTTCTCCTCTAAGGTTTTGATGGTTTCCTGTCTCACATTTAGGTCCTTTATCCATTTTGAGTTTATTTTTGTGAATGGTGTGAGAAAGTGGTCTAGTTTCAACCTTCTGCATGTTGCTGTCCAGTTCTCCCAGCACCATTTGTTAAAGAGGCTGTCTTTTTTCCATTGGATGTTCTTTCCTGCTTTGTCAAAGATGAGTTGGCCATACGTTTGTGGGTCTAGTTCTGGGGTTTCTATTCTATTCCATTGGTCTATGTGTCTGTTTTGGTGCCAATACCATGCTGTCTTGATGATGACAGCTTTGTAGTAGAGGCTAAAGTCTGGGATTGTGATGCCTCCTGCTTTGGTCTTCTTCTTCAAAATTCCTTTGGCTATTCGGGGCCTTTTGTGGTTCCATATGAATTTTAGGATTGCTTGTTCTAGTTTCGAGAAGAATGCTGGTGCAATTTTGATTGGGATTGCATTGAATGTGTAGATAGCTTTGGGTAGTATTGACATTTTGACAATATTTATTTTTCCAATCCATGAGCAGGGAATGTCTTTCCATTTCTTTAAATCTTCTTCAATTTCCTTCAGAAGCTTTCTATAGTTTTCAGCATACAGATCCTTTACATCTTTGGTTAGATTTATTCCTAGGTATTTTATGCTTCTTGGTGCAATTGTGAATGGGATCAGTTTCTTTATTTGTCTTTCTGTTGCTTCATTGTTAGTGTATAAGAATGCAACTGATTTCTGTACATTGATTTTGTATCCTGCAACTTTGCTGAATTCCTGTATCAGTTCTAGCAGACTTTTGGTGGAGTCTATCGGATTTTCCATGTATAATATCATGTCATCTGCAAAAAGCGAAAGCTTGACTTCATCTTTGCCAATTTTGATGCCTTTGATTTCCTTTTGTTGTCTGATTGCTGATGCTAGAACTTCCAGCACTATGTTAAACAGCAGCGGTGAGAGTGGGCATCCTTGTCGTGTTCCTGATCTCAGGGAAAAAGCTTTCAGTTTTTCCCCGTTGAGGATGATGTTAGCTGTGGGCTTTTCATAAATGGCTTTTATGATCTTTAAGTATGTTCCTTCTATCCCGACTTTCTCAAGGGTTTTTATTAAGAAAGGGTGCTGGATTTTGTCGAAGGCCTTTTCTGCATCGATTGACAGGATCATATGGTTCTTCTCTTTTTTTTTGTTAATGTGATGTATCACGTTGATTGATTTGCGAATGTTGAACCAGCCCTGCATCCCAGGAATGAATCCCACTTGATCATGGTGAATAATTCTTTTTATATGCCGTTGAATTCGATTTGCTAGTATCTTATTGAGAATTTTTGCATCCATATTCATCAGGGATATTGGCCTGTAGTTCTCTTTTTTTACTGGGTCTCTGTCTGGTTTAGGAATCAAAGTAATACTGGCTTCATAGAATGAGTCTGGAAGTTTTCCTTCCCTTTCTATTTCTTGGAATAGCTTGAGAAGGATAGGTATTATGTCTGCTTTAAACGTCTGGTAGAACTCCCCTGGGAAGCCATCTGGTCCTGGACTCTTATTTGTTGGGAGATTTTTGATAACCGATTCAATTTCTTCGCTGGTTATGGGTCTGTTCAAGCTTTCTATTTCCTCCTGATTGAGTTTTGGAAGCGTGTGGGTGTTCAGGAATTCGTCCATTTCTTCCAGGTTGTCCAATTTGTTGGCATATAAGTTTTCATAGTATTCCCTGATAATTGTTTGTATCTCTGAGGGATTGGTTGTAATCATTCCATTTTCATTCATGATTTTATCTATTTGGGTCATCTCCCTTTTCTTTTTGAGAAGCCTGGCTAGAGGTTTGTCAATTTTGTTTATTTTTTCAAAAAACCAACTCTTGGTTTCGTTGATCTGCTCTACAGTTTTTTTAGTTTCTATATTGTTTATTTCTGCTCTGATCTTTATTATTTCTCTTCTTCTGCTGGGCTTAGGCTGCCTTTGCTGTTCTGCTTCTAGTTCCTTTAGGTGTGCTGTTAGATTTTGTATTTGGGATTTTTCTTGTTTCTTGAGATAGGCCTGGATTGCAATGTATTTTCCTCTCAGGACTGCCTTTGCTGCGTCCCAAAGCGTTTGGATTGTTGTATTTTCATTTTCGTTTGTTTCCATATATTTTTTAATTTCTTCTCTAATTGCCTGGTTGACCCACTCATTCGTTAGTAGGGTGTTCTTTAACCTCCATGCTTTTGGAGGTTTTCCAGACTTTTTCCTGTGGTTGATTTCAAGCTTCATGGCATTGTGGTCTGAAAGTAAGCATGGTATAATTTCAATTCTTGTAAACTTATGAAGGGCTGTTTTGTGACCCAGTATATGATCTATCTTGGAGAATGTTCCATGTGCACTCGAGAAGAAAGTATATTCTGTTGCTTTGGGATGCAGAGTTCTAAATATATCTGTCAAGTCCATCTCATCCAATGTCTCATTCAGGGCCCTTGTTTCTTTATTGACCATGTGTCTAGATGATCTATCCATTTCTGTAAGTGGTGTATTAAAGTCCCCTGCAATTACCACATTCTTATCAATAAGGTTGCTTATGTTTATGAGTAATTGTTTTATATATTTGGGGGCTCCGGTATTCGGTGCATAGACATTGATAATTGTTAGCTCTTCCTGATGGATAGACCCTGTAACTATTATATAATGTCCTTCTTCATCTCTTGTTACAGCCTTTAATTTAAAGTCTAGTTTGTCTGATATAAGTATGGCTACTCCAGCTTTCTTTTGGCTTCCAGTCGCATGATAAATAGTTCTCCATCCCCTCACTCTCAATCTAAAGGTGTCCTCAGGTCTAAAATGAGTCTCTTGTAGACAGCAAATAGATGGGTCTTGTTTTTTTATCCATTCTGATACCCTATGTCTTTTGGTTGGCGCATTTAATCCATTTACATTCTGTGTTATTATAGAAAGATACGGGTTTAGAGTCATTGTGATGTCTGTATGTTTTATGCTTATAGTGGTGTCTCTGGGACTTTGTCTCACAGGGTCCCCCTTAGGATCTCTTGTAGGGCTGGTTTAGTGGTGACAAATTCCTTCAGTTTTTGTTTGTTTGGGAAGACCTTTATCTCTCCTTCTATTCTAAATGACAGACTTGCTGGATAAAGGATTCTTGGCTGCATATTTTTTCTGTCTAGCACCCTGAAAATCTCTTGCCAATTCTTTCTGGCCTGCCAAGTTTCAAAAGAGAGATCAGTCACGAGTCTTATAGGTCTCCCTTTATATGTGAGGGCACGTTTACCCCTTGCTGCTTTCAGAATTTTCTCTTTATCCTTGTATTTTGCCAGTTTCACGATGATATGTCGTGCAGAAGATCGATTCAAGTTACGTCTGAAGGGAGTTCTCTGTGCCTCTTGGATTTCAATGCCTTTTTCCTTCCCCAGTTCAGGGAAGTTCTCAGCTATGATTTCTTCAAGTACCCCTTCAGCACCTTTCCCTCTCTCTTCCTCCTCTGGGATACCAATTATGCGTATATTATTTCTTTTTAGTGTATCACTTAATTCTCTAATTTTCCCCTCATACTCCTGGATTTTTTTATCTCTCTTTTTCTCAGCTTCCTCTTTTTCCATAACTTTATCTTCTAGTTCACCTATTCTCTCCTCTGCCTCTTCAAGCCGAGCTGTGGTGGTTTCCATTTTGTTATGCATTTCGTTTAAAGCGTTTTTCAGCTCCTCGTGACTGTTCCTTAGTCCCTTGATCTCTGTAGCAAGAGATTCTCTGCTGTCCTGTATACTGTTTTCAAGCCCAGCGATTAATTTTATGACTATTATTCTAAATTCACTTTCTGTTATATTATTTAAATCCTTTTTGATCAGCTCATTAGCTGTTGTTATTTCCTGGAGATTCTTCTGAGGGGAGTTCTTCCGCTTGGTCATTTTGGATAGTCCCTGGCGTGGTGAGGACCTGCAGGGCACTTCCCCTGTGCTGTGGTGTATAACTGGAGTTGGTGGGCGGGGCCGCAGTCAGACCTGATGTCTGCCCCCAGCCCACCGCTGGGGCCACAGTCAGACTGGTGTGTGCCTTCTCTTCCCCTCTCCTAGGGGCGGGATTCACTGTGGGGTGGTGTGGCTCGTCTGGGCTACTTGCACCCTGCCAGGCTTGTGATGCTGGGGATCTGGCGTATTAGCTGGGGTGGGTAGGCAAGGTGCTCGGGGCAGGAGGGGCAGGCTTAGATCGCTTCTCCTTAGGTGATCCACTTCAGGAGGGGCCCTGTGGCAGCGGGAGGGAGTCAGATCCGCTGCCGGAGGTTTGGCTCCGCAGAAGCGCAGAGTTGGGTGTTTGCGCGGAGCGAGCAAGTTCCCTGGCAGGAACCGGTTCCCTTTGGGATTTCGGCTGGGGGATGGGCGGGGGAAATGGCGCTGGCGAGCGCCTTTGTTCCCCACCAAACTGAGCTCTGTTGTCAGGGGGCTCAGCAGCTCTCCCTCCCTTTGTCCTCCAGCCTTCCCGCTTTCCGAGCAGAGCTGTTAATTTCTGACCTCCCAGACGCTAAGTCGCGCTTGCTGTCGGAACACAGTCCGCCCGGCCCCTCCGCTTTTGCAAGCCCGACTCGGGGGCTCTGCTTGGCCGGCGAGCCGCCCCTCCGCCCCGGCTCCCTCCCGCCAGTCCGTGGAGCGCGCACCGCCTCGCCGCCCTTCCTACCCTCTTCCGTGGGCCTCTCGTCTGCGTTTGGCTCCGGCGACTCTGTTCTGCTAATCCTCTGGCGGTTTTCTGGGTTATTTAGGCAGGTGTAGATGGAATCTAAGTGATCAGCAGGACGTGCGGTGAGCCCAGCGTCCTCCTAAGCCGCCATCTTGCCTAGATCACTTACATTTAAAGTGATTATTGATATAGTTGGCTTTATATATACCATCTTAAAATTTGTTTTTTGTTTGTTCCATCTGATTTTTGTTTCTTTTCTTTTTCTGATTTCTTTCTGATTGTTTTTTACCATTCTATTTTTTAAAATTTTTATTAACATTTATTCATTTTTGAGAGTGAAAGAGACAGAGGGTGAGCAGGGGAGGGGCAGAGAGAGAGGGAGGCACAGAACACGAAGCAGGCTCGATGCTCTGAGATGTCAGCACAGAGCCCGACGCAGGGCATGAACTCACAGACCATGAGATCATGACCTAAGCTGACGTCAGACGCTTAACTGACTGAGCCACCCAAGCGCCCCTATCATTCCATTTTTTAATCCTTTTTTTGGATTATTAGCTATAATTCTTTGCTGTGTTAGTTTAATGGTTGCTTTAGGGTTTATATTAAATATCTTTAATATATCACAGTCAAGTGACATATTCAAGTAATTTACGCTGTTTCTTTTATAGTATGGGAAACTTATTAACAGCATACTTCCACTTCTCTCTTCCTGGCCTTTGTGCCCTTGCTTTCATATATTTTACTGCTATAATACTATAAGCTCTGTAATACATGGTTGTTTTTCTTTAAACAACCAATAATCTTTTAAACATTTAAATGATAAGAAAGGAAAGTCTTTATATTCGTACATATGGTTACTCTTTCTGCTTTTCTGATGCTTTTCATTTATTTGTATAGCCCAAGGTTTCCCACTGGTATCATTTACCTACCATTTGAAACAATTACTTTAATATTTCTTGTAGTGTAGGTCTATTTTATGTTTGAAATCATCTTTATTAAAACTTCAAGTCTTTTTGTAACAACTTATTGAGATATAATTCACATATCATATAATTCACCCATTTAAGGTACATAATTCAATGACTTTTAGTATATTCAGAGTTATGCATCCATCATCACAATCAATTTTACAAATTTTCATCACCCCAAACAGTAACCCTGTATCCTGTAGCCATTACCTATCAATCTTCCATTCCCCATTCTCAGCCCTAAGCAACCACAAATCTAATTTCTCTACATATAGATTCTCCTATTCTGGGCATTTCATATAAATGGGATCACACAACATATGGGCTTCTTTCACTTAACATATGCTTTCAAGGTTTATTCGTTTTGTGGTATGAATCAATATTTTATTCTTTTTTACAGATGAATAATATTACATTGTGCAGACAAGCCACATTTGGTTTATCCATTCATCAGTTAATGGACATTGGGATTATTTCCATTTCTTTTGGCTATTATGAATAATGCTGCTTGAAATTTTGTATGAAAGCGTGTATGTGGACATAAGTTTTTATTTTTCTTTAATGTTTATTTATTATTTTTGAGACAGAGAGAGAGAGAGAGAGAGAGAGAGAGAGAGAGAATGAGTGGAGGAGGGGCAGAGAGACAGGGAGACACAATTTGAAGCAGGCTCCAGGCTCTTGGCTGTCAACACGGAACCCAATACAGGGCTTCATCTCATGAACCAGGAGATCATGACCTGAGCCGAAGTAGGACACTTAACCGACTGAGCCACCCAGGTACCCTATAAGTTTTCATTTCTTTTGGATATATATTTAAGAGTAGAATTTCTGGGTCATATGGTAACTTTATGTTTAACCTGTTAAGGAACTACCACCCTGTTTGCCAAAATGGATGCACGATTTTACCTTTCCACAAGCAAATTATGAGGGTTTAAATTTTATCACATTTTTGCAGACCCTTGTTATTTCATATACTTTTTATATTTGGATTATAGCCATCACAGCAGGTGTGAAGTGATATTTAATTGTGGATTTTATTTGCATTTTCATAATGACTACTGGTGTTGAACATCTTTCATATCCTTACTGTCATTTTACCTGTCTTCTTTGAAGTAGTATCTATTCAAACTTTTTGCCGATTTAAAAATTATTGTCTTTTTTACTGTTGATTCATTAAGAGTAATTTACATATTACATATACATGTTTATTGTCAGATATATAATTTGAAAATATTTTCTCCCATTCTACAGGTTTTCTTTTTTAATTTGATAGGTTTTTTTTGATGAAAGGTAGTTTTAAATTTTGATAAAATCCAATCTTTTTGCTGTGCTTTTGGTGTCATAGCTAACTCAAAGTCACAAAGATTTGCTTCTATATTTTCTTCTAACAATTTTATAGTTTTCAGCTCTTTTATATCTATAATCTATTTTCAGTTAATTGTGCATGGTATAGATACTCATTTTTCCCACATTTAATTCTCATTTGTCAAAAACCATTTGTTAAGTTATGCATTTACCCACTGAATCACCTTGCACTTTGTAAAAATTCATTGATAAAAAGATGTTTAGATCTATTTCTGTGCTGTCTGTGCTTCATTTTATTTATCTGTGTACCCACTTTTTGTCACCAATAACAACTGTCTTTATTACTGTAGCTTTACATTCAATCTTGAAATCAGATAAGGGTAAGTCCTTCAATTTGTCTCTTTTAAAAATGTTTTCTGGGGCGCCTGGGTGGTGCAGTCGGCTAAGCGTCTGACTTCAGCCAGGTCACGATCTCGCGGTCCGGGAGTTCGAGCCCCGTGTCAGGCTCTGGGCTGATGGCTCGGAGCCTGGAGCCTGTTTCCGATTCTGTGTCTCCCTCTCTCTCTGCCCCTCCCCCGTTCATGCGCTGTCTCTCTCTGTCCCAAATAAATAAAAAATAAACGTTGAAAAAAAAATTTAAAAAAAAATAAAAATGTTTTCAGTTATTGTAGGTTCTAGAATTCTCATAAAAATTTTATTTCTATGTTTTTATCATTTTATTTTATTTGTTTCATCATAATAAGTGTACTCTTTAATCCTTGTCACCTATTTCACCCATTCTCAATATAAATTTTAGAATTGGTCTTTTAACTTATTTTTTTAAAGCCAGTGGAAAATTTTAATGGGTTTGTATTAAATCTATAGATCAATTTGGGGAGAATACCATCTTAACCATATTAAATCTTCCAATCCATTAATATGGCATAGCTTTTAAATTAGACTTTCTTTATCTTTGCAATATTTTGAAGATTCTTTTTTTAAGATTATTTATTTATTTTGAGAGAGAGCACAAGCAGGAGACAGGCAGAGAGAGAGGAGAGAGAGAGAGAATCCCAAGTAGGCTCTTCACTGTCAGCACAGAGCCCGATGCAGGGCTCTAACCCACAAGCCCATGAGATCATGACTTGTGCCAAAACCAAGAGTTGGACGTTTAACTGACTGAGCCACCCAGGCACCCCTTGAAGATTCTAATGTATAGATATTGGATATCTTTTTAATGTTTTGTTTTGTTTATTTTTGAGAGAAGAGAGACAGACAGAGTGTGAGCAGGGGAGGGGCAGAGAGAGAGGAAGACACAGAATCCGAAGCAGGTTCCAGGATCTGAGCTGCCAGCACAGACCCCAATGCGGGGCTTGAACCCACAAACAGTGAGATCATGATCTGAGCCAAAGTTGGAAACCCAACCAACTGAGTCACCAAGGCGCCCCTCGGATATCTTTTTAAACATTTATTCCTTGCCACTTAATATTCAGTGTTTTTGGATGTGCAAAATAATTTTACATTTCATTTGTTAGTATGTAAGCATACAATCAATTTTCTTGGTGTTCTATGTGTTGTGTTCTATGACCTTGTTAAACTCATTGACTGTAAATTATTATTCTAATCATTGTTTTGTTTTTGCTATACCTTTTCATTTTAACCCTTCTTGTGAGTGTGTATCAGTATGTCACTGAAATTTTAATGTGCATTTTTTGATAATTAATGGCATTCTACATTATTTTGAGGTTGATTTGCCTTTCCAAAAATTGAAATTTGCTTGGTATACAATATTATATTACTTTCAGGTGTATAACATAGTGATTCATCAACTGTATATGCTATGCTATGCTCACCACAAGTGGACATACCATCTGTCACCATACAACACTATCATACCATTGACAATATGCTGTACCATCCATTCTTGGGATTTTTTGTTCCATTACTAGAAGCCTGTACTTCCCACTTCCTTTCACCCATTTTGCCCTGCCACTGGAAAGCACCAGTTTCTTCGCTGTGTTTATGGGTGTGCTTCTGCTTTGTTTGCTTAATCATATGTTTTGTTTCTTAAGTTCCACAAGTGAGTGAAATTATATTGTATTTGTCTTTCTCTGACTGGTTTATTTCACTTAGCATTATACCATCTAGATCAATCCATGTTGTTGTGAATGGCAAGATCTCATTCTTTTTATGGCTGAGTAATATTCCATGGTGTGTGTGTGTGTGTGTGTGTGTGTGTGTGTGTGTTCTACATCTTCTTATCCATCCATCTGTTAATGGGCACTTGGGTTGCTTCCATAATTTGGTTATTGTAAATAAATACTGCAATATACATAGGGGTGCATATATCTTTTCAAATTAGCATTTCCATTTTCTGTGGGTAAATACCCAGTAGTGGAATTACTGGATCATATGGTAATTCTATTTTTAATTTTCTGTGTAAAGTTCATACAGTTTTCCACAGTGGCTGCATGAGTGTGCATACCCACTAACAGTGCATGAAAATTTATTTTCCTCCACATCCTCACCCAACACTTGTTATTTCTTGTGTTTTTGATTTAGCCATTCTGACAGGTGTTAGGTGATATCTCACTGTAGTTTTGATTTGCATTTCCCTGATAATCAGTGATGTTAAGCATGATCTTGTCCATCTGTATGTCTTTGGAAAAATGTTCATGTCTTCTGCCAATTTTTTAATTGTATTATTTGGGAATTTTGGTGTTGAGTTGCATAAGTTCTTTATATATTGTGCATACTAAGTCCTTAGATATGTCATTTGCAGATATCTTCTCCCATTCAGTAGGTTGTCCTTTAGATTTGTTAATTGTCCCCTTTGTTGTGCAGAAGCTTTTTATTTTGAGTGAGTCCCATTAGTTTCTTCACGCTTTTGTTTCCCTTGCCTTAGTAGACATAACTAGAAAAATTTTGCCATAGCCAATGTCAAGGAGATTACTGCCTGTGTTCTCTTCTAGGATTTGTATAGTTTCAAGTCTCACACTTAGGAATTTAATCTCTTTTTTGACTTCAAGTTTTTATTTAAATTCTAGTTAGTTAACAAATACAGTAAAGTTGGTTTCAGGTGTAGAATTTAGTGATTCATCACTTACATATAACACCCAGTGCTCATCACAACAATTACCCTCCTTAATACCATCACCCATTTAGCCCATCACCTGCCCACCTGCCTCCATCAACCACCAGTTTGTTTCTATACTCTTTTATGGTTTGCTTCCTTCTCAGTTTTTTCCCTTCCCCTATGTTCATATGTTTTGTTTCTTAAATTCCACATATGAATGAAATCATATGGCATTTGTCTTACTCTGACTGACTTATTGTACTTAGCATAATACACTCTAGCTCCATCTACATCATTGCCAAAGGCAAGGTTTCATTCTTTTTGATGGCTGAGTAATATTCTGTTGTATATGTATATATATGCCCCATATTCTTTGTCCATTCATCAATCAGTGGACACTTGGGCTGCTTCCATATCTTGGCTATTGTAAATAATCCTGCTATAAACATAGGGATGCATATATCCTTTTGAATTCATGGTTTTGAATTTTTTGGGTAAATACTCAGTAGTGCAATTGCTAGATCATAGGGTAGCTCTATTTTTACCTTTCTGAAGAACCTCCGTACTGTCTTCTGGAGTGCACCAGCTTGCATTCTCACCAACAGTGCATAAATGGTCCTTTTTCTCCATATTATCACCAACATTTGTTTCTTGCATTTTTATTTTAGCCATTCTGATAGGTGTGAGGTAGTATCTCATTGTAGTTTTGATTTACATTTCCCTGATGATGAGTGATATCAAGAATCTTTTCATGTGTCTGTTTGCCATCTGGATGTCTTCTTTGGAGAAAGGTCTTTAAACAGTTCTGCCAAAGCTCTATGTTACTCATCTCTTTAAGGAAACAATTTGTTTTGTAAATCTTCTATGTTGTTTTTTTCTCTTCTCTATTTCATTATTTCTTTTATGCTTATTATTCCCTATTTATATTTTCTCTATGCATTTTTTCCAAACTTATGACTTGAATGTTCAACTTTCGTTTTGTTTTTTGTTTTTTTTTGACATTTCTTTTTTACTGTTAAACTTATCTAGTGTCATAAATTTTGGCCTATATACCTATATAACTTTTTCAGGTATGGTCACCAAATTTTGACACATATACTTTTATTATTCTATTCAGGCATTTCTTAATTTTTAAACTTCCTTTTTTTAACTAAAATGTTATTTATTAATATGTAATTTTTCCCAAACATATGTGATATGTTAGTTGTCCTTTGTTATCAATGTCTCTTGTTATTGTATGAACGTTTATACTAACATTATTTATAATAGTTCCAAAGTGGAAACAATCAAAATGACAATCAACTGATGAAGGTCTAAACAAAATGTGATATATTTCTTTTTTTTTCAATATATGAAGTTTATTGTCAAAATGGTTTCCATACAACACCCAGTGCTCATCCAAAAAGGTGCCTTCCTCAATACCCATCACCCACCCTCCCCTCCCTCCCACCCCCCATCAACCCTCAGTTTGTTCTCAGTTTTTAAGAGTCTCTTATGCATTGGCTCTCTCCCACTCTAACCTCTTTCTTTTTTCCTTCCCCTCCCCCATTGGTTTCTGTTAAGTTTCTCAGGATCCACATAAGAGTGAAACCATATGGTATCTGTCTTTCTCTGTATAGCTTATTTCACTTAGCATCACACTCTCCAGTTCCATCCACGTTGCTACAAAGGACCATATTTCGTTCTTTCTCATTGCCATGTAGTACTCCATTGTGTATATAAACCACAATTTCTTTATCCATTCATCAGTTGATGGACATTTAGGCTCTTTCCATAATTTGACTATTGTTGAGAGTGCTGCTATAAACATTGGGGTACAAGTGTCCCTATGCATCAGCACTCCTGTATCCCTTGGGTAAATTCCTAGCAGTGCTATTGCTGGGCCATAAGGTAGGTCTCTTTTTAATTTTCTGAGGAACCTCCACACTGCTTTCCAGAGCGGCTGCACCAATTTGCATTCCCACCAACAGTGCAAGAGGGTTCCTGTTTCTCCACATCCTCTCCAGCATCTATAGTCTCCTGATTTGTTCATTTTGGCCACTCTGACTGGCGTGAGGTGATAGCTCAGTGTGGTTTTGATTTGTATTTCCCTGATGAGGAGCGACGTTGAGCATCTTTTCATGTGCCTGTTGGCCATCTGAATGTCTTCTGTAGAGAAGTGTCTATTCATGTTTTCTGCCCATTTCTTCACTGGGTTATTTGTTTTTCGGGTGTGGAGTTTGGTGAGCTCTTTATAGATTTTGGATACTAGCCCTTTGTCCGATATGTCATTTGCGAATATCTTTTCCCATTCCGTTGGTTGCCTTTTAGTTTTGTTGGTTGTTTCCTTTGCTGTGCAGAAGCTTTTGATCTTCATAAGGTCCCAGTAATTCATTTTTGCTTTTAATTCCCTTGCCTTTGGGGATGTGTCGAGTAAGAGATTGCTACGGCTGAGGTCAGAGAGGTCTTTTCCTGCTTTCTCCTCCAGGGTTTTGATGGTTTCCTGTCTCACATTCAGGTCCTTTATCCACTATGAGTTTGTTTTTGTGAATGGTGTGAGAAAGTGATCTAGTTTCAGTCTTTTTCATGTTGCTGTCTAGTTCTCCCAGCACCATTTGTTGAAGAGACTGTCTTTTTTCCATTGGATGTTCTTTCCTGCTTTGTCAAAGATTAGTTGGCCATATGTTTGTGGGTCAAGTTCTGGGGTTTCTATTCTATTCCATTGGTCTATGTGTCTGTTTTTGTGCCAATACCATGCTGTCTTGATGATTACAGCTTTGTAGTAGAGGCTAAAGTCTGGGATTGTGATGCCTCCTGCTTTGGTCTTCTTCTTCAAAATTCCTTTGGCTATTCGGGGCCTTTTGTGGTTCCATATGAATTTTAGAATTGCTTGTTCTAGTTTCGAGAAGAATGCTGGTGCAATTTTGATTGGGATTGCATTGAATGTGTAGATAGCTTTGGGTAGTATTGACATTTTGACAATATTTATTCTTCCAATCCATGAGCAGGGAATGTCTTTCCATTTCTTTAAATCTTCTTCAATTTCCTTCATAAGTTTTCTATAGTTTTCAGCATATAGATCTTTACATCTTTGGTTAGATTTATTCCTAGGTATTTTATGCTTCTTGGTGCAATTGTGAATGGGATCAGTTTCTTTATTTGTCTTTCTGTTGCTTCATTGTTAGTGTATAAGAATGCAACTGATTTCTGTACATTGATTTTGTATCCTGCAACTTTGCTGAATTCATGTATCAGTTCTAGCAGACTTTTGGTGAGGTCTATCGGATTTTCCATGTATAGTATCATGTCATCTGCAAAAAGTGAAAGCTTGACTTCATCTTTGCCAACTTTGATGCCTTTGATTTCCTTTTGTTGTCTGATTGCTGATGCTAGCACTTCCAACACTATGTTAAACAGCAGCGGTGAGAGTGGGCATCCCTGTCGTGTTCCTGATCTCAGGGAAAAAGCTCTCAGTTTTTCCCCATTGAGGATGATGTTAGCTGTGGGCTTTTCATAAATGGCTTTTATGATCTTTAAGTATGTTCCTTCTATCCAAACTTTCTCAAGGGTTTTTATTAAGAAAGGGTGCTGGATTTTGTCAAAGGCCTTTTCTGCATCGATTGACAGGATCATATGGTTCTTATCTTTTCTTTTATTAATGTGATGTATCACATTGATTGATTTGTGAATGTTGAACCAGCCCTGCATCCCAGGAATGAATCCCACTTGATCATGCTGAATCATTCTTTTTATATGCTGTTGAATTCGATTTGCTAGTATCTTATTGAGAATTTTTACATCCATATTCATCAGGGATATTGGCCTGTAGTTCTCTTTTTTTACTGGGTCTCTGTCTGGTTTAGGAATCAAAGTAATACTGGCTTCATAGAATGAGTCTGGAAGTTTTCCTTCCCTTTCAATTTCTTGGAATAGCTTGAGAAGGATAGGTATTATCTCTGCTTTAAACATCTGGTAGAACTCCCCTGGGAAGCCATCTGGTCCTGGACTCTTATTTGTTGGGAGATTTTTGATAACCGATTCAATTCTTCGCTGGTTATGGGTCTGTTCAAGCTTTCTATTTCCTCCTGATTGAGTTTTGGAAGAGTGTGGGTGTTTAGGAATTTGTCCATTTCTTCCAGGTTGTCCAATTTGTTGGCATATAAGTTTTCATAGTATTCCCTGATAATTGTTTGTATCTCTGAGGGATTGGTTGTAATAATTCCATTTTCATTCATGATTTTATCTATTTGGGTCATCTCCCTTTTCTTTTTGAGAAGCATGGCTAGAGGTTTGTCAATTTTGTTTATTTTTTCAAAAAACCAACTCTTGGTTTCGTTGATCTGCTCTACAGTTTATTTTAGGTTCTATATTGTTTATTTCTGCTCTGATCTTTATTATTTCTCTTCTTCTGCTGGGCTTAGGCTGCCTTTGCTGTTCTGCTTCTAGTTCCTTTAGGTGTGCTGTTAGATTTTGTATTTGAGATTTTTCTTGTTTCTTGAGATAGGCCTGGATTGCAATGTATTTTCCTCTCAGGACTGCCTTCGCTGCATTCCAAAGCGTTTGGATTGTTGTATTTTCATTTTCATTTGTTTCCATATATTTTTTAATTTCTTCTCTAATTGCCTGGTTGACCCACTCATTCTTCAGTAAAGTGTTCTTTAACCTCCATGCTTTTGGAGGTTTTCCAGACTTTTTCCTGTGGTTGATTTCAAGCTTCATAGCATTGTGGTCTGAAAGTATGCATGGTATAATTTCAATTCTTGTATACTTATGAAGGGCTGTTTTGTGACCCAGTATATGATCTATCTTGGAGAATGTTCCATGTGCACTCGAGAAGAAAGTATATTCTGTTGCTTTGGGATGCAGAGTTCTAAATATATCTGTCAAGTCCATCTGATCCAATGTATCATTCAAGGCCCTTGTTTCTTTATTGACCGTGTGTCTAGATGATCTATCCATTTCTGTAAGTGGAGTGTTAAAGTCCCCTGCAATTACCACATTCTTTTCAATAAGGTTGCTTATGTTTATGAGTAATTGTTTTATATATTTGGGGGCTCCCGTATTCGGGCATAGGCATTTATAACTGTTTGCTCTTCCTGATGGAGAGACCTTGTAATTATTATATAATGCCCTTCTTCATCTCTTGTTACAGCCTTTAATTTAAAGTGTATTTTGTCTGATATAAGTATGGCTACTCCAGCTTTCTTTTGGCTTCCAGTAACATGATAAATAGTTCTCCATCCCCTCACTCTCAATCTAAAGGTGTCCTCAGGTCTAAAATGAGTCTCTTGTAGACAGCAAATAGATGGGTCTTGTTTTTTTATCCATTCTGGTACCCTATGTCTTTTGGTTGGCACATTTAGTCCATTTACATTCAGTGTTATTATAGAAAGATACGGGTTTAGAGTCATTGTGATGTCCGTATGTTTTATGCTTGTAGCGATGTCTCTGGTACTTTGTCTCACAGGATTCCCCTTAGGATCTCTTGTAGGGCTGGTTTAGTGGTGACGAATTCCTTCAGTTTTGTTTGTTTGGGAAGACCTTTATCTCTCCTTCTGTTATAAATGACAGACTTCCTGCATAAAGGATTCTCGGCTGCATATTTTTTCTGTCTAGCACCCTGAAAATCTCTTGCCAATTCTTTCTGGCCTGCCAAGTTTCAAAAGAGAGATCAGTCACGAGTCTTATCGGTCTCCCTTTATATGTGAGGGCACGTTTACCCCTTGCTGCTTTCAGAATTTTCTCTCTATCCTTGTATTTTGCCAGTTTCACTATGATATGTCATGCAGAAGATCGATTCAAGTTACGTCTGAAGGGAGTTCTCTGTGCCTCTTGGATTTCAATGCCTTTTTCCTTCCCCAGTTCAGGGAAGTTCTCAGCTATTATTTCTTCAAGTACACCTTCAGCACCTTTCCCTCTCTCTTCCTCCTCTGGGATACCAATTATGCGTATTTCTTTTTAGTGTATCACTTAGTTCTCTAATTTTCCCCTCATACTCCTGGATTTTTTTTATCCCTCTTTTTCTCAGTTTCCTCTTTTTCCATAATTTTATCTTCTAGTTCACCTATTCTCTCCTCTGCCTCTTCAATCCGAGCCGTGGACATTTCCATTTCATTTTGCATCTCGTTTAATGTGGTTTTCAGCTCCTCCTTACTGTTCCTCAGTCCCTTGATCTCTGTAGCAAGAGATTCTCTGCTGTCCTTTATACTGTTCTAGCCCAGTGATTAATTTTATGACCATTGTTCTAAATTCACTTTCTGTTATTTCATTTAAATCCTTTTTGATCAGTTCATTAACTGTTGTTATTTCCTGGAGATTCTTCTGAGGGGAGTTCTTCCGCTTGGTCATTTTGGATAGTCCCTGTAGTGGTGTGGACCTGCAGAGCACTTCCCCTGTGCTGTGGTGTATAACTGGAGTTGGTGGGCAAGGCCACAGTCAGACCTGATGTCTGCCCCCAGCCCACCGCTGGGGCCACAGTCAGACTGGTGTATGCCTTCTCTTCCCCTCTCCTAGGGGAGGATTCACTGTGGGGTGGCGTGGCCCGTCTGGGCTACTTGTACACTGCCAGGCTTGTGATGCTGGGGATCTGGCGTATTAGCTGGGGTGGGTAGGCAAGGTGCATGGGGGCAGGAGGGGCAGGCTTAGCTTGTTTCTCCTTAGGTGATCCACTTCAGGAGGGGCCCTGTGGCAGCGGGAGGGAGTCAGACCCACCGCCAGAGGGGTGGCTCCGCAGAAGCACAGCGTTGTGTGTTTGCGCGGAGGGAGCAAGTTTCCTGGCAGGAACTGGTTCCCTTTGGGAATTTGGCTGGGGGATGGGCGAGGGAGATGGCGCTGGCTAGTGCCTTTGTTCCCTGCCAAACTGAGCTCTGTCGTCCCGGGGCTCAGCAACTCTCCCTTCCTTTGTCTTCCAGCCTTCCCGCTTTCCGAGCAGAGCTGTTAACTTGTGACCTCCCAGATGCTAAGTCCCGCTTGCTGTCGGAACATACTCTGGCCTCTCCACTTTTGCAAGCCTGACTCGGGGGCTCTGCTTGACTGGCAGGCCGACCCTCTGCCCTGGCTCCCTCTCGCCAGTCTGTGGATCGCGCACCGCCTTGCCGCCCTTCCTACCCTCTTCCGTGGGCCTCTCGTCTGCGCTTGGCTCTGGAGACTCCGTTCTGCTAATCCTCTGGCGGTTTTCTGGGTTATTTAGGCAGGTGTAGGTGGAATCTAAGTGATCAGCAGGACGCGCGCTGAGCCCAGCATCCTCCTATGATGCCATCTTCCTAGTCTCAAATGTGATATATTTCTAAAATGGATTTTTATTCATCAATTAAAAAGAATGAAGCACTAATTTACTCTATAAAATTAACAAGTGAAAGAAGCCAGACAGTAGAAGTCACATATTATATAATTCTTTTCATATGCAATGTACAGAATAGGCAAATCTATAGAGACAGAAGGTAGAATAATGGTACAGCCTGGTTGCTAGAGACAGGTTTCTGGGGAAATGGGGAGTGACTGCTAATGAGCATAGGCTTATTTTTTTGAGGTGATGAAAATATTCTAAAATTTATTGTGGTGATCATTGCTCAATTTTGTGAATATGCAAAAAAGCATTAAAAGTGTACATTTTAAATGTGTGGATTATATAGTATATGAACTATGTATCAATAAAATTGTTTAAAAAAAGGATAGGTCTGTTGCAGTAAAGTGTTGGTTAGATACAAGAGTGACTGTAGTTTTCAGTTCTTCCAAAATAGTTATTTAAAGAACTGAAGAGTGTACTGTTTAATATTTGTTTAAAGTTTAAGTGGTTCCAATTTACTGTTTACTGATAAAGGCAGGATAAAAATGTAAAATAGTTCATATTTTCTCCCTTATTTTTGATTCACTTATTTAGTTTAACAAGGTAGTTTTACATAAGCTCACATCAACCACAGAAAGTAAGCATTTTTTAAACCACATGATGTACAATTTTAAATTGGGTTCCACATTAAATAGTCTAATGCCTCTCTTAAATTTTTTGGTCAACCAAACTCTCCCCATATCTTTGGGCTCCGTGTTTTTTTTTAATGTGTTAGTTCTGGCTACATGTAAGCTTGGCTTTGCTTTGCACAATCTCAGAATAAGTAAATCAGGAATATGTAAAACGTTATATGAATAGGGCAAATAAAAATTTGAGTATATGAACTGGTAGTACAATGTGAAGAAAACAGAAGAATAGAGTTAAAACAAATGAGCAGCAGAACCAACTTTTTTTTGTTCCTTGGTGAATTAGATAAAATCAAATTACAGGTTACTGAGTTAAAAATTTTACTACTAAACAAGGATTACTGCTAAACCCAATTCAGTAGAGTCTAAGTAGGTTTTGGGATATGAGACTGGGAATAGGAGGAATGGGATAAATTCTTTAAAGTGAAAAGATTTGAGACCACATCTGTCCTATTTTAAGAAAGCATTCTCTTGTGTTAATTGTGTTGGGAATATCTGAGTTTGTGGGTTAGGTAAACACTGGGCTGGCTAGAGATGGTCCATTGTAAATTAGGGCTACCTCCACATATTTATTGGTTATATCAGCAGGACAAGTCAAGATTTACTTTGGGATATGAAATCATTTTAGTGGGTAGTAACGAAAGTTTAAAACAAATGGATAGAATTAAGTTAAGATGGTAGAGTAATAAGAGGACCTTATGCTTGCCTTGTCCCTCAAACACAGATAGTTAAATATCAAATTATTCAGAACACCCTGGAAATCGATCTGAGGAATGAGAGAACAAACTGCACAACTAGAAGGAGAGAAGAGGCCATATTGTGGAAGGTAGGAGGTACAGAGATGTGATTTGGGGAGAAAGAATCATGAATGCTGGAGAGGACAGGGAGCCCTGATCATGGGGAGAGAGAGAGGGAGAGAGAGAGACAGAGACAGAGACAGAGAGACAGAGAGAGACAGAGAGAGAAGTACACAAAGGATTGCATAAGAAAAACACGTCCCCCAAACCATTGACTGGGAAACAAGAGGGGCTTATTATCACAAGTTTTTCACAAAGTCAGAAGTTTTAGAAGTCTGCACCATCACCAGGGTTGAGCCTGGTGGACATAACAGTGTTCCTGTGGAGGACGCAGAGGCCTGGAAGCAGACTGCATGCTTTGAAGATCCAATGGGAGAGATAGTTCCCCTTCTGGTATTGCATTAAGGAGAGGCAATATTGCATCTCAGGGGTCGAAAGAGCCAGCAGGGTCCCGTGAGCTGCCCTGTTCATTAGCATAGGAACAAAAGCAGCTGCTCAGGGCAGCTAACAGGGATGCTGGATGCTGGATTTTTGTTACACTTTACAATAAATTCCAAGGCTTTCTGTGGTCCTTTGACTATTTTTTGGGGGGGACAACTAGCACCACCCACAGCATGGTGAGACCCTCCTCGAGAGGACCAACACAGGTCCTTAACACACCAAGTCCCTAAAATTTGGGGTTTTGAAACCCAGCTCCATGCCTGAGATAAAATACAAGAGCACTACCCTGCAGGGCAGGTAGATGGCTCAGACACAGATAAGGTGAAGGCAAGGATCTGGCAGAAGCCTAAGACACAAGAAAGGAGATTGCTCTTTTGTGAGGGCTCCCTGCACAGCAGCTAGCATGAACTCTCCACTCCATGGAAGAGAGTGGGCTGTCACCATTTTTCACCCTTCCCATCAGCATTGAAAGACTTCAGCAAGCTCACAATGCATACATGGAGGCTTGAACTGCTTAAACCAAGCTCCCAGCCCCTGCAATCTGCAAGTGCCTTTTTAAGTAGGGCAAATGTGATTGAGAACCAGAGCAGCAGGACCCTGCTCCAGAAGACCAGCACAAACCCCCTGCACACATCAGGTCTACTGAACATAGAGTCCTGAACATATTTCAGCTCTAGTGGAAATAGACCCAAGCACAGGTGTTCCTAACACAAAAAGACTGAGGCCTAGAAAAAATGCATGGATGGAAGAATTCATCCCAAAAGAAAGAACAAGAACAGGCTACAAAAAGGGAGGCAATCAAAACAGATATAAGTAATATACCTGAACCAGAATTTAAAACAGCAAGCATAAGGATACTAGCTGGGTTTGAGAAAAGCATAGAAGACACCAGGGAGTCCCTCACTATGGAGATAAAAGACCTAAAAACTAGACCGGTTGAAATAGAAAATGTAATAACAGATGCAAAACCGACTGTGTGTAATGACCACAAGGATGGAAGAAACATATGAATGAGTAAGTGATATAGAAGGTAAAATTATGAAAAATAATGAAGTTGAAATGAGGAAGGGAAGAAAAAATACTGGATCACAAATGTAGACTTAGGGAACTCAGTGACTCCATAAAGCGTAATACCATTCTTATCATAGGAGTCCCAGAAAAAGAGAGGGAAAAAAAGGAAGAAGGCTTATTGAAGTAAATTATACTGAAAACTTCCCTAATATTGAGAAGGAACTAGACATCCAAATTCAGGAGGCCCAGAGAACTCCCATCAAAATAAACAAAAGCTGGTCAATATCAAGACATATAGTAATAAAATTTGCAAAATACAGAGGTATGGAAAGAATCCTGAAAGCAACAAGGGAACAGAAATCCATAAGCTACAAGGGAAGAAAATTAGGTTAGAAGCAGATCTTTCCACAGGAACCTGGCAGGTCAGAAGGGAGTGGCATGATGTATTCAACATGCTGAATGGGAAAACTATGCAGCCAAGAATACTTTATCCAGCAAGGCTATCAATCAGAATAGAAGGAGAGATAGCTTCCCAGACAAACAAAAACTAAAGGAGCACGTGACCACTATATCACCCCTACAAGAAATATTAAAGGAGACTCTTTGGTTGAGAGCAAAAGACTGTAAGCAACAAAGACTAGAAAGGAATAGAGAAAATCTCCAGAAACAATAACTTTACAGGTAATAGAATGGCAGAAATTCATCTCTATCAATAATCACTTTGAAAAAATTTTGTAACGTTTATTTATTTTTGAGAGAGACAGAGACAGACTGAAAGCTGGGGAGGGGCAGAGAGAGAGGGAGACACACAGTCCAAAGCGGGATCCAGGCTCTGAGCTAGCAGTTCAGAGCCCGACATAGGCCTTGAACTCATGGACTGCAAGATCATGACCTGAGCTGAAGTCAGCTGCTTAACTGACTGAGCCACCAGGCGCCCTATCAATAGTCACTTTGAATATAAATGGACTAAGTGCTTCAATTGAAAGACATCAGGTACAAGAATGGATTAAAAAAAAAAAAAGATTCATGTATATGCTGCCTACAAGACAGTCATTTTATTTTATTTTACTTTATTTTATTTTATTTAATTTATTTTTTTGCTATTTTATTCACCTCCACATTCAGTTCTATCTCATTTTATTTATTTATTATTTTTTTTATTATTGTATGCATTTTTTCCAATATATGAAATTTATTGTCAAATTGGTTTCCATACAACACCCAGTGCTCATCCCAAAATGTGCCCTCCTCAATACCCATCACCCACCCTCCACTCCCTCCCACCCCCCATTAACCCTCAGTTTGTTCTCAGTTTTTAAGAGTCTCTTATGCTTTGGCTCCCTCCCACTCTAACCTCTTTTTTTTTTTCCTTCCCCTCCCCCATGGGTTTTTGTTAAGTTTCTCAGGATCCACATAAGAGTGAAAACATATGGTATCTGCAAGACAGTCATTTTAGACCTAAAGACACTTCCAGATTGAAAGTGAGGGTATAGAGAACCATCTGTCATGCTAATGGACATCAAAAGAAAGCCAGAGTAGCCATACTTACATCAGGCAAGCTAGGTTTTAAGCCAAAGACTGTACAGATATTAAGAAGGACATTATATAAAATTAGAGACCTATCCATCAAGAAGATCTAACAATTGTAACTATTTATGCTCCCAACTGGAAACACCCAAATGCATAAATCAATTAATAACAAACATAAAGAAACTCCTTGATAATAACTCAATAATGGTAGGAGACTTTAACAACTTTTTTAAATGTTTATTTATTTTCGGGAGAGAGAGAGAGAGAGAGAGAGAGAGAGAGAGCACAAGTGGGGAAGGGGCAGAGAGAGAGGGAGACAGAATCTGAAGCAGACTCCAGGCTCCGAGCTGTCAGCACAGAGCCCAATGCTGGACTCGAATTTATGAACTGTGAGATCATGTCCTGAGCCAAAGTTGGACAATCAACCAACTGAGCCACCCAGGTGCCCCCAATAATGGTAGGAGACTTTAACACCCCACTTACAACAATGGGCAGACCATCTAAGGAGAAAATCAACAAGGAAACAATGGCTTTGAATGACACGCTGACCTGATAGATTTAATAGATATATTCAGAACATTTCATCCTAAAGCAGCGGAGTACACATTCTTTCTCGAGTGCACATGAAACATTCTCCAGAATAGATCACTTACTGGGTCAAAATTCGGGCTTCAACAAGTAGAAAAATGTTGAGATGATATCATGCATGTTTTCTGACCACATCACTATGAAACTTGAAGTTAACCACAAGAAACAATTTGGAAGACCACAAAAGTCAATTGAGCTTGATTTCAAGAGTCAATTGACTCTTGATTTCAGCTCGAGTCATGATCTCATGGTCGTGAGATTGAGGCCTGCCTTTGGTTCTGTGCTGTGGAGGCTGCTTAAGATTATCTCTCTCCCTTTTCCTTCGGCCCTCTTCTACTTGTACTCTTAATCACTCTCTCAAAAAAAATACATAGAAGCCAATGAAAATGAAACACAACAGGTCAATACCATTGGGATGAAGCAAAGGCAGTTATAAGAGGGAGATATAAAGTAATACAGGCCTACCTAAGGAAGCAAAACGTCTCAAATACACAACCTAACCTTACACCTAATGGAGCTAGGAAAGGAGGAGCAAATAAAGTCTAAAGCCATCAGAAGAAGGGATGGAATAAAGGTTAGAACAGAAATAAATGAGATAGAAACAAAAAAAGCCTTCCAACATATCAATGAAACTAAGACCTGATTCCTTGAAAGAATTTACAAAATGTATAAACCCTTAGCCAGACTTATCAAAAAGAAAAGAGAAAGGACCCAAATAAATATAATCATAGACGAAATAGGAGAGATCACAACCAACACCACAGAAATACAAACAATTATAAGAGAGTATTATAAAAAATATATGCCAACAAACTGGGAAAACTGGAAGAAATGGATAAATTCCTAGAAACATATAAACTGAAAAATGGAGGCAGGAAGAAATAGAAAATTTGAACAGACCCATAACCAGCAAAGAAAAAAAACCCTCAATAGAATAGGGGTAAGGGGAACATACCTCAAATCATTAAGGCCATATACGAAAGACCCACAGCTAATATCATCCTCAATGGGGAAAAACTGAGAGGTTTTCCTCTACAGTCAGGAACAAGACAGGGATGTCCAGTCTCACCATTGTTATTTAATATAGTACTGTAAGTCCTAGCCTCAGCAATCAGACAACAAAAAGAAATAAAAGGCATCCAAATCAGCAAAGAACTCAAACTGTTATTTGCAGACAACATGATACTCTATGTAGAATATCTGAAAGACTCTACCTAAAAAATTGCTAGGACTAATATATGTATTCAGCAGGAAATAAAATCAACATACAGAAATCGGTTGCATTTCTATATACCAATAATGAAGCAGCAAAAGGGGAAATCAAGGAATAGATCCCATTTACAATTGCACCAAGACCCATAAGATACCTAGGGATAAATCTAACTAAAGAGGTAAAAGATCCGTACTCTGAAAACTATGGAGCACTTATGAAAGAAGTTGAAGATTACATGAAGAAAGGGAAAGGCATTCCTTGCTCGTGGATTGGAAGAACAAATATTGTTAAAATGCCTATACTATCAAAAGCAATCTACACATTTAATGAAATCCCTATCAAAATACCACCAGCAGTTTTCACAAAGCTAGAACAAATAATCCTAAAATTTGTATGGAATCACAAAAGACCCTGAGTAGCAAAAGCAATCTTGAAACAAAACAAAACAAAACAGCAGGGCTGGAGGTATCACAATTTTGGACCTTAAGCTGTATTACAAAGCTGTTGTCATCAAGACAGTACGGCACTGGCACAAAAACAGACACATAGATCAATGGAACAGAATAGAAAATCCAGGATTGGACCCACAACTCTATGGTCAACTCTTCTTCAATGAAGCAGGAAAGAATATCGAAAGGAAAGAAGATAGTCTCTTCAACAAATGATGTTGTGAAAACTGTACAGGAACATGTAGGATAATGAATCTGGACCACTTTCTACACCATACACAAAAATAAATTCAAAATGGATTAAAGACCTAAATGTGAGACAGAAAACCATCAAAATCATGGAAGAAAACACAGGCAGTAAACTGTTTGACCTCAGCCAAAGCAACTTCTTATGAGACATGTTGTTGGAGGCAAGGGAAACACAAGTCAGCTTGAAGTATTGGGACTTCATCAAGTTAAAAAGATTCTGCACAGTGAAGGAAATAATCAACAAAACTAACAGGCATCCTTAGGAATGGGAGAAAATATTTGCAAATGACCTATTTGATAAAGAGGGGGCACGTGGGTGGCTCATTTGGTTGATCATCTGACTCTTGATTTCAGCTCAGCTCATGATCCCAGGGTTGTGGGGTCAACCCCCAAGTCAGGCTCTGTGCTGAGTGTGGGGCCTGTTTAAGATTCTCTTTTTCTCTCCCTCTGCCCCTCTCCCCCACTTTTGTGTACTCTCTCGCTCTCTAAAATAAACAAAAAAGTGTTTGTATCCAAATCTCTAAAGAACTTACAAAATTCAACACCCACCAAAAACAAATAATACAGTAAAAAAAATGGCAGAAGAAATGAATAGACATTTTTACAAAGAAGACATCAAGATTGTCAACAGATACATGAAAACATGGTCAACATTTCTCATCACCAGGGAAATACAAATCAAAACCACAATGGGATACCTCTTCACACCTGTCAGAAAGACTAAAATTAACAATATAGGAAACAAAAGATGCTGTTGAGGATGTGGAGAATGTGGAACCCTCTTACTCTGTTTATGAGCATGCAAAGTGGTGCAGTGGCTCTGGAAAATAGTACAGAGGTTTCTCAAAAAGTTAAAAATAGAACTACCCTATTATCTAGCCATTGTACTGCTAGGTATCTACCCAAAGGATACAAAAAATACTGATTTGAAGGGGCACATGAACTGCAATATTTATAACAGCATTATCAACAATAACCACATTATGGAAAGAGCCCAAATATCCATTGATTGATGAGTGGATAAAGAATATGGGGTATACATATTCAATGGAATATTACTCAGCCATTAAAAAGAATGAAATCTTGCCACTTGCAACAGTATGAATGGAGCTAGTGTGTATTATGCTAAGCAAAATAAGTCAATTAGAGAAAAACAAATACCATATGATCTCACTCATGTGTGGAATATAAGAAACAAAACATATGAACATAGGGGAAGGGGAAAAATTGAGAGGGAAGCAAACCATAAGAGACTCTTAATTATAGAGAACAAACTGAGGGTTGATGGAAGGAATGTGGGTAGGGGATGGGATAAATGGGTGATGGGCATTAAGGAAGGCACTTGTTATGATTAGCACTGGATGTTGTATGTAAGTGATGAATCACTAAATTCCACTCCTGAACCCAATATTACAGTATATGTAAACTAACTAGAATTTAATTGAAACTTTGAAAGAAAAAAGTTTTTAAAAAGTGAAATAGACCACAATTTCTTTATCCATTCATTAGTTGATGGACATTTAGGCTCCTTCCATAATTTGGCTATTGTTGAAAGTATATACAATGGAATACTACTTGGCAATGAGAAAGAATGAAATATGGCCTTTTGTAGCAATGTGGATGGAACTGGAGAGTGTTATGCTAAGTGAAATAAGTCATACAGAGTAATACAGATACCATATGTTTTCACTCTTATGTGGATCTTGAGAAACTTAACAGAAGACCATGGGGGAGGGGAAGGGAAAAAAAAAGTTAGAGAGGGAGGGAGCCAAACCATAAGAGACCCTTAAAAACTGAGAATAAACTGGGGGTCAATGGGGGTGGGAGGGAGGGGAAAGTGGGTGATGGGCATTGAGGAGGGCACCTGTTGGGATGAGCACTGGGTGTTTTATGGTAACGAATTTGACAACAAATTTCATATTAAAAAAAAAAAAGAGTTGGATGCTTAGCTGACTGAGCCAACCAGGCACCCGTAGCCTGGAAGGCAAAAAGTGGCTTCAGATTCATACATGGATTTAAATCTCTAGTACATCATTTAATTTCTGGGTGATCTTGGCCAAGTAGCTTAAATTCTCTGAGTTTTGGTTTCTTCATCTGTAAAATGAAGGTGACAATAGAACGTTTCTCACAGAGTTGTCATGCAAAGTAAAGGAGACCATTTATGTAAAGTACCTGGCATAAGAGAAGTCATCAACCTATGCTATCCCCTAGTCCTCTACTTTTTTTTTTAATCTAAAAATTTTTAAATGTTTGTTTTTGAGAAAGGGAGAGACAGACAGAGTGTGAGCAGGGGAGGGGCAGAGAGAGAGGGAGACACATAATCCGAAGCAGGCTTCAGGCTCTGAGCTGTCAGCCCAGAGTCTGATGTGGGGCTCGAACTCATGAACCTTGAGATCATGACCTGAGCCGAAGTTGGGTGGAATGCTCAACCGACTGAGCTGCCCAGGTGCCCCTATAGCCTTCTATTTCTTAATCTTACTTCCCGTCTGGTTTCTCTTCTTGTTACTGATATATCCCAGTTAACTTATGCATCTTTTCTCCCATTTTGTGAAAGAAGAACTGTAACATTTTAGGACAAACACACTTAAGATTTTTTACAAGAAACACAAGGGTTATAAAATATTACTTTATATCATCAATATAAAACTCTCTTAAAACCTATCTCACAAATTCCAGAAGCTTAAGAAACACCTTTTGGAAAATTACCTTTCTTTCCAGGCTCCCAGAGCATTTAAAAAAACCGTCCTGGGGCGCCTGAGTGGCAAAGCCTGCTTCAGATCCTCTGTCTCCTTCTCTCTCTCTGCCTCTCTGTCTCTCAAAAATAAATAAATATTTAAAAAAACCCTCTCCATATATATGTATTTCCACATGTGTATAAGAGCAAATTACAAACAAGTACTGTAATGAAATATTTTAATGAAGCCAGCTGTGGTCCCAGATGGGACAGATGAAGCAGAAGCTGGCATATTAAATTAATATTGGATATTTATTTTATTTTCTTGGGGACGTATATTGCCTTTCCTAAAAATCTATCACATATGGTTTCTTTACTTTCCTTCTATTTATACCTTGCAAATTGTGAAAACAATTTGAAATTTATAAGAGGCTAATCTGCTTCTTTGGGTTAACGGTTATGGTTCTGATTCCAGCATGAAGGACAGATAGACACATCAAGCTGATAAGCTCCTATCCTGGATGAACCTAAGCTGATGAGACTTATAGCTGTCCTGCAACTCCACATTAGAGTAATCCACTAAAATGATTAACTCCAGGATTTCAGGTTTTGGTTCTTAAAACCTGAAAGGGAGTCTTGGCTGTGTTGTTATGCTGCGGACTCTTTGAATGTCCTAAAAGTTGAGAAAGCATATTTAACCAGACCACAAATCAGGATAGAGTTTCTGTGTTAGGTGAAGTGTAAATTTCCTCTGAGAATGTTTTTGTTTTTGTTTTCCTATAATGATGATGAACAGGGATCAAGTTGTGGTTTTATATAAATAGTAATGTTTCTCTAGGAATATCATTGTGAGCAATCTCACTCCTTTCTGCCTCTGATGCTGTTCATTGGAACAAGAGCAATGAAAAAGCTTTGAACTCAACCAACATTTATTGAGGGGTTATTATATTCCAGGCACTTTCACATACATTACTATAGTTAATTCTTAGAAAAATTTTTTACAAATATATTATTTCAAGGAGAGTATACATGACTTACTCAGGTCACAGAGATTCTAAGGGGTGGAGCTAGACCATATTTCATCTCTGTATTACCTATATTGTTCGAAGCTCTGTGTTCTTCCCACAGCATCACAGCTAAAATAGAGTGATTCCTCATCTCTGCCCTGTATTAAGACTCTGTCCTGTATTAGAGGTGGTGTTATCTTTACATACAAGAAATAGGGGAAATGGGATTTGTATTCCCCAATATTTTTTTTTTTCAACGTTTATTTATTTTTGGGACAGAGAGAGACAGAGCATGAACGGGGGAGGGGCAGAGAGAGAGGGAGACACAGAATCGGAAACAGGCTCCAGGCTCTGAGCCATCAGCCCAGAGCCTGACGCGGGGCTCGAACTCGTGGACCGCAAGATCGTGACCTGGCTGAAGTCGGACGCTTAACCGACTGCGCCACCCAGGCGCCCCCCCAATATTTTTTACAAAGTTTATTTTTAGATCAGTTTTAAGGTCATAGCAAAATTGAGAGAGAGGTACAGAGATTTCCCATAAAGCCCTCCACCAACACGTGTACAGCCTCCCTCATAATCAACATCTCCCACCAGAGTGGCACATTTGTTACAGTTAATGAACCTACATTAACACATCATAATCACCCAAAGTCCACAGTTTACATTAGGGTTCACTCTTGGTGTTGTACATTCTATGAGTTTGGACAAATGTATAATGGCATTATACATTATATGTATGCCATTATAGCAGCATACATAGTATTTTCACTGCCCTAAAAATCCTCTTTTACTCCATCTATTCATCTCTCTTCTCCCTTTCCACACCCTCTGGCCCAAACCATCTTTTTACTGTCTTCATAGTTGTGTCTTTTCCAGAATGTCATAATGTTGGCTTCATACAGTAGGTAGCCTTTTCAGATTGGTTTCTTTAACTAATATGCATTTAAGTTTCCTTCATATTTTTTTGTCTTGATAGCTCCTTTCTTATTAGCAATGAATGAAATTCCATTGTACAGATATAACACAGCTTATTTGTACATTTACCTACAGAAGGACCTCTTGGGTCCTCCCAAGTTTTGGTAATCCTGAATTACCAAAGCTGAGACAGCCGAAAGAGGACCAATTTCTAAATACTCAACATCCTTTAGTACTGTTTCCTAAAAAAAACTATTTGCCTGAGAACTCATCTTCTCTTTGTCTTTCCCACTTGCTTTTCCAAGTTTCTCAAAATGAAAGCATACTTTTCAAAGGTCAAGAATTTTACTATGGTATATTGACCCAGGGTGTAAATAACTCTTGGTGCTAAGCAAAGCAACAATTTCACAAATTGATGTCCAGGAATCTTCTTTAAGTTGAGGCCCTATAATTACCCCTTCCCCATCCACCTCACTAAGACCTGCATTTCCAATAAAGTTTATGTTTTATGTTTAATAATGACAAATACCATAGGGTTTCACTCATGTGGAATTTAAGAAACAAAATAAATAAGCAAATGGAAAAAAAGAGAGAGAGATGCAAACCAAGAAATAGACTCTTAATTACAGAGAAAAAAAATGATGGTTATCAGAGGGGAGGTGGGTTGGATGATGGGTTAAATAGGTGATAGGCATTAAGGAGGGCACTTGTTATGAGGAGCACCGGGTGTTGTATGGAAGTTTTCAATCACCATATTGTATACCCGAAACCAAATATTACACTGTATGGTAACTAACTGAAACTTAAATAAAAAACTTAAAAAAAAACCCCTGAATGACCAAACTTACCCAGTCAAATAATGTAAGGTAATTAATTGACTCAAATCTTTGATCCATGAAACAAGATATCCTAAGGATAGCAGCACAATCCTATTCTATGGTTCATATATATATTTTTTTAATTTTTTTTTCAACGTTTATTTATTTTTGGGACAGAGAGAGACAGAGCATGAACGGGGGAGGGGCAGAGAGAGAGGGAGACACAGAATCGGA
Organism: Prionailurus bengalensis; assembly: GCF_016509475.1. Lineage (NCBI taxonomy): Eukaryota > Metazoa > Chordata > Mammalia > Carnivora > Felidae > Prionailurus > Prionailurus bengalensis. Next base: position 55,983,794 of record NC_057361.1, on the reverse strand, counting down.
AACAGGCTCCAGGCTCCGAGCCATCAGCCCAGAGCCCGACGCGGGGCTCGAACTCCCGGACCGCGAGATCGTGACCTGGCTGAAGTCGGACGCTTAACCGACTGCGCCACCCAGGCGCCCCCTATGGTTCATATTGACAGAAGGGTTTATGACCTTGATGTTGGTTTTCAGGATACCCTAATTGTATAATGGCTATTTGAGGTTTGTTGCTACAAATAAAATTTATGAGATCTGAAAAAAATTTCATGCTATTTTTATGTATTGTGTATGAATAACAATAACAATTGTAACTCAGTCTAGAAAACTTTTTATACTTGGAGCCTATGATCACAAGGAAATAAAAATAATTCAATATCTATTTATGGACATGTCTGTTTTGCAGAGAAATTCAATATGGTGATCAATAGGAGACTTTCAAGTATAAAAATATATTGTAATACAATTCTGTGCGGAGAATGCAATGGACATTTGATTTCAAGAAGAAAAAGAAACAATGTAAGTTTTCTGAAGGTTAAAGGAAAGTTTACACTTTCCTGTTTAATGTTTGATAGTAGGCATCAAATTGCTCTGGTATTTAGAAACCAATGAAAACCTTTAATTTTTTTTTAATGTTTATTTATTTCTGAGACACAGAGAGACAGAGCATGAGTCGGGGAGGGGCAGAGAGAGAGGGAGACACAGAATCAGAAGCAGGTTCCAGGCTCTGAGCTGTCACCACAGAGCCCGACGCGGGGCTCAAACTCACAAACCATGAGATCATGACCTGAGTCGACGTTGGCTGCTCAACCGACTGAGCCACCCAGATGCCCCCCAATGAAAGTGTAATATAACAGTTTTATTTTAAGTTGTCCATATGTATAGTATGCTAGATATTATACCTTTTGCAACTATTTAAACATGATGAAAAAATTTAGATGTCAACCTAAAAATATGTGAGGTAGTACATAGCTTCTCAACATTCTTCTAGGGGTTATGTGGATAAAAGTTTGAAGATCCCAATTCTTTAGGGTTGTTGTGAGGGTGAGTTATAATCTGTGAAAAGCTTCTAGGATAATGCTCAATTAATGCACCTAATATTTGAAGGACTGAATTCTAATTTTAACCCTCTTTCTTATCTGGTATTTGATACAGGGCATTTGTTTTCCTCTGCACTTTAGCCTCATTGTCTGGATAAAGGATAAAACAGAAGACTATACCAACACTTTGAATATAGGAAGTTAGACAAGCATGAGTGTACCTAACATCAGTAATATCAATGGTATTGATTATAGTGATGAAACCAGGTACAGACTTTGTTATAGCAGATATGCAATAAATGCTTGTCAAATTAGTGAATGAATGCTATAAGGAACCTTGGTAGAATGAGAGATCATATACTCTTTAGTGGGCACCTTCTTTAGTATGTGCATTGGTGTTTTTAAAGCCCATTTCTGGCATTTTCTCATGAAGGTAAAAGGAGTAGGAAATAAAATCCTTCACTGGGATGTGGCTACTCCTTAATTTTCTGAAGGTGTTTCTTCATTGGACTCTATTATACTGTGGTATAGTACAGTGGTTAAAAGTAGTGCCTCTAGAACCAGCCAGGTTAAGCTCAAGTTCAAAAACTGTCACTTAACTAGCTGTGTGTCTTTGGGCAAGTCAGTTAACTTCTCTTCAACTCAGGTATCTTTAAATGGGTATAATAATAATAATACTAACCTCATAGGATTGTTTTGAGGATTAATGAAGTGGGTTTATAGGATTATAGGTTTGCTGACAGAAGAATGTTCCTGCCAAATATGCCCGTGTCCTAATCTTTGGAACTTGTGAATATGTTACCTTACAGGGTAAGGACAACAACAACAACAACTTTGTGGATGTGATTAAGTTAAGGATCTTGAGATGGGGAGATAATCCTGTGTTATTTGGTTGGTTCTTATAAGTGAAAGAGGGAGGCAGGAGAGTCAGTTTCAGAGCAATGCAGTGGGAGAAAGGCTTGATCAGCCATTACTGCCTTTGAAGATGGAGGAAGGAGGCTATGAGCCCAGGAATGTGGACAGCTTCTAGAAGCTGGAAAAGGCAAGGAAGTGAATTCTTTCCTAGAGCCTCCAGAAGGGAAAACAGCCCTCTGACATCTTGGTTTTGACCCAGTGAGGTCCATTTCTGATTTCTGACTTCCGGAACCATAAGATAAGATAGAACTATAAGAAATAGAACAGCAATACAGGTGGCTTGGTCATTATTACTCTATTTACAACTCTCTTCAGTTCTGGCTTTTCCTGGCTTTCATCACAGGGCAATGTAATCTAAACACTTCTTCAAAATAAAAATGGATCCTTTTGCCCATGTACACATGATTTTCCAACCCGTAACTACTTTTGATCTCAAGGCATTGGCCTGTAACAGTGGCCTCAGTTCTACCTTGGAAAATGAACAAGAGATCTCTTGGGTAAGCTGTAAGACAATTTATAACAACCTCTTCTTAGATTTTCCACTTACACATTGAAAATCATGTGCTTTAATGAAAAACCTATACAGTGAGTTGAGTCACAAAACCATATTCTGAGGTCCTATTCAGAAAACAGTGAACCCCTAAGTATGGTCTTTCCTTTGGCAGGGGATTTCTGAGCGTAACAATGAGATGCTAGAGTAACACTCAACCCTTCAGGTTGTTCAGGTCTAAGGCTCATGGGGATTAGAACACTAGAACCAGGAAAAATGGGCAAGGGAAGAGGAAAAGAACTTGCTTCCTCAGAGGGAGGGTGGAAAGAGCAAGGGAAAAAAAATACAGCCAAGTAATGGGAAGTGAGAGATGGCCTCCCACCATTGATGCCTCCCTGTTCTCTCGCTCTTTTTGGAAACTTTCCACTTAGAAGCTCCAGAGCAGCGCACTTGCCCCTCGAGGCTGGGCTTGAGGAATGAACCTGGGGCAGGCTGGGAAAGTCTTGCTTTGAGAGCCGCCGCCCTGGCTGAGTGGTGCGGAGATCACAGGGAGGAGTCACGGGACGAGAAACGGAAAGACTACATCTCCCAGGCCGCCACGCTTTCCAGCTGGAGTCCCAGGGCGCCGGCGGCTCCCCAGTTTCCGTAGGGAAGCTCCGGGCTACTGCAGCTATTGTGCGTAGTGATATCGCCCTCCTCTTCCCTCTCGGGTGTCTAGGGTGGAAGGCTACGTTTTATTGCCTCCTAGGCTTAACCGGTCCGGAGACTAACAGGACAGCAGGCCGGCTCCCTTGGACCAGGAAGAACTCTTGGGAGCAAGAACACTTTGGTAACGCAATCCCAGGGTGCGTGGAGAACAGTTGGAGAAGGAGCCGGAGGGCTGAGGCTCGGCACAAGGGTTCGCTAGGGTTGGGCGGCAGCTCTGGCTTTAAGAAGGGGGAGGGGACAGTACAATCAGGGCCGCCCGCGGAGCTCGGCAAAGGAAATCTTCAGCTAGCTCGGGAACAAGGAGCGAGGAGAGGAGAGTTCCAGCCCCAGCGCTCACCACAGCCTACACCCTGGGCGGGCAGAAGTGTCACGTTTGCAGTTGCTCTGGAAGGATCCCGCTGCTCTCCGGGGGCAAGCTGGGCCGCCTGTCTGGGGAGGCAATGCCTTGGGGGCATGCTGCTTGCTAGGCAGAAGAACCCAGCCCGGGTCGGACCGCATTAGTTTGCTTTGCGTGTCACCTGAAGCAATTGCTGGCCTCCCGCTTCCGGTACAGGCCAGCCGACTCTACCCGGGAATCTCAACCGAACAGGTACCTGTCGTCCAAAGGGAGGGAGGCTAAGAATTTCCCAGGCGGGACCCACACTCAGTCCTTCCCATCTACTCCCCTCTACTGTGTCGCTGATGCTCTTGGTCTTTGTGTCTTTCTTCTCTTTCAACCCTCGCCATCAGAACCATGGGGCATCCCCCGCTGGAGTTCAGCGACTGCTACCTGGACAGCCCTGATTTCCGCGAGAGGCTCAAGTGTTACGAGCTGGAGCTGGAGAGGACCAATAAATTCATTAAGGACGTGATCAAAGATGGCAACGCGCTTATCAGCGCAATGAGAAGTAAGTGGAAGGCTTCGATGGATGAGCCGTTTCCTTGAGCCAGTGACTCTGGCCTTTAAGCTCTTCGACACTACAGGGAAAGGGAAGATTCAGGGTGATTCCCAATCCTGTTCTCTTAGGCGAATGGGTTTCTGAACACTTCGGCAGTGGGGTCAGTAGAAGTGGAAGGTGGTGGCTGTAACTAGAACTTTGGGCCTTTCCCTTTAGTGGCCTTGACCTTATAAGACAGGATCTGTACCTGTGCCAAGGCATCTCTTACTCTGCACCTATTCTTACTTGGCAGGTTGTTCCGAGGGGGCAATTTGCCTGTACTGTCAGACATGTTTAGTGCTCATGTTTGGGTAAGGAGACATCCAAGCTGACCAAGGAACTGCCCCTAGCACCTCCTAGAGAGGAGGGGATTGAGGCCGGCAGCTTGAGTAATGATTTGTCCCAGCCCGTAGTCGCTACAGATACAGATGGGGGCAGAAAAAAATTCCCTATCTCAACTTGTTTTCTAAGGAAAGCACCTTTGCCCCAGTGATTTTTTTTTTTTAAGTTACTGAGCTAAGGTTTTGGTCAAAGTCAGTCTAAGGTCAGAATTATTGGATGGCCTCACATTCCACTGCATTTTGCTTGGGGGTGAAATAAAGACCTGCCTAGCACCTGACACAAGGATCCCAGCCCCCCCAGGGAGCATATTATAGGGCCAGAGTTAAGAGCCACTGGTCTGCAGGAATCTCACCTAACTTAGCTTTCCCAGTGGTCACAGCTGACAGCTGTGGGACCCTACCCCCTTTCCCTACTTGTGGAGTTTTTATTTCTGCTAGTTGGCAGAAGACTTAGAGTAAGAGAAAGAATAATAAACATTCCTGACAGGAGTGCAAGCAAGCTAGCCTTTTGTGCCAGAGTGTACCCAGAAGAATGGGGGGCAGTGATTGGGTGGAGTGATCATTTTTTCCCTTCTTGGCTGAAAAATGACTGCGAAAAATAAAGTCACTGGTCAGAGTTACTTGTAAATATGTCCTATATATTTATAACTTTTTTCTGAATGGATTTATCCCCAAAAGACTGTGTCTAAGTCCAGTGTGGTGACCTCCTTTGAGGCAAATACAGCCAATGAAGAGCAGGGAGAAAGGCAGTGGTAACTGCTTTTTTATGCAGCTCTTACTGATTTGCTCCTGGGAGTCCACTTTCACTGCTGGTGTTGTCTGCACATTTGGTCAGAATATATGAATTGTCCAAGTTCCTGCCAGTCACTTGATTGAGCTTGATTATTTAACGCTTTGTACTATTGTGGTCTAAATAAGAGCACACTCTTGGCAGCACCTTAAAGGTGGGGTATTTTGAAATACTGATCCTTAGAGACTTCTAGCCCAGCTTTTGGAGTATGTTGCCACTTAATCAAATTTATTGAGAGGTTAAAGGTATGCAGGTTATACCACAAAAGTAGTTAGAAAGGTTGAGGGCTCATTAAAAAGGAAAGAGGAGAATATGTGGATTAAAAACAATTACTTACTGGGGCGCCTGGGTGGCGCAGTCGGTTAAGCGTCCGACTTCAGCCAGGTCACGATCTCGCGGTCCGTGAGTTCGAGCCCCGCGTCAGGCTCTGGGCTGATGGCTCAGAGCCTGGAGCCTGTTTCCGATTCTGTGTCTCCCTCTCTCTCTGCCCCTCCCCCGTTCATGCTCTGTCTCTCTCTGTCTCAAAAATAAATAAACGTTAAAAAAAATTAAAAAAAAAAACACTGTGATAAACTGGTGTAGCCTCTGCAGTCAAATATAGCTTGTCATAAGCCCCAGGAAGGGGATGGTTTTGAGAAGTGTATGCTAAGCAGAAAGTGTTTGTGCTAAAAAGTGACCTGCTAAGGCAGAGCAGAGAGATTCAGATTTTTAAGAAAAAATAAACAGTGCAATAAAACATTTGAGGAAGGGCAAATTTTTGTAAGCTACGGGCAAGTCATGGTTTTTATTCCTTCCTTCTTTTCTGAGACTAAGAGTGGTAAGAGTCAATAATTATGCAGGCCTAAACTTTTGCAGATGGGTAGAAGATCCAAGAAATCATTTTGGCCCATGGGGCTTCTGGATATTCAGGGTGGTTTTCTGTTTGTGAATATACATAGAAAGCCAAAATAGGACAGGTAGAAAATAAAACAAAGCAGCTAACCCACACTCCATTTCTTTCCTTTAAGTTGCACGATTCTAAAAACATGATTAGGTAGAGGCACAAGCGGGATGTTTCCTGCTGTCTTGACCACAGTAATGTTGATACTCCCACTCTACTTCCTCACACTGTGCTAGCTTTCTGAGAATAAGTGGGGAAGCAAAACAAAGGTATGCTTTTGCTTTGTGTGGAGGAAATAGGAAAAGAGAACACCGGAGCTGGAGTTAGAAGACCTGGCTTCACCATCTTGGGATAAGATGGTACAAATTGCTGAGTTTATCTGTTAAATGGGGGGAATTATACCCACCTCACAGGGTTGTGGTGAGACTCAAGGGAGTAAATAGATTATGAAAGTGTTTTATAAATGGAAACAGCTAAGCATTGGAAGTTGTTGATAACATGTCTTTAGGCCAATAATGTATCTGCTGGTGAATGTGTATTTTTAATGAGGTTTCTGAAGGGAAATGCATAAGCAGAAGTAGTTGGAAGCATATTTTTTGCTGTCATCTTATTGGAAAATGTCACTCCCTTCATTGATTGGCATATGTCAGCAGTTAATTTTGTTTTCATATGTGGGGATTTGTTTTGGCAGTTGGAGTCTGGCATTAAAGTCATGAAGAATTATAGACACCTTTATATTTAACTTACTAAACTGACTATCAAATCAAATGGCTAGTGTTCCTAGGAACCAATGAAACTTGGTGCATTGTGCTGCAAAAACTAGTTGCAGTTTTTGTTAGAGTTGTTAACCTGGGTGGAACTTGATTTCTATGTTTATTCTGCTTGTGTCTGATTTTGTACAGAGCTCCAGATGAGGTTTTAGTCACAACTGTTTGTGATGATTTATTCATTAAATGTAGGTCCCTTTTGAATATTTACATTTACTTTTGTACTCATAGGTCATTGATGTTATGAATAATACCGTTTCTCCCTTGGGGAAGTGGTTTATTTCCCCCCCTTAAATGTGATCCATTTATAATTGTTGGAGTACAAGATGATGATTATAACATAAACTAATGGAAAATAAAAACATCATCACTGAAAGGTGAATGTATTTCCTGCTTTTCTGTTTGTCCTTTGTTTTTCTGTTGGGAGTTTTGTCCCTGATGTTTGAATATTTTCTAAGCACTCACACTAGGTATTATTCAGAACAAGTGATGTGGCTCCTTCTTATATCACAGTGCAATATAATACACTTAATAAATGCTATATATAGTTCACTGAACACATACCATTCATTCAGTAAATACTTGTGCCCATACTGTATTCAAGCCAGTGTTCTCAGGGATATCACAGGTGTGGCAGAGTAAGTCATAGATGGATCCTGCCATGAGAGAGTTCCTAGACTAGTAGGAGAGACAAGACATGGGTAGAGTTCACTATCATGTATATCATAGATATGGATCAGAGTCATAAGAGTGGAACAGGTGGCTACTGTGGCACATGACACTAGCAGGAGAGCTTATTTCTTGGTGGGAGGACAAGGAAAAGTAAAGGAGGAAGTAGCATTGGAATTGGGCAGAATTAATAACACTTATTGCTTGTTTAACTGTTCCCATGTGCCAGGCATTAAAATATCATAACAGCTTATGAGGTAAGGATTATATTCCCATTTTATAGATGAGAAAACTGAAGTTCTGAGGTATTAAGTAACTTTCTCAACTAAAAGGGGCAAAAGTCTGAATTAGAATCCAGACCTGACTCTAAAGGCCCTGCTTATTTTGCTGTGTTGGACTGTATTCAGGGCAAGGATTTCTTGTAGTAGGAATGATATAAAGAATGTAAAGGGCCAGCAGATAATTCAAGTCATCTGCAATATGTAGGGTGCAGGAAGGAGTTTTGGGAGATGAGGTTGGAATAGAAGGTTGAGGACTTGACTGTGCGGGAACCTATTAAGTACTTCAGATTTTCCTTTGTAGATAGCATAAAGATGTTTTTGGTAGGAGAGAGGCATGGTTTGAGCTGTGCTTTAGGAAGATTCATCTGAGCGTGACATGTAGGGTGCGAGCAACTCCACACAAATATTTGTGACTTTTAGAAGTTAATTGGCAGCTTTAAATTCTCTTTGATATAGCTCAGGGGTCAGAAGACCTCTTCTGTAAAGGGCCATATTTGAAAAAAAATTATTTAAAATTTTTTTTAATGTTCATTATTTTTGAGAGAGAGACAGAGTGAGAGTGGGGGAGGGGCTGAGAGAGAGGGAGACACAGATTCTGAAGCAGACTCCAGGCTCTGAGTTGTCAGCACAAAGCCTGGTGTGGGGCTCGAACTCAGGAACTGTGAGATCATGACTTGAGCTGAAGTCGGACGCCCAACCAACTGAGCCACCCAGCGCCCCTAAAAATTTTTTTAATGCTTATTTATTTTTGAGAGAGAGAGGGAGAGAGAAGACAGAGAGAGAAAGAGAGAGAGAGAGATCATGAGTGGGGTAGGACAGAGAGAGGGAGAGACACGGAATCCAAAGCAGGCTCCAGGCTCCGAGCTGTCAGCACAGAGCCCAATGCGGGGCTCAAACCCCCAACCCTCGAGATGATGACCTGAGCCAACGTCGGACACTCAGCTGACTGAGCCACCCACGCACCCCATGTAAAGGGTCATATTTTAGGCTTTGCAGGCCATACAGTTTCTGTGGAAATTACTTAACTGCCATTGTCATGAAAAAGCAACCATAGATAATATGTACATGAAATGAAAGTGGTTGTGGTCTAATACAACTTTATTTATTGACATTGATACATGAGTTTCAGTTAATTTTCATATGTCATGAAATATTCTTCTTTTGAATTTTTCAACTATTTAAAAATAGAAAAAATCATTCTCAGCTCAGCTGGGGTGGGGGCAAACAAAAATAGGCAGCAGGTTGGGTTTGTCTCACTGATAGTAGTTGGAAGACCTTTGATATAACTAGTTAACCTAAAAACCCCAAATGGATTTTTATTGGTAAGGCACTGAAAATAGCTAATGATAGAACATAATGCCCTATTTCACATTTCCATCAACTAGGTTTACCTTGCTGTGCTGTTAATTATGCCCGATCTGGATTCAGGGATCATAGGCTCAAATGTGGTCAGAGGCCAAGGAGAAAACAGAAAAGTATAAAGCTGTTGGACATGGGTTAATAGGACTGGAGTGATTGGGGTAAAATATCACCCCTTTTAAATGGACTTTACCTTCTTTTAAAAAAAATGTGATAAAATACATCCACAGCCTATATTTAATCAGGTTGCAACTCCAGAGCTAGATGATCTAACTCTATTAGTCTATGAGTCTTGGACACTAATGGGCTAGGGAAATGAAAGACAATAGTCTCCAGATAGAGACTTCTCTGGGGAAGTACTACTGGCCACTGTTTGCAAATGAGCAGAGGCAGAATGATAGTATAATGGGAAAAAACTCTAGACATGATGACTAGATAGTTGGGTATGGTTCTCTTATCAATGGGGTCTGTGACCTTGGGAAGTCATTTTGCTGGGGCCCCAGGTCTGCAGCTTTACAAAGGTAGGGGTAGGCAGGAGATCTATAAGCTCACTTTCAGCTCTAACATTCCATGACTTTTTTTTTTTTGCATCGCATATTATAGTTTAATCATTTGGGAAAGGAATGACTAACCCAATTATAGGAAGTTATTTTATCCCTATGTAAATTTTCACATTATTTTAATGTACATGTCAGTATTTAAATAGAAAAAAATTAAACAATATTAGTCTTTCAAAAACCAAGGATAACATACTTTATGTATGTTTGTATATATAAAACAGATGTCAGAAAAAAAAATAATTTCCCTAAGCCCACCCATATACATGTACAACCACACATACATAGGCTGTCTAGGACTAATGAAAACTTATGTTTTAAAAGAATGCAAAAGATGCATTCTGTACTAAAAATGTACATTAGGTTGATAAATATAAATAATATAATTTGTATAGGTTTTATAACCTAGTCTTAAATTAAAAAAAATATTACTTTCTTATATCCTATACTTTTAAAGACAGGAGTTTTAGATGTTTATAGTAAGGTAAACCTTTTGGGGGTGCTTGTTCAGCTCTTGCTTTGACAACTGGGGCACCTATGTGATAAGTGCTTTCCTGGAAGGATGGGTTGATTCCATCTTTGAGGCAAATTTGATCTTGAATATCCTTAGTGGAGCCATCTCTACCTTGACACAGAAATAACCTGGTTGCTAGTTCCAACTCTGTCACTAGTTTGCTGTATGGCATTGAATACATCTTTAGCTTTGTGAGCCAGAGTTTTCCCATTTTTAAAATTGGAGTTTGGGTTAGTAAGCTTTAGAGTTCCTCTTGGTTTTATCGTTCTCTATTTTCTGGGCTGTACCTATCTTGCTCAAATAGTCAAGCAACCTAAATTGGTTCTGTTATAAACTTTAGAGCCAAATAATCTTTATTCTGGATGAGCAGGCAAGGGGAAAATCAAACTGGTATGTCCAGTATGCATAGATGACTTGAATCATGTTAACTTATCTGATTATCTTCTTTTTTTAAATATTTATTTTTGAAGTAGAGACTGTGTGAGTGGGGGAGGGGCAGAGAGAGAGGGAGACACAGAATTCAAAGCAGGCTCCAGCCTCTGAGCTTTCAGCACAGAGCACGATGCGGGGCTCAAACTCATGAACCATGAGATCATGACCTGAGCTAAGTCAGATGTTTAACCTATTGAGCCACCCAGGTGCCCTCTGATTATCTTCTTGATGAATGCTTCTTGAAAGATGTCAACCTGATGCTCTTTAGTTCTGTCCCGAATAGCTCTGTAGTGATAGTGACCAAAGCTTTTAATCCCTTTGGGGTGGGTGTAGTGTAATGGTGTGCAGGGAGGAGTTGGTGATGTAATATACATTCTCAGAAGATATCTTGTCATTATGCTGGTGGTATTTGTACTTTGGAACACATGGGGTTATGTTAGATATTCTCCGAAGTCAGATCAATGTAATGGGTATGTCATATGATATTACTGTTAGTAGATATTAACCAGTGTCAAAGGGAATTTGGTGGAGGCATTATTGTCATGTTCACTGAGGGTCCTCAGAAGACTAGATTCCAATGTCTAAAATAGTTGGACTAGTAGTGCTATAGGGAGTAGGGTGGAAAAATTAACCAAACCAGCCTTGCAGGTTGACCATTTATAAGATTTTTTGTGCTGGGGAGGGGGAATGGTACTGTCATGGGGTAGGGAACATTATGGCTTGACTTGCTTGTTAAGGAAGGGTTTTCAATCAAAGTTAATAGTGATGAAGGGAAGTTACTTTTCAGCTTCATTTTTATAGCCTCACTTTTTATTTTTATTTTTAAAAAATTTTAAATGTTTATTTGAGAGAGAGAGAAAGAGCACACAAGTAGGGGAGGGGCAGAGAGAGAGAGGGAGACAGACGATCCAATAGCAGAGAGCTTGAACTCATGACCCATGATATCATGACCTGAGCTGAAGTCGGATGCTTAACCAACTGAGCCACCCAGGCGCCCCCAATGTAGCCTTACTTTTTAAAGCATAGCCTCAAACTCGTTTAATATAGCATCTGTTTCTCTAATCAGTTACTACAAAAGTTTCTAGAGTTTTTTTTTAAGTTTATTTTCAGAGATAGAGTGAGCTGGAGAGGGGTTGGGGCAGAGAGGGAGAGAGAATTCGAAGCAGGCTCTGTGTTGTAAGTGCAGAGCCTGGCGTGGGGCACAAACCCAAAACTGCGAGATCATGACTGAATTGAGATCAAGAATTGGACACTTAACTGACTGAACCACCCAGGCTCCCCACTACAGAAAATTTCTAAAGCCTACGAAGACCTAGAAAGAAATATGGTTTATCAGGAAAGCACCCTGGAAATCTTGAGTCAATTTTTTTTTTCCTAGTGGGGTAGAGTATCCTCATGATGCTTTGTTGGGCTTGCATCAAGTGCTAAAGCCTTGCACAATATAAAGCCAATTCAGTTTAATTCAACATGGATTTACTAAGCACCTATATGTGTCAGGTACTATCTTGGGAATTGGGAATATAATGGTCGATAAGGCTGCTATGGGCTCTCCCTCTTGGAGCATACATTAAACATCTGATTACTCACTTAAATAATTTAATTACAATTGTGAGAAGAGCTATGAAGAAGTTCAGGGTATGAAGAATATTCTTTCACGTTAAAAAGAGGGGCTTTGTGGGGGAAAAAAGGGAGCTAGATCATAGGGATGTAACTGTCCATAGGAAAAAGAATAAACTGAAAAGGAAGAGCTCCGAAGTCAAAGCTACCTGTTTTACTCTCTTGGTAGTTAATAGTTCTGATAATGAGCTAGATCTTCAAGTTAATGGAGATTTTCTCAGAAACAGACAGGGTATGTATATCTCATGTGGACTTTAGGGAAAATTTAAAGTACCTACTATTTCCTTTTTCTTTTATAAGTATATATTTTTTTGATAGATAACACATGAACATGGTACAAAATTCAAAAGGTACAAAAGGCTAAACGTTCTCCCTCCTCTTATGTCTCAATTCCCCCATTCTCCACCCTAGAGGCAACAACAGGTAGCTGTTTATCCTTTAAAAAGACTTTACCCCATTGCTTCTTTGAACTTCTGCTTCCTCAGGAGTGTGTTTCATTGTAGGCACATTTCTAGCCACACTGGAGTAAGATTTCGTAAAGATTGTGTTTGGAGGGAATGGTAGATTAAAGACATCAGAGGGGAACCTAGGTGGCTCAGTCAGTTAAGTGTCTGACTTTAGCTCAGATCATGATCTCAGTTTGTGGGTTCAGGCCCTGCGTTGGGCTCTGTGCTGTCAGAAAAGACTGGGTTTGTAGCTCCTCAAAAACTGACACACCCAGAGTCTTGTCACTATTTAACCTGTCTCAAAGCTACCTAGAAAAAACACATTTGCAGGGCTTCTCCTTACTTTACCTGACTTATAGCTAGCTCGGTGTGCAAAGTTCTATCCCCAGAGTGTTTTACGTTACAGCTGCCTGAGACTGCAATACCAGTAGGGTAAGCAAGAGTCTGGCCAAAAACATGAAAAGAAGAAATGGGGAATGAGATACCCATCGGGGACTTTGGAAAACTCTGACATATTCCTGGAAATCTAGAATGCCACATGCATGCTCAGGGCTGTGCATGTGCCTAGAAAAGACCTGAGAAGGCTCCAATTTCTTCCCAATGGCTGAACTTGAAGCAGAGATGTAAACTGCCTGGCTGAGTATTGAAGGAATGCCCCAAAATATACATAGAGCCCCATGGCAAAAGGTGGAAGACATAATGGTTCAAGACATTTAAGATCTCTGAAAAATCACTAGCTGGCCACTAAGCTAACTAAGCAGAGATGTCAGTGGCAAGGAATACAAACATTACATAATCAGTCCAAGAAAGACACCAAACAAAGCAGCAGCAACAACAAGGATAACAAAACAACAATAGCAACTTTTGCTATCCTAGGGGTCAGGATCTGATTTCTAGAGGTACCATAGTAGATTGTGTTAAATGCCCAATTTTCAACAAAAAAATTATTAGGCATGCAAAACAAAAATGTATGGCTTATATGCAGGAAAAAAGCAATCAGTATAGACTGTCCCTAATATGGCCTAAATGTTAAAATTTAGACAAAAATATTAAATCAGCTAATATAAACATAGTCAAAGAACTAAAGGGAACCATGTCTAAGGATTAAAGAAATGCATGAGAACAATGTATCACCAAAGAGTTATTATAAAGAGATAAAAATTATTAAAAAAATCAAGTGAGATTCTGGAATTGAAAAGTAAAATAGATGAAAAATTCACTAGAGAGGCTTTATAGCAGATTTGAGCTATAATAATCATAATCATAATAATAAAAAATAGGATAGTAGAACTTGAATATATGTCAATTGAGATTATCCAGTTTGAGCAAAAGATGGGAACAAATGAAGAAAAATGACCAGAACCCCAGAAACTGTGGGACACGATCAGGTGTACAACATATGCATAATGGAAGTCCCAGGAAAAGATAGATTGAAAGGAGCAGAAAGAATACTTGAAAAAATAATCGCCCAAACCTTCATAAATTTGATGAACAACGCTAATCTCCAGATTCAGGAAGCTCAAAAAACTCCAAGTAGGATAAACTCAAAGAGAGCCATACCTAGATGCATTATATTCAAACAGATGAAAACCAGAGACCAAATCTTGAAAGAAGCAAGGGAAAAATAACTCATCAGATAAATGGGATCCTTAATAATATTAAAAGTTAACTTATAAATAATCATGGGGACCAGAAGGCAGTGGGCTGACATATTCAACGTGCTGAAAGAAAAATAATGGCAACCAGGCATTCTGTATTCATGAAAACTATCCTTTGTCCTTCAAAACACAAGGGAGAAATTAAGACATTCTGGGATAAACAAAAACAAAAACTGAGAATTTGTCACTAGCACCTGCCCTATAAGATATACTAATGGGAGTCTTTTGGGATGAAATGAAATAATGATGAATGATAACTCAAATCTGTAATAAATATGAAGAGTACCAGTAAATTAATGATATATGTAGATATAAAAGACAGTATCACTGTCTGTTAGTAACTCTTTTTCTTCCCTACCTGATTTAAATGGCAACTGCATAATGCAATAGTTATAAAACTATGTCAATGAGCTAATGATATATAAAGATGTAACACATATGACAATACAGCAGAGAGGAAACATTTATACTGGCAGCATGTTTCTGCATACTTTCTAATTAAGTTAAAACTAATCTGAACTAGATTGTCTTAAATTAAGATGGTAATTGTAATCCTGAGGTCAGCCACTAACAAAATAACTAAAAGAATATAGTGAAAGAAACAACAAGAGAATTAAAGTAGTACAATAGACAATATCTATTTAACACAGAAGAAGGTAGTAATGGAAGAATAGAGGAATCAAGATAAGACATATAGAAAATAAAATAAATGGTAGACATAAATCCTGCCTATCAGCAATTATATTGTGAATGGAATGCACTGCAATAGAAAGGCAGGGATTAGCAAAATGGATAAATTGATTAAAATATATACTGTCTTGGGTGTCTGGGTGACTCGGTTGAAAATCCAACTCTTGATTTTGGCTTAGGTCAAGATCCCTGAGTTGTGGGATTGCACCCCGCTTTGGGCTCCACACTGAGCATGGAGCCCACTTCAGATTCTATCTCTCCTTCTGTGCCTCTCCCCCACTAGTGCATGTACTCTCTCTCATATGTATGTATATGTATGTGTATATATATGTACGTATATATATGTGTGTATATGTGTGTATATGTGTGCATATATATGTACATATATATTTATATATACATATACACACATATACATACATACAGTCTTTAAGAGACACATTTTGGATTGAAAGACACAAATGGTGAGAATAAAAAGATGCAAAAATGTGCCAAACAAACAGTAACCAAAGAGAGTTGTGGTGGCTATACTAATATCAGACAACATAGATTTTAAGACAAAATATTTTTGATATACAAAGAAAAAAATTATGGTAAACACAGCCCATATATCAGGAAGATATAAAATTGTAAACATATGCATCTAACAACAGAGCTCCAAAATACATGAAGCAAAAGGGGACAGAATTGAAGGGAGAAATAGATACTCGAGCAATAGTAGCAGGAGACCTCAATATACCACTTACAATAAGGGATAGATTATTTATTTATTTATTTATTTATTTATTTATTTATTTCAATATATGAAATTTATTGTCAAATTGGTTTCCATACAACACCCAGTGCTCATCCAAAAAGGTGCCCTCCTCAATACCCATCACCACCCTCCCCTCCCTCCCACCCCCCATCAACCCTCAGTTTGTTCTCAGTTTTTAAGAGTCTCTTATGCTTTGGCTCTCTCCTACTCTAACCTCTTTTTTTTTTCTTCCCCTCCCCCATGGGTTTCTGTTAAGTTTCTCAGGATCCATATAAGAGTGAAACCATATGGTATCTGTCTTTCTCTGTATGGCTTATTTCACTTAGCATCACACTCTCCAGTTCCATCCACGTTGCTACAAAGGGCCATATTTCGTTCTTTCTCATTGCCATGTAGTACTCCATTGTGTATATAAACCACAATTTCTTTATCCATTCATCAGTTGATGGACATTTAGGCTCTTTCCATAATTTGGCTATTGTTGAGAGTGCTGCTATGAACATTGGGGTACAAGTGGCCCTATGCATCAGCACTCCTGTATCCCTTGGATAAATTCCTAGCAGTGCTATTGCTGGGTCATAGGGTAGGTCTATTTTTAATTTTCTGAGGAACCTCCACACTGCTTTCCAGAGCGGCTGCACCAATTTGCATTCCCACCAACAGTGCAAGAGGGTTCCCGTTTCTCCACATCCTCTCCAGCATCTATAGTGTCCTGATTTGTTCATTTTGGCCACTCTGACTGGTGTGAGGTGATACCTGAGTGTGGTTTTGATTTGTATTTCCCTGATAAGGAGCGACGCTGAACATCTTTTCATGTGCCTGTTGGCCATCCGGATGTCTTCTTTAGAGAAGTGTCTATTCATGTTTTCTGCCCATTTCT
Source organism: Prionailurus bengalensis (assembly GCF_016509475.1). Taxonomy (NCBI): domain Eukaryota; kingdom Metazoa; phylum Chordata; class Mammalia; order Carnivora; family Felidae; genus Prionailurus; species Prionailurus bengalensis. The sequence goes on along the minus strand of NC_057361.1, from coordinate 55,967,110 downwards.
TCACTGGGTTATTTGTTTTTCGGGTGTGGAGTTTGGTGAGCTCTTTATAGATTTTGGATACTAGCCCTTTGTCCGATATGTCATTTGCGAATATCTTTTCCCATTCCGTTGGTTGCCTTTTAGTTTTGTTGGTTGTTTCCTTTGCTGTGCAGAAGCTTTTTATCTTCATAAGGTCCCAGTAATTCACTTTTGCTTTTAATTCCCTTGCCTTTGGGGATGTATCGAGTAAGAGATTGCTACGGCTGAGGTCAGAGAGGTCTTTTCCTGCTTTCTCCTCTAGGGTTTTGATGGTTTCCTGTCTCACATTCAGGTCCTTTATCCATTTTGAGTTTATTTTTGTGAATGGTGTGAGAAAGTGGTCTAGTTTCATTCTTCTGCATGTTGCTGTCCAGTTTTCCCAGCACCATTTGTTAAAGAGACTGTCTTTTTTCCATTGGATGTTCTTTCCTGCTTTGTCAAAGATGAGTTGGCCATACGTTTGTGGGTCTAGTTCTGGGGTTTCTATTCTATTCCATTGGTCTATGTGTCTGTTTTGGTGCCAATACCATGCTGTCTTGATGATGACAGCTTTGTAGTAGAGGCTAAAGTCTGGGATGGTGATGCCTCCTGCTTTGGTCTTCTTCTTCAAAATTCCTTTGGCTATTCGGGGCCTTTTGTGGTTCCATATGAATTTTAGGATGACTTGTTCTAGTTTCGAGAAGAATGCTGGTGCAATTTTGATTGGGATTGCATTGAATGTGTAGATAGCTTTGGGTAGTATTGACATTTTGACAATATTTCTTTTTCCAATCCATGAGCAGGGAATGTCTTTCCATTTCTTTAAATCTTCTTCAATTTCCTTCATAAGCTTTCTATAGTTTTCAGCATACAGATCCTTTACATCTTTGGTTAGATTTATTCCTAGGTATTTTATGCTTCTTGGTGCAATTGTGAATGGGATCAGTTTCTTTATTTGTCCTTCTGTTGCTTCATTGTTAGTGTATAAGAATGCAATTGATTTCTGTACATTGATTTTGTATCCTGCAACTTTGCTGAATTCCTGTATCAGTTCTAGCAGACTTTTGGTGGAGTCTATCGGATTTTCCATGTATAATATCATGTCATCTGCAAAAAGCGAAAGCTTGACTTCATCTTTGCCAATTTTGATGCCTTTGATTTCCTTTTGTTGTCTGATTGCTGATGCTAGAACTTCCAGCACTATGTTAAACAGCAGCGGTGAGAGTGGGCATCCTTGTCGTGTTCCTGATCTCAGGGAAAAAGCTTTCAGTTTTTCCCCGTTGAGGATGATGTTAGCTGTGGGCTTTTCATAAATGGCTTTTATGATCTTTAAGTATGTTCCTTCTATCCCGACTTTCTCAAGGGTTTTTATTAAGAAAGGGTGCTGGATTTTGTCGAAGGCCTTTTCTGCATCGATTGACAGGATCATATGGTTCTTCTCTTTTTTTTTGTTAATGTGATGTATCACGTTGATTGATTTGCGAATGTTGAACCAGCCCTGCATCCCAGGAATGAATCCCACTTGATCATGGTGAATAATTCTTTTTATATGCCGTTGAATTCGATTTGCTAGTATCTTATTGAGAATTTTTGCATCCATATTCATCAGGGATATTGGCCTGTAGTTCTCTTTTTTTACTGGGTCTCTGTCTGGTTTAGGAATCAAAGTAATACTGGCTTCATAGAATGAGTCTGGAAGTTTTCCTTCCCTTTCTATTTCTTGGAATAGCTTGAGAAGGATAGGTATTATGTCTGCTTTAAACGTCTGGTAGAACTCCCCTGGGAAGCCATCTGGTCCTGGACTCTTATTTGTTGGGAGATTTTTGATAACCGATTCAATTTCTTCGCTGGTTATGGGTCTGTTCAAGCTTTCTATTTCCTCCTGATTGAGTTTTGGAAGCGTGTGGGTGTTCAGGAATTCGTCCATTTCTTCCAGGTTGTCCAATTTGTTGGCATATAAGTTTTCATAGTATTCCCTGATAATTGTTTGTATCTCTGAGGGATTGGTTGTAATCATTCCATTTTCATTCATGATTTTATCTATTTGGGTCATCTCCCTTTTCTTTTTGAGAAGCCTGGCTAGAGGTTTGTCAATTTTGTTTATTTTTTCAAAAAACCAACTCTTGGTTTCGTTGATCTGCTCTACAGTTTTTTTAGTTTCTATATTGTTTATTTCTGCTCTGATCTTTATTATTTCTCTTCTTCTGCTGGGCTTAGGCTGCCTTTGCTGTTCTGCTTCTAGTTCCTTTAGGTGTGCTGTTAGATTTTGTATTTGGGATTTTTCTTGTTTCTTGAGATAGGCCTGGATTGCAATGTATTTTCCTCTCAGGACTGCCTTTGCTGCGTCCCAAAGCGTTTGGATTGTTGTATTTTCATTTTCGTTTGTTTCCATATATTTTTTAATTTCTTCTCTAATTTCCTGGTTGACCCACTCATTCGTTAGTAGGGTGTTCTTTAACCTCCATGCTTTTGGAGGTTTTCCAGACTTTTTCCTGTGGTTGATTTCAAGCTTCATGGCATTGTGGTCTGAAAGTAAGCATGGTATAATTTCAATTCTTGTAAACTTATGAAGGGCTGTTTTGTGACCCAGTATATGATCTATCTTGGAGAATGTTCCATGTGCACTCGAGAAGAAAGTATATTCTGTTGCTTTGGGATGCAGAGTTCTAAATATATCTGTCAAGTCCATCTCATCCAATGTCTCATTCAGGGCCCTTGTTTCTTTATTGACCGTGTGTCTAGATGATCTATCCATTTCTGTAAGTGGTGTATTAAAGTCCCCTGCAATTACCACATTCTTATCAATAAGGTTGCTTATGTTTATGAGTAATTGTTTTATATATTTGGGGGCTCCGGTATTCGGTGCATAGACATTGATAATTGTTAGCTCTTCCTGATGGATAGACCCTGTAACTATTATATAATGTCCTTCTTCATCTCTTGTTACAGCCTTTAATTTAAAGTCTAGTTTGTCTGATATAAGTATGGCTACTCCAGCTTTCTTTTGGCTTCCAGTCGCATGATAAATAGTTCTCCATCCCCTCACTCTCAATCTAAAGGTGTCCTCAGGTCTAAAATGAGTCTCTTGTAGACAGCAAATAGATGGGTCTTGTTTTTTTATCCATTCTGATACCCTATGTCTTTTGGTTGGCGCATTTAATCCATTTACATTCTGTGTTATTATAGAAAGATACGGGTTTAGAGTCATTGTGATGTCTGTATGTTTTATGCTTATAGTGGTGTCTCTGGGACTTTGTCTCACAGGGTCCCCCTTAGGATCTCTTGTAGGGCTGGTTTAGTGGTGACAAATTCCTTCAGTTTTTGTTTGTTTGGGAAGACCTTTATCTCTCCTTCCTTTCTAAATGACAGACTTGCTGGATAAAGGATTCTTGGCTGCATATTTTTTCTGTCTAGCACCCTGAAAATCTCTTGCCAATTCTTTCTGGCCTGCCAAGTTTCAAAAGAGAGATCAGTCACGAGTCTTATAGGTCTCCCTTTATATGTGAGGGCACGTTTACCCCTTGCTGCTTTCAGAATTTTCTCTTTATCCTTGTATTTTGCCAGTTTCACTATGATATGTCGTGCAGAAGATCGATTCAAGTTACGTCTGAAGGGAGTTCTCTGTGCCTCTTGGATTTCAATGCCTTTTTCCTTCCCCAGTTCAGGGAAGTTCTCAGCTATGATTTCTTCAAGTACCCCTTCAGCACCTTTCCCTCTCTCTTCCTCCTCTGGGATACCAATTATGCGTATATTATTTCTTTTTAGTGTATCACTTAATTCTCTAATTTTCCCCTCATACTCCTGGATTTTTTTATCTCTCTTTTTCTCAGCTTCCTCTTTTTCCATAACTTTATCTTCTAGTTCACCTATTCTCTCCTCTGCCTCTTCAAGCCGAGCTGTGGTGGTTTCCATTTTGTTTTGCATTTCGTTTAAAGCGTTTTTCAGCTCCTCGTGACTGTTCCTTAGTCCCTTGATCTCTGTAGCAAGAGATTCTCTGCTGTCCTGTATACTGTTTTCAAGCCCAGCGATTAATTTTATGACTATTATTCTAAATTCACTTTCTGTTATATTATTTAAATCCTTTTTGATCAGCTCATTAGCTGTTGTTATTTCCTGGAGATTCTTCTGAGGGGAGTTCTTCCGCTTGGTCATTTTGGATAGTCCCTGGCATGGTGAGGACCTGCAGGGCACTTCCCCTGTGCTGTGGTGTATACCTGGAGTTGGTGGGCGGGGCCGCAGTCAGACCTGATGTCTGCCCCCAGCCCACCGCTGGGGCCACCGTCAGAGTGGTGTGTGCCTTCTCTTCCCCTCTCCTAGGGGCGGGATTCACTGTGGGCTGGTGTGGCTCGTCTGGGCTACTTGCACCCTGCCAGGCTTGTGATGCTGGGGATCTGGCGTATTAGCTGGGGTGGGTAGGCAAGGTGCTCGGGGCAGGAGGGGCAGGCTTAGATCGCTTCTCCTTAGGTGATCCACTTCAGGAGGGGCCCTGTGGCAGCGGGAGGGAGTCAGATCCGCTGCCGGAGGTTTGGCTCCGCAGAAGCGCAGAGTTGGGTGTTTGCGCGGAGCGAGCAAGTTCCCTGGCAGGAACCGGTTCCCTTTGGGATTTCGGCTGGGGGATGGGCGGGGGAAATGGCGCTGGCGAGCGCCTTTGTTCCCCACCAAACTGAGCTCTGTTGTCAGGGGGCTCAGCAGCTCTCCCTCCCTTTGTCCTCCAGCCTTCCCGCTTTCCGAGCAGAGCTGTTAATTTCTGACCTCCCAGACGCTAAGTCGCGCTTGCTGTCGGAACACAGTCCGCCCGGCCCCTCCGAGATACAGATATTTTAAAAAGCTTATTACTTTATTATGTTAAAAGAACACTAGACAAACTAGGTATATCAGGTTAGTAGTTGTTTAAGGCTGGAGGAGAGGGTTAGGACATATTATGACTGCTGATAAGTAAAATATTTCTTTTTGGGATTGTGAAAATTTTCTAAAACTAGATTGTGATGATAGTTGCACAACTCTGACTATACTGAAACCCATTTAATTGTACACTTTAATGAGTGATATGTGAGTTATATGTTAAAGTCAATTTTTTTTAACACTGTGCATGGAAACAGGTGCTTGGGTTATATACCTACATTTTCCTTTGGTTCTTATGGAATAACAGACCTGGAAGGTTGTTTAGGAAACTTTACATCCACTCTGTGGGGTTTATATCCAGGGAAAAGGAAGCCAAGAGAGAAATGGCTTCTCCAGGGACCTAGAGCTGGAGTTCAGGTTGGGATCAGAATCAGATTTCCTGGTTTTCCATTCTAAGGTTCTTTCTGTGCCGTACTTTAAGAAGGTATCTTGCATCAAAACTGCCTGGATATTCTTTATTGGGGCTGACAGTGCTTTTATTTGAAATGACCCCATTAGCAGTAAAGAACTGTACTTGTAGTTTCCTTTCATTCCCTCCCCCACCCCACCTTTGTGGCTGGAATTTTCCCTGTTGACAAGGGGTTTTCCCTGTTGAGAAGTCTAGCCTCAATTTAATTAGGATCTGGTTGTGTTTTCTTTCCTTTGTCCTAGAAGAATGGCTATACCTTTTGATGGTGTGACACCCGTCCTCTTTGTTTCCTTCACTGAGAGTCTATACCAGCTGGTTGGGCAGTTCTAGACGGCTTCCCTCTTCTCTGCTCATTTGTTGATGTCTTTTAGCAAATGTAGCTGCTTTTCATCTAGTGTAGTGTATAATTGGGAAATGTGTGGCATTACAAAAGGGTGACAAAGTCCTCCCCCCATATTATTTTTATCATAAAGCAGTGTGAAATTTCCCATAAGTGGCAAGCATTAGGCCCTGCACTTTAGTACCATATTAGGAATTTCAAGGGGGTTATTTGCAAAAGGTTTTCATTAATGACTTCCCAGAAATAGGAGGGCCACATTTCAGCTTCCAGTTCTCTTTCCAGAGCCAGGCTATTATGGAAAAGCCTTTCCATGTGATTGGAAAAATATGTATTATGCATGTGGCAGTTGACAGCTGGAGCCTAATCCTGAATTCATCCATCCTGAATTGATTAGGTGGGGGAAGGTTGATGGGTAACAAGCCATCAAGGTGTTTTTATAGCTGCCCCTTACAACTCTTGATTAGAGCATTAAAAAAAATGGAAAGGGAATTTTATTTTATTTTTTTTTATACTTCTGTCTGATCTTTTTTTTTTATGAAATTTATTGACAAATTGGTTTCCATACAACACCCAGTGCTCATCCCAAAAGGTGCCCTCCTCAATACCCATCACCCACCCTCTCCTCCCTCCCACCCCCCATCAACCCTCAGTTTGTTCTCAGTTTTTAACAGTCTCTTATGCTTTGGCTCTCTCCCATTCTAACCTCTTTTTTTTTTTTCCTTCCCCTCCCCCATGGGTTCCTGTTAAGTTTCTCAGGATCCACATAAGAGTGAAACCATATGGTATCTGTCTTTCTCTGTATGGCTTATTTCACTTAGCATCACACTCTCCAGTTCCATCCACGTTGCTACAAAAGGCCATATTTCATTTTTTCTCATTGCCACGTAATATTCCATTGTGTATATAAACCACAATTTCTTTATCCATTCATCAGTTGATGGACATTTAGGCTCTTGGAAAGGGAATTTTAAAGAGAATGTCCCTGCTACCATTGTCACCATGCTGAATTTCTCTTGCTCTTAATATGGGAAATATTGATATATCTTCAAATTTGGTTTGTCTGGAGAGATTTGTCTTCTACAATCCATGCCCATGCTCAATATTTCATGGCTTATGGGAATGATTATTCTGTTATAGTACCAAATGGGAAAGCAAAAGTTTATCAGTGTGCTAATTTAGTAACAGCTCAGCCAGGGATTGTATGGCTGCACTAGCAGAAAGGGGAAGGAAAGCTGGGGCTTCTTGGCATTTTGTTTGATTTTCCTTTGTGAAAAGCAGATGCTGTTTAACTGTTTCCTTTCCTTTTTGACTAATGGCACTGTCTTGCTGGAAATGAACTTATAGAGTTCTAAGGGCCTTTAAGAGAACATTTAACTTTCATATTTCAGATGAGGAAACAAACTTAAAAGGGAATGTTCTTGTCCAAGATCATGGAGCCAGTTAATCACAGTCAGTACTAGAACCCAATAACTAGTCCCAGTCCTGGGCTCTGTGCAGTATCACTGTGCCTCACAAAGCAGTCTCTACTCTTTACAACCTCCTTTTGCTAAGCCTGTGATTTTTTTTTCAGAATCACTTTCAGATTGTGAAAGAAAAGAATTGTTTTTTCTTTACAGCCTCTTGCCAAGAATGCACCTCCAGTGTTGGCCTGAAGACAGACATGCATTTCACAGACCTGCAGGAATGGAGTAGGGGAAAGAAAGTTCAGGGAGTCTGAAGTTACTGCTGTACTTTTTCTAGTTGGCTCTTGCCCAGTAGGAGCTTGGTGAAATAGAAGATCAAGAGCTTTCTCTTTTGTAATAGAATTCCCCTTCAGAAATGTGGAGTTTAGAGAATCCAATTATGAATGAGGAAGAAGTAATTCTAATACAAATTGGGTTTTTTAGGTATGGTAATGCTTGTACTGGACAACAGCAAGGCTAGGTTCTATGAATGTGATCTTAGGCTGATCAAGTACTTGGATGTGGATATAGATATGGATAGAAGTTAACATTTGTGAAGCACTTTATAGTATACAAGACATTTCCACATATCTTATATAACTTAATCTGAGAAGGAAAATGTTATTATCTCCATTTTGTAGATGAGGAAACCAAGGCTTAAAGAGCTTAAGTCCTTTCCCACTGCTAAGTCAGTAGTGGAGCTAAGACTTAGATTTTCTGAATATTCTTTCCACTGTTCCACATTGCTTTTATTCTTTTTAGTTTTGAAAGAGGGTATAAGTGTTATTCAGATGAACAGATAGTTTAGAAAGAATAGATGTGAAAAAGAGATATGGAGCCTTTTGTAGAGAAACAGGAGCAACCACCTGTATGCATGTACAGGGAAAGTGGCCATTAACAAAGGTTTGAAAGCTGGAGAACAGCAGTAAAGAAATGGGTAGCTGGCAGGGCTGATAGCCCAGAGCTTGTGGTAGAGTTTTTGGCATCATCAACTAACTGTGTGCTATTCTGGGAAGGCTGCCGTGAAGACAGTTCAGACCAAGGTAGAGAGGTCTTTAAGGGAGAATTCTCTGAAGCCAATGGAGGTGGTTAAAAAGAATTGAAGAAGCGTCATATTGATGATAGGGGAGGGGGTGATCCTGGGCAATATTCATTACATCTTTGGGATATAAAATAAAGCTTAAAATTATAAATTAGTTAATAAGGAAGAAAAATAGGGGCATATTTTAATAGGCCACTTAGTTTTCTGTTCTAGAGGTTGCATAGGTGGTGCAGGCATTATTTCATCCCAAGTTATGTGAATGTTGACTTTTAGGGCTAATACCCATCTTGTTTGAAACCATTGTGATCCTTAGATGGAGTTGTGTGTTTGCACTGATATCGTACATAATAATGCTTCATAAAAATAATGGGAGTATAACATCTTCATTTTTTTTTTAATTTATTTTTGGGACAGAGAGAGACAGAGCATGAACGGGGGAGGGGCAGAGAGAGAGGGAGACACAGAATCGGAAACAGGCTCCAGGCTCTGAGCCATCAGCCCAGAGCCCGACGCGGGGCTCGAACTCCCGGACCGCGAGATCGTGACCTGGCTGAAGTCGGACGCTTAACCGACTGCGCCACCCAGGCGCCCCACATCTTCATATTTTTTAGTTCACCTGTTTTACCTTTGATTTCAACTTGATCTTTACAACTCGATGAGCTAATCAGGCAGGGTATTATTAGTGTTCCTCTTATTCAGGTGAAGTAACCAAGGGCAGATAATGGTCTCCCAGTTTTACAGATGAGGAAATTGAAATTCAGGGAAGTTAGGTGATTTGCTCAGTTATTTGGCTGAATGTGTGGCAAATTGCGGTCCAAACCCAGATTTTCTGGTTTCCAAGGGCTGCAAATTTTCTTCTGTATTCTAATGTATTCTCTGTAGAATGAGGTCAGTGGTTATACCTTTCAGGATGGGTTTGAGAAATCTGTGTCTCTGGGCTTTCTTACAGAGTTTCTCACCATGGTAGTTACCCGATTCTCCTTGATGTATGTCCCAGCTCTGGCCTGGCTTTGTACTCAACCCTTTCTGCTCCTTGAGCCTGTCCTTCTAACACCATTTCCTTATGTATCTCACTATCTGTAAAACTCTTACTATTCACTCTCCTCAGCATTGCCCATTGCTACCTGCCAGACCCTAGGAAGCCTTCTCAGAAACCTTGCCTTACTGTGCCTTGTTTTTATGCCTAGCCATCTGTCCCTGCCCTGATGACTCACCTGCCACCCTCCAAATTTTCTTTTGGGCCCTTCACTCATGCCTCATGTTAGGCAGCCCCCATTCAATAATAAATATAGGTGTGCCATAGTGAAATTTTGGACCAATCCTTTTGCCTCTCTCTTACCCCTGTGCCTTTAATCAGTTTCTGCTTTCCTGGTAATATGGGAAGAATTGGCATGTTTCCTAGGCAAAGCCCATTAGATAGATTTCCTTTACAGGAGGCAATTTTGTCCTTGCCCATGTCTGGAATTAATTACCAAAGCTACTGCTGTTGTTTTGTTAGGTCTAACAAGTCCTGCATGATCTGGATGAGTAAAGCATTGAACCAGTCACTGGGCAAGGAGGCACTTGTTTGACAAGTCTTCTTTCTAGGGAGAATTCTTCTCAGTAGCACTCTCACTCTCAAGGAGTTAATAGTCCCTTTTGGGACTGGTTTTCCCAAAATTTGGCCCTCCAGGAGCTTCTGTGTGTTCTGAAGGCTGCTGGGAAATTGTGCCTTTGATGTTTCTTATGAGATACTGTCTGAGTTTCTGCATCAGGCAAGAGTTAATAACATACATGTATGTATGACACTGGCCAGACAGAGAAGGTCACTCTGGTCCCTTCATTGGACCAGCAAAGACTTTTCTTTTAAATGTTTATTTATTTTGAGAGAGAGAGAGAGAGAGAGAGAGAGAGAGAGAGAGAGAGAGAAAGAGTAGGGGAGGGTCAGGGAGGGGGTAGAGAGAGAGAGGCGGGGGGTGGGGTGGGGAGAATCCCAAGCAGACACTGCACTGTCAGTGTAGATCTTGATGTTGGGCTTGAACCCATGAACTGCGGGATCTGACCTGAGCCGAAACCAAGAGTCAGATGCTTAACTGACTGAGCCACCCAGGTGCCCCAAAGAGTTTTATTTTCTAATGGAGACAAGTAGAAGTAGGTATAATGGATACTCACAGGCATTGTTTACTTTGAAGTGATTTCTAGGCTTTAACCTTAAGAATAAGTGGTTGAGGGAAACTTTCTAGCCTTGTACCTTTGCTCTTTGCTCCTTCCTGGGAAGAAGGGAGAGGGGATATGGAATTACAGCAAAACCTTGGTTTGTGAGCATAATTTGTCCTGGAAACATGCTTGTAATCAAAAGCACTTGTGTATTGAAGCACATTTCCCCGTAAGAGATAATGGAAATTCATTCAGGTGATTCATTCCACAACCCAGAAATGTTCACCTAAAAATGATTACAATACTGTAATATAATACAAGGTAATAAAATATAAAATATAAAGAAAAATAAATTAACATGCACATACCTTTGAAAACCTTCATAGCTGGTGTGAGGGAGACAAGAAAGAGCAGGGTTATTGTGTAGGACGACTTTCACTATCACTAACAGAATTACTGCTATCTATTGGCTCAATGGAATCTTTTTATTTTCATGCAACTTTAACAAGGAACCTATCCAATGACCTAGAATGAAGCAAAGCATTCCTAAGCTTACTCTTGTCTGGAAAATCAAAGGACTGTCAATAGGTGCTTTGAAGTGACAAAAAATACACAAGTGCCAGTTGTGGGCATCTTCCAATGTTCTGAAAAATCACTGATTTCTGCCAAACACTGTGGCCTGAGACCAAGCATCTGAGCATGAGAGGATTACCCACAATTCTTCAGAAAGAGAGAGAGAGAAGAACCATTGGTTCAGTTGTGATTATGTGATATTCGGTGCCACGTACTACTAGTATTCCAAGACATTGCTCGTTTATCAAGTTAAAATTTATTAGAAATGTTTGCTAATCTTGTGGAACACTTGCAGAACAAGTTACTTGAAACCCAAGGTTTTACTGTACTTGATCTCTCAAAGAGGTCTCAGTGCTTTGTTTGCAACAAAGCAAGGGTCAGCCTACTATGGCTCATGGACCAAATCTTGCCTACCACCTGCTTTTGTAAACAATATCTAGTTTTGTGAATAACATTTTATTGGCACAGAAGCACACCTACTTGTTTACATATTGCCTAAGGCTGCTTTTGTGCTAAAATGGCAGAATCGAGTAGTTTCAGCAGAGACAATATAGCCTTGAGGACTAAAATAGCCTGTGTAACTTTAATTGGCTATTCTTGGATAGGGCAAGATAGTTCCTCCAATATTCCTTGGACCTTTTTGTTTAGCTTCAGCTCAGTTTGTGTAGAGAGGTATGCAAGGAAGTGGTTTTAGAAATAGCCTCCTTCCTAACACACAATGAAGATTTAGAATCCATATGGTGCCACTACGTGTTTGTTTGAATGGGTAAAAATCTCCATCATCAGTGATGCATCCCTAGTGCCTAGCCCAGGGCCTGAGGCAATCTCAGCTCTGGTCTCAAGAAGCTATCATCCATGGGTTTTGCTTTCTCCAGTGACCAATCAGAAACACTTTGCACCTCCAGTATAGAAATTGATTTCCTTTCAGTATTTGGCCATGAACCCCTGTTTCCTCCTTCCCATTATAGACCATCATTGGGTTCTTTTACAAAGAATAGTTTAATGGTTTGTATGTATTTGAATAGTTTGTATGTATTTGTTGATTTTGAGTTTTGAACTGGCATATGAAGCCCTATGGTGTAATCTATGGCTTTGCTGGAAGGGAAACCCATGATTTCTGATGTATTATTTGTCATAAGATAACAGGAATCTTTTCTTCTCTATGACAGATTTTGGAACTTCTGGTTCATTAAAAGGTCCAGACAGCAGTTCCCTTGATAGTTAGTAATGAAGGTGACAGGACAGGAACCACAAAAGTCACAACTGGGCATGCCGCCCAGTCAGGCTTTGTCCAACTGGTAAGATATTATTTCATGGAGGTCCAAAGAAATGAAACGAACAGGCATACCTCTCAGCTTTCCTGGTTCTTATTTATTCCTTGTGACTAATTGGTATGATTTTGGCATTTTGGTATGATTTTATGTGAGTTTTAAAAAGCATGGCAATTACTAGATGCAATTTCATGTTATTTGTGGTACCTTTACTAAAATTGAACAGTCTGGCCTCTAAAATGTAGTTTTAGAGAATAGCCACAAATTCCCCCTATGTAAGTAGGGCAAAGAGAACCAGAATTCTAGTGTTAGAAGGGGTCTGGGAGGTCATGGAGTCAACAACTCCTCTGTTTTCCAGGCACCTAAACCAGCCAAGAGAGATGAGAGCTAGAGAAAGACTGGAATTAGACTGTTGCCTTGGGGATGTTTTCCATCATTTATTTATGTCCTTTTGGGAATAATGGATACTAGTTTGTTAGGGAAAATATAACTTTTGGATCCCAGGGCTTTAATTAAGTCTTCTATGTTTTTTTTCATTCTTCCCTAAAGGACACTTGGGACTAAAGTTGTTAAAGATATGCTCTTGGTTGAAGTTAGGTTATTAAGCTTAGGTTTCAGCATATCCTCTATCTAGGAAATAGAGTTCATCAGCGAAGAATGACATGGCAATGCTTAGCACAGTGGTGTGATGTTTTGGGAATGGGCATTGGAATTCCAGGCACATAGACCTGGGTTCAAATTCCATATATGCCTTTGTCTAGTTGGGTGGCATTTGGCAAGCTACCAGCCTCTCAAGTCTGTTTCCTCAACTATAAATGGAGATAGTAACGCCAACCTTAGTCACTGAGTGTGTTAATGAAGTAAGTTATTTAAAAGTAACATGTTCTTAATAAATGTTAGGATCTGCTATCCAAGTATATTTTTTAAAAACATATTTGTGGCAATGCTTGTGCCATAAATTTCAATTGTAGTAATCAAAGGTTTGGTTGGAGTTTGGATATGGGCCACTAATTGAGAATTCAAGAATATATTTTACAAAGAGAAGACAGACAGCCTTGAAGATGCCCCAATGTGAGTAAAGCCTCTGATCAGACTGATCAGAAAGCCCCCTGAGATAGGATATAAAAGTAATTCCACTAACAAAGTATCAATGTGACCTATCATGGTCTCCTTTTCTATAATAATTATTTGAAAAATATTAGCATTGTTTGCAGTGCCATTGAATGTCATATTTTTGCTGTAGTTCTACTGGCTCTGAGAAAGGGGACACTCTTTACGTCTGGTCAAAATGCTTAATAAAGTGCCTGGCCCTCTGTATTCTCTAAGTATTTTATTTGAATGAATGATGAGAGCCATTTTAACATCAGGTAAATTGAGACAAGGAACAGTTAAGTGGCTTCTCCAAGAATCAACGCAGAGGTTGTGGCCTTGTCCCTAAGGGAACCTGGTCTCCTGTCTTGGTATATTAACACAAATTCTTCCCTTTCCAGTGTGTCTTTCCTCTTGCTCCATGTATATCATGCAGTGTAATGTAAAGGGACTTCCTTCCTCCTCACCAGCGGGTGATTAGCTTCTACCTAAATTAGGAGAGTGGGTTAAAAATTCAATGAGAGTGTTATATGGCAACTCAAAGTACAGTTTTTTTTATCCAGGATTTCATACTTGTTGAAATTGCAAAAAATTAGGGAGAACCTTTTTTTTTGTCTACTTAATTGGAGAACAGGTTGAACAAAAGGGCTGAGGTGGGAGATTGGAGAAGGATAGGTGTCATGACATGGATTTTATAGGGAGATGGTGTTGGCTTTCAAGAAAAGCACAGTAACAGTGATGTGTGGATATAGGTATAGGGGGTATGTCTCATTCTACAGCTTCGAATCCTTGAATCTGACTGTATTCTTCAGGGATGTGGCATTGATTAAAATCAGTTACTTTGATAGAGCCACATGGTAGGGCTAATGTACATTAATAAAACTATGTATAGAAATCCTCTCCCTGAATGTATAGAGATTCTCTGTTGTGGGAAATAAGCTTAGGAATTCCCTGAGCTTGCACTGATGGGTTAACAAGGCATAGAGGAATAGGAAGCCACAGGATGAAAGCATCCAAGATTAGGTAATCAAGGCTAGGCAATCATGGTAGAAGCGCCTGAGCTTAGTACAATAGCAGAAAGCTGCTTTCACAGGAGGGAAGGACCAAAATAGGTGTACTGATAAATAGGGCTATAGACCACAGCAAAGTTGCCCAGAGCAGAGCTAATTAGCAAAAGAAAGGTGCCTTGTTGACCCTGAGATAGCATGCTCTGTCTTACCTCCTAGGCAAGCTAGGAAAAACAGACACCATGCTTTGTGCCTTGTGTCTTGTGCCTGCTGTAAACAACCATCTGCCCAGTGCAGGAATTTTGTTTTGTATTTATCCAAACCCCTAACACTGCATATGTTTGAAACCCTCTTTCTCGCGCGCACACACACAGGTTAATGTTCATGGTTTCATTGTTCCTTTGCGCATGTCCATCACACTTGTAAGCCTTCTGATCTTAATAAAAACAGAGCAAGGACCCTTACTTGGGGCTCTTGTCTCCTCCCAGACATTAGCCTCTCTTGCATTTAAATTCTGCATCCATTCACTTGCTGGACAAGAGACAATTCCAGACCAAGAGTTTATGACACTCTAGAAAGCTGGCCCCTTTTTGAACTCCTCACTGTGCCCCAGTTGTTGCTGAAGTAATTTGGAAACCCCACTGGAAATACATAAACAGGTTCTGTTACACTGGGCCTAGACAAGTTGGAGAGAAATAATTTCATATTTGATAGCGGGTTATTTGACCAGTTTGCCTTTCCTCTTTGCTTCCTGTCTGCTTTTGAGTCACTGCAGCAGCTCATTTCTTCCTTGTTTTTTTCCTTTAAAACATTTTTAAAGTATAGTTGACACACAATGTTACATGAGTTTTAGCTGTATGACATAGTGATTCAATTTCTGTTTGTTATGCTATGCTCATCACAAGTGTAGCTACCGTCTGTTACCATACAGTGCTATTACAATATCATTGACTGTATTCTCTAATGCTGTACTATCCATCCCCATGACTTATTCATTTTATAACTAGAAGTCTATACCTCCCACTAGCCCTCACCCATTTTGACCATGCACACATGCACACACACCATATCTTTATCCATTCATCCATCATTGGACCCTTAGGTTATTTCCATTTCTTGACTGTTGTAAATAATGCTGCAGAGAACATGGGGGTACATATATCGTTTTGAATTAGTGTTTTAATTTTCTTCTGGTAAATATGCAGAAATGGAATTGCTGGATAATATGGTACTTCTATTTTTAGTTTCTTGAGGTACCTCCATTTGTTTTCCATAGTAGCTGCACAAAATTACATTTCTACCAACAGTATATGTGGATTCCTTTTTTCCTTGCCAACACTTGTTATTTCTGATATTTTTGATAGTAGCCACTCTGCCGGGTGTGAGGTGATATCTCACTGTGGCTTTTATTTGCATTTCCCTGATGATTAGTGTGATGTTGAGCATCTTTTAATATGCCTGTTGGCTATCTATATGTCTTCTTTAGAAAAATGTCTGTTCTGGTCTTCTGCCTATTATTTAATCAGATTATTTGTTTTTTGGTGTTGGCTTATAGAAGTTCTTTATATATTTTGGGGGCACCTGGGTGGCTCAGTCAGTTAAGCCTCCAACTTTGGCTCAGGTCACGATCTCACGGTTTGTGACTTTGAGCCCCACATCGGCCTCTCTGCTGTCAGCATGGAGCCCATTTGTGATCTTCTGTCTCCCTCTCTCTCTTCCCCTCCCCTGCTTTCTCTCTATCACTCTCAAAAACGAATAAACATTAAATTTGTTTTAAAAAGTTCTTTATATATTTTGGATATTAATCCCTTATCAAATATATCATTTGCAATTATCTTCTCCCATTCAGTAGGTTGCTTTTTTTTGTTTTGTTGATGATTTTATTTGCTGTGCAAAAGCTTTTTATTTTCATGTAGTCCTAGTAATTTCTTTTTGCTTTTGTTTCCCTTGCCTTAGGAGACACATCTAGAAAAATGTTGCCAAAGCTGATGTCAGAGAAATTACTGTCTGTGTTCTCTTTTAGGATTTTTATGGTTTTGGGTTTCACATTTAGGTCTTTAACCCATTGTGAGTTTATTTTAACCCATTGTGAGTTTATTATGTAAAAGATGGTCTAGTTTCATTCTTTTACATGTAGCTATTCAGTTTTCACAGCACCATTTATTGAAGAGACTGTCTTTGCTCATTGTTTATTTTTGCCTTCTTTGTCATAGATTAATTGGCCATATAATCATGACTTATTTCTGGGCTTGCTGTTTTGTTCTGTTGATCTATGTGTCTGTTTTTTATGCCTTTACCATACTGTTTTGATTACTATAGCTTTGTGATGTATCTTGAAGTCTGGGATTGTGATAGCTGCAGTTTATTTTTCTTTTTCAAGATTGTTTTGGCTATTGGGGTCTTTTGTGGTTCCATACAAATTTTAGTATTATTTGTTCTAGTTCTGTGAAAAATGTTAGTATTTTGATAGGGATTGCCTTAAATCTGTAGATTGCTTTCAGTAGTATGGAAATTTTAACACTATTGATTCTTCTAATCCATTAGCATGGAATATCTTTCCATTTGTTTGTGTCATGTTCAATTTCTTTCATCAGTGTTTTATAGTTTTTAGTGTAGGTCTTTCACCTCTTTGGTTAAGATTTTTTGTAGGTATTTTACTCCTTTTGGCATAATTGTAAATTGTACTGTCTTCTTAATTTATCTTTCTGCTACTTTGTTATTAGTGTATAGAAATGCTATAGATTTCTGGGTATTAATTTTTTATCCTGCAACTTTACTGTATTAATTCATTGCATCTAGTAGTTTTAGGTGGAGTCTTCAGGATTTTCTATGTATAGTAAGTCATCTGCAAGTAGTTAAAGTTTTATTTCTTCTTTACCAAGTTGGATGCCTCTTATGTCTTTTTCTTATGTGATTGCTGTGGCTAGAACTTCCAGTGCTATGTTGAATATAAGTGGTAAGAGTAGGCATCCTTGTCTTATTCTTTTCTTTTAATGTTTATTATTTATTTTTGAGAGAGAGAGAGGGAGAGAGAGACCGAGTGTGAGTGGGG
Source organism: Prionailurus bengalensis (assembly GCF_016509475.1). Classification (NCBI taxonomy): domain Eukaryota; kingdom Metazoa; phylum Chordata; class Mammalia; order Carnivora; family Felidae; genus Prionailurus; species Prionailurus bengalensis. The sequence goes on along the minus strand of NC_057361.1, from coordinate 55,949,850 downwards.
ATGGGGCAGAGAGAGAGGGAGACACAGAATCCAAAACAGGCTCCAGGCTCTGAGCTGTCAGCACAGAGCCCGATGTGGGGCTCGAACTCATGGACCACGAGATCATGACCTGAGCCGAAGTTGGACGCTCAACTGACTGAGCTACCCAGGTGCCCCTATCTTGTTCTTGAACTTAGGAGAAAAGCTCTCAGTTTTTCACCATCGTGTATGATGTTAGCTGTGGGCTTTTCTCACGTGGCCTTTACTATGTTGAGGTATTTTCACTCTACACATACTTTGTTGAGAGATTTTATTATGAATGGATGTTTTACTTTCTCAGATGCTTTTTCTGCATTTATTGGGATGATCATATGATTTTTATCCTTTCTCTTTTTAGTATGGTGTATCACGTGTGTTGATTTGTGAATATGGAACATATTGTTGGGTTAAGTTTGCAAATACTGTGTTGAGGATTCTTACACCAATGTTTATCAGAGGTATTAGCTTGTAGTTTTCTCTTTTTGTAGTGTGTTTATCTGGTTGTTATGAGGGTAATGCTGGCCTTGTACAATGTATTCGGAAGCTTTTCTTCCTCTTCTGTTTTTTGGAATAGTTTGAGAAAAATTGGAATTAACTATTTAAATGTTTGGTAGAATTCACCTGTGAAGCCATGTGGTCCTAGACTTTTGTTTGTTGGGAATTTTTTGTTTATTGATTCAATTTCATTGCTAGTAATTGGTCTGTTCATTTTTTAAAAATTTCTTCCTGATTCAGTTTTGGAAGGTTAGATGTGTTTAGGAATTTACCCATTTCTTCTAGGTCTTCTAATTTGTTTGCATATAATTTTTCATTGTATTCTTTTATAATCCTTTGTATTTCTGTAGTATTGGTTATTATTTTTCCTCTTGAATTTCTGATTTTATTTACTTGAGTCATTTTTTTTTCCTTGATGAGTCTGGATAAAGGTTAATCAATTCTGTTGATCTTTTCAAAGAACCAGCCCCTGGTTTCATTGATCTGGTGTATTGTTATTTTTAGTCTCTATTTCATTTATTTCTGCTCTAATCTTTAAAAAATGTTTTTAATGTTTGTTTTTGAGAGAGAGAGAGACAGAGTACGAGTTGGGGAGGGGCAGAGAGAGAGGGAGACACAGAATCCAAAGCAGGCTCCAGGCTCTGAGCTGTTAGCAGAGAGCCCGATGGAGGGCTCAAACTCATGGAGTGCAAGATCATGACCTGAGCCAAAGTTGGGACGAAAAACAAAACAAAACAAGTATTAACATCTCCTTACCTTGTATGTCTATGCTGGTTTCTATTTTCAGTTATCAGTCTTCATCTTTTCAGATAAAATAATTTTAATTTTTCTATTAGCATTTCAGTTTAAAACACATCATTTGCTTGGAAATACTTTGTCCTCTGTTTCTGGATCATCTCCAGGTTTCATATGATATTCTGAACATTGTGCTCAGCATTCCAGGGCAATACTGAAGCCTAGGGAGGAGATTTTAGTATGCAAGATGTATAATTACCTGCCTAGTGATACACCATTTTTGGGGGCTCATATATTTTGGAAATAGTCCACACCTCCTCCCTCTTAGGATAGTAGCTGATAAAATGTTCTTCAGAGTTTCTATACTTACAGAGATGCTTCAGTGTGTTCATGAGTGTCACTGTGGTCTAGCACAATGAACACTGGCCTAGCATTCCTAGAACCAGGAGTCAAGTCCTAAATCTTTGCTAACCAGATATTAAGTATAGTTTATCTTTTAGACCTTAGTTTCTGTTTATGTGAGATGGAATCAACAACATCTGCCCTGTCCACCCCACAAGATTATTCTGACAATCAAGTGAAATAATAGAAGTTAGAGTACTTTTTCATTAAGTGGTATGCACTGGTGGGAAATGTTGATTAATTGAAACTTAATCATAGGGTTTATCAAATAGTTTTGCTTCCCTGACTTAATTTCCTCTTATTTATAAGCCATTGGATCAGTTGCTAATTAGAGTAATATGTATAAAACTGCTCTCATTTCCTAATTGCAATAATAGCACTACATATTTGAAGATCAGTTGTCTAATCTCAATATCCAGAATAAAACTGGGAGTCTAGAGGTTGGCAAAAAATGGTTTTAAATAGCTAATGTGGTTTTCACTGGGCGTTCTACTCCATGAGAGAGCATGTGGTTTCCTACTCCTCAGGAATTTCGAGGCAGAAACTAGGGATGTGAAGGTGTCTAGAAACAGAACTTTGATATGAAGAATAAGTGATAATCAAATTTCATTGAGTTGGGGTTAGGGAAGAAACTGAAAATATCTGAAAAACAGATACAAAGTCTATAAAACCCCTGGGAAAGGGGTTAGGAGAACATTACAGGCAGAGGGAATGGTGCATGCAAAGACTCTGAGGTTGCAAAGAGCTTCCTTTTTTCACCTTCAAGATACTAAAAGAAGCACAATGTGGTTAGAAGGTATTGAGTAGTTGCCTGTTCACTGAGGGCCTGTAGAAAAGGTAGGGTTATAAAGTGTAAACCCATTAGAGAGTTTAAAACAGGAAGATTCAAGTGATGTGATTTTTATTTTCAGCTTACTCTGGTTGCATTGTGGATAATGAATTCAAGATGGGCAAGAGTGGACAAAGGGAGACTGGTTAGGTGGTAGGTGCAGTAATTAGTACACATGAGATGACGATGGCTTAGATTATGGTTAGAGATAGAGAAAAGTATATTAGAGAGATATTTAGAACTTTAAATCAATGGGTTTGGTGATGGATTAGATATGGAAAGTGAGGAAGAGGGAAATTTCACAGATATCTGCTTTCTAAATGGATGTTGTGGCCATTCTCTGACATGGGGAATCCTACAGAGGACCAGTTTTGTGGAAAATACTGGGCATTAGACTAATATATTGAGGAGCCTTCCTGACACATAGTATAGGCATACTGCCTCTAGGTTAGGGCTTCAGCTCTCTGGTACTGTGTAAATGTGATCTTCATTCAAGGCAGGGCGACCAGGGCAACTGACTTCTTTATAAGCCTGACAGCCATATGTGGTTTCCTTTTCACCATTAAATGCATCATTACTGCAGGAATGGAACATGTAGAAGGGGCTGGAGAACATTTTTGTGGGCTTGAAAATTTCAAGTGAAAAATATGTTGGCTTGAAATTTTGGCAACTGTTCCATAGGGTTATTATAGCTGCAGCTGAAATCAATTAATGGAGCAGCAGATGAAAATCCAAAACATCCATAGATCATTCAAGTATTTGGGCACTATAGAAGATGGTGGACCTTTCTCTTGTTGGATAGAAAATAAGTTGAAGAAAATGCACACAGATGCACCCAGGCGCAACTATATAAGTGTCTCCTAAAAATACTGGCAAGTCAAAGTTAGTAAATGAAGGCAGAGAAAAGGCAGGAGGCAACATAAGATTGAAGTCAGCTCCAGTTTCTTTTCAGTCCTTTGTGCTCCAATCTGTTAGTTTTCCTGGAGATATTTTGGTCTGGAATATCCTCTTTGTCTTTCTTTGATTCAATTCCCAACCCCAAGCAAGATAATTAAATTATCTTTTTATAAATGTTAGAGGACAGAAGTAGCCTCATTCGAGAAGAAAAAGTAGCAAGCAAGAGCAGTGTGAGATATGCCAGTGCCAAAAGGAAGATGGTGGTGATAAAAACAAAAGACAAAAACAAAACCCAAGCATCTCAGGGAATTAAGAAGAGGTTAACTGGTTAATCTAACAGAGAAAAAAAAAGCCAAAGGAAATACACTCTCAGGCTATGTTGAGGCCACAGTGTGGAAGTGAATTCAGCTACCTGAGAAGCTGCAGGCTTGTACTGAAAGGCACTGGGGGAGGCCTGTTTTGTAAATTTGAGGGGATTCCTGTAGCAAATGCATGTGGTCCCTGGTTCACAGCAAATTATATATTAGAAATAAAAAAAGAGGAAAAGGTTGTTAACCTTGTTATGATTTTATCTAAATGGAACTTCCATTATAGGCTTAGAGAAGATGAAAAGAAATCTGAGTGAACTGTGCTGGAGGCTGTTTCAACATAGCTCTTGTAAAACAGCCCTGGGATTGCTCCCAAGACAAGATTTGCTCACAGTTGGGACATAATTTTCACTAGCCACCCAGAAAGATTAACAACAGGATCCAGTTATTTGCAGTTTCTTCGAGCTCCCATAGTTCAGAGTCACATGCCTCTGAGAGCAAGTTCTCCTAGGAAGGCAGGGAGTGTTGGGTAAACTTATAGCTAGTTACTATTGTCCAGGGGCTCAACCTCCAAGACAAGTATTCAGAGTCAGTAACTCCCAGGTAGTCCTTCATATAAGTCCTTAAACCATAGACATAGGTGAGGCATGGATATTCACCTAGCCTTCACATCCTTGATTCTTACTGCCTGTACAGGGAAGTCCTGCCTTGTTCTGTCTCAGGGAGGAATGGTTGAAGGTCCTACCAGCCAGCCTCCACCCTCAGTAATAATCTGTTGATCTGAATCTTTGATACAAATTCAAAGAAAGGATCCTAGACACCTTTCCTGCAGTCATCCTGAAATTACCTTCATGTAAAGTAGTAACCATCAGAATATATAAGGGAAGGAAAAACCCTATCTATCTACCTACCTACCTACCTACCTACCTACCTACCTACCTACGTACCTATGTTTTATTTTAAATTCCAGTATAGTTAACATACAGTGTTATATTAGTTTCAGGTATGCTGTATAGTGATTAAACAATTCTATACATTGCTCAGTGCTCATCAGGATAAGGGTACTCTTAGTCCCCTTTGTCTTTTTCATCCATTTGCCCCCACCTCTCCTCTGGCAACCCTCAGTTTCCTATATTTAAGTATCTGTTAAAGGGGATCATTTATCATGATGATCACTGAATAATGTACAAAACTGTTGAATTGCTATATTGTACACCTGAAACTAATATGACACAGTATGTTAACTATTCTTGAATTAAAAGAAAAGAGTTTTTTTTGTCTCTTTTTGTTCTTTGTTCACTTGTTTTGTTTTCTAAATTCTACATATGGGTGAAATCATATGGTATTTGTCTTTCTCTGAATGACTTATTTTCACTTAGCATAATATCCCCTAGGTCCATCCATGTTGTTACAAGATTTCATTCTATTTTAAGGCTGGATAATATTCCATTGTGTGTATATATAGATGTATATGTATATACAATGTTTCTTTATTCATTTAACTATGGATAGCCACATGGGTTGATTCTATATCTTGGCTGTTATAAATAATGCTTCAAGAAACATAAGGTTGCACATATCTTTTTGGGTAAATATGCAGCAATGGAATTATTGGATCATATAGTAATTCTATTTTAAATATTTGAGGAAAATCCATATTGTTTCCTACAGTGGCTCTACCAATTTGCATTCCTGCCAGCAGTGCATAAGATTTCATTTTTAATGACATCCTTGTCAACACTTGATGTTTCTTGTGTTTTTGATTTTAGTCATTCTGACAGGTGTAAAATGGTATATCATTTTGCCTTTAATTTACATTTCCCTGATGATTAGTGTGATGTTGAGCATCTTTTAATGTGCCTGTTGGCCTCTGTATGTCTTCCTTGAAAAAATGTCTGTTGTGGTTTTTGCCTATTATTTAATCACATTATTTGTTTTTTTTGTGTGTGTGTTGGCTTATAGAAGTTCTTTATATATTTTGAATATTAATCTCTTATTGGATATATCATTTGCAAATATCTTCTCCCATTCAGTAGGTTGCTTTTTTGTTTTGTTGATGGTTTTATTTGCTGTGCAAAAGCTTTTTATTTTCATGTAGTCCTAATAGTTTCTTTTTGCTTTTGTTTCCTTTATCTTAGACATATCCAAAAAATGTTGCCAGGGCTGATGTCAGAGAAATTATTTCCTATGTTCTTCTCTAGTATTTTTATGGTTTTTGGTTTCACATTTAAGTTTTTAATGCATTGTGGGTTTTTTTTTTCATTTATGGTGTTAAAAGATGGTCCAGTTTCATTCTTTTTACATGTAGCTGCCCAGTTTTCCCAGCACCATTTATTGAGGAGAATGTCTTTTCCCCTTTGTTTATTCTTGCCTCCTGCTTTATTTCTTGCCTCCTTGCCTCATAGTTTATTTCTGGGCTCTCTATTCTGTTGTGTTGATCTATGTGTCTGTTTTTGTGCCTGTACCATACTGTTTGGATTACTACAGCTTTGTAATATAACTTGAAGTCTGGAATTGTGATACCTACAGCTTTGTTTTCCTTTTTCAAGATTGCTTTGGCTATTTGGGGTCTTTTGTGGTTCCATACAAATTTTAGTATTATTTGTTCTAATTCTGTTAAAAATGTTGTTATTTTGATAGGGATTGTATTAAAAGTGTAGCAGGTTTTGGTCTTTGTTGTTTTACTAGCTTCTTTATAGGTAAGGTAAGGTTAGGTTGTTTATTTGAGGTTTTTCTTGCCTCTTAAGGCAGGCTTGTATTGGTATAATCCCTCTTACAGCTTTTGCTGTACCCCAGAGATTTTGGAATGTTGTGTTTTCATTTTCAATTGTCTCCATGTATTTTTTGATTTTCTCTTTGATTTTTTTTGGTTGACCCATTCATTGTTCATTAGCATGCTATTTAGCCTCCATGTATTTGTCTTCTTTCCATATTTTTTTCTACTAATTGATTTTTTAGTTACCTATCATTATGGTCAGAAAGGATGCATAATATGATTTTAATTTATTTGCATTTTTTGAGGCTTGTTTTGTGTCCTAACATGTAACGTACTCTGGAGAACGTTTCATGTACACTTGAAAAGAATGTGTATTCTGCTGTTTTTATTTTTACTTTTTAATTTTTTAATGTTTATTTTTGAGAGACAGAGATAAAAAGAGAGACAGAGCACAAATGGGAGAGGGGCAGAGAGAGGGAGACACAGAATCCGAAACAGGCTCCAGGCTCTGAGCTGTCCGCACAGAGCTCGATGCAGGGCTTGAACTCAGACCACAAGATCATGACCTGAACCGCAGTTGGACGCTCAACTGACTGAGCCACCCAGGTGCTTTTGTTCTGCTGTTTTTAGATGAAATGTTCTGAATATATTTGTTAGGCCCATCTGTTCCAATATGTCATTTGAAGCCTCTGTTTCCTTGTTGATTTTCTGTCTGGATGATCTGTCCATTGATGTAAGTGGTGTGTTGAAGTCTGCTACTATTATTATATTACTGCCAATTTCTTCCTTTATGTCTGTTAATAGTTGCTTTATGTGTTTAGGTGCTTCTATGTTGGGTGCATAAATATTTATAATTGTTATATTCATTTTTTGGATTATTCCCTTGATGATTTTGTAGTGACCTTCTTTTTCACTGTTACAGTCTCTGTTGAGGTCTAGTTTGTCTGATACAAGTATTGGTACCTGAGCTTTCTTCTTGCTTCCATTTGAATGGTAAATATTTTTTCCATCCCTTTATATTTTCAATTTGCATGTGTGTTTAGGGCTGAAGTGAATCTCTTTTAGGCAGCACATACATGGGTCCTCCTTTTTTATCCATTCCATCACCCTATTTCTTTTGATTGGGGCATTTAGTCCATTTAAATTAAAAGTAGTTATTGATAGGGTGCCTGGCTCAGTTGGTTAAGCGTCCAACTCTTGGTTTTGACTCAGGTTATGATCTTGCAGTTTGTAAGTTCGAGCCCCACAATAGGCTTCATGCTGACAGTGTGGAGCCTGCTTGGGATTCTCTCTCCTCTCTGTCCCTCCACTGCTAGTGTGCTTGCTCTCTCTCTCTCTCTCTTTCAAAATAAAGAAATGAACTTTAAAATGTAGTTATTGATAGGTAAGTACTTATTGCCATTTTGTTGCTTCTTTTATTATTGTTTTTGAAGTTCTTCTCTGTTCCTTTCTTCTTTTGCTCTCTTCCCTGTGGTTTAATGGCTTTTTTCAGCAGTCCAACCAGATGCTTGTCCCCAGTCTGTTTGTTGGGGCTGCATAGCACTGGCTTGCAGAGTGCTCTCCCTACCTTCTCCTCTGAGAGGATTTTGTAGGTGGGTGGGGGTGGCAGTCAGAGCAGGTGCTGGTCCCCAGTCTGTCTGCTGTTGCCACAGTGACCTCAAACTTCTTGGCTCTTTCCCTGTGCTGCCCCCTGAGAGGTTTTTGTTGGTGGGCAGAACCAGCAGTCAGATTAGATATCTGCCCTTAATCTGTCTGCTGGGGCTGCAGTCGAACTGGTGTATGTGGTTATTTTTCCCTCTCTCCAAAGTAGGAGTCACTTTGGAGTGGCTTCAGTCCCTGTTGGTACTGCTTATAGTATGAGACATGGAACCACTTTAGAGGGACTCTTGCTGAGTGTAGTGTGTTTGATGAGGTGGACCTTTAGGAAAACCTGGAGGTGGTGGAGTAGAGGGTGTGAGTAAGTTAGGTGATGGGTATTAGTGCTGGTTCCTGCAAGTGTCCAGCCATCTAGGCTGGTAGAGAGAGGGTGGTGACAAATGGTGCTGCTAGATCTTTTGTTCTTGAAGTCTCCTAAAGATCCCTGCCCTTCCAGGACATGTTCTGAGATTAGTAAATAAATTTATTTCATGTATACCCCAGGAACTTTTCCAACTGTTGCTTCTATGCTGTATCTCAGCTGGGTTGTTTGTTATGCTGTCTCCTTTAGGGCTCCGACTGTTTCCTTCACCCTCTAGCTTTGCCAGAGTTTAAAGTACTGGGAGTTAAGCACCACTGATTGTAAAAACTCCCAAAGTTAAGCCCCACTGGTTTTCAAAGCCAAATGTTATTGGGACTAGTCTTTCCACTGCAGGTCCCCCATGTCTAGAGTAACTGGTATGGGGTCTGTTCCTCTCCCTTTGCTGTGTTTCTGGTGTCCCTCTCATTTGTGGTTAGTCTTGCTGGGAGTTTAGTTCTTGACTGCATGTCCACCCCTATTATCCTTTTTGATGTGGCCTCCTCTCTATGATTAACTTTGGAAAGTTAGTTCTGCCAGTCTTTGGGTCATTTTCTGGACTTGTTGCCATGATGTGGCTGCTGACTAGGTGTGTTCATGGGATGAGTTGAGTACAGGATTCTTTTAGTCACCATCTTCCCAGAAATCTTCAAAGAAAAGAGAAAATATCGAAAAATAAACTTTTTTTGTTAACTTTATTTTTTATTTTTAAAAATTTACATCCAAATTAGTTAGCATATAGTGCAACAATCATTTCAGGAGTAGATTCCTTAGTGCCCCTTATCCATTTAGCCCACGCCCCCATACCACACCCCCTCCAGTAATCCTCTGTTTGTTCTCCATATTTATGAGTCTCTTATGTTTTGTCCCCCTCGTTTTTTAATTTTTTTTAACGTTTATTCATTTTTTAAGAGACAGAGACAGAGCGCGCAATAGAGGGGGGAGACAGATCCGAAGCAGGCTCCAGGCTCTGAGCTGTCAGCACAGAGCCTTACACGGGGCTCGGACTCACAAACCATGAGATCATGACCTGAGCTGAAGTCGGATGCTTAACTGACTAAGCCACCCAGGTGCCCCTGTCCCCCTCTCTGTTTTTATATTATTTTTGTTTCCATTCCCTTATGTTCATCTATTTTGTCTCTTAAAGTCCTCATATGAGTGAAGTCATATGATTTTTCTCTTTCTCTGATTGACTAATTTCACTTAGCATAATACCCTCCAGTTCCATCCACATAGTTGCAAATGGCAAGATTTCATTCTTTTCGACTGCCGAGTGATACTCCATTGTATATATATACCACATCTTCTTTATCCATTCATCAATCGATGGACATTTGGGTTTTTCCATACTTTGGCTATTGTTGACAGTGCTGCTATAAATATTGGGGTGCATGTGTTCCTTTGAAACAGCACACCTGTATCCCTTGGATAAATACCTAGTAGTGCAGTTGCTGGGTCGTAGGGTAGTTCTATTTTTAGTTTTTTTGAGGAACATCCATACTGTTTTCCAGAGTGGCTGCACCCACTTGCATTCCCACCAACAATGCAAAAGAGATGCTCTTTATCCACATCCTCGCCAACATCTGTTGTTGCCTGAGTTGTTCATGTTCACTATTCTGACAGGTGTAAGGTGGTATCTCATTGTGGTTTTGATTTGTCTTTCCATGATGATGAGTGATGTTGATTATTTTTTCATGTGTCAGTTGGCCATCTGGGTGTCTTCTTTGGAGAAGTGTCTATTCATGTCTTTTGCCCTTGTCTTCACTGGATTATTTGTTTTTTGAGTGTTGAGTTTGATAAGTTCTTTATAGATTTTGGAAACTAACCCTTTATCTGAGATGTCATTTCCAGATATCTTCTCCCATCCTGTTGGTTGCCTTTTAGTTTTGCTGATTGTTTCCTTTGCTGTGCAGAAGCTTTTTATTTTGATGAGGTCCCAGTAGTTCATTTTTGCTTTTGTTTCCCTTGCCTCCAGAGACGTGTTGAGTAAGAAGTTGCTGTGGCCAAGATCAAAGAGGTTTTTGCCGCTTTCTCCTCAAGGATTTTGATGGCTTCCTGTCTTACATTTAGGTCTTTCATCCATTTTGAGTTTATTTTTGTGTATGATGTAAGAAAGTGGTCCAGGTTTATTCTTCTGCATGTCGCCGTCCAGTTTTCCCAGCACCACTTGTTGAAGAGACTGTCTTTATTCCATTGGATATTCTTTCCTGCTTTGTCAAAGATTAGTTGGCCATATGTTTGTAGGTCCATTTCTGGGTTCTCTATTCTGTTCCATTGATCTGAGTGTCTGTTCTTGTGCCAGTACCATACTGTCTTGATGATTACAGCTTTGTAGGATAGCTTGAAGTCTGGGACCGTGATGCCTCCTGCTTTGGTTTTCTTTTCAAGATTGCTTTGGCTATTCGGGGTCTTTCTGGTTCCATACAATTTTAGGATTATTTGTTTTAGCTCTGTGAAGAATGCTGGTGTTATTTTGATAGGGATTGCATTGAATATGTAGATTTCTTTGGGTAGTATTGATATTTTAACTATATTTGTTCTTCCCATCCAGGAGCATGGAATCTTTCTCCATTTTTTTTTCTGTCTTCTTCAATTTTTTTCATAGGCTTTCTATAGTTTTCATTGTATAGATTTTTCATCTCTTTGATTAGATTTATTCCTAGGTATTTTATGGTTTTTGGTGCAACTGTAAATGGGATAGATTACTTGATTTCTCTATAGCTTCATTGTTGGTGTATAGGAATGCAACCGATTTCTGTGCGTTGATTTTATATCCTGCAACTTTGCTGAATTCATGAATCAATTCTTGCAGTCTTTTGGTGGAATCTTTTGGGTTTTCCATATAAAGTATCATGTCATCTGCGAAGAGTGAAAGTTTGACCTCCTCCTGGCCGATTTGGATGCCTTTTATTCCTTTGTGTTGTCTTATTGCAGAGGCTAAGACTTCCAATACTATGTTGAATAACAGTGGTGAGAGTGGACATCCCTGTTTTGTTCCTGACTTTTGGGGGAAAGCTCTCAGTTTTTCCCCATTGAGGATGATATTAGCATTGGGTCGTTCATATATGGCTTTTATGATCTCAAGGTATGCTCCTTCTATCCCTACTTTCCTGAGGGCTTTTATCAAGAAATGATGCTGTATTTTGTCAAATGCTTTCTCTGCATCTATTGAGATGATCATATGGTTGTTGTCCTTTCTTTTATTGATGTGATTAATCAAGTTAATTGTTTTGTGGATATTGAACCAGGTATAAATCCCAGGTATAAATCCCACTTGGTCATGGTGAATAATTTTTTTAATGTATTGTTGGATCTGGTTGGCTAATGTCTTGTTGAGGATTTTTGAATCCATGTTCAACAGGGAAATTGGTTTATAGTTCTCCTTTTTAGTGGGGTCTCTGCCTGGTTTTGGAATCAAGGTAATGCTGGCTTCATAGAAAGAGTTTGGAAGTTTTCCTTCCATTTCTATTTTTTGGAACAGCGTCAAGAGAATAGGTGTCAGCTCTTCCTTAAATGTTTGGTAGAATTCCCTTGGAAAGCCATCTGGCCCTGGACTCTGTTTTTTTTTTTTTTTTGGCAGATTTTTGATTACTAATTCGATTTCCTTACTGGTTATGGGTCTGATCAAATTTTCTATTTCTTCCTGTTTCAGTTTTGGTAGTGTATATGTTTCTAGGAATTTGTCCATTTCTTCCAGATTGCCCATATTATTGGCATATAATTGCTTATAATTTTCTCTTATTATTGTTTTAATTTCTACTGTGTTGGTTGTGATCTCTTCTCTATCATTCTTGATTTTATTTATTTGGGTCCCTTCCTTTTTCTTTTTGATCAAACTGGCTAGTGCTTTATCAATGTTGTTAACTCTTTTTTTTTTTTAATTTTTTTTTCAACTTTTATTTATTTTTGGGACAGAGAGAGACAGAGCATGAACGGGGGAGGGGCAGAGAGAGAGGGAGACACAGAATCGGAAACAGGCTCCAGGCTCTGAGCCATCAGCCCAGAGCCTGACGCGGGGCTCGAACCCACGGACCGCGAGATCGTGACCTGGCTGAAGTCGGACGCTTAACCAACTGCGCCACCCAGGCGCCCCATCAATGTTGTTAATTCTTTCAATGAACCAGCTTCTCGTTTCATTGATCCGTTCTACTGTTTTTGTTTTTTTGTTTTTTTGTTTTTGGTTTCAATAGCATTGATTTCTGCTCTAATCTTTATTATTTCCTGTCTTCTGCTGGTTTTGGGTTTTATTTGCTGTTCTTTTTCCAGCTCCTTAAGGCATATGGTTAGGTTGTGTATCTGAGACCTTTCTGCCTTCTTTAGGAAGGCCTGGATTTGCTATATACTTTCCACTTATGACCGCCTTTTCTGTTTCCCAGAGGTTTTGGGTTGTGGTGTTATCATTTTCATTGACTTCCATATACTTTTTAATTTCCTCTTGGGGTGCCTGGGTGGCTCAGCTGGTTGGGCGTCCAACTTCAGCTCAGGTCATGATCTCACAGTCCGTGAGTTCGAGCCCCGCATCGGGCTCTGTGCAGACAGCTCAGAGCCTGGAGCCTGCTTCGGATTCTGTGTCTCCCTCTCTCTCTGCCCCTCCCCTGCTCATGCTCTGTCTCCCTCTGCCTCAAAAATAAATAAAAACATTAAAAAAAATTAAAAAAAAATTTCCTCTTTAACTTCTTGGTTAGCCCATTCATTCTTTAGTAGGATATTCTTCAGTCTCCAAGTAGTTGTTACCTTTCCAAATTGTTTTCTTGTGGTTGATTTCAAGTTTCATAGTGTTGTGGTCTGAAAATATGCATGGAATAATCTTGATCTTTTTGTACTTGTTGAGGGCTGATCTGTGTCCCAGTATGTGGTCTATTCTGGAGAATATCCATGTGCACTGGTGAAGAATGTATATTGCGCTGCTTTAGGATGAAATGTTCTCAATATATCTGTTAAGTCCATCTGGTCCAGTGTGTAATTCAAAGCCATTGTTTCCTTGTTGATTTTTTGATTAGATGATCTGTCCATTGCTGTGAGTGGGGTGTTGAAGTCTCACTATTATGGTATTACTATCAATGAGTTTCTTTATGTTTGTGATTCATTGGTTTATATATTTGGGTGTGCTCACATTTGATGCATAAATGTTTACAATTGTTAGGTCTTCTTCGTGGATAGACCCCTTGATTATGATATAATGCCCTTCTGCATCTCTTGATACAGCCTTTATTTTAAAGTCTGGATTGTCTGATATAAGTATGGCTACTCTGACTTTCTTTTGTTGACCATTAGCATGGTAGATTGTTCTCAGTCCCCTTATTTTCAATCTGAAAGTTTCTTTAGGTCTAAAGTGGGTCTCTTGTAAATAGCATATAGATGGATCTTGTTTTCTTATCCATTCTGTTACCCTGTGTCTTTTGATTGGACCATTGAGTCCATTGACACTTAGAGTGAGTACTGAAAGACATGAATTTATTGCCATTATGATGCTTGTAGAGTTGGAGTTTCTGGTGGTGTTCTCTGGTCCTTTTTTTTTTTTCTTAAGGAAATATTTATTTATTTATTTTTAATTTTTGATTGAACTTTAATGCATGCAGGTTATACATAAATATGTGTAACAAGGCTTTTATATTTTTCTTTTTTTAATTTTATTTTTTATTTTTTAAAATTTATATCCAAATTAGTTAGCATATAGTGAAACAATGGTTTCAGGAGTAGATTCCTTAATGCCCCTTACCCATTTAGCCCATCCCCTCTCCCACAACCCCTCCAGCAACCCTAACTTTGTTCTCCATATTGATGAGTCTCTTATGTTTTGTCCCCCTCCCTGTTTTTATATTATTTTTGTTTCCCTTCCCTTATGTTCAGGTTCCTCAAAAAACTAAAAATAGAACTACCTATGACACAGCAATTACACTACTAGGCATTTATCCATGGGATACAGATGTGCTGTTTTGAAGGGACACATGCACCCCCATGTTTATAGCAGCACTATCAATAATAGCCAAAGTATGGAAAGAGCCCAAATGTCCACTGATGGATGAATGGATAAAGAAGATGTGGTATATATATACAATGGAGTATTACTCGGCAATCAAAAAAGAATGAAATCTTGCCATTTGCAACTATGTGGTTGGAGCTGGAGGGTATTAAGCTAAGTGAAATTAGTCAGTCAGAGAAAGAGAAAAATCATATGACTTCACTCATATGAGGTCTCTGGTCCTTTCTAATCTTTGTATTTATTTGGTATGTATGTATGTATTTATTTATATTTTCATCTTTTCTCCCCTCAGAGAGTCCCCCTTAAAATTTCTTGCAGGGCTGGTTTAGTGGTCACACCAAGAAATAAACTCAATAAACAATATGCAAGTTCTACCTGAATGAAAAAATAAATATTATTGAGGAACATAAAAGAAGACTTAGAGTAATAGAAAGGCATAGCATATTCTTAAATGGAAAAATAATATGAAATATATTCATTCACTTAAGTAAATAGTAGGGTAAATTAAAGTCAGTTCAAGTAAAGGTACATTTTTTGTGTGTGAAGCTGGATGTAAAATTCATATGTGAAAACAAGCAAGCATGAAAACCCAGATAGTTTTGGAAAAGGGGAGTAGTTAGTGGAGATTAGTTTTATCAGTTTAGAAAAGGGAAGTGGTTAGGGTAATTAGTTTTATCAGAGATTAAAAATGACATCTTAAGTTACAGTAGTTAAAACAGTGTGGTACTGCTACAGGATTTTATAGACAAATCAATGAAACAGACCAGAAAGTCTAGGAATAGATTGAAGTCATGTAGAAATTTCACATCTGATAAAGATGCCACTTAAGAACAGTGAGAAAAAGATGCATTACTTAACAAATATTGTTGGATCACCTTGGTAGCCACTTGGGAAAATGAGTAGCATCCATACTTCATAGTTAACCACTGAATAAATTGCAGTTAGTAAAATATTGGGCCATAAAACCAATAGGAGAAAATGGGAGTGCTTAAAAATTAAGTTTAGAGTGGCTATTTCTAAAATATACAAAATTAGGAATCAGTAAGAGGAAAAAATGATATCTTTAAGAGCATGAAACGCAAACCTCTGTGTGGAAAAAGAGCATCATGATAAAGTCAAAAGTCACATGAATTACACTCCTACATCATTGCAGTAGAATTGGTGCAACCTGCATGTAGGAAGTTTGGCAGTTTAAATCAAAATGAAAAATTACATACTTTAACCCAGGAATTCTCATTCTTTGAGTTTATTGTATAGATATATCCAGTATATGCATACATGTACAAAAAGATATATGTATAAAGATGATCTACATTGCTACTGTAACACATGACCACAAATTTAGTGGCTTAAAACAACAGAAATTTATTCTCTTACAGTTCTGGGTGTCCTAGGTTTAAAATAAGTTTCGCTGGGCTAAAGTCAAGGCATAAGTAGGGCTGGTTCCTTCTGGAGGCTCTAAGGGGAAATTTTGTCTTCTTGCCTTTTTCAGCTTCTCGTGACCTCTTTTTTTTGGCTTGTGGCCTCCCTCCATTTTGAAAGTGTATCACTCCAGTCTCTACTTCTGTTAATCTTTTGCTCTTGCCTTTTCTTATAAGGATCTCTGTCATTATATGGGGCCTATCCAGACAAATGGTGATAATCAACCCATCTCAAAATCCTTAACTTAATCATATCTGTGAAGTCCCTTTTTGCCAGTAAGGTAATACATTAACAGGTTCTGGGGATTAGGACATGAACATCTTTGAGGGACCATTAATTAGCGTACCATGGACATGTTCTTGCATATCCTATCTCTGGAAGAGTAAGAAACTGTTAATGATAATTGCCTTTGGAGAGAGGAACCTGGGGCCTGAGGGACAAGGGTGAGACAAAGACAGTTTACTGTATGCCCCTTTGTACTTTTTGTGTTTGTTTGTCTGTATTCACTCTTTTTAAAAAAAGTGAAATATGCTCATTGTTAGAGCTTTTATAAGTTGTAAAAGAGAAAAACATAAAAATATAAATCATAATCCAACCATCCAGATCAGTACTGTTAATATTTTTTCTATATTTCCTTCTATTTTTTTAGATTCAAAGTTATGTCTGTAGTAGACAGAGTAAATAACTCCCAAGATGTCCAAGCCCTAATCCACAGAACCTGTGGATATGCTACCACATATGGCCAAAGAAATTTTATAGATGTGATTAAACATTTTGAGATAAGGAGATCATCCTGGATTATCTGGGGGGCACTCAATGTAGTCACAAATACCCTTATATGAGGGAGACAACAAGGTCAGAGAGACAGAGAGAGAGAGAGAGAGAGAGAGAGAGAGAGAGAGAGAGAAGGTGATATAAAAATGGAAACAGTGGTTGAGTAATGCATTCAGGAGCCAAGGAATGTGCACAGCTGGAAAAGGGAAGGACCGAATTCCTGGACTTCTGACCTCTAGAACTATAAGAGGATAAATTTATGTCGTTTAACAATACTGACTGTGTTGTTTTTTGTGACATTGGCATTAGGAAACTAGTGCAGGGTCTTTAAATGATAAGCATTTCCCCATGCGCTTTTAACTTTTTTTGTGTGAACACTGTATGGCCCTTTACTTTAATATTATCACTTGTTTGTCTTATTTTCTATACTGTAAGTTGTACAAGGGCAGGAACATTGATGTATTTTTAACACAGTTTTATTGAGATGTTGACATATATGCACATTTAAGGTGTACAATGTGATGATTTTGATACACATATATATTGTGCAATAATTGCCACAATAAAGTTAGTTAGCACCTCTATCTCCTTACATATTTGCCTTCTTTTTGGTGTGTGGTGATAACATTTTAGGTCTATTCTCTAAACAACTTTCAAGTATATAATACAGTACTGTCTTATAGTTACCATGCTGTATAGTATATCTTCAGAACTTACTCAACCTTTATTTTTTGAGAGCGAGAGCATGATCAAGGGAGGAGCAGAGGGAAAGGGAGAGAGAGGATCCCAAGCAGGCTCTATGCCCAGTTCAGAGCCTGATACAGGGCTTGATGTCATGACCACGAGATCATGACCTGAGCCCAAATCGAGTTGGATGCTTAACTGACTGAGCCACCCAGGCACCCCCGGAACTTATTCACCTTAAAGCTGGAAGTTTATAGCCTTCAGTCAACATCTCCTTATTTCCTACAATTCCTACCCGCTGGCGACCACCAGTCGCTCTCTGAGTTCATCTTTTTTAGATAGTGAAATCATACAGTTTTTGTCTTTCTGTGCCTGACTTACTTTACTTAACACAGTGCCCTCAAGATCCATCCATGTTGTTGCAAAAGGCTGGATTTCCTTCTTTTTTATGGCTGAATAATATTTCATATTAATATTCTCTCTCTCTCTTTACACACACACACACGTGCGCACACACACACACATACCATACTTATATTTATACCACATTTTCTTTATCCATGCAACACTTAGGTTTTTTCCATGTCTTAGCTATTTTGAATGCAACAAACTTGGGGATACAGATATCCCTTTGAGATAGTGATTTCATTTGTTTTGGATATATACCAAGAAGTGGGCTGCTAGATCATATGTTAGTTCTACTTTTAATTTTTTGAGGAACCTCCATCCTATTTTCCATAGTGGCTATACCAATTTATGTTCCCGCCAACTGTGCACAAGGGTTCCCTTTTCTCCACATCCTTGTCAACACTTGTCCTTTTTCTTTTTGATAATAACCATCTTAAGAGGTGTGAGGTGATATCCTATTGTGGTTTTCATTTGCATTTCCATGATGGTTACTGATATTGACAACATTTTTCATAAACATGTTAGGCATTTGTTTATCTTTGGTAAAATATCTGTTTGGGTTCTTTGCCTATGTTTCAATCAGGTTTTTTTTTTTTTTTTTTTTTTGCTATTGAGTTGTTTGAATCTCTTATATATTTTGGATATTAACTTATCAGATATATGGATTGCAAACATTTTCTCACATTCTGTAGTTGTCTCTTCACTCTTTTGATTATTGTCCTTGCTGTGCAGAAGCTTTTTAGTTTGATGCAATTACATTTGTCTATTTTTCTTTTGTTGCTTGTACTTTTGGTGTCATATCCAAAATTGTTGCCAAGACAAATGTCAAAGAGCTTTTCTCCTATGTTTTCTTCTGGTGATTTTAGTTTTGCATCTTACATTTAAGTGTTTAATCCATTTTGAGTTAATTTCTGTGAATGGTATCAGGTAGGGGTGCAGTTTCATTCCTTTGGATGTATATATCCAGTTTCTCCAAAACCATTTATTGAGGAGACTATTGTTTTCCTATTGAGTATTCTAGGCTCCCTTGTTCAAATATTAGTTGACCATAAATATGTGTGGGTTTATTTATGGGCTTTCACTTATGTTCCATTGGTCTATGTGTTTGTTTTTATGCCCATACCATATTATTTTGATTACTATAGCTTTGTAATAAAGTTTGAAATTAGTATTGTGATGCCTCCAGCTTTGTTCTTCTATCTCGGGATTGCTTTGGCTATTGGTCTTTTGTTGTTTCATATGAATTTTATAATTGCTTTTTCTATATCTATAAAATGCCATTAAAATTTTGATAGAGATTTCATTGATTCTATAAATGGCTTTGGGTAGTATGGGTATTTTAGCACTATTAATTCTTCCAATCCATGAACACAAGATATCTTTCTATTTATTTATATGTTCCTCAATTTTTAATCAATGCATATGATTTTCAGTGTGCAGATCTTTTATCTTTTTAGTTAAATTTATTCCTAAGTATTTTATTATTTTTGATGCTATTGTAAATGGGATTGTTTTCTTTATTTCTTTTTCAGATAGTTTATTGGCAATTTTATAGGAACAGCTGATTTTTGTATAGTGGTGAGCATTGCTGTCTTCTATATATGTCTTGAACACCATTATATTTCTAAAGTCTTTTCCACAGTGGCCCCTTAATAACTATTTATTTAGTAAATCAATGAATGAATATGCTATAATTTATGTTACCTTTATTTCATTTTATATATTAAGTTTTTCCCAATGTTATGCTTTTTTAAAAGTAGCTCTTGCCATAGATAGCTGATAATAATAATAATAATAACTATATGGTAAATTGATCTTTGACAAAGCCAGGAATAATATCCAATAGGGAAAAACAGTCTTCAACAAATGGGGTTGGGAAAAGTGGACAGCAGCATGCAAAAGAATGAAACTGGGTCACTTTCTTACACCATATACAAAAATAAATTCCAAATGGATCAGAGGCCTAAATGTCAGACCTGAAACCATAAAAATCATGGAGTAGAACACAGGCAGTAACGTCTTTTGTATTGTCTGCCACAACTTCTTTCTAGAAAGGTCTCTTGAGGCAAGGAAATAAAAGCAAAAAGAAACTGTTGGGACTACATGAAAATAAAACACTTCTGTACACTTAGGAAACAACGAAACTTAGAGGCAGTTTACTGAATGGCAGAAGGTATCTCAAATGACATATCCCATAAAGGGTTAGTATCCAAAATATATATAGAGCTTATAAAAAAAAACTTAACACCCAGAAAATGAGTAATCTGATTAAAAAGGGGCAGAAAACATAAATAGACATTTTTCCAAAGAAGACGTCCAGGTGGCCAACAGACACATGACAAGATGCTCAACATCACTGATTATCAGGGAAACAACAAATCAAAACTACAATGATATATCACCTCCCACCTTTAAGATGGCTAAAATTAACAAGAAACAACAGGTGTTGGTGAGGATGTGGAGAGAGGGGGACCCTCTTTATTTATTTATTTACTTATTTACTTATTTAATATAATTTATTGTCAAATTGGCTAACATACAGTGTGTAAAGTGTGCTCTCGGTTTTGGGGGTAGATTCCCATGGTTCATCACTTACATACAACAAAGATGTGGTTTATATATACAATGGACTACTACTTGGCAATGAGAAAGAATGAAATCATGCCATTTGCAGCAACGTGGATGGAACTGGAGGGTATTATGCCGAGTGAAATAAGTCAGAGAAAGACAGATATCATATGTTTTCACTCATAAATGGATCTTGAGAAACTTAGCAGAAGACCATGGGGAAAGGGAAGGAGAGAAAAATAGTTACAAACAGAGAGGGAAGGAGGCAAACCATAGGGGGAACCCTCTTGAACTATTTGTGGGAATATCAACTGGTGCACCATTGTGGAAAACAGCATGGAATTTCCTTAAAAAGTTAAAATAGAACTAACTACCCTGGGATCCAGTGATTGCAGTACTATGTATTTACCCTACAAGAATACAAAACTACTAATTCAAAGGGATACATGCACTCTGATGTTTACAGAAGCATTATCCACAAGAGCCAAATTATAAAAAGAGCCCAAATGTCCATCAACTGATGAATGGATGAGGAGGATGTGGTGTGTATGTGTGTACACACACACACACACATACACACACACGCACACACACACACACACACACACTCAATGGAATATTACTCAGCTATAAAAAGGGGGAAATCTTGCCATTTGCAACATCATAGATATAGCTAGAGTATATAATGATAAGTAAAAAAAAGTCATAGAAAGACAAATACCATATGATCTCACTCATATGTGAAATTTAAGAAACAAAACAAGTGAACAAAGGGAGAAAAAAGAAAGATTCTTAACTATAGAGTACAAACTGATGGTTACCAGAGAGAAGGTGGTGGGTGGTAGGTTAAATAGGTGATGAGTATTAAGGAGTACACTTGTGATGGGCATTGGGTGTTGTATGGAACTGTTGAATCACTATATTGTACATCTGAAACTAATATTACTCTCTATGTTAACTAACTGGAATTTGAAGACAACATTTTTAAAAAATAAAGAGAGAAGATATACTGCAAAGCTGTAGTAATCAAAACAGTATGGTATTGGTAGCACCTCTCTAAATTTTTTGCCTCCCTTTAGTTTATTCTCAACTTTGGTGCACTTTTGCCCTTATTACCTGGGTTATCTTCTTTAAAAACAAATTTGTTCAGACCGTCAATAAATATATGTTGAATGGATGAATTCCTTTCACTCTTTACTTGCATTTGATTCCTCCCTGTGTACAAGAATGAATACCACACTTTTTAAATTTTTTTAATTTTTTAAATTTTATTTTGAGGGAGGGAGGGAGAGAGAGGGGGAGAGGGAGAGAGGGAGAGGGAGAGAGAGAGAGAGAGAGAGAGAGAGAGAGAGAGAGAGAGAAAGCAGGGGAGAGGGGCAGAGTGGGGGGGAGAGAGAGAGAATCCCAAGCAGGCTCCATGCTCAGCGTGGAGCCTGACAAGGGCCTTGATCTCATGACCCTGGGATCATGACCTGAGATGAGATCAAGAGTTGGACGTTCAACTGACTGAGCCACCCAGGTGCCCCTAATACCACCGTTCTTAAAGTATGGAAGATCGTTCATATTCTGACAGCTGCCCATCTTTTCAAGATTCCATTCCTAGATTTTCCTCCCATATATATCCTCCACTCCAGTCACCAAACTACTTCATTTTTTCTGAATGTAGCTGTCATTTTTATGCCCCATATCCTTGCCTACAACTGCATTCTCAGCCTGTGTTGTTCCCTTTACCTGTCATATACATTGCACGTTTTCTAAGTCTGGGGAATGTATGCATCCTTCAAGTTACAGCTCAAATTTATTCTGTTCTGTGACACTTTCTGAGTCTCACCCAAACATAGTCAGATGACCCCCAGTTCTATTTTTTCCAGTGCCTCTGGTTTATATTTTAAGTATTATATTCGTGACATTGTTTTGTAATTATTTAATGTCTGTGTCCCTCATGTGAGCTCTTTTAGGTCAGGGACCATGTCTTCTTTCTCTCCATCACCCATAGCACCTAGAATCATTTTTTGAGGTAAGTGCTCACTAAAAGTTTATTGGATAATTATTTATTCATTAATTCTGCAAGTATTTAGTGAACATTTCCTGTATGCCATGAAATGTTCTAGGTATTGTAGATACAGGGCTGAAAGAGACAGACCAAACCCTTTCTCTTATGGAGCTTGTATTTTAATGAGGAGAAACATAAAATATAGTAGTAAATAATTAAGTAAGATATTTTTTTAAGTTTTTAAGTTTTTAATTCCAGTTAGGTAACATATCACATTTTATTAGTTTCAGGTGTACAGTACAGTTCCATACATCACCTGGTGGTCATCAGGACAAGTGCACTCCTTAATCTGAATCACTCATTTCATCCATCCCCCCACCCCTCCCCTCTGGTAACCATAGATTTGTTCTCCATAATAAGATATTTATTGATAGTTATTAGTTGTATAAAGAATACAAGAGGATAATGGGATAGAAAATATAGTTTTAAAAGTTACTTATAGCTTCTGTAAGTTTAATGAATTATAGGAGTAAGAGTGGAAGAAGGAAAATCAGTTGAAGGTCTATTGCAATAATATGACTAAGAGATGAAGGTGGCCTGGACTTAAGTCATGTTGGAGGCAGTGAGACATGCACAGGAATTCATGATATTCTTAGAAACTGGAGCCATCATTATTTATTACTTGCCAGTGAATTGGATGAGAGAGAGGGGAAGGGAGAGGGAGAGAGAGGGAAGGAAAGGGAGGAATAGAGAGATCAAGGATGAGTCACAAAGTGTTTTTGCCTTGAGCATCTGGATGGTGTGTGTGTGTGTGTGTGTGTGTCAGAGAGAGAGAGAGAGAGAGAGAGAGAGAGAGAGAGAGAGAGAGAGAGAGAGGGAGAGGGAAAGGAGAGGAAAGAAAGTGAGAGCAAGAGCGAGTGAGTGAGAGAAGATACTGAGAGTTTTGTTTGGACATAATAAAACTTGAGATGCCTATTTGAAATGGATAAAACAAGGGTAGCTTTTGTCAGTCTAGAATTTTTATCAGCTGTGTAGCAGAAGCAAAACTTCATTCCCCTATGCATATTTCTCTGATGTGTGAGAGCAGAAGTGAGGGAAGGGAAGCATTTTGACAATTAAAATTTAGTTTCCTTATGCATTAAAATTGCTGGAGTTTACCTAGGTTTTTCTTCTGTTTTACCTTTTGCAAATGTTAGATGGAGACAAGATGTTTGCCCCTCCTGTTCCTCATTCAGTTTTAAAAATAAACTGACCCACACAACTGGCCCTTAACAAGAGCCATGATGGTCTTTGAACGTTAATAACAGCTGTGGATAGATTGGCTAGAAGTCAATGGTGGGTGGCAGGGGAAAGGACTGATTAGTCAGAACCAAATACAGATATTAGTTTCCCAGTATAGATGAGAAGTTGTTGGTATCAAAATATTCTTAGAAGACACTGCTAAACAGTAAGGATGATGGTTCAGTATTGTGTTTGGCTTTTTTTGAAACATTAGACCCTAGAGTTTGGATATCAGCCCAGGAAGGCCACTGGCAAAAACTGCTAGTGCAGATTCAGGATTTTTAAATTTCTGGAACTCTCAGCTATATTCTAGGAGACTGCTGTCAAGGTGGGGCCTGCCACAGAGATCTGCTTTTTCTGCCCCAGGAAATAACTACTTTTTGAAATATATCCTTAAAAGGAAAGGGTTTGTTTGCTATAATCTCTTGGCTGGTATCAGGAAGGGTTAAATTTGGCTTTGATGGGTAATGGGTATGGATGGAGTTGTTATAGTTTGTGTACAGAAAAATCGGAAAAGCTATTTTTTCTCAAAGCTGTTTTCTCAAAAGATCATATTTATCTGTTGGCCCTTCTTCTGTTGGCATTCTGGAGGCTTTGATATTCTCACCCTTGCTGCTGGTATTGTTATCAGTTTGTTAATTATCATCTTATAACAGTTTGTGGTTAAGACTCTGGAATTAGAATTTTTATCCCAACCCATTTACCTTCAGATTGATAAGTAAAAGATATGAAATAGCTCATTGTTTCTGATGCATAAGGCAGAGTACATCATGAAGATTTGTGGGAAGAATTTCAGAGCAGGCATTAAAAATAGTGAATTATATTAATAAGTAAAGCCTCTTCAACTCCACCCTCTTGACTCTTGGGATACAGCCGATAAACAGCCACCCATGTTTTTTTTATTGGCCTGAAACACAAGGATCCAGCAGAGTAAACATTTTGCTGTTCTGTGAACACTTTTCCAACCCCTTTTCTTACTTGCTCCTAACTGAGTTTCACTTGGATTTCAAATGTGAACAACAAAGTCTAATGGAATTTATTGTTTGTGTTTTTTTAAACAAATGGTTGTTAAGGAACATCTGGTTGTAGTTAATGGTTATGTGTGTGTGTGTGTCTAATATGTCTTCACTTACAAAGTTCATTTCCAGATTCAGATCTTTCCTAGAAGAGATTTTGTTAATTACACATTTTAGAGTGTGAAGTGCAAAGTAATTTATTTAGTTTTCATTTCTCCTCATTTACCAAGCAAAAGATGACTGAAATTTCTCCACTGTTCATTTTCAATAGCATAAACACAGTGTTGCAGTATTCTTTGTTACATTTGTATATAGCAAAGGATTTTAGGGGTTGACAAGATCTTATTTTGCCCCGTTATTTCTGGGAAGGGGAAATTAATATGCTCTTGACATTTTGGACATTTGGATAGTTCTTCATTGTGTTTGTCCCGGGCATTGCTAGTTGTCCAATATCTTAGCTGTCCCTCCCTACCATGTAATAAATGACAGCAGTTATCCCCGAGTCATTATTCCAAACAAAATCACCTCCACACATTTCCAAGTCTACCCTGCATACAGTACTGCCTTGAGATTGAGAACTACTGATGTATTTTAAACTCCCCATATTTTAGAGCAGGAGACTGGACTAGAGAGATTTGCTGAAAATTATACAACTGGTGGCAAAACTAGACTAAAATTCAGCTCTCCTGAATTTTGCCTAGTGTCCTTTCTTGCCATATATTTCGAAGGCTCATTTAAATACTTTAGGCTGATGTCTTTAGTACTTTTAGGGGTTTTGACTGGTGGGAAGGTATTCCATGGCATACATATGGTCCAAAGGTAGTAGAATCTGGAATTTAATTAAAGAATAATATATTCTAATTTTTATTCATCTATGAAATTTTGTTCATGTTTGCTGTATGGAGCTTGGAAAATTGGTAACTCTCATGGGCCTCTACGTTGGAAATAATATAAATGGGAAGGGTGGTGATACGAAGAAAATTATCTGAAGATCTTAAAAGGGGGCTTTTTAAAAGTTGAATGCAATGAAATATTTGCAATCCATTCTCTCTTTTTCTCTCCATAGCTTCTTCCCGGTATTCACTAGGAATCAGGTATAATCACCAGCTTCTGTATTTTTTCTTCAGTCACCTCTTCCCCCATAAGTTGTAGACGATATATAAACCTCTCATTTTCTAGTTATTTAGCCCAGGTCAGAGTGTGGACTCATAAGGTGCCTGGCAAATGTTCCTGCTTGGGGAAATGATTCTGAACTTACTACCAGGTCAAGTGGTGGCATCTAGGTCTTGCCTTTGTCACTGGTGACATTGAGGCAAACAAACAAACAAACAAACACACACACACAGAACAGCCTTCTCTGCCATGAGGTTTCTGCTTGAGATTACCAAATGTGATTAGATCTCTGATGGATAAGAGAAAGAATTGAAAGAATAAGTTGGAGCTTTCTGAGGATCCCTGAGGACTTGTCCTCTTCTGGACAGACTGTTGTTTTCCCTATATTTTCCTGTTGTTTTCCATGTTGAGCTTTGCTTTGGAGGATTTTCCTTCATCTGCCTGTTTAATTCCGTTTTAATGATGCCAAAATGTTTCCTGAGTACATTTAGGCAGTCTGCATTTGGTCTGAGATGAGAAGTGATGTTTTTCTATCCCTTTATCTCTGATTCCATTCAGTAGCATTTTTAATGTAATCTTTAAGTTTAACATGGTGACCCTCATCCCTCCTCCTAGGTGGGCCACAACTACAAAGATCAGAAAAGAAAGTGAACCTCCTAGATTCTACATGGTTTGGGCAAATAGAGTTAATAATTTGCTTTTGGGCAGAGACCTTTTTAGGTTCTACCATCTGTTCCAATTCATGAATAGATCCAAGGCCTATTTTGTTTTGGGGGTTATTTTAAAAATATTTTTATTGAGGTATAATTAACATACCATACAATTCACCCATTCATACCATTCAGTGATTTTTAGTATATTCATAGAGTTGTGCAACCATTACCACAGTCAATTTCAAAATGTTTTCAATATTCCAAAAAGAAACCTTGTACCCTTACAAAGGCCTACTCTTAAGCCTGGTTTGTTGCCAATAATTATAGCTAATGTTTGTTGAGAGCTTATTCTGTGCACTGGACTTAATATTTGCATGTATTATCTCAATTAAAATTTGTCACAATCCTATAAGGTATGGGCTAATACTATCCCCATTTTGTAAATGAGGAAACTGAGGCATGGAGACATTTAAAACTTGTTCAGAATCAAACAGGATTTATTTTTATTTTTTTAAATTTATTTATTTATTTTGAGAAAGAGAGAGAGAGAGAGGGAGAGAAAGAGAGAGAGAGAATCCCAAGTTGGCTCCGCACTGTCAGTGCAGAACCCAATGCAGGGCTCGAACTCACAAACTGTGAGATCATACCCTGAGCTGAGATCAGGAGTCAGATGCGTAACCCACTGAACCACCCAGGTGCCCAGAATCAAACAGGTTTTAAGTAGTAAAGCCTGGATTCAAATGCAGGCTATCTGACTTCATAGCATTTTTTAAAGTTTTTATTTAAATTCCAGTTAGTTAACATATGGTGTAATATTAGTTTCAGGTGTACAATATAGTGATTCAACACTTCCTGGTGCTCATCACTACAAGCACACTCCTTAATCCCAATCACTTATTTAACCCATTCCCCACCTTGCTCTCTGGTAACCATCAGTTTGTTCTCTATAGTTAAGAGTCTCTTTCTTGCTTTATCTTTCTCTCTCTGTCCCTCCCTTCCTCTTTTTCCCTGTGCTCATTTGTTTTGTATCTTAAATTGCACATATGAGTGAAATCATATGGTATTTGTCTTTCTCTGACAGACTTCACTTAGCATTACGCCCTCTAGCTCCATCCATGTCGTTGTAAATGTCAAGATTTCATTCCTTTTTATGGCCGAATATGATTGCATTGTATGTGTGTGTGTATATGTGTGTGTGTGTGTGTGTGTGTGTATACATACATATATATGTGTGTATATATATATACATACATATACATTTGTGTATGTATTATATACACATACATCATACACACACACACACACACACACACCACATCTTTGTCATTTCATCAATAGGTGGACACTTGGGCTGCTTCCATATCTTGGCTATTGTAAATAATGCCACTGTAAATATAGGGGTGCATGTATCCCTAGTATTTTTGTATTCTTTGGGTAAATTCCCAGTAGTGAAATTGCTGGATTGTAGGGTAATTCTATTTTTAACTTTTTGAGGAACCTCCATATTGTTTCCACAGTGGCCACAAAAGTTTGCATTACCATTCTGCATGAGTGTTCCTTTCTTTCCACATGGCTTGCCAACAGCTGTTGTTCCTGGTGTTGTGAATTTCAGCTATTCTGACAGATGTAAGGTGATATTTCACTGTAGTTTTGATTTACATTTCCCTGATGGTAAGTGATGCCAGGTATCTTTTCATGTTGGCCATCTGTATGTCTTCTCTGGAAAAATGTCTACTCTTGTCTTCTGCCCATTTTAAAGTGGATTATCTGTTTTTTGGGTGTTGAGTTTTATGTTTCTGAAATATATTTTGGATATAAACCATTTATTGGATATATAATTCACAAATATCTTCTCCCATTCCTTAAGTTGCCTTTCAGTTTTGTTGATTGTTTCCATCACTCTGCAGAAGCATTTTATCTGGATGTAGGCCCAATAGTTTATTTTTGCTTTCATTTCCATTGCCTCAGGAGACCTATCTAGAAAAAAGTTGTTATGGCCAATGTCAGAAAGGTTACTGCCTGTTTTCTTCTGGATTTTTATGGGTTTTGGGTCTCACATTTAGGACAGCTGATCCATTTTGAATTTATTTTGTGTGTGGTGTAAGAAAGTGGTCCAGTTTCATTCTTTTTTATGTTGCTGCCCAGTTTTCCCAACACCATTTGTTGAAGAGACTTTTTTCCCATTGGATATTCTTTCCTGCTTTGTCAAAGATTAATCGACCATATAATTGTGGATTTGTTTCTGGGTTTTCTATTCTGTTCTAATGGTCTATGTTTTTATTTTTTTTCACATACCATACTGTTTTAATTACTAAAATTAAATTATATTGCTTTGCAATATAACTTGAAGTCTGGAGTTGTGATGGTTCCGGTTTTGCTTTTTTTTTTTTTTTCCAAGGTTACCTTGACTATTCAGGGTCCTTTGTGGTTCCATACACATTTTAGGATTGTTTGTTCTTGTTCTGTGAAAAATGCTGGTGGTATTTTGACAGAGATTGCATTAAATGTGTAGATTGCTTTGCATAATATAGACATTTTAACAATATTCATTCTTCCTGTTCATGAGTATGACATATCTTTCCATTTCTTTGTGTCATCCTGAATTTCTTTCATCAGTATTTTATAGTTTTTAGAGTACAGGTTTTTCATCTCTTTGGCTAGGTTTATTCCTAGGTATCTTACTTCTGTTGCAGTTGTAAATGAGATTGTTTTCCTAATTTCTCTTTCTGCTGCTTCATTATTGTTATATAGAAATGCAATAGGTTTATGTATGTTGGTTTTGTATCCTGCACGTTGAGTGAATTCGTTGATCAGTTGTAGCAGTTTTTTTTGGTAAAATCTTTAGGGTTTTCTGTATACAGTGTCATATCCTATGCAAATTGAGAAAGATTTACTCCTTCCTTCCCACGTTGGATTCCTTTTATTTATTTTTGTTGTCTGATTACTGTGGCTAGGACCTCCAGTACTATTTTGAATAGAAGTGTTGAGTAGAAGTGAGTAGAGAGTGGACATCCTTGTCTTGTTCCTGACCTTAGAGAAACAACTGTCAGTTTTTCCCCATTAAGGATGATATTAACTATGGGTTTTTCATAAATGGTCTTTATTAGGTTTAGATATATATCCTCTAAACTTAATATTTTTTTGTCTTTATCACTGTATTTGGCGATTTCATTACAATATGTCTTGGTATGGATATCCTTTTGTTGATTTTGTTGGAGGTTCTCCATGCCTCCTGGATCTGGCTATCTGTATCTTTTTTCAGATTAGGGAAAATTTTCAGCTCTTTCTTAAAATAACTTTTCTTCCCCCCTTTCTCTGTTCTCTGTTTGATGGAGTCACTGAGTTCCCTAAATCTATTTTTGTTTTATGTAATTCTGTTTTCTCTCTTCTTTGTTCAATTTGGTTACTTTTCGTTACTCTATCTTCTAGATCATTAATTCAGTTTTCTGCTTGTTTCATCCTGCTGTTCTTTGCACCAAGCATGTTTCTAATCTCATTTATTCCACTCTTCATCTCTGATTGGTTCTTTTTTATTTCTGTGTTAAGGGTCTTTCTGATGTCTTCCACTCTTTTTTCAAGTCTAAGGAGTATCCTCATGATCATTGCTTTAAATACCCCATCAAGCAAGTTACTTATATTTGTTGTGCTTAGATCTCTAGCCATGGCCTTGTCCTATTCTTTGATCTGAGACAAATTTCTCTGTCTTCTCATTTTGTCTAAGTCTCTGTGCCTGTTTCTCTGTGTTAGGAAAGTCAGCTATATTTCCTGTTCTTGAAGGTAAGAACAGTCAGCTATATTTCCTGTTCTTTCTTGTTATGAAGAAGAGGTCTTTGCTGTCTGTTCCTTGTAGTGTCCTCTGTTCTACAGGGCTTGGTGCTTCTAGAAGTGTCTCCAATGTGTGCTCTATGTGCCCTGCAGTTGTGTCCTGGCTGCTTTATCCTTCAGGCAAGTTGTCTGCAGAGGCTCTCTTTGTCTGTTGTGGGCAGTGTTTGGTCCCTGGCCTGAATATGGCAAGTGTTTACTAGGTATGCCCTGGTCTGCTTGTTAAATGAGATCTGTTGTCACCACCACCAGAACGGAGGCTCTGCAAAACTCCCTGGTCAGCAGACATGGTGTGAGCTGGGGTTTGGGCCGGTCTTCTAGGGGAGGGGGCTTGCCACTCTGGGACTGAGAAGAGTATGACTGGGAATGGTGGTTTCACCACAGCATGGGTAGGCAGGGTTTGATATAAGCAAGTTAGGTAGCAAGTGTCAATGTTGCATTAGTTCCCAAAGGTGGCTCTGTGTTTATGCTGAGAGACAGCAGAGGGACATAGTGACTGCCAGTTTCTTTGTTCCCAGAGAGGTCTTTCCATGAATGCTGCCTCTCTGGGACATACTCCAAAATGAGCAAATACCCTCTCCACTGTGTGTACATGTGCTCTTCAGATTACTGTTTCAATGCTGAATGTCCAGGCATTGTTTGCCTTTCTTCTTAACAAGAGCAGCACAATACGTTTCAGGCTCTATCCAAGCCCATTGACCTTTAAAACTCTAGGTTTTAAACTCCTCTGGTTGCAAGAACTCACAAAAAATTGGCCCCTCTGACTTTACAAATCAATTGCTATAGAGATTTATTTTTCCCATGTTGAGCTCCCCTGTGTGCTGGTCTATCACCTTTCTCCATGCTGCAGCTACCTCCCCACTGCAGTGGCCCTGGTCTTTTTTTCTCCCAAGACAAAAGGTACTTTCTACCTTCTTTGATTTGGCCTCTTGTCTTTCTTTAGTTGTGGAGTGTGTTCTGCCAGTCTTAAGGTTGATGTAGGGCTATTTAGGATTATTTGATAGTAATTGTGTTCATGGGATGAGGAGTATCTAGGGTGCTCCTACACTGCCACCATCTTCTCCTTCTCTTCCCTGACTCCATAGCTTTTAACACTTTAGTCATGTGATAGGATCAAGTATAGTCTTCCCTCCTTTTTGTCGATGTGACCCATGATTTGAGATGTTCTATCATAAACTGGTCAGTGAACCACTGAGTTGCCAGAGGGAAGGGGGTTGGGAGGATAGGCAAAATGGGTGAAGAGCAGTGGGAGATACAGGATTCCAGTTATGGAATGAATAAGTCATGGGATAAAAGGCACACCATAAGGAACATAGTCAATAATCATGTAATAGCATTGTATGGTAAGAAGTGGTAGCAACAATTGTGGTGAGCATAGCATAATGTTTAAACTTATCAAATCACTATGTTATACATGTGAAACTAATTTAACATTGTGTCTCAACTATACTCAAAGTTGTGAGTAAATTAGTATTTATTGATTACTTACTATATATCAGGTACTGGTACAGAAGCAAAGTGGCATGCAGAGAAGACTGAAACAGATATCATATCCTCAAGAAGTTCCCAATCTAGTTGATTGCTGGTTTATAATATAGCACCACACTTTAGAGAATGCCATACACATGTCACAGATGGTTGATACTGTTAAGCTTAGTAGAAAGTGAGATTAATGTGGGCTGGTGTGATTAAAGGAGGCTTATAGAAAGAAGTAGGTTCTACCTAAATGTAGATGAGAACAACAAACAAGCATAGGGGTAGGAAGGCCTGGAAGCATGTCAGGAGAATCTTTAGATAGGTTGGAGATTGGAAAATGGTGAGGGAGACCGTTGTGCAAGTCAAACTGTGAAAGGCCTTGAATATTAGCCAAAGAGTAAATTCATTCATTTAATGCATCTTTTTAAAAATATTTATTTTTGAGAGAGAAGGTGAGAGAGAAATAGAATGAGTGGGGGAGGGGCAGAGAGAGAGGGAGACACAGAATCCAAAGCAGACTCCAGGCTCTGAGCTGTCAGCACGAGCCCGATGTGGGGCTTGAACTCGGGACCGGTGAGATCATGACCTGAGCCTAAGTCTGATGCTTAACCGACTAAGCCACCCAGGCACTCCCATTTAATGGATCTTTATTGAAAAATTACTATGCACCAAGCACTTACGTAGATACTGGGGTAGAGCTGAAGGCAGAAGACAAAAATCCTAGTCTTCAAAGAACTTAAATTCTGTTTGAGAAAGTAGATGACAAGTAAGTCAGTTATATAATCCGATGGTATGATCAGTCAAGGGGTTGGGACAGGGTTTGTCAGATGTAAGAGGTAGTGGCTGCAAATTTATAGTTTTAACTTTTCATTTAGATAAGTTAACAAACTTTCATATTATGTTTTGGCAAAGCATTTATCCTAGGGATTGCAAGGGAAGAAATGATTTAGAAGTGAGAAGTTAGGTGTGGAGAGGCATAGAGGCAGGCAGGAAGGTCAAGGGCAAGTTGGAGCTGGGTCTGGCTTGTTACTCTGAGTCTAGTTGTGGTATTGTGGAAAAAACCACTGGATTTGAATCCATATGGTTTGGACTCTGCCAGTAACCTAATGTCACTTCAATTCTCTAAGCTTTGTTTCTTCTTCTGTATAGTAGCGTTAGAAATACCAAACTAATGAGTGTTTGATGGATTACTTGGCATAATATGAATAAAAATTTTATTAGTTGTGTAACACTGTACAATGTGAAAAGTTACAGACAGTGCCTGTGAAAATTGAATTTTCATTCTTTTCAGTCCATCTACAGTTCTGATAGTAGCATTTAATTTTTTGTGACAACAAAGTCCTAAGTTAAATTCTAAATCACAAAGTATAATTAATATAAGATACCCTGTAAGATGTACTATCCTAGGCACTGGGAGTGCAGTGGTGACCAATACTATTCTTACCCCAGGAAGTTTTCTTTCTTCCTTGTTGAAGGCTGCCAGCATGAAAGATGGGAAACTCGGTTGTGGAGTAGGTAGTATAAATATACAGTGCTGGCCATACTCCTGCAACCTTGCCCTGTCTAGCAACCAGCCCTTCACTGAACCATGTTATCACTGAACCCTGATATTTCTCTTTGTCTTTCTCTTTGTCTGTCTCTATCATTTATTCCTTTGCAGCTGTATTACCTTCTGCCGAAGCACCCTTCCCTGCCATTTTTTTTAACAACCTCTAATTTCACATCCTCAACTAACATTTCCCCTCCTCCAGGAAGCCTTCCCTGATATTTTTCCCACTGTCAGAGTTACTGGACTGAATTGCATTTGATCCTTGTGAATCACCTTCACCAGAATGAGATCCTTGAAGATAGGATTATATTTTGTGTCTCTTTGGGTCCTGGTGCTTAGCGCTGAAATAAGTATTAAATAAATGCTTGCTGACTGAAGAAATCATAACTATATGATTTATCTAAGAAAATATGTCTTATTTGTCTTGTCTAAGAAAGTTTTCAACAGTGCTATATTTATGCATCTTTAATGAACTTAAACATAATCAAAGGCCTAGTGACTGAAGGGTATATCAGAGAAAGACTGTAGAAGATAGTAATAAGGTTATATAATAATTATGAGAATATAATTCTAGATCCAGATTACATTGTAGCTCCTTCTATTCTTAGTGATTGGACATGGAAGCAAGTACTTTAATTTCTTTGTGACTCATTTTTCTCATCTGTAAAATGAGGATCATAATCATCCCTACACCTCATTGGGTTATTTTGAGAATTACATGAAATAATATATACAAAATATTTGACATTTCTTAGTACATAATAAATGCTCTTTAAATGTTAGCTTTTCTTCCTGAAATCAAATAGACTAACCCAGCATATCTATGGACAAGGCAGTTTGGGAGAAGTCTAGTGATCTCTTTAACTTCAACACTACTGAAAACAGACATTTCCTAAGTGCCTGCTATGAGCAAAGGTACTGAGACAGTTGGATAAAACTTGGTGTCTGCTGTCTTTAGGAGTCTTTCCTTCTTGTTTTGAAAGTTTTTTCCTGCTGAAAGTCCTTGATATTCCAAGATTTTGGTCACACATCATATTAGCATCTCTCATAAGAGTTTCTTGTAGAAGTTTCAGTAGTTCACTATGTGATTACTCAACAAAGAGTTTTTTCTTCTGCATACAGCTATAGCTACTGATGTATTTCTCGAAGATGTCTGCAGGCTTTCCTAAGATCTCAATTTCAAGTTCTTTTACCTCAGGAAACCACTGATCTGTTTCTATAATTTCGTCATTTTGAGAATATTCATTAAATGGAATCATATAGTACGTGAACTTTTAAGATTGGCTTTTTTCACTCAGCATGATGCCCTTATGATCCCTCCAAGTGTATCAATAGTTTATTCCTTTTTTTTTTTCTGAGTAGTGTTACACTGTATGGATGTACCAGTTTGTTTATCCACTCTCCAGTTGAGAGACATTTGGATTGTTTGTACAGTTCGGTGATTACAAATATAGCTGCTTTAATCATTGTCATATAGGTTTTCATGTGAATGCAAGTTTTCATTTCTATAGTGTAAATGCCCGGGGATGGGATTGTGGGCTCATATATGTACATGTTTAATTTTATAAGGAAATTACTAGCCATTTTCCAGAGTGGCTATACCAATTTATATTCTCTTGAGCAATGTATGATAATTCCGTTTTCTCTGTATCTTTGCCAGCACTTGGTATTGTCACTATATTTGAGTGTAGCCATGCTAATAGGTGGGTAGTATATCTTATCTGGGCCTTAATTTGCTTTTCCTTAGTGGCTAATGATGTTAATATCTTTTTATTTTGAGAGAGAGAGAGAGAGACAGAGAGACAGAGAGACAGAGAGAGAGAGGGTCTCAAGCAGGCCCCACACTCAGTGTGGAGCCTGATGTTGGGCTCAATCCCACAACCCTGGGATCATGACCTGAGCCAAGATCAAGAGTTGGATGCTCAACTGACTGAGCCACTCAGGTGCCCCTGATTATCTTTTCATGTACTTGTTTGCCATCTGTATATTTTCTTTCATCAGGTGTCTGTTCAACTGTTTTGCCAATATCTAATTGGGTTGTTTGTTTTCTTACTTTTTTATTATTATTATTTTTAATGTTTATTTATTTTTGAGAGAGACAGAGAGACACAGCACAAGTTGGGGAGGAGCAGAGAGTGATGGAGACACAGAATCTGAAGCAGGCTCCAGGCTCTGAGCTGTCAGCACAGAGCTCAACATGGGACTTGAACTCCTGAACTGTGAGATCATGACCTGAGCTGAAGTCAGACGCTTAACCTACCGAGCCACCCAGGTGGCCCTGTTTTCTAACTTTTGGTTTAGTAAATTCTTCATGTATTCTGGATATGAGTCCTTTATCAGATACGTAATTTGAAAATACTTTCTTCTACTCTGTGGCTTAATATTGAAAATTTTCTCATTAGAGTCTTCAACAGAGCAATAGTTTTTAGTTTTGGTGAAGCCCAATGTATTTACTTCCCTATGTATTGTGCTTATGGTGTCCAAGAACATGTCACATAACCCTAGATTACTAAAATTTTTATCTTATGTTTTCTTGTAGAAATGTCATAGTTTTAGGGTATTTATTTATTTAGTAGACATCACACCCAGCATGAGCCCAGTGTAGGGCTTGAACCCACAACCCTGAGATCAAGACTTGAGTTGAGATCGAGAGTCAGACACCCGACTGAGCTACCCAGGCACCCCCAGGTTTTACATTTAGATCTGTGGTCTACTTTGAGTTCATTTTTGTATAAGGTGCAAGGTTTAGGTTAAAGTGGTTTGTTTGTTTTTGTCTATGGTATCTAATTGCTCCACAACATTTGTTGAAAAATCTCTGCTACTTATTAATTGTGACACCTTGGGAAATCATCTAACCTCTCATGGCCTCACTTTTCTTTCCTCAAAAATGGAGTTGATAATAGGACCTAACCTCTAAGGATGAAGTGAGGATTCCAGACTCTATGTGTAAACACCTAGTACACAGTAGATAGTAGTAGCCATTATTATTACTTACAGAGTTTCAAATTTTGGTATTTTATATTATGATTTACAAAATTTGATAACATATAATACACTATCTCTTTTTAATCCCTTCCATGGATGTTGGAGAACATGGATCAGTGCTAAGGTAGATTCTGGCAGATGGGTTCTACTGAGATGATGGCTGAAAGTACTTGTAGTGAGGAAATGACAGCAATTCCCAGTTGGGAGGGGCGCTGAGGCCAAGGCCAGTTCAGTACAAGTCAAAAGTGTGTAGCCAAAAACAGGAAATAAGAAATGAAGTTAGATATTATGGAAATCAGAAAGAATTCAAGAATTTTCTTCTGAATAGGTAAGGGCAAATGGGGTTCTGGACTTTGAGTGTGTATAAAGCAGAATACTGAGATACACTGTTACTGAGTTGTGGCCTCACAGCCTTGTTTAAAGGTCTTGGCCTTGGCTTTTCACTTCAGGATGCTCTTTACTAGCTGTGTGGGGAGTCTTTTGCCTTCTCTTCTCTAAGCGAATTTAGTCCAAGACTGTGTTTTTCTGTGATCTCTCTTACTTTGGTGCCAACAGTGGGGTGATGTGCCAGGTACCCTCTGGGAAGTCTTTCTAAAACATTCTGCTTAGCAGATCTGAAAAGGCTGAAGAACCTTCTCAGGAAGCTGATTGTGCCTGTGGTAGGTCTTGGTCTGGAAGCTGTTTCGAAAGCTCGATACCACTGCCACTTTGTTGATTCCCACTATGCTCTCTGGCACTGCATACCTTGTTGGCTCCCCAGGAACTCTCCTTAGTGTCCCTGAGAAAGAGCTGGAAGCTTCAATGTTTTTTTGTTTGTTTGTTTGCTTTTTACTTCCTTTTTGATCTGTGTTCTGAGATCCTACATGAATTA